>NC_046171.1:19125943-19778443 GCF_011064425.1 Rattus rattus | reverse complement strand
ATCCTCCTGCCTCAGCTTTCTCGGATTACAGGCCTGTCTGGCGCGGGCTGTAATTTTATATAAACAAAAGCCTACGGTATGAATTTGTCTTTTGTGAATGGATTCCTTGACAATCTGCTCCCTAGAATGTAAGGGCATTTCATTCTTATCGGATTTACGGACCTTACATGTCACTGAGCTTAGGCAATGATTAAATGTCACTCAGTGACCCTGTGGTGTTCAGGGGAACGACCGCAGAGAGAGTCAACCTGGGCAATGTGCTGCCTGATTTTCACAGTAATGGATCTGGTTGGGATTTTACGCGGAACGATTACTCAGCAAAGCCTTATGAAAACCTCGCCTCAAGGCCACCCAGCCTCTGTTTAAGGTTTTTCCCAGAGGAAATACCAAAAGGTATTTCAAGGTTAAAAAAAAACAGAGGTGGTGGGGATCATCTCATAAAATTGCACGTAAAGACGGGGGAAGGCAAAGACCTGAGATAGTTTTCATGTCAGATAAAAACACTGATAGCAAAGTGCAGCATTGGTGTTAACATTAACAATTTCTGTGAAAACCATCACTTCCTGTGCACGTCTGCCGGCCCTTCTGTGTCTGAAGGGAATGTTTCTCAAACCCAGCAGATGCAGAGCTGTCACTCTTACTGAAGTCTCACCTATGAAGCGGCTTAGACTTTGCAGACAACCAGGACACATCCCCTCGTTGACATCATAGTCATCTCCAGATGACTCATCCTATGCAAGAGGATGCAAAGCCTTCTTCTTCCTCTTCTCTTCAGGGTCCTGAACTGTTGATCCCCTGCCAAGAGCTGGCATGATAGGTGCCTCACTACGCCCAACTCCAAAATCATTTCAAAGCGGCCCACTTAATGGCCACAAAAGTCATTAAATGCATCTTCCCTAAGAAATGCATTTCCAACAAACAACGTGTACACTTAGAAGCACGAAGTTGAATACACACACACACACACACACACACACACACACACACACAGAGTCACCTTTCATATAAAACATGACACAGCTAATTCTTTTTTTTTTTTTTTCTCGGAGCTGGGGACCGAACCCAGGGCCTTGCGGTTGCTAGGCAAGCGCCCTACCGCTGAGCCAAATCCCCAACCCCGACACAGCTAATTCTTAAGGGCAGAGGTGCCATCGTTAGCAATGACAGGAACTGTCACAACTGCATCCAATCTTACTGCCCACTTGCCATGGGAAAAGACACAAGGATGGACTGACGAAATGAGATCTGGCTCAGGAGACAAAGAAGTGTGTCCCCAAGCCTGATGACCTCTTGAGGTCCAGCTCCAGTACCCACAGGGGCAGAAGGAGACATTTCTTCCTGCAAGCTGACCTCTGACCTCCACCTGTGCTCTGTGGCACCCACAGGAACGAGTAGCGGCGGATCCACACGAACCAATACGTGCAAATTCAGGAGAGACGAGAGGCGCAGCTGGCGGCTTTGGCCCTCAGGTTTTTAATATTCTCCGGAGAGGACACTGCTACTGAAATTATGAGGAGATCAGTATCAGCTGAGATGAATAAGGACCGCTAAGGAATCTAGGTGAGGAGGAGAAAGCCGCCAAGGAGGAAGCATCCTCTGCTAGGACGAAGGGAAGAGGAAGGAAAAAACTTGCTGTGTGAGTTAGAGGTCTCGATGTAAGGAAACAGGGAAGAGGGCTGAAGGAGTGGACACTTCTGTCTCTGCTCTGCGGCAGGAGGGTGGTCGTGTGTTAAGAGCGGCCACGGGTGGCTTTGAGAAGAGTAAGAGCGAGTTGTGCTTGAGACAGGGTTTCTCTGTGTAGCCCCGGCTGTCCTGGCAATCACTCTGTAGCAGGCTGGCCTTGAACTCACAGAGATCCGCTCCTGAGCAGTGGGATGAGAGACGTGCACCACCAGGGACCCTTAAAAGGTTGCTTTTATGGGTAGGGAAAAGTGCTGGTAAGGAAAGCTGGATCCGACTCTGACCAATGACGCCTTTGCCTGCTTGGCGTCAGAGCCCGGGTGCTGCAAGGGTAATTCACTCAAAGGCAGTGCCTGAGCGACCCACTCCTCAGCTCCCCCCGCAGGTGTGTGGGGCTGAAGGTACCGTTCTCGGGCGCACAGTGTGACCCGGAGCGCTCAGTGTGTACCTCCAGGCTTTCTCCTCTTCCCGCTGGCTTGCAGGGAGCACAGTTGTCTTGGGAGCTGTGCGTTGAAGGTGAGCACAACTGAAGAGCTGTCAGGGAGAAGATTCCTCTTTGAGGTAGAGGAAGGCCTTGCTTCCTAAAAGGCTGGCACAGCGCAGAATAAATCCCCCTATCCCTCTGTCCCACGTTCTCTGCAGCAGGGTGCAATTAAAGCATCTTAGTCCATAGGTGAGGCCCCACGCTCATCTTTGGGAACTGAGGCTGGGACCATCATAGCAATGGCTCTAGAATTAGCTATGTACCCACCAGGGCCTATTATGGGATAGCTGGGGCAGCTAATGACTGGTTTAGTGGTGGAGACACGGAGAACTATCTTCAGGGTCTCTGGTTGAGATCTCCTCAGGGACTCTAAGGAGTATCTGGGAAGCAACTGGAGGGTAGGAAACATGACATCATTTTCACATAGCAGACTGAGACAGAGCAGGAGGGGAAAAAATGATTCTGCATTATGGTTGTGATCTTCCAGGAGGAGTGGCTTCCGACTGAGTTTGTTAACTGCCAGTGTATGTGAGTTTAAGCTGCACCTCTCCCCTCCCTCATCATCTTCACCAGGGGAAAAACAAATCAGATAAATCATCGAGCCTTGCAACATGCTGCAAGTGAATCTGTTCTGAAAGGCTGTGGAGGCACCCGAGGGTTAAAGGTTAAAGGTTAAAGGTTAGCATAGCCCCGGTGCTGATCTGTGCTCCATTCTGCTTGCTTTGCGTTTCCTACGTGTCTGTGACAAAATCTGATGTTCAACGTTTTTATTAAGAGGCTGCAGGAAGGAGACGGCTCTGTTGACAAAGTGCTCTCACTACGTAAGGATCAGGACCTGGGTTTGGATCACCAGCACCCACATACAGAAGGCTGGAGAGAGGATTCAGCAGTCAAGAGGACTGAGTTCGAGTCCCAGCATCATGTGGTGGCTTACAACCATCGACCACTCTAGTCCTGGGAGGTCCAACACCATCTTCTGGCCTGTATGAGTGTGATGCACAAACACGTATGCAGGCAAAATACTGAATCACACAAAAACAAACAAACAGATGTGGGTCTGCAACTCCAGGGGCTGGAATCAGTTCTTCTGGCTGGCCAGCCAGCCTGGATGAATTGGCTAGCTGTGTGGGGGGATGGGGGAAGAAGAGAGAGAGGGGGGGAAGGGAGGGGGAGGAGAGGAGACAGACAGATAGACACAGACAGAGAAACAGAAAGACCCTACCTTAAAAATCATTTTAAAAAGTGATTGGTTTTGGACTCTGGGACAAGGGACTGAGGTGCATATTTTACATACCAAAGCAGACCTGGCCTCCAGTTTCTCCCAGCATCCCTCAGTCCTAGCTGGAATACCCCACCTCCAACCCTAAATTTCCCAGCCCAGGGGCTTAGCTGCCCTCCCCCCAGAGGCTCTTTCTTCCCTATTTAATCCAGACATTTCGGTCTCTCGCTCTCTCTTCTGCTCTCTCCTCCTCTCACTCACCTCAGAGCTACATCCTCAGCCTGTACAGAACCTCCACATCATTCAGATGTCAAAAGAAATTCATTTGCCAAGGAAATAAACCCCCTAATGAGGCAAGTTCTTTTGGAGATTAGAGAGTCATCTGTGATGTGAAACCACAGCACCTAAAGTGACATTCTGGTTACACAGTGCATGGGCAGTCGCTCCCTGACAGCGAGCCAACACTTGCTCTATTATTGCTCCAAATCCATAAGGTTTTGATAAGCCTCAGCGTTTCAAACATCCAGACAGTCATGTGACGGAGCTCTTAGCTTCCCTCTCCCAGAGGGATTAGAGGACATTTAAAGCCTGAACAGTACAGTAAAACGAACACACCCAGAGGCGAAACGCACTATCAGAGGACCACGCGCCATTTAATGGGAACTCATTTACATTACCCTGATGCCAAAAGAAAAGTGGGTTCATTTCATGGGTCTTTTAACATTTTTCAACAAAAGAAGTTTTTATGCTCTACTTCCTCAGGGGGGAAAAACATTTTTATGAAGATCTCAGGATAAACAGACAGAGCGCTGGAAGCCTTGTAACTGTAACCATTGCAGGAACTGGAAGCAGGAGTATCAGGACAGAGACTACAAACATGGGGGTGGGAGTAGGGCTGGGGTAGGGGTTAGAAGGGTGGGGTAGGGGGTAGCAGTGGAGGTGGGATGATGGTGGAGGTGGGGGCAGGGTATGGGGTAGGAGTGTAGGTGGGGTGTGGGTGAGGGTGAGATCACCTCTGGTTTAAAAACAAATGCTATGGGGTTTTAAGAGCCCTGGATAATGGGCACGCATTAATTGAGAAGGGTTTCCCCCCTATATCGTTCCTTTATATAACTTGTTCTTGTTATGTCGTTACTAGAGGTATCATAATAGCAAGGGTGATAATGTGTTCAATGATACAACTGTACTAACTTGCAGTGTGTGATTAGTAAAAACCCAGGTGATAAGTTGATTTGACAAATACTACTCCGGGTCTATTGTGCACAAAGCCTTTGACACGCAAGAGTCACAGACGATTATAGCAAGGTTCTCCTGCTTCAAGGGCGCTTTCATGGGAGGGTATGAATACAAGAAGATATGTAATTAGAATAGAGTTTAATCCACATACAACTACTAAAGTCTTTATGTACTATGTGTTATTCCCTGTTCTGTCTGAATGACAGTTAAAGGAAAGGCTCTAGTTATGGCTCCCCCCCTCCACCTCCTTCCCTCTCCCCTCTCCCCTGCAAAGGTCATACATAAATCTGTGCACCGTGGTTGGCTTATATAACACCCGCCTCAGCCATCTCACTGAAACAAGAGGGAGAGAAGATGAACCTGTCCCATCTGCCACGTTCCCAGGACGATGTGCCTGGTAAGGTGGGCATAGAACCAACGGAATCAACAATTTCTGTTTTCTGGGGAGGTCTGTAGGCCAGGCTGGCATGGAACTTACACTATGTAGGTAGCCAAGGAGTAATGGCAGCCCTCCTGGGCACTGGGATTCTAGGAGTCACCAGGCCTGGCTTCTTTCTTAAAACTGAAGGTCTGCTGTCCAGTAAGAAGAGAAGGGCCTGGTCAGAAAAGTCCCTGCCTTGTAGGGCAAGGCCAATGACCTGAGTTCCATTCTTGGAAGCCACACCACGGTGGACGGAGAGGACCGACTCTACGAAGTTGTCCTTTAACTACCACATGCTGACCAAGGCACGTATGTGTCCACACACTCACACATCACGCGTGCACACACAACAGTAATAACTATAATGAAAAAGAAAGTCAGGCCTTCATTGGTGAGACTTAAACAAGGAACTAGGAGCTGCAGGTGGCAGTCTACAGCATACGGGGAAAAAAAGAATTATTTGTCAATTATTTTCCACATTATCAAGACATTAAGAAATTCTGCAACCTTTCCTAAGTACAGATTCACTGAATTATAAAGCTACTAAGGCTGGTCTTAAAAAACAATAACAACCACAACCAAAAAAATCCAAAAAACCAACCCCCTCACTTATGCCTAATGATTTCAATTAGAACCATGAAGTAGAACTCGGATCATAAATGCTAAAATATGCTCCAATGGGGGGAAAAAAGGAAGAAACAAAACAAAATAAACAAATCCCCCAAACTTTGCTGAATCTAAAAAGAAATAAACATTGCTGGGTTTCAGACCACCCAAAGAGCACTTGATTTTCTGGACATTATTAGCTACTTGGTTGAGTCAGTCAGTGTTCCCAGAGCACTGTGGACACCAAGTACACAGGGAGTGGGGGGTGGAGGGGTTGGATGGAGAAATTCTCAGATGAGGGTTCCTCAGAAATGGCAGAGAGCTGAAAAAAACTCTCTTCTGTTTCGTGAACAATTATGCAATAATTTGGTTATTTCGCAACACTTTTCTCCCCCTTTAAAACAAAGAGGAACAAAATGTGAGAAATCAAATTGAAAAAAAAAATAACAGAAAACAAAAAAACCCTCCCTCTTTTATTCAACCCAGATGGCTCTGCTTTGGGGTGCTTCTCAGAACTGTGCCAAGTCAGAGGCACGGTAGAAACTAAGCTAGTCACGTCAGATTTAACTTGGGCAGAGCCTGCACTGGGACATGTGGAGTCTGTCCTTGACATGGGCTCCTGGGATAGAACTTAGGTCACTTGCAAGGGTGTTTACGTGCTGACCCATCTTTCCAGCCCTGGCCATCATTGATGAACAGGGACAGAATGTAGGTTTCCGATGGTTACCTCTGATCTGGGCTTCCTCTGTTTGGAGGTGGATCTCGGCCCACCATGTCTTACGTGGGTGTTGTAATTGCTGTAGCTTACCATGACTCCTGGGTGGGAGTTCTACAATCCCACACCGAACCCACGGCAGCGTGAGTAACCTGCAGTTTCCGGTTCTAGCCGCCCCAGGCCCCACAGAAGACCCTGTTGCTTTGAAGGACAAAACGTCATGTAACTGCAGGGTGAGTCTCGTAGCAAGTGAAGGGAGACAGACATAGAACTGTTCTGTTGTCTGACTGCTCTCCTCAGTCTCAGGAACTTGGGAGAAGGAAAAGTGCAGAAACATTTCAAAACTAGATGACAATTAATTTAAAAAGTGTTGAAAACAAGATGCAAAATTTAGGAACGGCTTCGGGGAAACTGCTCCCAGGAGCACATGGGAAGGAAAGACTGGCTTCTTCGCCCAAGATAACTCTTTCCATCAATGCCGGCTGGGAATTCATGCTTCACCTTTCCCCCTTTTGTTTAAAGTCCTCTTGATTTGGGATAACACAGATTATTAAGAGACACCATGCTGTTTTACATGGGACAGAATTTCTCAGGGTTTAAAGGGGGAGGGGCAGCCAATAGAGAACAGTAGAATGGGTCTCCTGATCATCCTGGAGGTGAACCTGACTCACGTGTAGGCTGTACCCTGTGTTCTTCTCTTCCTTGATTCATCTCGGATCGATACTTTTCTCTTTTGAGCCACCCCAAGGTACCATTCCATAGGCATTTCTATCCCAGAGAGAGAACGAAGGTCTCCACTGAGTCATGGATAAGTAGCTACCTGGGGTCGGGGCCAAGACCCTAGGACAGTGGTTCTCAGCCTTCCTAACACTACAATCCTTTAACACAGTTCCTCATGTTGTGGTGACCCCCAACCATAATATTATTTTTGTTGCTACCTCAGAACTGTGATGTTGCCACTGTTATGAATCGTAATGTAAATATTTTGGGAGAAAGAGGTTTGCCAAAGGGGTCACAGCCCACAGGTTGAGAACCACCGCTCTAGAGGAAACCGCAGAACGAAGGCTGACTACTGAAGGGGAAGCCTCACCCACAGACATCAGGCCAGCCTCAAAACATGGAAACCAGGAGGAAGTCTGACTCAACTTGTATTGTGTGGTTAACTGTGTTAAAAACGAGTTCGTTATATTCCAAGCTGTTGATCGATTCACATGTTCCTAAAACAAATTTTTAGTGCCCAATGGTACATATGAAATTATTATAACTTTAAGAAGCACAATTTGGTGGATGGTGGTGATGGAAGGCCTACCACCTTTTTTTATTTCTCTCACCCCACTCCCGCCACAGACATGGCTTCTATGTAGCCCTGGCTGTCTTGGAACTTGCTTTGTAAACCAGGCTGGTCTTGAACTCACAGAGATCTGCCTGCCTCAGCCTCCTGAGTCCCAGGATTCAAGACTGTGCCATCACGTCTGGCCAGCGATCCCTCTTTACTGAGCTAATGGGGTTCCCAGTGCCGCTTTCATACTGGGCTTTGTTTGTTTACTCCAGTAACTTTTCTTGCTTCCCCCGCTCCCAGTTTCTTTCCTCCCTGAAAAAATGCTATTTCTCATCACAAACATACACAACAGAGTTAAATCTAGGTTCTGCATACGAGAGGGGAAAAAAATGAACATTTACACATAACATTTTAAAAATCAACAGTTTCCCCTTAGCTGTGGATGAGAATCTGTCTAGAGGAGCCTGTGAGGTGGTTCTGAGGGTGCAAGTCTTCTGACCCGAGTTCAGGCCTAGAACCCATGTATAAAGCCATATGTAGTGGGGTGTGCCTACCACTCCAGCACTCCTACTGTGAGCTGGGAGTCAGACACAGTAGAATAAGCCAGAAGCTTACAGTGAAGCCAGCCCAGACCCCATAACCCAGTGACACAAACAAGAAAGACCCTACCTCAGGAACAAGGTGGACAGAATCCACCCAGAGAAATCGAAGGTCCATGTGCCTGCCATCTCTCGGTCTCTCTGTCTGTCTCTGTCTCTCTCTCTCATACACACATACACCCCTCCAGAGGATTCAAAACAGTCCTGTCAATTTCTAGATTCCCCATACCCCCAGTAAAATGTGCAGAGAGAGGGGGGGGGAGGAAGAAGAAGACAGAAGAGGGGAAGAGGGAGGAGGACAGAGAGGAGATAGTCAGGCCTCAAGAAGTACAATCCACATAGGCTTTGGCTGTGGGTCAGGGTTCAGCCCATGCACAGAGGCCTGGCTTTATTTGGGAGCTGACTGCAAGGGCAGGATTTCAAGTCCAGGCCAGACCTACTGCTCTAGCCTCTGCATTTTAATAGGATCCCAGGGGATGCACGCAGACTCAGAAGGCCAGCATCTCCCTGGGAAGCTGCTCAGCCCAGTTCCTCTCCCAGTACCAAGTAGAACAAAGGGCAAGGCTCTGTGACATTGAAAGAGCAGAGCTTTCTGTCTGGGGAAAAGCGGGACATGGTACCTTAGATAAGCGTCGTAATCATTTAAAATGTAATCGTACTTTCAGAGCACTCTATATATGTCATCAATGAAATGAAATTAAGAGCCAGGCATGGTGACTCACACGAGTAGCAGAAGTATATCTTCGAATTTGAGACCAGCCTGGGTGGGCTACATAGCAAGTTCCAAGATAGCTTGGTCTACAGAGTCAGATCCTGCCTCAAGCAGCAATTAAAACAACCTCTACTCTCCTAAGGCTCAAAGTAGTAGGAAGAGCCTTTGGCTTTCAGTCCAGCCCTCAGGGGGGTTTCTTGGTAGCAATCAGCTTTTCTCAATGAAGGGGAGGGAAACCCTGGAAGGACTCTCTTCCCGAAGCTCATTAAGTATACTCTGCTGTTTCTCCACCGGAAAGACCAGAGCTACTTGGATGCGGACAATGGATGTAGGTTTCTTCCCAAGGAGAGAAAGTCCGGGGCTGTGTACAGAACTCAGTTACTGCCCGTGACCTCAGCATTGGGGAGCTACAGGCGAGTCCAAGGTCATCCTTGTCAGACTTTCAGACTCGTCCGGGCTGTGTGAGACCTCCTTGTCTCCAGATACATAAAAAAAAAAAAACAAAACCTGCTGGAATGTCTGGAAGCCACCATGACTCTGTGAGACCCTGTGAGACCCTGTGAGACCCTGTGAGACCCTGTGAGACCCTGTGAGACCCTGTGAGACCCTGTGAGACCCTGTGAGACCCTGTGAGACCCTGTGAGACCCTGTGAGACCCTGTGAGACCCTGTGAGACCCTGTGAGACCCTGTGAGACCCTGTGAGACCCTGTGAGACCCTGTTATCTCAACTCCGTCTCTGTCTCTATCCGTGGCCTCTGAGTTGCCTTCCACACTTCGCTTGCCAAGTCAGGATAAGTGGCCTTTGTTTATTTGCTTGTTTCTTTAAAGGTGACTTTTGTTTCATTTAACCATCCCGATTGCCGACAGGAGACCCCCAACTGAAGATAAAACGTATTTCAGTGTATTCGGGGTTTCTGAACAGCATCCCTCTCCTTCCCTGACATTCCCTTGATGTTTTCCCTGTGTCCTTCAAGGTGACCGAGGTGGTAGGGAAGTACTTGATTGGTCTTAGCGGGAATCTTCAGGAACAGCTCCGGCTTCCGTGTCCGATAAGGACCTTCGGCAATGTCACGTCAGTCTTCCTGGAGCTCTGAATCCTGCAGCCACAAGCTATGGACTCGTAGTCTAAGATCACGGAAGGAAGTCAGTGTCTTAGCATTCAAAAGATAGGTTCTGGTCTCTGTGTGGTAGGAAAAAAAAAGTGACTGTCCAATGACGTGACCTTCAGCTGGAAAGAAAAAAGTCAGCCGCGTAGGATATAATTAGGAACTGCCTCCTTAGAAAATTAAAAGATGTATTTTCAGTTTACAAGTATGTGTATTTTCCCGTGTGCATGTGTCCTCCATGTGCTCCATGCATGCAAGGCAGGGACCCCTGGGAACTGGAGTCACAGGTGGCTGGCTGTGAGCTGTCACCATGGGTGCTGAAAACCAAACGTGGGTCTTCTGAAGAAGCAGCAAGTGCTCTTAACTCCTGAGCCATCTCCGGCCAGTCCCCACAGATCTTAGTTTTTAAGAAGAAACAGCTTTTCTGTACTCCAGTTTCTAAGTAGTTGGGTGTTTTCCTAGACGGCTGCATTTAGCACATCTCGCCCAAGCTTCTTTTCCTGTTGGTCAATCCTGGGCCAATCTCTCCACCTTTCCTCTTGCCAGTATTGTTGTTCTGAGATAGGGGCTACTAAGTAGTCCGAGCTGGCCTCGAACTCAGGATTTTCCTGCCTCCGCGTCCCATCGATGAGACATAGGCATGAACCATTACATCTGGAGTTAGCCGTTGCTTTATTAAGCTGGTGCAAGGGATAATCCTTAGGAATACTAATCCCTTGGATTTTATTTATTCTTTTGCTTCATTGTTTAATTTACCCTACTTCCCTTACAGAGCAAGCTCACTAGATGTCACAGGCTTTCCTCAAATTCCCGACCCTCCTGCTATGGCCTCCTGAGTGCCGGGATTACAGGTGTGCACCACCAGACGTAGTTTCAAAGGCACACCTTTTAATTTCGTGTGTGTGTGTGTGTGTGTGTGTGTGTGTGTGTTTACTTTGTTAGTCAATATTTCATTTGTCTTCCTTTTTTATTAAAGGAGTGCTTCAAAGCTATCAGCCGAAAAATATGTGATGTTTATAGCCATTTCAGATTTTCAATCGGTCGACTACACACTTGCATTCTCTCTCTCAGAGTCCGGTCAGTTTTCCTCTGGTGGGGAGGTTATGGTTTCTGAACAGAGCCGCTGGGGTGGGGGAGGCGGGGAGGCTGAACGCTGGCTGCCTTAGAATATATTTCTCCCTGAAGTGAGGGTGGTGGCAGCAGGGTTTTTTTGTTTTTTGTTTTTTGTTTTTTTTTTTTTTTTTAGTTGGGGCTTTTGCGACTTTAAACTATTCCATCACTAGGGATTAGGGTGGAGGTGGCTAGGCCTCTCTCCAACTTCTTAGCAACATTTCCTTTAATGGAAACGACTGTTTCTGTCTCCGCTTTTAAGTCCATTTCCACTGCCACTACAGTTGGTAATGCGATGTCCTGCCTGCCCCCGTCAGTGGAAGTCTGACCCCGCCTCTAGGTGTAGTGTGACCGCAGTGACTTCTCCGAGATGGTTCCCAAACACTTTCACTGGGAGCTGGGACAAGGCTGAGGCTCCAGGAGCGTGGGAAAGCTCAATTTACTTCACAAAGGCCAAGAGTTTTGCTAATTGGCATTCTAAATCGGTAGGAGAAACTATCTTGGGTCCTCTGCGAGAGCAGTCAGTGTTCTTAACCCCAGAGCCAGCTCTCCAGCTCCAGTTACAGAATCTTCTTCACACTGGACAGTTGCGTAGACTGTAGCTGTTGTAATGACCCCACAGCGGACATGAAATTGTTTTTAGAAGACTTGAGCATAAGAGACTTGATTATGACAGTATCAATGATGTCAACAGAAAAAAATACACAGTATGCATAAATAAACCTGACACATCAAAAGCTGGTTTGCAAATAACTTTCACATAATTCAAATAGATTTCATTCACTGAAGGATAAAGGGTTGTCCCACATTTATCAACACTGACTTAATTATGAAATTTATGTTGATAAAGTAGGGCTGTGGCGACACACCCCTTTAATCCCACCAGTAGGGAGGCAGAGGCGGGCAGCTCTCCGTGAGTTTGAGGCCAGCCTGGTCTACAGAGTGAGTTCCAGGACAGCTAGGGCTACATGGAGAAACCCTGTCTGGAAACACAGAACAAACCAAACCAACCAACAGAATCTTAGTTCATGTACTGGGGTGTGGCTCAGTGGCAGAGTGTCTGTCTAACGTGTAGGAGACCCTGGGTTTGAGCCTCAGCCCTGCAAAATACAAATAGGCAAGCAAACAAAAACCTAGCATGTGTTACTTTAGACCTATTTTCTATCGGATCATATTTAACAAGCGAACGCTAATTGTGTGTTATTTGATACCGTAGGAAAGTGGATCTAGGCCTTCCTAATGCTTTCACACAATCCCTCATGTGGTGACGCCCCCTCAGCCATAAAACTATTTTTCATTGTTACTTCAGAACTATAATCTTGCTACTGTTGTGAATCCTTGTGTAAGTATCTCATATGCAGGATATCAGATATGTGGCCCTTGTGAAAGGGGTCTCCACCCACAGGTTGAGAACCATTGCCCTAGCATTTGGAAGCAGAGTAATAAAATAATTCAACAACAATGCCATCCCCATGCCAATTGAAAATTTGGGTAAAGATGTTAGAATATACACGTTTCAGAGGGAGGATCTAAAAAATCTTATTAAAACAATGAAATCATTTACTCTGTGTGTGTGTGTGTGTCTCTGTGAGTGTCTTTGTGTATCTGTGTGTCTCTGTGTTTGTGTCTGTGTGTTTGTGTGTCTGTGTGTGTGTCTCTGTGTTTGTGTGTCTCTGTTTTTATGTCTGTGTGTCTCTGTGTTTGTGTCTGTATGTCTCTGTTTGTCTGTCTGTGAGTGTCTTTGTGTGTCTGTGTGTCTCTGTGTTTGTGTCTGTGTGTGTTTGTGTGTCTCTGTTTTTATGTCTGTGTGTCTCTGTGTTTGTGTGTGTTTGTGTGTCTCTGTGTTTGTCTGTCTGTGAGTATCTCTGTGTCTGTGTGTCTGTATGTGTGTTTGTGTGCATGCACAAGCTAGTGTGCTTGGAGAAGGTCGAGGAGAGCTGGTGGGAGCAGGCACTCTCTTTGCACAACATGGCTCCCAGAAAGACTCGGGCTGTCAGGCACAGCAGTGAGTGTGTTTACAAGGTGAACCTTGTGTAGCCACCAATGGTCTGAAAGTAGATCAGGCTGTGCCTATTGCTCCTGCTGCTCTGGAGACTGAGGCAGGGGGATCAGAGTTTAAGGCTAGGCTGGACAACATTTAACCATGCCTCCCCTCCCTGCCAAGTGTCCACAGAATGTAAACAACAGATAAGCATGCGGCTGATAAAAATGAATTTCCTAAAAAACAAAAAACGAAAACAGAACTCGCCTTAACCAATACACTTTCAATACTGAAATCTTTGAATCAAACTCGGTATGGCTGTAGTTGTTGCTACACTGAGTGTCATGGTCAAATCCAGAGCTGCATCCACACTAGGAAAACATTCTAACAGGATACTTGCTACATCCTTTCCCTGGGGTGAACCTTTGGGTTCCCATCACGAGGTACCCAGAACACTTGTGTAGGTCAGTGGAATTCTGCGCCTCCTTTACCACACAGAGGATGCTGGGAACAAGTAAAGACAGGTCTTCAGGACGTCTCCCTCTACCCTAAAACTACTAGACAGCCTGAGCTGTCACTGAAGGACAAGCACTCTGGAGCCGGCCCCTGGTCCTTAGGAAGTCCATTCCCATCACTCCCTCAGTCAGTTAGGAACGAGGTCAGGTTCCAAACTCAGCACAAGTTCAGAGTCATTTCTGGGCCTTTTAGCAAGTCGTCTCCCAAAGGCCTGCCCCTCCTTTTGTTCCTGCTCACAATGAGTCTCAGGCCCAAATGTCTGACTTTAACTTTCAAGTGCTGCTTAGCAAGTCTTGCGCTTGCCGCGCTCTCCGACATTCTTAGAATAAGAAAACGGGTTCCCTAGAAAAGCTACGGCGATTACACACGATTTGGAAGTGAACGCTCTCGTGTTTTCCAATCTTAAGATGTATGAACCTGGAGAATGTTGCAAAGACCGCATTAAATCTCCAGTAAGCGTGCATTTCGACTACGGCAAGGCCTTGAGCGTCTAAGTAGGCCATATCAGCTACACCATGCAGGAAATTATACCCCAGGAAAGCTCTGCTTTAAAAATAGGCAAAGGAAGAAAGGAGCGCTGCCAAAACACACAGGGCTCTCCGTTTGTTTTGATTTGCACACGGCATCTGTTTGATCAGGTGCAACCTGCCATTTGCAGGCTTTGGGGGAATGGTAGTAGTTAGGGTGGGAAGAAGTAAATTAGCCCAAAATGTTTGCTTTTAGAACATGCTTTTGAAATAGATATCAGCAGAATTTAGGTCAGGACTACATATCACAAAGACACCGGGTTTGGGGGATAAGGGTTGAGACTGGGCTTGGACATGCCCTAACCCTGCAGACTCCAAGCTGAGGAAACAGATTGGTCCACTGGGAACACACACACTCTTGCAAGCACAATGTAGCATTCTGCAGGCGTGGAGAAGCCAGCTTTTCTGTCTTACAGCTTTTCTGTCTTACAAGTTAATTTTCCGAAAGTTCTGCCTAATTACTGTATACCAACTATGTTCAAGGTACAATGTGGTACAATGAAAGCAGCCGAACCCTTCCTTGGATGGGAGACAGACATTAAGGGATACAGTATCAAGCAGCATAAAGAAGTATTGAGATCGGAACACAGACATGTAACGAGGTTTATTACTGCTGAGAAACTGCCACAGAAAAAAAACCAAACTGAATCTACAGGTCTGCCAAACCCGGCAGGACTAGTTTAAACAGGATGGCTACATTTGGTAAAGTTCAGGTGAATACGAGGACACTGTATTAATTCCTCGCTTCACGTAAACAGCGAGGCGGCTTTCGCTGCCAGCCATTGTTGTGATTAATGACACTTTGGGGGCCACAGTGACTTGGCTATTTTATTTACGTTCTTTTATGTGTATGAATGTTTTGTCTGATGTGGACTGTTTGCCTGCCTGCTGCTCTTGGAGTTCAGCAGACGTTACTGGATCGATCGGAGTGGAATCGGGGGTGTGATCTATTGGGACCAGAACCTAGGTCCTCGGTGAGAGCCTGTGCCTTCTTCCTTCCATCACCTGTGCTTTTAACCACTAATGGGGTGGGGCATGGTGTGTGTGCCCGAACAGAATGACCAGAACATTAGAAACCCAAGCGCTCTGGTGTGGACCCATGCTGACTTACGAGGTCCTCACGGGTGAATGGACAGCACACTCAAGGGTGGATATTATTAGAGTTGACAGAATGCTGCCTCCTTTCCTGGGCATAGATCCCTGTTTTAATTCCTACAAAATTAAGTATATTAGGCTATATGATAAAGAGAAAATAAGGCAGCAGATGGAATTAGGGCCAAGGATCAGACAACCTTGGGGGTGAGCCCTGTCGTTCATAAAGGACCATACAAGCGAAAGGAGGAGGCAGAAGGCTAAAAGCCCAGTGCTGGCGGCATCCAAAAATCTCAGCCCTGAGCTCTTGGCTGTAAAGACACAGGGACTGAGCCTGAAGCCAAGGAATGTGGGTAGCTTCCAGCTCTACGACAGATCCTCCACGGGACTAGAGCCTCCAGAGGGAACACAGCCAAGTGGACCCATGCTACATTTCTGAACTCTAGGGATGTCTGGGATTAAATATTTCGTGGCTTTCTGTCTAGAATAGCGTGGTGGCTGGGACAAGCAGGAATTCGACGTGGTGATATGGGAAGGTGCTCTGAAACTCGTGGGGAATAATTAAACACTCATGCCTCGGGTAAGGGAACACACACGCAGCACCCCAACCTTGGTTTCTGAGAGTCTTGCTGTTAGACAGGAGGGTGACTGAGGTCTTCAGTGATGTATTATATTCCTTCCTGGTTCTGTTGTGCCAGGAAGTGTTCGTGAACCCCAAAAGACCACCAAGGAGCCGCTTCCAGTGTAACAGCATTAGGGTCTCTTTATGACAAGCATGGGCTTGGGCTCTCCTCCCACTCAACCCTGACACAGCAGGATGGGAAGGGAAAGCGGAGTAGTCTTGAACCTCAGCAGGACAAAGGTTTATAGGACACAGAAGTGGGGGAGGGGGGCATCTATCCTGGCAAGCATCAAATTGAATGACTATTATAAGCTGACAGGTGGGTGCTCCAAAGCAAGACGGTATACAATCGCAAACGGTCTGAAAGTTCATCTGAAACAATCAGACTAATCTTTGACTAACTGTTGCTAGGAAGTAGCTAGGGAGTGACTCTGGCCAGGGCCAAGCCGTGAGGTCCTTCCTGGTACATGGGTGTAGCTTGGGTTCTGCTGCAGGTCAAGTTCTCTGGCTTTTTTTTTTTTTCTCTTTAAGATGGAGGCCAGTCTCAAGATGGAGTAGGTTTGGCCTCTACTCAGGTCAGTATCTGTTCTCTTTTATCACTCACTGTATTTTCAAAACAGGGGTTTTGAATTTAATGGATTCTCTTATGCAGGTTAAGCTATTTTTAGCACGTGAGGGAGAATTAAAATTCCAGAAGCATGTTATCTTTAATTGTCTTACATTTTCAAATAACCCAATAATAAAAATCTGAGTGTGTTATTAAGGGGATGAAACACATAAAGTTACGTTTTCAAGTGGAGCTGGGGGGGGCATGCCTTTGATCTCAGGAATAGAGAGGCAGGAGGATCAGGTGTGTAAGGCCAGCCTCAGCTAGCTACTTCGTGAGTTAGAGGCCAGTTTAGGTTACTTGAAACCATGTTTCGAAGAGAAAAGAAAAAAAAAGTGTAACAGAAGAACTGATGCGCAGTGAAAGTGGAGTAATTGTTTTATAATTAAGTCAACCTCTAAATAACCCGTTTTTAGCATTCATTTATACATAAAGGTAATTCATGCTTTCCTAAAACTTTTATATTCTTATTGCTGTCCACTTAGCTGGCTTTTGGTCTGCCTATCTACTTAACTACATGTCTTTATCTATCCAGTATGCACACATCTACATATGTATGTATCCACTTAATCTATGTATGCATCCACTTATCTATGTATCTGCCTACTTATCTATATATCTTTCATCTATCTACCTATGTATCTACTTATCTATCATCTATCTATCTATCTATCTATCTATCTATCTATCTATCTATCTATGTATCTACTTATCTATCATCTATGTATCTATGTATCTATGTATCTATCTACTTATCTATCATCTATCTATCTATCTACTTATCTATCATCTATCTATCTATCTATCTATCTATCTATCTATGCATCTATGTGTCTATGTGTCTATGTGTCTGTCTGTCTGTCTGTCCGCCCGCCCACCCCTCTGGGATGGTACACCTGTATCCATCTACCCACCTCCCTACCTGCCCACCTGTCCCCTTGTCAGTGTAGCTGGGTCAGAGCGTCCATCTACCTGGCTGTCTAGCTATTTATTTCCTCTTGGGGACAGACAGAGTCTCTTCATTCTGTAGTGCCTGCTAACCTCAAGTCTTCAGGGATTCTCCTGCCTCAACCTCCAGAGTGCTAGGACTGCAGGCCTGGACTTCTACAACGGGCCCTGGAATGAGTCAAAGATCACAGGAGCCCACAGCTGAAAGATGCACCATCCAGTTCTTCAACTGCACAGTTAGCTAGAAGCAGAGGAAGAGCCCGCTGGATCACGCTGTGAGGAGCTTTTGTATTTCCTAAGCTCTGGCCAGTAGCATACTCCGTGGCTCACATTCTCCTGGCATTTTAGAGATGAGGGGTTATTCATACTTCTTTACCACTGGAAAGAGGATTCCAAGTAAAGACACAGTAGAGCGGTATCTCACGTCTATAGAAATGACTAATAATCGGTGGTAACTCCTATGTCACTGGGGTTTTGTGTCTGGGGGTTTTGTGCTCATTTTCATTGTAGTTTTTACAAAAGTAATGGCAAACTACTTCGAGGGGAAACTAAACCAAACTGGTTCATCCCCAGGACCACAAAACTCAAAGCAAACATAACCAAACAGGTCCTTCAGCACCGGCAGCTTGAGAAATGCTGGAAACGGAAAGCAAGTGTTGTTTTAGAAACTAATATAAGCCAGTAGTGTAACATGGCACCTGAAATATTTATTACAGCACATATTGAAATATGCCCCTTCAAGCTACTTATAAAATGAATTTAAATTAGAATGACTTCATACGCTTCCATGTCTTAAGACTATTTTCCCAGTCCTGGATCCAAGAGATCTGTATCATAAAAGGATTTAAAAACTCCACAGCTTACCCAACTAACTTCTTCACCCCTCATAAATGTATTCCACCATTATGAGCTCGGTGTGTGGGTCTATGCGTACATACCCTTCATTACAAAACTGGCCTTATCTGACAGAGAAACGTGACTATAAAAGTTCAGTAAGTTAATTACAAAAGTTTTAGCCACTGGCTCTATGCAACCTTAAATACCTGCAAAGGGACCCAAGAATCAAGACTGGATTTCTGGTCTTTGTGACCACACGCAGGGCTGGATGACAAGGCTGCCTGCCATCCACGGTCCTTACAAAGAGCCACAGTTATACACCTCCGGGAGCCCAAAACAGGCACTTAGACAGATGCTCACACGGGCACGTCTGTGCCAGCAGTATTCATAAGAGCCAAAAGGCAGAAGCAGAACAATTCAGATGTCTGTCAGCGGATGAGCAGATAAACAAGCCCTTGTTTGGTTTCACCAATACAATGGGACACTGTTCCAGCCATCAGGAGGCACGGAACACTGAGACGTGCGAAAACATGGATGGACCTCGAACACGGCTCGGCAGCTGGGAGAAGTCACTTACTCTAAGATTCCATTTAAGGGAACGTCTCCAGGGAGAAGCAGGTGGGGGAGGGGTAAACGCCTAATGGGCCTCCGTTTCATTTCAGATTGAGGAGGGCTGGAAGGAGACGGTGTCTGTTGTCTGCCGGGCACTGTGAGAGTACTAAGTGCAATCGAATTGCTCATTTTGAAATGGATATTCTGGCTCCCTCAAACAAACAAATAAAAGAAGTGCCACAGTTACCGGTGTGAGTTATCTCAGTACTGGCCGCTTATTTCTTTTGATTAACTGCCCAAGGTACACATTTGTTATTGTCTAGAAATGTACTCCATCAAAACAGAAGCCTACGCCAGGACTCCAGGCAGGGAAGTGTATGGGAATACTCAGCGGAGGAAGGGCCAGCCGGCCAGTGTGAGGGCCCTAGTCCAGAGCCCCCAAACACATGAAACTGGTGTGGTGGCACATGCCTGTAACCCTTGAACTGGGGAGACTGGGAAGGGACTCCTAGGTAAGCTCTTTGGCTCCCTAGTCTAACTGTACTAGTTAGCTAGAAGTTCTCAGAAGGCATCTTCCTCCAGCCTTCATATGCTATGCTCCAAGGTGTACACACACACACACACACACACACACACACACACACACACTCGTATACTCACACTCACACACATGAATATCATACATATATACACATACTCATACATACTCACACACATGTATATCATACATATACACACACATACTCATACACTCACACACACAGTCACACACACACATACACACATACACATACACACTCACACACATGTATATCATACATATACACACACATACTCATACACTCACACACACAGTCACACACACACTTACACACATACACACATACACACTCACACACATACACGCTCACACATAATATACATATACACACTCATACACACACTTATCCACACACTCACACCTGTATCATACATACACACACTCATACATACATAAACACACACACACTTAGACATGCACACATACACACATACACATATCATACATACACACACTCATACTCGCACACATACACACACCACATGCAGCAAAAATAAAATAAAAAAAAAATCATGATGAAGAAGTATGCTTCAAGCCTGCAATAGTCTAACAGAGATGAGGTAAGGGGCTTTGTGTTTAATCAAAAGTGGGAGGACAACGGCCATGAAGAGGAGGCTTTGTGCGACGAGATACCCTCTCGGTGCATCTGTAAAATTCAAGGCTAGAAAACTACAGCCTGTGTCCAAAGCACTTTGGCCAGGCACACACACCTTAGTCCACTGTGACTCAGGCCACTGGAGCCCACCGTCACTGCTCTTGGGAACTCCAAGCTCCAGGAGCCAATGGTCAACGGAGGCCATTTGAAGCATTATGGTCAGTTAAAAAAACGTCATTTTAAAAAACAGTTATTCCCACAACAACACTCATATCACCGTTAGACCAAACCCGTCGGTCTAACTCTCTAAAGCGGCAGGGTTTCCCAAGGTCTGTGTTCACACCAAATGAGGATCACGGAAACTTTACTTACATACTCCTTGACGTTTTTCGTCTTCACGGCTTTGTAGGAATAGTACGCCGGATAGAGCATTCCGAACACCAGTCTGCAAGGGAAAATTCGATTAATTCGATCCAGCGGTGCTTCTAACAGTTCAAGATTTAACTCAGGAAACGTGTAAGGATGGTAACATTCAGGGGTCTGCAAAGTCACACGGAAACCAAGTCTACCCTGAGAAGCAAAGTAGAAAACACATTTTTAAGCAAAAAGACCATTTTAATGATTTAGATAGCGGCCTTCATGGTAATAAAAAAAAATCTTTGCTTTGTGGGGAGAAAAAAAAACTTTAAAGTATCTTTTTCTCATCACCTCCCCAAATATTTTTTCCCTGAAGAACACTAAAAAAAAGGAAAAGTAGGAAGACAAAGGTAAAAATTGTCCCATCCCTGGCAACTGGAGAGAATCCCACCTTTATTTTTACAGAAAGAATTCACTCTTTCATGTGTAGATAGCAAACTCAATGCAAACAAATACAATGTTGTGGGAAAACAACAACAACAACAAAAACAAGAAAATAAAACAAAACCCTTCACACCTCAAACTACCAGCCTGAGCAGCGCTGGCTTTTACATATGACAGAACTGAGAGGCAGTACTCAGTATTAGTAAGGAAATACATTAAAATAACTAGGCATGGGGGAGAAGCGGGATGGTCTCTCTCTCTCTCTCTCTCTCTCTCTCTCTCTCTCTCTCTCTCTCTCTCTCTCTCTCTCTCTCACACACACACACACACACACACACACACACACACAGAGAGAGAGAGAGAGAGAGAGAGAGAGAGAGATCAAAATCCACTGTACACATACAACCCTAAGCAGTTATAACATTAAATTACCAATAGGACTCAAATGCACTCATAAAGATTAGCAAGCCCATAGGAAAGGAATAAACAGATATGTCACGAGAACAGGCCTTCCAGCTAATGTCTGTGTTCCGGACGGGATGCTTGCCCTTGAATGTCACTCAGTACTAGTATTGCCAATGTCACGGATTCCCACAATATTTATAAACGTTGGTGACTCTCTGAGTCTTTGGCATTGCATCCAATACCGTGGCAAACAGTTCTCGAAATCACACTTCCCGAAGTGACCTTCACCTACCTCAAGATACCACCGGGGAGATGATGTCATTCTACGTTCTTACATAATCGACTCCTATCTGATTAAAAGCTATGCTGGATGAAGAAGAGAACAACAGCGACAACAATGATGATAACAATGTGACAATATCCTGAGTTAGTACTCAGTTTTTCAAGAACACCCCACCCCCCACCCCCCAGACAGGGTTTCTCTGTGTAGGCCTGGCTGTCCTAGAACTCACTCCACAGACCAGGCTGGTCTCAAACTCAAAGGGGCCGCCTCACCACCACCACCCAGGGTTTTTTGTATTATTTTCAACAGCCCTTTTATCTTAAAGGTAAGGTTTACAGAAGTTAGAAAGTATATAAATAGTTCCTACATAGTCCACACACAGCCCCCGACTATGATCTTACAGAGGGAGCCTGGCCTTCCTTTGTTTTCAGGTAGCATAGGTAGCATCGGTACTAGGTTCCAGGCTCCCAGCAGGCACAGCACGCTGTCAACCTTACAGCTCTCGCTAGCCTGGACACTTCATACTTTCCTTGATGCTAAAGCCATCATGATGGTGTATGGTGTACACCATGATGGTCAGGTGTACGGTGGGATGTTTCTCTATTCACCATTAGCCAGAGGTATGGGTTTAGTGGAAGAAACCGCAGAGGCCAGGTAATACTCTTATCACAGTATATCTAGGGCACATATTAGCCATGGAAATCAGTGTTTGTGTTAACCTTGACCAGTTTGCTGTTCTGTTAGATTTTGCCGCTGTAAAATTTTGTTTTGTTTCTTACGATGGAGGTCTTGCTATGGAGCCCAGGCTGGCGTTGAGCTTGCAATCTTAAGCCTCCCAAGTGCCTGTGTTAGATAGACGTGTGCTATCATGACCAGCTGCGATAGGGCTAGTTTTCTTTCCTTTAAAAGATTTTTTTTTTAAGTATGTGCATATGTGCGTAGGTGGACATAAGTAAAGGTGTCCCACTCAAGTGGGAAAAAAGCACCGTGACCTCTGGAGGTTGTGAGTCACCTGACGAGGGCGCTGGGGACCAAATCTGGGTCCTCTGCAAGAGCAGAGAGGACTTGTGACCGCCAAGCTAGCTTGCCTTTCTTTTTCCTCTCGTGGTACTGTGGATTGAACCTGGGGCCTCTTACGAGTTCTCCACCACTGAGTTGATGAGTGTGTCTTTCTCTGAGTAAATATTTACATTTCTATTTTTAGCTCACCCGAACCTTTTATCTTATATGTGTTTATTTTGAGACCGGTGCTTTCCTGGTGGTTTCCTTAGGCCTTGCTTTGTGGCTTCACGTCCCCAGGTCAGAAGAGCAATGGCGAGTTCTCTCCTGCTGGAGGTTTTCTCTTCAGCAACTGGAAGCCACACCACTGACAATCTCTGCCTTGCCTAGCAACAGAACCCGGCGATTGCCACCTACCAGAACGGACTCCCAGGCTCTGGCTCTGGGAATTTTTAGCAGTGTCACCGAGTCCAGGGCTTTTAGAATACCATCAAACCCCCTGGAACGTTGACTGCAACTGTCTGAGGGTAAAACAGAGCTCAGTTCCCAGGGCAGCCATTTGCTGACCCTGGCTGTGCACATGAGGAACAGTCCTGGGAATTTCCCACCACAGTTGTAGTTTAAAGTGTTTTGGAGATGCCATCACCATGAGATGACCACCAAGAACAGCAGCCACAGTGGAGAACAGGCATCTGGAGCCTGGAGGACAAGCTGCGTGCTACAAAGGGCAGAGCTGGAGACGCGACCCACGCCCTCGGAGGAGCCCAGAAGATCATGAGTGGATCCCAGACATTCGGATGGTTGGAGTTTTTTGCTTTTGCTTTTTATTGTGACTGCGCCCTGGTATTTTTCCCTCTCGAAGGAAGAAAGTATTTTAGTGAAGTCCACAGTTAAAAGACTTTCGAATTGTAAAAGATATTGGACATTTTAAAGGGATTGAACTTTTAATATGGAAAGACTGTGGAACTCTTGAAGTTATTTAGATCTTGGGGATGAATATGAAAGCGAGGGCTGAGGCTCAATAGTGATGTGTTTGTGTGTCAGGTTGACAAGGGGTCAATTGTGCTGGCTGGTTTTGTGTGTCAGCTTGACACAAGCTGGAGTTATCACAGAGAAAGGAGCCTCAGTTGAGGAAATGCCTCCATGAGATCCAGCTGTAAGGCATTTTCTCAACTAGTGGTCAAGGGTGGGAGGGCCCAGCCCATTGTGGGTGGTACAGTCCCTGGGCTGATGGTCCTGGGTTCTATAAGAAAGCAAGCTGAGCAAGTCAGGGGAATCAAGCCAGTAAGCAGCATCCCTCCATGACCTCTGCATCAGCTCCTGCTTCCTGACCTGCTTGAGTTCCAGTCCCGACTTCCTTTGGTGATAAAACAGCAATGTGGAAGTGTAAGCTGAATAAACCCTTTCCTCCCCAACTTGCTTCTTGGCCATGATGTTTGTGCAGGAATAGAAACCCTGACTAAGACACACACACACACACACACACACACACACACACACACACACACACACACACACACAGTCTCTCTCTCTCTCTTAAAAAAAACAAAACAAGAACCAACAAAAATCTCATGGCCAGGAATACCCTGGGCTCATGTCGTCCAGCTGACATTTTGGCTGGTCTCAATATGCTCTTCTGCGTTGCTAGCAGGGAACATTCTCATGGAGCTGCCACACTACAGTGCTCAAGGATGTCCCTTGCAGACCAGCCTCTGTGGGAACTCCTCAGAATATAATTGAAAACCACTGCCTCATACAAACCATCTGCTCCAATGTGGACCCTCACTGTGTCTCCAGTATTTCCCCTTTGATCCTGGGCATAGCTTCCTGCCTGCAATTCACACCTCCTAGCTTTTTCTTCCCAAACTCTTGCTTTTCTTTCTGTTTTATTCTTGCTTAATTAAGTCACACAGTTCCTCCGAAGCGTCTACCTTCTTATATAGAACATCTGAATTATGGACATTCTGAATTTTATGGAAATCTTGGCCCGACTTTAGTCATTCTGTATTTAGTACAGTAATTTTAGATGGTATAAAGTATTATTTAGTACAATATACACTTGCCTTCCAAAGCAGATACTTTTCTCAAATATAGTAAAAATTTGGTATTGATACTTTGCCTACAGGTGTTTTACCCTTATTTAATTTTGTTTGTTTGTTTGAGACAGGGTCTCATTATGTGGACCAGGTTGGCCTCAAACTCAGATATCTGGAGTGCTGGGGTTAAAGGTGCCTGACTTGCCCTTATTTCTTAACCTCTACACTGAACAGAACAAATAGAAGACGTAGATTAACCCTCACACCTCTTCTTTGAAATAACAATACCCAATATTGTTTCTCATTTGCAACTTGGGGAAAGAGTCAGTGTCTTTATAAATAGTGGGGTGGGTTTTAAGGACGGAGCCTCTGTTTACCTCACAGGTTACTACAGTCCAATGTGAACATGGCTGGGTGACTTATTAGGAAGGTTAGCGATGTCTTCTAGAGGGTGTTTTTGAGGGAGGCGTTATTTCCTTAATGAGTGGGGTCTACTGTAAGGTCTGTAACCTGGGAGGTCGGGCACAGAGCCAAGGCATGCAGAGTTATAAAATGAAACTGCATGTTAGGAGACCACCTCCAAGACCAACTGAAGCTTTACAAAGGGAATATTTACTCCAGATAAATTCATGTAGAAGTTTGACTTTTTAAAAAAGTTATATGGGCAGAAAGAAAGAGTTACTCATTTCCTCTTCATCCTATTTCCACCTAAGGAGCGAAAGATACTCAAGATAGCCTACGCCTCCAGTAAGGCAAAGTGGCTCCTTCAATTGTGTGAATTGAAAAACGGACATGGTTAAACACCGTGTCTTGTGTGCGTGCGTGCGCGCACGCGCGCGTGCGCACACACACACACACACACACACACACACACACGGGGAGAGAGAGAGAAAGAGAGAGACAGACAGACAGACAGACACGGGGGAGACACACACACAGTCAGAGACAGAGATAGACAGGTAGACAGTCAGACAGACAGACACACAGAGAGAGACAGAGACAGAGAGACAGACAGAGAGAGAGAGACAGACACACAGAGAGAGAGACAGAGACAGACAGAGAGACAGACAGACAGAGAGACACGGGGGGAGACACACACACAGTCAGAGACAGAGATAGACAGGTAGACAGTCAGACACACAGACACACAGAGAGAGACAGAGACAGAGACAGACAGACAGACACACACAAACACACACACAGGCTCTCACTGTTTAGGCCAGCCTGGGCTATCAGTCTTAAAAAACACAACAAACAAGCCAGCCAAACAAATAAGCATTAAAATAAATTTTAGATTAATTTTATGCATATGAGTGTTTTGCCTTCATGTATGTTTGTGTCCTATGTGCATGTCTGGTACCCTTAGAGGTTAGAAGAAGACATTAGATTCCCTGGGGTGCAGTTAGAGTTGGTTGTGAGCTGCTGTGTGGGTGCTGGGAATTGACCAGAGTCCTCTGCAAGAGCAACAAGAACTCTTAACTGCCAAGCCAAGTTTCTAGCTCCCAAATTAGTAGTTTAAAAACACGACAGATAGGGACTGGAGAGATGGTCCAGTGGTTAGGAGCATTGGCTGCCCTTGTAAGAGGACCCAGGTTTAGTTCCCAGCACCCAAAGGACTCCAGTTCTAGGGGATTTGACTTCCCTGAGCACCAGGCATGCGTGTGGCATTCAGGTAGGTAAAATACTTACATACATACAATAAATCTAAAATAATTTAAAAAGTAGAGTAAAGGTTGGATTAAATTAGTCATGCCTAAATACAAGGCCAGTGGATGCTACAGTTATCCTCAGCATCCACTCCCCTTAAACCTTTGTATCACAAATTCCACCTCTAATCCTGTAAGGGATTTCAAATAGCAGACCGTTAAACCAAATGCAACACAGTTCACTGATAAGTCTCCATATGTCGATGCATAGTAAATTCTTATGTCACTCCTTTCAGACTCAAACACATGGCCAAAACTAAACAAACAAACAAACAAACAAATAAAAAACGCTAATGAGACTAGAGGTTAACTAAAATGGTAGAAGTAATATCAAATAAAGGAAATGAACTATAGAATCAAAAGCCAGGAGGGTGGAAGATGGCGACAGCAGGTTTGCCTGGATGAGTTACAACCATTAGCATCCCACCCTCAGACAGCAACACAAAACAACACTGTTACCAAGGAGCACTCAACCTACTCCACAAGGGCTGCCTTGCTTGCACACAGACTGGAGCGCGGTTGACAAACAACAGAGGTTCCTCCGCCAACAGACAGGCAGGAGCGGGCCAGGCCAACCTCGCAGTGGTCCTCCCTTCGGCCCCATTCCTGTGGTAAGGACACACCACTAGTTCTTCACCACACTCAATTCTGTGGTGTCCGCTTGGCTCATCAGCCTCATGCCAACAACAGTCTGAAGTTAGAGAGCTGCCTGAGACCATTACTACCTTGTTCTAAATCTTTATTCCTCCAGGAAGGCTCATCTTAGCACTAGATCATAGGTTTCCGCTCCCTTGGAAAAAAAGGTTGTATTATATTTTATGTTTCTCTTGAAGTATAGAAACTCCTTCAGGAAGCCCAGAAACACCAGAGGGGCAGTGTCAAGGTCGGGCATTGTGTACAATGCTTGTGCCCTTGCTTGTGAAATTTCATGTGTGAGTTTTCCTTCTGAATTCAGTAACACAGTATAGTGCTTGGCACTTTAGAAAGTTCTGGTGAGTTTGTAATCTTAGCCCCGGGAGGTGGAGGCAGGTGGGTTTCTAGGATTCAATGGACACTTTCCTAGGCTACTTTGTAAATTCCAAGCCAGCGAGAGAAAGAGGCTGGTTTTTTTGTTTTGTTTTGTTGTTTTGGCTTGTGTTTTTGTTTGTTTGTTTTTTGAGGCAGGGTTTCTCTGTGTAGCCCTGGCTGTCCTAGAACTCACTTTGTAGGCTAGGCTGGCATCATAACACTTGTGTGCTCTGTGACACCCCCAAAATCGAACATACATTTAAGAATTCCATTCATTATCTACTTTACAACAATAGCTTTCTGATTTTTTTGAGGACTCTTTTCCCTCCCAGGGAAAATCTTTCTGTGACGCCCCCTCCATCCTGACCCACCTCCAGCAGCTGTAGATGGACTGACCTGGGAAGGGGAGACTCTCAGAAGCCTAGGTGGAGGACCTGACCACCTACATCCTGCATCTCCAACAGCGAGGTGCGCAACAATGTAGCGCTCACTCTCAGCTCCAGGGAGCCGCCGTCCTGCACGCTCTCATTTTGGATTAAAACTGACAATGAAGAAACAATAGGCTGTCAGTGGGGCAGGATGAGTTCAGTCCTAACTGGACTTATTATTAACTTTTTCTGAGAGGGTGTCATTTAACCAAAGCTGTCTCTAACTCGCCACCTTCCTGCTCAGCTTCCCTAGTGCTGGGGTTACACACGTGTGATAGAGTTACAGGCGTGTGATGTTACCCCTGGCTCTAACGAGATGTAAACATTTCCTTTTGAGACTTTTTAGTTTTAAAAATGTGTATGCCCGGATGTGTGTTATACATCATGTAAGTTCAGTGTCCTCATAGGCTAGAAGAGGGATCCCCTGGGATGGTTGTAAGCTGTCATAGTCTGACAAGATTTCCAAAGCAGCATGTTGTTCTGACTCTGACTTACACAAGTGATTGTGACAAAGCAAGCCACACAGGAAACTGAGACAGCAGTTTGAGAACCTTCAGGCAGGGTCTCGGTACCCTGCTGGAGTCCAGGACGACCTCAAACCTGTGGTTCATCCAGCTCGCAGTGCCTCCATCTCCAAATACAGGAATTACAGGTATTTGCCACTATGCGCAAATTTATGTGGTGCTGAGGCTGGACCACGGCTTTGTGCTACAGTCTCAGCTCACGACTTAGAAATCTTTGAAACCAATCAATTTATGCTTTCCTATAAACAATGATTAGCAGCCAATTCAAGGTCAAGTGGAACATAATGCGCTTGTTACAGTCCAGTGATGGACTCCAGGTGAGTCACTGTACTATTGTTTTAGTGGCTAGCAGATGTGCGACCTCCATTAAAGCGATGTGTGACTTCTGTCCTCGCGGAGATTTGTTGCCACAGTTTCTGCTCCACCACAGTTAAGAGGCTACAACCTAAAAGAAAAACAGCAAAGGGGAGAAGCTGTGTTCACGCAGAAGAGAAGCCCCCTGAATGCTGAGTTCTAGAACGGAAGGTCCACGTTTAAAACCGTTAAGGACAGAAAGAGACAGTACCACGCCTTGGGGAGACTTCGCACCCGTTATCAAGAGCTAAGAAGCTTGGAATTTTCATGTTGTCAGAGCTAAACTTAATTTCACGCTGCCGAGCTTCAGCTTTCTACTCTAAAAGGAAACAGAAAGCTAAAGGGAAAAAGAAAAGACCACACAGCACATCAGGCTCCACCTTCCTTTTTCCAGTCTCCCTCTCTGGCCATGCCCTCTCTCCTACCGCAAGAGCCTACTGCGTGGTAAACTGTAGCTCATGGAAAATGCTTGTAGGAACGCCGAGGGGCTTGGGGGTGTAGCTTAGTGGGTAGCGAGCTAGTCTAGTGTGCACGAAGCCTTGGGCTAATTAATCTCCAGTACACCATACACAGGGGCGGAGGGTTCCTGGTATATGCCCACAAACCCAGGACTGGGAGACTGACTGTCAGAAGTTCAAGGTCATGCTTAGCTATTTAGTAAGTTCTAGGCCAGCCTGGGCTACCTACATGAGCCCTCATCTCAACGGGGCAAAAATGTAGGTGATGTAAATGTTACTGTGTTATTTCTACAAACCACACAAGCAACGCTCAGAGAGATTAAAGAGTCTAAGATGGATGGATTCATCTAGGACTGGTTGACCCTGATACAGAACACAGGACTTTTCACTCTAAGACCTTTGCTCTCCTATGCCGGAAACAAAACCCAGACAGAAGTCTGTATCACTTCACTACCACACGGCTCACTTCTCCCGTGTTAGCAGCTGAAAACAACATTTGGAAGTGGGTCTAAGCCATCGCTGTTGAAATCTGCTAACAGAAAATTGTCCTGAAGAGACCCGAACCCAGTTTTAAAGCAGTGCACTCAACCTGCCGGCCCATCCTTAGCTGGGAGTATTATTCATCAAGTTCCCAGGTTCCCATCAAACTCGTTAGGTGGCAGGACTTGGAAGGGGTCACGGATTCCTCCTCACTGACCAACTCCTGACTCCCGAGTGAGTCTTTGCCCGGGAACTGTAGGCTTTATTTAGCTCTTTAAGCACAGGATCTGTAAAACCACACCTACCATTAGCTTCCCCGACTTAAAGAGCATTTAAGAGTTGAGTTGTAATCTAAGGTTTAAAAAAAAAAAAAACCCAAACCAGATCTGGTGAAGAAAAAAAAAAAAATCACATACAAACCAGTTTTGAAATGTTGAGAAAATTTCCTTTCCTAAAATATACCCGACCGTGCCAGTGAAGCCGAGCCTCGTAAGGCAGGCCATATGCAGGGATTCGTGGTCTGCCGTTACTCCCGCCAACTTCCCAAAATGAAGTCAGGCCTAAAACTTCTGCCAACCCCGTCCATAAGACACTCATCCCACTGTACCTCCTAAGCTTCGGTCCCCTCCTGGCACCCCAGAAATCTCTGCTAGGAGTCCGCCGAGCTGACGTGAACTTAGCAGTTTGTTTTCAAATCATCCTTTATTATTGTTATTGTTGTTGTTGTTGTTATTATTATCATCATCATCCTAGGTTTTCCGAGACAGGTCTCTGTGTGGCCCTGGACATCCCTGGACATCCACCTGCCTCTGCCTCCCAAGGGCTGGGATAAAAGGCGTGCACTACCACTCGATCAAAGCATCTTTCAATTCTCTTTTGGACAGAACCAATCGCCGGTGGCCAAGTGTGTACCAGACTTTGCCGCGCCCTCCCTTGCCTACGATGGCATCTGTGTCCTCAACACCTCTGTCTTATTCATCATTTATTGACTTGCAGTGCTGGGGACCCAGCCTGGGGCTTATGGAGACTGATTTCTCTGCTCTTCACTCTTACTGGTCTCTGGTTTCTCAACATTTTATTTTTACTTTTTTTTTTTGAGATGGTGTCTTGCTACGTAGTCCAGGCTAGCCTCAAGATCATGCTGGGTCAGACTGAACCTCCCAACTGCTTGGGACTGCAGGCGAGCATCCATTTACGGGATCTGGAAACCAAATCGTTATATTTCTGTGGTTCTTAAACCACTTCCGTCGTTTCACTCACTCAGATCCTTCGAGTGCCTAACAGTAATTTCCCCCACGCCGCTCCCTACGGCTAGAACAATCTCCCTCTTCATGTTGAGAACCCCCTCCTCTCAAACTGCCTTTCATTGATGGGGTTGAAAGGCTTGTCAGCCCTTTTTTGTGAGACAGACAATAGCACACATTATGGTACCCAAACATATCCAGAACACAGCGATTAGATGCCATAAAGGCATTTTAAAATGCTCTTGACATTCTCTTGAGGCAACTACCTGACTCGGGGACATCTAAGCAAGTCCTTTAGTCCAAGAACACCAGGGAGGTGGGAGCATTCTTTTCTATCTTGGACAAATGAACAGAAAAAGAAATAAACAGGCCACAAGAACTAGAGCACTGCCTAATTTAATCCTGAGTTCAGTCACTGCAGAACTCAGGCTCTTGGCTGGCTGACACCAAGTCCCCTCCTCTTGGAAAGCATTGCTCATGTGTTAGAAAGGGAAGCTTTGGATGACACCACACCACTGCCCCTCTGAAGAAAGGGTGCAGTCTCCCTCATTGCTAACTTGGTTGGGCGCCCCCATTTCCTGGAAGAAACACAGAAAAAAAAATCCTATAGAAATATAGACAATAAATAGTAAAGCCATGTCAAAGTTCTTATGTCAGTCTCCCAAGTACAAGATTTAGACATCGATTTTACTTTAAAAGAAAAAGATTTGTCACCAGGGATATGCTTTTAATGTCAGTACCATGGAAGGTGGATGCAGGCTGACCTATGGGTTCAAGGCCAGTCTGGTCATAGTGAGCTCCAGGCCAGGGCTACAGAGAGAGACCCTGTCTCAACAAAACAAAAAGATTTGTTTTACTGTGTGTGTGTGTGTGTGTGTTTGTGTGTGTGTGTGTGTGTGTGTGTGTGTGTGTGTGTGTGTGTGTGTGTGTGTGTGTGTGTGTGTGTGTGTGTGTGTGTGTGTGGTGTGTGTGTGTGTGTGTGGTGTGTGTGTGTGTGTGTGTGTGTGTGTGTGTGTGTGTGTGTGTGTGTGTGTGTGTGTGTGTGTGTGTGTGTGTGTGTGTGTGTGTGTGTGTGTGTGTGTGTGTGTGTGTGTGTGTGTGTGTGTGTGTGTGTGTGTGTGTGTGTGTGTGTGGTGTGTGGTGTGTGTGTGTGTGTGTGTGTGTGTGTGTGTGTGTGTGTGTGTGTGTGTGTGTGTGTGTGTGTGTGTGTGTGTGTGGTGTGTGTGTGTGTGTGTGTGTGTGGTGTGTGTGTGTGTGTGTGTGTATGTGTGTGTGTCTGTATCTGCCACCCCTAGAAGCCAGAAGCGGGTGTGATAGGACTTATAGCCACTGTGAATTATTTGCTCTGCTTCGAGTCCAACTTGGGCCCTCTGGAAGAGCGGCAAAGGCGGGTCTGGGGACCAAGTTTGAATCTGTAGCGCCCACATTTAAAAGAAAAAAAAGCCAGGTACAGTAGGGGCGCCTATCACTGCAGCAGTAGCCCCTCCAAGACAAACAGGCAGATACCCTGACCCCGGCCAGTCAGTCTTGTCAAGTTCAGAGAGAGACCCTACCTCAAGGCGATAAAGCAGAGACCCATGAAGGAAAGTTCTAGAAGTCCTGCTCTGGGGTCCACATGCTCACACACACAAGCTTGCTCACACACACCAGCGAATACTTTTTTTTCTTTTTTAAGTATTTATAAACCTAGGTTGGCCTTGAACTCCTGAATCTCCTGCGGCATCTCTTGAGTGCTGGGGTAGCAGGTACGCACCACCGTCTTCAGTTTTATGTAGAGTTGGGGATTGAACCCACGACTTAGTCCATTCAAGGCAAGCACTTTCCTAGCTGAACTCTGTCACTGCACCGGAAGGTATTTATTTTGACTTTGTGGGAAATTACCATTCACGATATTAAAACTAGTAATTTCTCTCCTTAACATCATTGGTTCTAAGGCCTTGGCTGACCATGGTACCTGTTAGGGTTTGGTTTCCATTGTAATCATAAAATTCCTCATTTTTTGAATGGTTTTAGCACTAGTATATTTAAGTATGTTACTAAAGACTTTTTTTTAAAAACCAGGGCTGGACTGCAGCTTAGTGGGCAGAGTCCTTGTCTATGAAGCGTGAGGCCTGGGTTCTATCCCTGGCTCTTCAGAAATAGGGTATGCCATGGATGCCTGAAATCCTGGCACTCAGCACGGGGAGGAAGATCCTGAGGGTCAGGTCATCCTGGGCTACAGTGAGTCTAGAGCTAGCCTGGAATACATGAGACCTTGACTCAAAACCCCCCAGGGAGATCCTGTATTTTCTTTCGCTTGTTACTGGCGAGGGGCCCACCAGAGACACAGTTCTGCTCTGGTTTTCTGGGCCGCTGGATCTTCAAGCGGAAGATCTGTGCTTACATTTTTCTGAAGCTCTGTTCTAAAAGAGAGAATCAGGACAGTGTCTAAGTCAGTCTCTCACCAGGCACTGGCTGGGCTGGAGATGGCAGAGTGCAGTTTCAGAACCTCCCACGTCTGATGCACATGCATCCACAGACTGTTGCTTACCCATCAGGAGATCGCTTAATGTCCCTTATAGCTACAGTAAAACAATCAAAACAAAAGAGCAGGAAAGGAAAGCCCAGACCCCAGTGTTCTCACGTTCGAGAATCTTTTTTCTTTAAATGCACAACCAGCTCTTTTCTAAGGCCAACTGTGAATGATCTCGATTTCTATTTGATTGTAAAGATTTAACAGTTTAATTTAAGCTTTTAACTCTTTCTCCAAATCCGTAAAGAGGGCTGAAATATGGTTTGGCATTACATAATGTTGCCACCTCCTCCTGAAACAGAGCTGAGCGCCTAGCAACAGCAGGGGGTCATCTCAGGAGAGCTCCGATTGCTCACTGGAGCATTCTCGACACAGATGCTTTCCTGGGTTGACCGTGCCCAACCCTGCTGAACACAGGCTGGGTGCCCTGCGTCCTGGACCACCTCATGAAGACTGTCCTCCAAGGGCAATCAGTAACTGATGGTCAGGGTGCCTCTACCTCTCGGTTACAACAACGCCAAATAAACTGTAACATCTGAAGGAAATACAAGTCCTTCATACAGAACCTTTTCCCTCAGGGATATAGTTTTAAATTTGTATTTATTGTTGCCATATGATAGGTGTGAGTGGATGCAGGAGGACAATTTTGTAGTCCACGCTTTCCTGTCACCTCTCCATGGCTTCTCAGGTTTCTAGGCTTGCACAGTAACACCCCCTCCCCCACTAGCTGGCCCACTGGTTTTGGGAAGGCTTAGTTTCCTTGGCGTTACTTTTCTGGTTCTATCTCCTATACCACAACAAATCAAGGCTTACAGAGTTACCAATGAAGGTGCCTAAATGTTAGTGGCTTGCTTTTTCCCCTTTCCACCCTCCTCTCTTTTTGGAGACAAGGTCTTACGATATAGCCCCCACCTGTTGTTGCGTCCCTATCCCCGAGGGCTGGGATTAAAGGTCTGTGTAGCACCACTTTCAGCATTAGATGATTTCCTTAAAACTGACATCTAATGCCTAGACTTTTACTTTCTGCAGTCATCCAGCCTTTCAAGTGGCAGGTAGATTTGAAACATAGTTGCCACTTAATCCCCAAAGTGTAGCAGTAATCAAAGACCCGGGGGCTCTGGTTCTCTTTGTAAAGACACAGAGAATAGGAATTTACTCAGCTTTATACACCAGGGCTGCCATTTTAGAAAGGCCCACGTTTCCTGTGTCCCTCTTTTCTTGGCCATTTATTTTCTCTCTTTCCTTCCTTCCTTCCTTCCTTCCTTCCTTCCTTCCTTCCTTCCTTCCTTCCTTCCTTTTTTTTTTCCCCTCCCCAGTATATGGTTTCTCCGTGTAACCCTGGCTGTCCTGAAAATCTGTAGCTCAGGCTGGCCTCAAACTCAGAGAGCTACCAGCCGCTGCCTTCTAGAGTGCTAGGATTAAGGTCGTGTGCCTCTACCGCTGGCTTTCCTTGGCTATTTTCAAGCACACTATTTTTTATGTAAAACAGACCTGTCCAGGTACCTTTATATGTTCTGCATATGAGACATATCTTGCTCTTATTTTTTTTTAAAGGTAATAGCCTTTGTTACATTTGTGTGTGTGTGTGTGTGTGTGTGCACACGTGCATATGCACCACAGCGAAAGTCAAGACAACTGCAGGAGTTGGCTTCCTCCTTCCATCTCAGATGGCTGGGCTTGGTGGAAAACACCACCTCCCGGGCTGTTTCACAACCCTATTTCTTCCCTTTGTATACTACTAAGATTTTGTCCCATTCGCGTTTCCTTCCCACTCTCTATGATGTCTTTATCACTGACAGAGAAGTATCTAATTTCAGTCTATTTCAACCTATCATTTTCAGCCTTTCCCTTCGGACGCAAGCTGCTGGTCCCGCTTAAGATTGCTTTCCCCAATCTTAAAGTCATAAAAGGTATTTTTTTGATATTTTAGAAGGTTTATTGTTTTATTTTTGTGACCACACTGGAACTGACTGCCTGTGGTCTGAGGTGGAGGCTGGGTCCAGAGAGAGAAGGGTGTGTGATACAAGGTATCTTTCCTGGGCTCTCCTTAATGCTTTGTACTCTAAGCTGCCCTTACCCATCTCCTCGCCTGTTCCTCCCCTGATGCCACACTGTCTCCATTCCTACAGACAAACAGGAAGTCTCAGACTGGATTGAGTCATTTCCCCCAGTGGTATAATCTGGTCACACGTGCCAGCATCCTACTATAATGGCTTGCTTTTCTGTTGCCAGACTATCTGAGGAGCCTTTGCCTTGCACGTTCTTCACGCTGAGATAAAACTTAGCACCAACTTCTTGACGTCGATTAAGTCCCTATGCTATGAACTCCACTAGTTCCTGCACTCTGAATGTCCATGGACAAACCGTGAAGCCGCCCCCCTAGCTTCTGTGTGAAAACATAAATCCTGGCTCTGACCACTGACGCCACCTGGGTCCGTGTTACCATCCTCTCTACTCGTTCACTAAAGAGCCTCTTGAAGCTCCTCCTTTGTCCACAGCCTAGAGAGATCTGACCATGCCACTTGCCCCTCTCTTCTCAAACCTGGCTCCCCATGTGATCAGTGCAAATCCCCATGCTTTCAACAATGGCCTCGGTCATGGGTGACACCATCACTCTGCTATAGCCACGTGCAACCCCACAGCTGTCACAGACAGCCTTGGGGCTTGCCCTTGGCAGACAGCTTTACTGGGACTCTCTTCCAGCTAAACTGAGCTCTGGAGCAGCCAAGGCCCCCTCCGCCTGCAAGTCTTTGTTCAAAGTCAGTCTCTCACTTCCTCAGCCACCCTATTTGGAATATGTCATTCCCGGGCTAGACCAAAGGAAAATGCAATGCAAACAGTGTTTTATCTTTTGACAGAAACACATCCGGGAAGAAGTAGCCACAGTAACTACAAACAATTTCAATAGCGAACGTCCACTTCTTTCAGACTGTTGATTCATGACCTTCTGTTTGCAAAAAAATAAGACCGCTAGAAAAATTAATCTAAGGCACGATAAATACTGCATGATGACAGTTGAGAGCCCTTTGCTGACCAGAGATCTGCTGTTTTCCTTTTAATGTGTGGAGAAGAACTATGGAAGTTCAGAGGTCTTGCTTCAACGAATAAATCTCTAACCCAAACTTAAACAAGTGGTGGGGGATCTCAAGGTGTTGGGGTATGTTTTCAGTAGCAGTTTTAGCAAATGCCACTCTTCTTTAAAAATTATTTATTTAATGTATATGAGTACACTGTCGCTGTCTGTCAGACACACCAGAAGACGGCATCAGATCCCATTACAGACGGTTGTGAGCCACCATGTGGTTGCTGGGATTTGAACTCAGGACCTCTGTCTGGAAGAGCAGTTGGTGCTCTTAACTGCTGAGCCATCTCTCCAGCCCAGCAAATGCCACTCTTAAAATTTAGTATATAATAAATACACTGTCTATACTATAGAATATATGCGGTGTACTTGTGAGTCATGAAGGCTTAATAGAACCCATAGGGCCCCATTTCCCACATTAAGATCAGCCTATCACCCCCACCTCACTCCTAGCTGCCATGACAGGGTTTCTCTGTGTAGCCCTGGCTGTCCTGGAGTTTGCCCTGTAGACCAGGCAGGGAATTTGGAGACCTACCTGCCTCTGCCTCCTAAGTGCTGGTGCCACTGTTGCCACCTTGAGGAAGATGACTTTTAAGGACAGAGTTCAAAGACTCTGCTTTGGGAAGCTTTGGGAAGCCTTTCTTGACCCTTTTAGGTAAGAACTCCTTTCCCCTCGCGACAATAAATAACATCTTGTTCCTTCTTGGGTAGCAGTTAAGACTTCCTACAGCCAATGATGCTTCTTTGTATGTCTCCTTTCTATAAAGCACATGGTAATAACACAGCAGGAAAGGGCGCTAAGGGACATAGCTGTTTGTAACTATGGTGGCATATTTCGTTACCCACCTGTGGTCTGTGTGACAGAACCTGTCATGTTTAGTGTCACATGTCTCTGATGCATGGTAGGTGCTCGTTAAATATTTGCCAAAGGTGGGGAAGGAAGCACTCTTTATTGTAGAGGGATGTTGCCATCTACCCTTGAAACAGACAACACAATATGTAAACGTGCGTAAGCTGAGATCTGAACGAGAAAGGGCGCTGAAGAAACTGAGCAACTGGATTGTTCCAGAGCTTTCTCGGTGAATTTCCAAAGCCATAGGCAGCTAACCCACAAACCTGAAGAAACCAGGGATGGCTCCGGGGCCTGTTGTATCCGGAATCTTAGCGCCAACACACCTAAAAGTGGTCCCGTGTCCCACTATTACAGGTTCCGGATTGATGGCCACCTCTGTTTCTGATTCGTCATTAATTTGAGCAGTGGATCTATATTTCACTTCTTTGGATGGTCTTTGCCTCATGACAGTTAATTCTCTCCACAGAACATTTCCCTCGTGAGTTCCTAGCCAAAGATTTACCTTTTCTTGCATTTCCTGGATTAGTTTCCATAACAACACATTGGACCATATTTTAAATACCATACAGCTTTTCTTAGATTTTTAGGGGAAGGACGTGTAAGAGAACTTGGACACATGCCAGAAGTTTCTTTTAGGATGGACACACACACACACACACACACACACACACACACACACACACGCTCGCACACTCACATACAGAAATAGGGCTCGGAATGAGCACCCACTCCTAGTGTGATTTGCTAAAAGTAGCGTCAGGACAGACTACGTGTGCTCCTTTCTGTCACTCAGAAAACTCACGGCTTGTGGACATCCCAAGCACTGGAGACTTTTAAGAGTTGACTTCTTTAAAGGTCTATTTATTTTTAATTGTGTGTGTAAAGCTGTATGTGTTGATGGGTGCCGGTATAGATGTATCTCGGAGCTACAGTCAGTCAGCTGTGAGTCACCATGTGGGTGCTGGGGACCAACCCTGGGTCTTCTGCAAGAGCAGCAAGTGCTCTCAACCACTCCATCACCTTTCCGGACCCGTAAGTTAGTTTTATATGGCGGACACTTTTAACTGGCAGAAGGAATTTTGAATGCACTCACCTGTAGGTAAGTAAGCACAGGGCTCCGCAGTCAGAGGCTTACAAATGGCCCTTTTGGGACAGTATTAATGTCCTTGCAGCAGGCGGTCATGTAGCTGCTGCACAAACACGGGGTTTTACTGTTTGCTAGATCGTGCTCTCATGCTGGTTGAAGGTGCAATGTCCATTTTCAGGTTCAAATTCATGCTGTAATAAACTCCAGATTCTCCATTTGCAACATGCTTTGCTTCTAATACTTTTGCAATAAATTCTGAAAAACCCAAACTTTGTCTGAGAGGGAGCACTTCTTTTTAGCCATTTAAAAAATTATATGTGTGTGCGCATGCGCGTGTCCATGTATCTGCTATACATGTGTGCAGGTCAAAGGTGTCTGTTTTCTCCTTCTACTATGTGAGTCCCAGAGAGGGGGTTGAACTCAGACCCTCAGGCTTGGTGCTAAGCACAGTCATCTGCTGAGTCATTTCGATGGCCCTGGGGGGCTTACTTCTTTACAGATCACTGACTGCTTCTTGGTAAGTTTCTGAGATCTTTTTTAAGGGCTCAGATCGCATGTTTTAATATCACTAGATAGCCAAACCAACAGCATTTTCACTTCCATGTTTTAAAATGATGGTCTTTGGCAGCTCAGTCCCATGACAGTTTCTGACAAAATCCAGCATAAAAGTTTAAAAGTGTGACTGCATGTTCCATACACAGAGGAGCCCGTGGAAATAGGGACACCCCGCCCATCCGAGATCCATTCAATCAGACTCTTTGGGACTGGAGTTTGGGAAAACACTTTTTTTTTTTTTTTTAAACAAGCTTCCAATAAGCTATAGTACTTCAGAGCTCCAAGAATGTGCCACCTGCTTTGTGACAGGCTCTCATTAGGTTGCCCAGGCTGGTTTGGAAAGTGAGGGCTCAACTGAGCCTCTGACCTCAGCCTCCAGAGGAGTGGGTGTCCCTGCACAGTTCTATTCTGATGAGGCAGGCACTCAGCATCAGTAAGAAAGTGTCTGTGATGCTAAGAAGGGGTTCAGCAGCCACAAGAAAACGGATTTTGCCAGCACTGGGTGGCAGAGAGGCAGAGAGGCAGAGGCAGGCGGATCTCTGGCAGTCTGAGGCTAGCCTGGCTAACATCTTACAAGACAGCCAAGATCACAGATTTTGAGACAGAGAGATCCTGTCTCAAAAAACAAACAACAGAAACAACAATAACAACAAAATTGGAACTGAATGTTCTCCTTTAGGAATACTACAACACTGAAAATAACTTAAAGATGTTTTAAGAGGTCAAAGCCACAATTCTACCAGTGGTATTTCTCAAATGAAGTAATGTTAGAACTGCTTTTCTGGCCCCAACCTGTAATTTTAAACCATCTCATCTTACAGGATTTATTTTTAGATAGTGAACAAGGCAATCTTCTCAGACAGGGTCTCATCCAGTTCAGGGAGGCCTGGAACTCCTGATTTCTCCTGCCTCTGACTCTGTAAAGTGTCAGGGGTACCTGGGCCTGTGATCAGGTCCCAGTTCAAGATTGGAAAAACTCTTGTCTCTTTACCATAAAATTTTAAACTTGGTTCCCTGGATTAAAATGTGAGCAAAACACAGAGACTGAAAAACCACAGGAAAAAGAGAATCCAACCAGTTCTAGAGGGAATCTAGGTCATCCCCAGCCCGCATGGAGGGAATTCTCTCCAAGCTGAAAATGCCACATTTGCAGCGAGAGTTTTCACTTCTGAGGGACTGCAGCGTTACTGGGATGGGGGTGGGGCAGGCCTAGGAAGGCGAGGGGGGGATGGGACGGACTGTGTAGAGGTGACTTTCCAAATTCCAATCCGATGTCCTAAAATTACAAATCTTTACGCGCAGAGCTGCAAATGTACAGGCGGATGCCTCATATCCGGTTCTGGGTCCTCTGCCGCTCTGTGCATGTGTCATTTAGTGACCAAGTGAGCACAGCGGAGAGAATGAACAAGGAGCAATGACTAGGCTAACAAGCCAAGTAAATCCTGGCCACCGGAGAGTGACAGATGTCCTAGCTAGGTCGCTCCTACAGCAGTGACCCTGGGGACAGTGCACACCTCTCCACATCATGTTTCCTTTCTTCACACACATGGCGCTCAGGGTGGTGGAGGAACAGGAAGCCCCAGGGTTCCTCTCATTTCAGAGGCTCTCTTGCTGGAGCTACCCAGAACCCACTGCTGATGCTTCCACTTCTAACCCGAGGAACTGCTCTAAAACAGATGTGCTCTGGGAGCTCTTTCCTTCCCTCCTTCCCTTGTCTCTTCCTTGACCTGCAGAGACGTGGACTGAACCCAGGACTTCATGCATGCAAGAGACATGGAGGCCTATCTCTAACTCAAGTTAAATTACTTTTAGGGAAGCACTGGGTAGTGTCTCAAGTAACCTAAGACTTTGGACAAGTCAACCACCCAAACAGACAAGCAATTTCATTAAAACACAAAGCCCAGGACTGGAGAGATGGCTCAGTGGTTAAGAGCACTGACTGCTCTTCCAGAGGTCCTGAGTTCAATTCCCAGCAACCATGTGGTGGCTCACAACCATCTGTAACGAGGTCCGATGCCCCCTTCTGGTGTGTGTGAAGACAGCTACAGTGTGCTCATGTACATAAGTAAATAAATCATAAAAACACCCACAAAACCCACCGAGCACAGCCATTGAACAAAAAACATTAGTCTGCGCTTCAATAGCCATCTTATCTCTTAGGGTTGGCCACATTAATTCACACGGTTTCAAACACCAAGTTACTTTCCATACGCTATCAGAGAGATAGATAAGAAAGCAACGTCTGGGGCTGGAGAAAAGGCGCAGTGGCTAAAGCACTTGTAGGAAGCAGTGAGGACTTAAGTGTGGATCCCCAGAGTCTAGATAAAAGCGGGGTGCAGTAGCCCAGACACAGATACAGTGAGAGGGGAGGCAGATACCAAAACATGGGTTAGGCTGGTGTACCCAGAGAACAGCAAGGACCAAAACCCACGGATGTCCTCTACCGTCCTCGCCGACGCTGTGGCATGCACATGCCTCCACCCCGATATCTAAAAAGGTTAAAAAGAAAGAGAGAAAACTCTCATCTGACAAGGAGTGGAAATAAGGAAGAGAACATTTAGCCAGCTAGCTGTGCATCCCCGACTAGAACCTCAGAAACCCTTTGGATAAACCTCAAGTTGGACTTTCTTCACTGCACTTACACCAGCTTTGAGGAAAAGGACAAAAGACAGCCTGCCTGGCGTCTTCTCAAAGGTTCTGGCCTTCTGTTCCGAGACTCGACTCGCCATGACAGGTGCGGCCCCTTCCCTGCCGCCATCTGTGCCCTGGCGTAGCATAGAACCGGCCCCTATACCAGCAAGAACATATGGGCTGGGACAGGACCAGCCTCTCCTTCCGGTGGTATCTGCCTCCTGCTTGCCTCAGCTCGCCCTGTTAGCTACTGCAGGGAGCAGCACCTAACCTACTCCCAGTGTAAGGGCTGACACAGAGGAAAGGATACAGGACACACGGTTTCACGTCGTGTAGATGATAAGGCGAATTCCGCCAATCACTGAAACTTAGCAGGATGCCATAACACCAACTGCTTTACCCCTCTCTACCTTCACGGCTAACTCATATCCTACACGGTGACCGACATCCGCTCACCCTGCTCAAAACCTGACTGGCCACATATGAGCAATTTAACTATGTGGAGGCAGTTAAAGATGCTGTCGTGTGATACACAGTCCTATCTGGCTTGCTTCATGCACAGCACCGTAGTTCTCTGGATACCCCGCCCCCACCCCAAAACAGAGAGCCGTGTTCATGATTTATTCAGATTTATAGCAGCTCGACCATTGCACCGCAGTTCTCACACACACACACACACACACACACATACCCCGCCCACACACACCCAAAAACAGAGAGCCACACACACACACGTGTTCATGCAGCTCACCATTGTGTACACACCAGTACTCCACACACGTGCATACACACACACACACACACACACACACACACACACACACACACACACAGTCTTTCACCTATCATTCTCCAGAGGAGGCACACAAACAGTACAGTCCAGATCCTCAATGGGGTTCTACTTTGCATGATGTCATGGAGGACCACACACTGTTTTCACGAGGCTGGCAGTTAACAGTGAACAAGTTTAGAGGTTATAAAATTGTCCTTTACGGGCTGTCGGGTTGACTCAGTGGGTAAACGTGTATACCTATGCAAGCAAGCAAGCCCGATGACCTGCATTTGCTCCCTGGTACCCACATAAAAAGCTAGATGTGTCACGGTGGCTCATGGCTAGCTGGAACTCCAGTTCCAGGGGATCCGATACTGCCTTCTGGTCTGTATGGGCTCTAGGCATGCACATGGGAAGCAGACATACACGCAGGGAAGGCACCCGTAGACATTAGAAAAAAGTAAGCAAACTGGATACGGTGTGTATCTGAAATCTACATTAGGACGGGGATGGAGGCAGGATTGCCTGGAAGCTCCTGAAGCAGCTAGCCTGCAGTCCAGAGTACAGCGCGCCAACAACTGAGACCCCATGTCAACAAGGTGAAAGGTGAGAGCACATATACTTGGTCCTTTACACCCCCCCATACAATGACTTCAGCACCCCCGTGGGGCATTGGACCCTACCAGGAAACTTGGCAAAGTTGAGTGGGCTCAGAACCCTGGTACCCACTTGAGGACGGTAGGAGTTTCCGTCCTCCCGACCAGATGGAACATGTGACTACAGCTGCACACGTAAGAAAGTGATCATTGATCACATAGCATAGAACACAGAGTTCTCCATGCTCATGAGGTACCTAGATGAGCCCTGAGCGGTTAGCCGGTGAGCTTCCCTTCCCAGACTATCCTTCCTGCAAAAGGTATTTAATCTCTGGTCGTCCGCCCTGAGGAAGTTACATGCACCCATTTTCCAGGATGAACAATCAGTAAACAGTAGGACAAGCAAGGACTGCCGCTCTCATCAAGAAGCACTGTGGGGGCCATGGAGGAAGCCTTTGTCCTACAGAACGGCCACCTAAGTCTCCCGCTGGAGGCCTCTCCGCTGAAGGCCCCTCCTGGTCATCCATCCCCTGAGCTAAGCTGGAGGACCCCTGGTCCCAGTCTCATTGCAGACCCGTGGGTCAGCCAGTTTGCAGTGGAGACTGGACACTTCAGAGCTTGGGACCCCCTGACTCTCTGGCCTCAGCCTGCCTTGGTTCTCATCCGGGCTGAGGTCCCACTTCCTGGGCAGTGAATCCTTGGCATTGGAACTTCCTGCAAGCCCCCATGTAAATGCAGTCTGGCATTCTGCAGTTCGTCAGAGTGGAGTTAACGCCGCCCCTCCCCCACTCCCCACCGTGGCTAGGTGTTAGGTGGAACCACATACCCCTCCTCCCACAGAATCATATTAAGAGAGCTATTTTGTTAATTTCCCCTTTAATCCAGTCCCTAAGATTGTTCCTGTGCCTCTGTCTGCATCCCTCTGCGTGTCTGAAGGTTGTGGTGTACTGTTAGGTATGCTGGAGACCAAAGCACGGCTTTAGAGGGTGACCTTATTTGGAGACAGGGTTATTTACAGGGATAATCAGGTTAAAAGGACATCAACGGAGCAGGCTGCAATCTGGGGTCGGTTTGGAGCAGCAGCCATCCACTGCCCATCCGTGTGGAGATGGAGGGAGGGAAACAGAAGATGATAACACCAGAGGCGGCCAGCAAACCACCAGAGAGCAGAGAGGCTCCACAAAGATCCCCCCTCCGACCTCACGACCCGACTTCTGCTTACCTTGATCTCAGACTTCTGAAGTGACCTAGTTTGTAGTTTTCTGATCTGTCAGTGCCAGCAGGCCAGACTTCCCAGAAAGAAATAGGACCTGGTAAGAGGTTAATGAAGCTGTCCATGGCGGAATGACTGATTTGATTTATGTGTGCTAATAATTATTTCCCAAGACTGGCACATCGCTCCTTGAAAACATCAATGCGCATTCTGCACGAGGACGTCTGAGCACTTCGTGACATGACATACTGGCTGGTATAAACCTATGGTCAACATCCTCCCTATGACTTGCACATATCTTCTTGCTAGCTTCTCTGTCACGCTGCTGATGCTGGTAACTGGGACGATGCCAACATAATGTTAACCTATGGCTTCACATTTCTAACCCACGGAAGTCTGAATCATAATGTGCCTGCTTGGTCCCATAAGCTTGAACACTTGGCACCTAGTTGGTGGAACTGTTTGGGAAGGACCAGGAGGTGTTGCCTTGCTGGAGGAGGTGTGTCTTGGTGCCTTACGAGTACCTGCCATCCCTAGTGCGCTCTCTGCCTCTTGCTTAAGGTTAGAGATGGAAGCTCTCAGCCCCTCCTCCTCCCGGGCCTTTGCTAAGCATCATGGGTACTAACCCTCTGGGACCATAAACCTGATTAAATGCTTTTCTGTATAAACTGCTCGTGGCATCTTATCACAGCAATAGGAAAGTGACCAGCACACAATCCTGATATCGTTTTGTCTGTATGGTGCTGGGGATGGGACCCAGGGCCTGAACCTGTCAGTCATTTGCTTCACTACAGCCGTGGGGGCCTCACAACCGTAATCCCAGGGTTCAAGAGGCCGAGGCATGAAAATCTTGAGGTCAAAGCCAGACTGAGCTGCAGAGGAAGACCCTGTCTTAAACAAACACACCCCTCAAAACCAAACAACATACAAAGCACAGAGAGCCCCACCTCCAAGCTGCCTTTCAGACTCATGTAACTTCAAAGCTCTGCTGTGTCACATAGAAACTCAGAAAATATGGTGCGATACCGGGAATATTGTAAGACGATTTCTTGAATAATTCAGGAGTTTTATTACTCTTGAAAACATCTCTATACGGCATAAAGAGAAAAAAAAAAAAGATAGCGTGGTTAGTAATTGTGTTTTCCACAGAGCATTCAGAGGACAATTCCGTGGAGTTCCTAACATCAATGAGGAATTCCAATGTCTCCTAGAAGGGCACCCGTACAGCACACAGAAAACAAGCCAGCCAATTTTAGACGGATGTGCTAGGCGGGTGACTATATTTGCTAGATTATTTCTACAGGACTTTCTGTAACAAGGGAACATTCTTTTTTCCCCCGCTTCTTTCTGAGACAGGGTTTCTCTGTGTAGCCCTGGCTGGCCTCAAGCTCACAGATATCCACCTGCCTCTATCTCCTGAGGGCTGTGACTAAATGTGTGTGCCACCATCGCCTGGCAAAGTGCAGCCTTTGCACTGTCCACCAAGGTGGCCACCGAGACTGAGTAATTGGAGTTTGAAATTCACTTAATTAACTCATATCCTAGGACCCACATGTGCCCACACTGGCCATCATGGCTTCCCGGTTTGTTCTTTCTCATAATTTTCCTTCCTTCCCTTTGGTGTAGCCTGGAGGTTCTCAGTCAGTCGCAATTCTGCATCTGAGGTGGCACACATAGGGCAGCATCTAGAGACGTCGGGGCTCTTAGAACTAGGGAAATGGAATATGATATTGGTTCTACTGTGCAGGGACCAAGAGTTCTGCACAGCACCCTCACGATGAAGTACGTAATCTCAAACACCAATAATATAGAGGGTAAGTAAAGCTGGCATAGGGCTGGAGTGTCTGCTCAGCCTGGAGAACACTTGGCCCTCTTACATAGGACTTAGGCTGGGTTTCTAGCATCAACATGGGACAAACTTCTGGGCTCTGTGGGTGCTAGGCACTCACACAGTACACACACACACACACACACACACTCTTAAAGTCTAAGAAAACCTAACCTACTAAAAGGAACTTTTAAACTTTAAGCTAGGTGTGGTAGTTTGTTCTTATGATCTCGGTTCAGGAGGCTGAGGCAGGAGGATTGCTGGGAGTGTCAGGGTACATAGTCAGATGGTTTCGTAGTATAGTACCCAGTGCCTTGCGCTTGCTAGGCAGGTCTCTACCATTGAGCTAAATCCCCAACCGATCCTTAGTTATCTTGATCGCTAACCGACAATGCCATCTCGACTGCCACATTTTCCCTGTCTGTGGGACCTGGGTGACCTGGTGTCTTCCCTGACTTTCCGTCACATGCTCTGTTGCAGACGTAATAGCATGAGTGAGTGCTAACTGTACTTCACACTAGTCGTAGATAAGTAGGCAGAAAACTCCACAGCCAGTTAACGTGGTACACAAGAAGATTTTTTTATAATGGTTCTGTCAAACAGTCTTGATCATTCATCTTTAATTTACCTGGAAAAAATATGTGGAAGAGTGTCTAGGACAAATGTGTAATCTAGGATCCAAAAAATAGAGAAAAGGCTTGTTATCTGCAGGGGATCGGCAGTAACCTTGCCTCAGATGCTTATGTCCATTTAAACGGATTACTAAGTATACATACATTATTATTTAAAGGTTTATTTATTCATGAATGAGTGCTCTCTTTTCAGACACACCAGAAGAGGACATCAGATCCCATTACAGACGGTTGTGACCCACCGTGTGGCTGTATGGGGAGTTGAACTCAGGACCTCTAGAAGAGCAATCAGTGCTCTTAACCGCTGAGCCATCTCTCCAGCCCCCATATAAGTTATTATTAAAGCAAGGTTGTTGTAGAAAGTCTGAGGAGATGGTGAACAGCTGTAGCAAGAGCTGCTGAGATAGGAAATGCAGACCAAGCCCCAGCTAAAGGACATCACGACTGAAGGGAAAATAGCAGTGTTGGTGGAAGGGGAAGGAAAGTCTAAGTGATAGAGTTTGGGAGCATCTTGACAGGAGACAGCATAGACACAGCGCACACAGCTTATTTATTTAAAAAAAAGTTCATTATTTTATGTGTATGGTGCTTTGACTTTGTGCATGTATGGAGACCAAGTGCATGCTTGGTACCGGAGGTCCTAAGAGATGTCAGATCCCCCGAGACTGGAGTTACAGACCTGTGGGTACTGGTAATTGAACCCTAGTCCTCTGTAAGAGCAACAAGTGCTTCAAACCTGTGAGGTGTCTCTCCAGCCCCTCCTCTGAGGTATTCTTATGTGAAAGAGGGAGGGAACTGAAGAGTAGAGGAAAGTATTTAGCTAAATAAAGGAGTGAGAAACAATAACACTTAGGCAAGCTCACAAGGAACACCAGGCAGACGGATAAAACAGAACATGCTGGAAAGAGGGGACATTGCTCGAGCAGTTTTAGTCTCCGAAGATATGTTTAGGTCGGCCTGTGGGCACATCTGTGGGGGCAACATGATTTTTACCTGATGTAAGAAGACCCAGTCCATTGTGGGTGGCACCATTCCCTAGGTCCCGAAAACTTATATGAGAGGAGAAAGCCAGAGGAAAACAAGAAAAGATCACCCCCACCGCCAAGTGTGGATGTGAAACTTTAAGTGCTTGCTTTAACTTTCTTGCAGTAATGGACTGTCACCTGGACTCATGAGTCAAAAACACGCTCTTCCTTTCCTCAGTTGCTTTTTCTTGGGGGTGCTTGTCACAGCCATAGAAATGAAACCAGAACAAACAGTTGAAGAGAGCAGGAGGAAGTTGTTACTACTACTGCCAGATGCTCTAAGTATGGCAAAACAAAAATGAAAATGTGTTAATAAGTAAGAAGGAAACAGAGAACTCTTCATAATTCAATTGTATGAGAAGAGAGTAGTTACCAAACATCTGGATGGACAAAAAGTTAAGACAGAGCGGAAATCAACGTGTTTAAGAGCGGGGGTGTAGTTCAGTGGTAGAGCACTTGACTAGTATGTACAAGGTCCTGCATTTGAGCTGCACTAAAGCCCACATTGCTGAGAACAAACAAAAAACAAATGGGAATGCTACTAAAAGGTAGGGGAGATGGCTCAGTGGTCTATGCAAGCCTGAGGACCTGTGTTCAGATCCCCCTGTCGCTCTAGTGCTAGGGAGCAAGAAACAGGAACATGGATCCTAGAGGTTTGCTGGCCAGCCAGCCTCACCAACTGATGGGTTTCCAGGCTCAGAGGGATCCCAGATCTGAAATAATAAAGTGGAAAGCAACCGAGGAAGACAAAGGACGCTGGCTACACGCACATGTACCTGCTCACATACGTGCACTCATCTCTATCCACCGCACACAGCACTAGAACTATGAACTGTCCATAGAGACGTAAAACCAGATCAAAATATATTTCTTCCCAATATTAAATAGTCTGAGCTTCGTTATTGGGTAAGGGGCTCAGAGAAGACAAAGAAATACACAGTAGTGGATGAAGCACATACAGGCTGTTGAAATAATAAGAGAATTAATCGGCAAATATTAGAGCAGTTATTCAACCTTGATAATAAGATATGAAATACAAAAGAAAAAGAGGCCCATCATACATATTAGGAAACAAAACAACAGTGTACGAATGTCAGACTGTCTATTTATTTATTTTCGTCTTTCACTGTGTAGCCACAGGTGTCGGGAACTAACTCTGTAGACCAGGCTAGCTTTTAACTCAAGGAAGCCTCTACCTCCCAAGCGCTGGGATTAAAGGCACGGACTACTACTGCCAGGCTGCATCTTGACAAAGTTCTTGTGCTTTGTTGATGAAGCAGAACACGCGAATAACTTAGGCAAACAAATTTTCAGTTTCAGACCAATGATCATGAAAATATAAAGTTTCATTCAAAAATACTCCTCACATTCGTCTCCCTCTCTCTCCCTCTCCCTCAAGGTATGTATGTGAAGGATGCTGTCCGTGGTGGTTTGAATATGCTTGGCCCCAGGAGTTACAGTTTTAGGAGGTGTGACTTTCCTTGTTGGAGTGGGTGTGGCCTTGTTGGAGGAAGTGTGCCACTGCGGGGTGGGCTTTTCTGAGACTTCCTTTGTCAAGGCAATTAAATCTGATTCTCTTAACCTTAGACTTAGCCTCAGGCAGACACTTCAGACAAAGGCACAAAGCAGCCACATTTCCCCCCAAAATTCCACAAAAAGTCTCTAGGTCAGAGGTTCAGTCCATTATCATCAAGGCAGGAAGCACGGCAGCATCCAGGCAGGCACGGTGGCAGGAGGAGCTGAGGGTTCTACGTCTGGATCTGAAGGCTGCTTAGAAGAAGACTGGCTTCTTAGTAGGAGGGTCTCAAAGCCAAGCATTTTCAAAGCACCACAGACGCCCACTGCAGAACCCTACCTGTATTATAGCACTCCTTATAAAGTGTTACAGTATCAAACCTCTGTATGCATAACTTTGTTATCTAAACACAGGCTCAGAGGGGGCGAAAGAAACATAAGATAGTCTAAAATTTAGTATGTAGGTATTTGGGGTGGGGAGGTATGTGCTTCCTTGAGCTGTAAGGAGCAACTGTCACCTATAGGATGGTTACTACCCATTAGATGCCGCATGTGGACATTATATATAAGAATGTGTCTTATCTTGTGGGGTGAGTCACTGTCAATAAGTGATAGAATTGATATTTGCAATTAGACAATCTGGTTTGAGGTTTGGTTTGTGTACAATGCTATCACAGACGCTAAGAAACGTTAGGGAAGGGGGTGGTTCCCTCAATTGGCGAGTAATGCTTTCAGAACGTGAGGTACGGGCAGCGTATATGAATTTAGTACTGTAAGATGTGCTTACATTGCCATTCCTTACAAGTTGCTCACCTCGGGGGCTGGCTCAGTGGTTAAGAGCACATACATACTTCTGCAGAGGACCCAGGGTCTGGATTCAGTATTCAAATGGCAGCTCGCAACCGCTTGTACCTCCTGTTTCACGGGATCTGACATTGCATTCTGACCTCGGGCTTTCTGCAGAAGCGTGGTACACATACAAATACCTAGGCATACCCAGGTTCGCGCGCGTACACACACACACACATGTACACACATGTACACACATGATCCATTAAAAACTGCTAATTTATTGGTCACGTGACATTTAAGTAAGTTGATTTTGTGACAATGAGGAAAGATGAGGAGACTTTGTGCTTTCTGGCCAAGTCTAATCCCTGTGTTCATCTAATCCCTGGGACTCACATGGTGGAAGGAACATATTGATTCCTACAGGTTGTCCTCTGACCCCTATCCCGAAGACCACCCCAAAACAATAAATAATAATAATAATAATAAAAGGCAACTTAAGCTCAGGTGGGCTTGGTGTGTTCAGAGAGGCTACACAGTTATTAAGTGACATCTAAGTCGGAGTCTAAAGCCATCATTCTTTTTTTTTTTTTTCTTTTCCGAGCTGGGAACCGAACCCAGGGCCTCGAGCTTGCTAGGCTAGCTCTACCACTGAGCTAAATCCCCAACCCCTAAAGCCATCATTCTTGTCCTCAGAGTTATACTCCAAGGTCTGCCGATTCCTCCTTCATCTTGGGAGTTCGGGTTTACACAGGGTCCTCTGTCCCTTACGGAATGTCCAAAGGCTCGCGCTGAGGAAACCGTCTGATCTTGTTTAGGCCCGGCTGGATGTTTCAGTAGGCCAGGAAGGAGATACATAAATACATTTTATTTCAGTGGGAAGCATGTGCCTAGGTCTGTGTAGCTATTAGGACGGCTTTCATGTTTAGAGACAACGCAAGCACAGACAGACAGAAACACACAGATGTTCCCTGACAAATGGCTGGACCCGAAGCTCATGAAATACATCTCTCGACTCTTGACCAATACATGTTTTAATGACCTTTTTAAAAGTCCCATCTGTAGGCGTCCCCTTCACCCCAGACCTCAAATTCCACAGGCTGGCCCAGCAGGAGTGCACCCTTTCCTCAGTGCTGGACTCAGTGTCTCTGGGATTACAAACTCTTCATAAAACCAAGGCAGCTCTTTCTCTTCCTGCTCTTCTGGCTTTCAGCCTGTGACCAACCCCGGGCTCCAACTTACACCAGTCCACCTATCGGGCATTTTTCCTTCTTCCTCCTTGGCAGTCTAGATTGGGTTTATTCTTCAAGGTCTATTTTGAATGTAATCTCTTTTGCCTTCTTTGATGACTCTCCAACCACAGATAATTTCTTCCTTGTCTAACACTGGGTATTACACTAGGTATAACCCTCATAAGACCTGACATTCTGACCTGTACAGTAGATATCTGGGAATGTGGAATGTCTGTTCCATTAAGGTCTCCTACGTGGTACTGACCTTTGCATGGGAGGCTGCACTAGAAACATAGTTCCTTTCAACAATAGGAAATAAAATTCTTATGAATGCGAACTCACTCAAGCTGTCCCATAATTTTCCATCATTGCAAATGGTCAAAGAGATCAAAGGACAAAACCAGCTTTTTAGTGGGGGCATTTAGTTTGAGGGGCTACGCAAAAATAGTTGAGGGACTTCTGGTTGGCTAAGAAAGTATGCCTGGATTATGTGGAAACGAGAAGATTGCCCCGGAAAAGGCTAAACATAATTTGAAGGCATCCGTGGTATAACTTTATTTACTTGTGGTTTTAAGCTGAACACAAGAAGTTAGGAGGCTTTAAAGGACATTTTATGAAAGGTCGAGTTTTGAATGCATTGCAAATTAGGTAACCTAGTTCACTTCCAAATGAAATAAAACCAAGTTAGAAAATTTAGCTCCTTCTCCATAGTGAAATAATAATAATGATAATAATAATACCCAAGTAATGTAATTTTCTCCCTACAAATTATAAGCTAATCAGCGAGGCCTGTTAACCTCATATAAACATTTCATTAAGGTACTCAGATGACATTACTGCTACATGAATAATGAATCCCCGTCCCCAGGCTCCACCTAATTTACTGGCCTTTATTTGGTGGCTTTGCTTTAGAGCACACAGGGTAAGGTGGAAGATGGGAAGAGAACCGGTTTAACTTGTATCCAAATACCTTTGCAGATTATAAACAACTCAACTTTTTCCCCCTCTTCCCATCCGCAGTTCTCGTTTGTATCACAATCAATGAATAGATGAGATGACCCGAACAAAAGGGACTAGCACCTGCGCCTTCCGCGTCGCAAACATTTCTTCCCACACAGGGCCCTCCTGGTCAGGGTTTGGCCGACCTTTCTAGAGCAAGCTCCTTCGCGGGTCACCTCCGGACCCCTGAGCAGGACTCTGCAGCCTGGGCTCTGACACGGATCTCTCCTCCTCCTCCTCCTACACGTGACCAAGCGGCGTGCGCCGCGGACAGACACCGCAACGCGGTAGACCTGGTGACAAAGGCTCGGGCGCATCCGGAGCCCCGCCGGCCTCCCGCGCTCAGCGTCGGCGGAGCTTGCGCAGGGCGGTGCCGCGCAGCGCGGGCCGCGGGAGCGGGAGCCGCAGCCGGGAGCGCGCCGCGGAGCCGAGCAGAGCCCGCCGCGCGCAGCGCCGGGCAGCGGAGGAGCCGAGGAGCCGAGGAGAGCAGCGGAGGAGCGGAGGGGAGGCCGAGGAGAAGCCGAGCAGAGCCCGCCGCGCGTCGGGGAGCGGCTCCACGGAGCAGAGCCCGCCACCCGCCCGCCAGGCAGTCTGTCCGCCCGCGCTCTGCTGTTCCCAACACCGCCGCCCCGGAGCCCCGCAGCGACTCGGACACGGGTGAGCAGGCCGCGGCCCGTGGGCTCGGCCCCGGCAACCGGGCCCCGAGCGCCTTCCCCGCCCGTACTTACACCACGGCTCGGGAGATCATCCAGGACACCATCTTTTCGGCCGCTGGGCCGCTGACCGCAGGCCGCGCGCTCCCAGCTCGCGCTCCCCGGGGCCGCGCCGGCGCCCTCGGGAGCCGGCCCGGTGTGTGCGCGCGGTGCCCGGAGCCGCCTGAGCCCGGTCCCCCGCCCGTCCGCCCCCGCCCGCGGCCCCTGCCGGCCCTGCCGGCCCCGCCCCTGCGCTCCGCTGATAGGCGGCGGCTGGGACCCCGGCAGGGCGCTGCGCTCCACCGACCTGCGCGGTCACCTCGCTTCCCCGGGCCGGGGGACGCCGGGCGGGCGGTGAGAGCGCGTGGGAGCCGAGGCCAGGGTTGGGGGAGCCGGGATTGGGAAGTGTCTGGCTAGGTGCGGCTCGGGTGCACACCGAGGCTGGGTAGTCAGGGCCTACCACAGGCCCGGGTTGGCACCGCGAGGCTCGTGGTGCAATGCAGGGGCCAAGGGAGAGCGTCGGGGGTCACGTTTGGAGTGATGGGTTTGCAGGGATGGCGAGGCTGCTCTGGGCCCCCTGGGGCACCTTTTCCATCAGCATCAGCCAACTCCTGAATTGCCTGCCACAGCCTAAAACGTGGACCCAAGATTTCCGACCCGTGGTGTTGTTTACAAGTGTCCTTAATTTTTCTGTCGTGTGTGTGTGTGTGTGTGTTACCTCTTACACTGTCCAAAATTTTAAACTTGTAATTTTGACGTGAGAAGTACTGGATTGGGAAAATGACCTTTAAGTTACTGTAGGTGTTTTTTCCCCTTGGTCCCCTGGTGGAAGCAATAGTAAAAGTTCTCTAAGCTAGAAAGAATAATGTCTGTAATGCGGGGCTTGGAGCCTTTAATTAAAGTACTAGAAAATATGATGGCTCATTCTGGGACATACTGTAATTTAATCTTTTTGTTCCCCAGTTTCCCCATAATAAAAAGAGGCTAATAATACTCTAGCTTACCTCCTGCTTTTCAAGGATGATGTAAGGTATTGCTAATTAATGTGTTTAGGAAGGACTCGGATTTGCCTGGGATGGTACCAAGGGACCAGAATAGGTTACCATGAGTTCCTTTTAGTCCACGAGGCCTATACATTAAGAATTTTGGTCATTAGAGAACGCAGCAGGCGAGGCATGGGGGTGATCTCTTGTGATCCCAGCACTTTGGAGGCCGAGGCCTGCCGGATTTCCTTCCACAGAACCAGGAAGAAGCTCGAGCTGCCTTCTGCTCTTTGATTCCTTTTGCTTATTCGAAATAAGAACGTGTTTATTTCATGGGCTGGAGCGATAGTTTGAGGTATTTAGTTTGACCATTATTCAGCGTTATTGGGAAGTTATGTTTACCGTCTAAGCACTTTTTTTTTCTGGCACATGCCTTCCATGTCCTTCCATGGGCAGAGGTCTTATAATGTCTTTATTTTACAGCCCTTCCGTTCTCACCCTTCATATACCTTCCCCTTCTTTCTTTCCTGAGCCAAGCTGTAAAATCATGCCTTTGAAAGTTCATCTTTTTTCTTTATTCCACATTCTCTACCTTTCTGACCCCTTAATCTCCCCTCCCCCAACAATTATATACATTTTCGCGCCCCCCCCCAAATTATTCTTTAAGTTTCTGGACTCCTCTCACTCTCCAGCATTTAGTGTCTTCTGCCTCTTTTGCCATGATGGTTCTTGTTATTGTTTGCAGGACACAGCCCCCTTGTTCCTATTTCGAAAAGCCTTGGGTTGTAAACCACCTACCCTGTGTTGCTACAGTGTTGTTGAGTCATCCTGCCGCCCCAGACAGCCCAGGAGTGTTGATTCTCTTTGGTACCATGGAAACGGAGGTTTAGAGAACTTAACTCTTTAGCCAGTGATCGCATAGTTCATGGGTAATAGAGCTCAACTCCAGTACTGTGACTCAGACCAGAGTTGGGTGGGAGGTAGTTGGTCCAGGGGGATTGCTCTCTAGGGGAAAATTAGCAAGCTTTTCTCTTTTCTTAGTGGTTGTGATTGGCATTAACCACTAGCAGGTGTTGATGGGTTTGGGGATGCTGTGCACTCTGCTGTGTGTGGGACATCCTGAACAAAGACTCTTCCTGTGTTCTTCCTGGCTTAGGAGTAGCGTGCTTGGCATTCCTGTAATATTTGTAATTATCTGAGCCTGAATTTCCACTTTATAAAGTCAGAGTTTTAACCAAGACTGGAGTTTCTTGTCTGTTTCTGCACACTCCTGTTGTGTAAATTAAGGGAAGGTTGTGCTCACAACTTGAGTGGAAATTGCTGACAGTTTTGCCACGTCCCGTCATTCCCAGGTTTGCAATGCAGTCACGTCCCGTTACTAATCATTTTGTTCCCAGCATTCATATGTTGGCAGGCCTTTTTATAACTTTTTTTTTTTTTTTTCTCCTTTCCACTTACCGTTTTATCATTTAGATGATTTGTTTGAAGCTGCCTGTCCCAGGAGTTATTTATTTCATTTCAGAGCGGCAGTGTTACTGAAGGACCATGTGGAAGCTGATACGGCTGAGATCTATTGACCTAAATAAGAGTCAGTCTATCCAAGGAGGAGCCTCTTGTGGGAAAGCGCCCAGCTTTTAGAGATGGCTGCTTGCTGGTGGTTACTGGACCTCAGATACTTGAGATCTGCTAATTGATGGCCATTAGATACATGCTTCAGTGAGTAAGGGGAGGCTTTAGTCCTATGTGAGAAAAGGGAATATGGTGTCTTCTGCACAGCTGTGTGTGTGTGCGCGCGCGTGTGTGCATGTGCACTCGCGTGCAAGCGCTCTCCCATGAGCCTGTGCTGCTTGCACCAAATGAAATGAAGGCCAGAGGGTGTCAGGCATCCTATCCTGTTGCTCTCTGCTTTATCCCTTTGAGGTAGGGTTACTGTGACCTTGGAGAATTCATGTTTTCAACTAGGCTGGTCCCCTGCAAACCCAATGGATCCTCCCTTCTCTGCCCCTCACCCCACGCACTGGGGTTATTATAAGACCGTGGGTAACCAAGTCCAGCTTATGGGGCCGGGCCGCCATGTGGGTGGGTGGAGTGGGGATGCTGGGGTTGGAACTCTGGCCTTCACGGTCGAGCAGCAAGCATGTTTAACCACTGAGCCTTCTCTAGCTCTGAGTAGCTTGTATAATGTCTTACTTGGCTTTCCTGCTACCTTTCCACAGAGAAGCTAGGATACACTTAAAGCTTTTTTTTTTTAAAAAACATTTTAGCTCTAGCATGTTGTGTGTGGAGTGCATCCTTCCTGGTGCTGTGCCTGGACACTCTTGTGTGGAGACTGAGCTCAGTCTTGGTGGGAAGCAGTGTATGTAGGCCCCAGGGCGTTTTCTCTGGAGACCTCTTTTAGTAGTAACTCGGTGAATGGTGAGTCACTGCTAGTTTTGTTTTGAATGAATATGTTAATGGATGGTGATCAAATGTAAAGGGCTTTAAGACTCTTAAAAGTCTCCCACTCTCACTACCACATCCTCCTTTAGTTGTCCTAGGAGATAGTGGAATTCACATCTCTTTGCATGTTAAAGGAGCTCGCTTATTAGCAAATCAACTGAGAGCAGGAAAGTACCTGAGGCCCGGGGAGCCCCGGGCGCAGAGCAGAATTACAGGGTGCAGAGATAGTATCGAAAGTCCTGTAATTATTAATGAATATGCTAATGAGACTGAATACTGGGTCACCTTCCCATTCCTAATAGGGAAGTATTTTTAAATAATTGAAAATACTTTCATCTGTAAAAAGGCTAAAATTACCAGATTACCTTAATAGTAACTCAGAGAAGAGTGGTAGAGAAGAAGAAACAACCGTTTTCTATCTGCTCCAGATGAACCCCTCCCGTCCTGCCTCTTTTTCAGCCATTTTCCTTTGGGTGTTCTGGTTCCAGCAGAGTAGAGTTAGGCATACCGCAGGGGACTGAGCCTTATGGAGGTAATGCTGGAAGTGGAGTGAAGATGCATTAGAACAGGCAGACTACGTAGGGAATTACATAGTCAGTACCGGTATTGATGAGAGGCACCTATGAGATCACCTTGGGGAAAGCAAAAGGTCTTTGATGGCTAGCTAGCTCTCATCTTTGCTGGCTGGCTCTCCAGCTCTTGGCAGCTCGCTCAGCTGCCTGGGAGTCAGCATTGTCTCAGGTCTTTACATTTAGGAAATGGCCTCACCTGAAACCTGGATTGAGACCAAAGAGCTTTCCCCCCTCTTCCTGGTTAAAAAATGATACCGTGTCAAGTGGCTCTGACACTCGTCGTATACCTGAGGCACGCTTGACACTCATGTGAAACACAGTAGAGCGAATGAATCCTTACTTCCTCGTTTTTTTGAACTGCAGATTTGTGAGTTCAGAAAACTGGAGTCTGTGACCTAATTTTCAGAAAGCTAAAATATTTGATAATTCTTTCCTAGGACTACTTACCGTTCCAACAGAAAATTAAAAATATTTATGTGATGCTGTGCTGTGATTTGAAACACACGAAGTCAAGTTGAAATGTGAGATGGTGGAAATGTAGTCCTTTGCTTCACTTTGGTCATCCAGCTCCCTTCAGAAAAATCTACTTTTTATTTAAGTTCTACCGAATAGAAGGAACGAATTATGTAAGCGCCTTCCCCTGGAGAAGATACATACGGAGAGGCTTCTGTTATATCTGCCTTAAAAAAAAAAATAGCAGATTTGCTGTGTTCTGAAATCCCTCACCTCCTCCTTGCTAATAGCTTGAGGAACACTCTTAGGTGTAAAGTGTTTTAATGGATAGCTTCTTGCCAGATAAATATAAGGAAATCAGGACGCCACCATTTCATGAACAGAGATGCAAAAATCTTCAACAAGAGACTAAGCAAATGGAGGCCAACAATGGCTGAACCATAGTTGTGCATCGTAACAAAGTGGGGCGTCCCAGGTGGACAGGTCTGAGGTGGCACCAAACAAAACAAAACAAAACAAAACACTGGAATAATTACTCTTCAGACACCAAGAAGCTAAGAAAGGAAAGCAATATGGTCATAGCGAAACAGGCAAGCAAAACCACTTGACAGGTCCGAGAGCAGTTCCTTATGACAGTGTTCTCTGAACAGGGATGGAGGAGGAGGGTTTGCTGATCAGATAAGGACAGCAACCAAACCGTAGATGATCATAGTTCATGGTGAAGAGCTGGGTGCTTTCTGGCTAGGGGAAGGAGAAAGACAGATACCACCATCAACATTGCGTAACAGCAATGATTAGAAAATAGGCCAAAGATCTGAGACACCTTGCCAAGGAGGAAATAACCAGGACAAACAAGCTTGCGAAAGCGCCCCACCCCCACCTGTCGCAGGCTGACAAGGTACTGGGAGCTGGGGGGGTGTGGGGTGCATTCTGTATCTGTGAGCGAGGCCAGGTTCACAGCACTGGGGCCACTGTGCTAGTCAGGCACACAAAGGAAGCAGCCCACTGACCCATGGCATGGCCAGACTGAAAGACAGTTTCTCCCAAATCAAATGTGCTCTGAACTGTTGGCCCGGTGATCTCGCTGTTACGGGGGAGCTTCATTCATTCATTCATTCACTGTTGTCGAAACTCCCATGCGACCAAGATGTCCGTTACTTAGGTGGTCCAGATAGATGGTAGTAAGCTCAGACAGTGCTGGAGGATAGGAAACAGTTTGGCCCAGGAAACCTCACTCCACACTTAGGAAAGAAAGACTTCCTGAGAAGTCTGCGTACCGTGTGACTTCAAGCACGTGGTCTGAAAAGGCAGAACCCATGCACAGCAAAGACCCTGGGCTCTCAGAGTTAGGGGGTGGGTGAGGGCTGAACAGATTTGAAACACAAGAAAACGTTTCTGTCCTTGTCCCGCGTGAGTCGAAGGCGCCACGATACCTGCCTGCGTTAACATCTGTGGATGTATAAGATCCATAAGGCCCTCTTTTATCTGTCAGATGTGGAGTTTGAGTGAAGAGGATGTGTCCGTGTGCCCTACGGAAGGCGCCGACATGCCTCTCTTAGCTGTATTAGTATTTCACACCCCCCCCATTCTTCCCGCTGCCTCAGAGTTTCTCACATGTCCATCAGACTCCAGCTTTCTTTCTAAATCCTCGCCTTTTAAAAAAAAGTCGCTTCTCATTCATACTTGTCACGTTTCCCCTCTGTGATGTCGATCAAATTAATCGTAGCAAATCCTTGCTAAGAGGTTGATTGGGCTGGTGAGGTGACTCAGCAGGTAGAGATGCTTGTAGGAAGACTGGCAGCCTGAGTGTGACCGCCAGGACACGTGGGGGTGGCGTGGGGGGTGGGGAGAGCGCTGCCTACTACAGGTGGTCCTCTGATGCTGTGCACACAGCGTAGGTGCACAGGCAAATAGTGGTTGTGAATGGGGGGGTGTGAGTGAGGGAAGAGCACCACGTGTGTTCGCATGTTAATCAGGTTTGTCAGCTCCTAGGAGAATGTTTTTCTACAAGACAGGGTCTCATTATGTATCTCTGGTTGGCCTGCAACACAGTCTGTAGACCACATTGGCCTCTTAACTTCCTGTCTTCTGTCTCCTGAGTGCTAGGATTAAAGACTGTACCCAGCCCCAGTGTGTTGATTATTAAGGAAACCGGCTAGGCTGAAAGGTTGCCCTGCTGTATTGCTGACTGTGTGCTGATGCTCACGGGTTGTCTGTGGAGAATGCGAAGGTGAATTTAAATATCTCCGGGGTCAGCTTGCACACGTTTTCAAATTTCCATGGACGTCAGCTGGGCTTTTGATTGTGCCTTCCTCTCGGAGACACCCCTGGCCCAGGCCTGCTGTTTCAGACTGTATCTCCTGGTTCTTAACCTTTCCTCTGCACTTTCAAAGCTGACTCTATTGGTTGTGTCGCAGACTTGTGTGTGCAGGGCCTCTATATAATCACGTTTGATGCTGCCCGAATCGGTTCTGTGCTTGCTCCAGGTCAGCCATCTTGTAATCTCTAGTTGGTTTGGGGTTCAGAAACTGTTAAACCACATCAGAAGTAGAGTTAGAGTTAGTTACGTTAGAGGGTGGATGTGGTTACTGTAGACCTCTGGGTTTGTGATCTATTAGTAAGCTCTCAGTCTCCCCTTAGCCCAGGCCTGGAAGAGGTCAGCCCCATGCTTCCCTCAGTTTCCATTCTTCCTGCCCTGAGAGTCTTGTCTTCATCCTCCTGCTGGCTCATTCTGAGACTCACTGGAGACACCCTTGATCCCTCTCATACCTTTATAGGACCCCACGCACCTCGTTTTCTCTGTTTACTTAATACTAGGGTGTGGAGACGGAACCCACTTTTGTTTGGGATCCTGGCCCCTGGGCTCCTCTGCTGTGTCCGCCGGTGGACTTTTCATTCCACTCACCGACTGCTTTGGGTGTTTGGGACATTTGCTGCTCTGTCTCCCCTCAGCTGCATATGTAAATGTTTATGATATGTGACAAGTAGCACATCCTATTCTAAAAAAAGACCCTGCGGGGTCGGGGGTTGGGGAGGATGGCCCGGGAGTAGAGTATACACCGAGCATGTCTAAGACCCCCATGTTGACTCCCAGAACCCACAGCCTAAAAGAATGGAAATAAACAGTGGACACTGAACGGTTACCTCCTGTGTCCCGCCAGCTGCCACTGTGACAAAGTACATGAAAAGTCACCTCAAGGGGGGGAGGGGGGTTCTGAGGTCTCTCGTCCAGGGTCACCCGGCTTGGTTGTCTTTCTCTGCCTGTCTGAGGCAGAGCTTCATGGCTGGGCTGGGCACATGCTCCCCCAGAGCCGTTCACTTCCTCACTTCTCCGGAGGATGGGGAGAGGTAGGGCAGAGTCATAGGATTCTTCAAAGTCATGTCCATCCACGAGACACCCCCCCCCAGCTCCCCGAGTTTTTACCTCCTCCCCAGTACAGCAGCTGGAGACTAAGCTCTAACCTCTGGGCCCTGCGAGGATGCCCCAGATTCCAGCATGACACCCTTCGCTCTGGCAGATGCTAAGCTTCTTGACAGCAGGAGTGCCTCACACACCCCGACTTGGCCTCAGCCCCGTCTTCCCCATCATCTCTGGGTCACTTTCTCTCTTTACAGATGAAAGGAAAGCCTCTGTCACTTGTGAAACAGTCACCGGGTGTCCCCAGGACGCTTTTTTCAGAGGTCTACGGGAGAGAAATAATATGATCAGAAAGATGGAGAAAGTTATGCTTTGAAAGACCAGATCGGGGGTTATGGGTACGGAGTTCCCGTGATGCCCGCGCAGGTGAACAGCGTGCTGAAGGAAGGAACGCTGTGGGCTGGACTGACCCACTCCCTGGTTTAGCCTGGAAGGCTGGGCTAGGGATTCCAGGTCCAGCGCAGGCCAGATGTACATTAAAGGCCATACTTCAGACTGCCTTTAGGGGATTATTTATAAATTACTGAGAGAATCAAACATTTGTGTAAGTGTACACTGTCGTGTCGTGGAGACGGGAGGTGTTTTGAGATTAATAACAGTTCATTGCACGTATCCCTGACAGCCTTTGCAGCAGAGACCATGGAATTTAGGAGATGCCTACTTTCAGCTGCAGAGAAAGGAACATATGGGCAGCTAGTGCCTACTGCCAGGATAATACGCCACATAGACCGATTTGAGGAAATTAAAAAGGAAGGGAGAAACTGTTCTTTTTGAAGGAACAAACCCCAGCTGCCCCAAAAAGGTGACCCGTCGGGGGCAGGGTCTCCCACAGGTAAAAAGAGCAGCAAGGAGGCAAGGCCCGGAAGGGCTAGCAGCAGTCGGTTCTGCAGCAGACACAAGCCAGGAGACTGCTAGTCCACTTGGCACCGTCAGATCGCACAGGTCACAGGCTGGGCTTTTAGATGCCTCCTTTACCCCGCCTGTCAGGTGCCACCTGTGAGCCCCCTTCAACTACTTGAATCCCTTCTCTGTGCCTTTTCTTTTTCTCTTCTTTCTGCCCCGTCTGTCTTACGTTGGGGCCTTGTGCCTGCCAGTGTGGCTCGACCAGCTGAGCTGGGCCCCAGCCCCTACCAGGTTTTTCCAGTGCTCAGTAGTTTCCCCAGCAGCTCAGGATCTCAGTGTTATCAGTTGCTTGTAAGGATAGAAAAGGGCGTAGGGCAAGCTAAGACATGGGGAAGGGCACCAGCGGTCTGTGCCAACGGGGGTGTGTCTAGTATCTAGAGACTGCCCAGTGCTGTCCGTTCCGGAGACTTCTCTGTGCAGTAATGTTTGAAGTGTGGACAGCCATGTCCCGATGCGCACAGGTAGAGACCGTCCCCTGACTGTGGTCTGGGTGAGGACCCTGGCCCAGAGAGAGACGGTTTGCTTGGCTGTCATGCGGAATTTCTTTTTAGAGGGCATGGGTAGGGCCTCTGTGGAGAGGCAGGTATTAAAACCCACTGTCAGCAGGGACAGGGGAGAGGGATTTATGAGCAGATAAGGCAGAAAGGGTGGGAAAGATTAGACTTTCTGTGGCCTGCCTTGGGGCCAGAAACCATGGGTGGGAAAAAAGAAATTATGCATCACGATGTGATCTCATTCTCCTGTTCTCCGTTGTTAAAGTCTACCTTTCTGAATCAGTCTTCTCATGTGCCGCCTCCCGGCTGCCTGGCACAACAAACGGCGTGGGCTCTCTGGTTCCCAAGCGAGAAGGCTCTGCTGCTTCCTAACTCTTCCTTCTCCAGTGGCTTCTCCGGTTAGATTCCACCTTGGCCCACGGAGCCCTGTGTGCACTGATCTCTTTATGTTTCCAAAACTGATGGGTTACTCTGTGTCTCTCTGCCCTTTTCCTGATCCCGTAAACGTGGCTTCGCACTTCCTTCCCTGGGGCCTCTGCCGTTCCTTGTCTCCAGGTGAGCCCTGGCAGGTTCCGCTGGAGACTCTGACTAAACTCCGCGCCTCAGACTGTCTCCTTAGTGTGCTCCGGATTCCAAGGCATCTCTGTCACGGATTACCCAACCTCACCTAGCCGCACATGGATTAATTTACTCTATTGTACTTAACCCCCTTGGCTTCTGTTCTCATTGTCTGTCTGTTCTTTCTCCAATTATGTTGTAAGTTGTTACTTCAGGAATGTTGTCTGTCCTGTTGCACTGTTTTGCTCTCAGTACCTGTACACACCCAGCCTTAGGATTTCCAGTGGCTATTTATACCTGAGAAGCCACAGAAGCAGGTTGTTTATGATTCGATAGTGTTTGCTCTCAGGGCTCAATTTATGGAGAGTCCACCAAAAAGTGCTGAAGAGAACCCAAATCGGCGGTCATGGAGCGACCAGTCTAAAGGTGTCTTGGCAGAGTGGAACTTACCAAGGAGGCAGGCTAGGGGAAAGGACACAGCACAGGGACACCTCAATTTCAGAATAATCTAGATTTCAGAGAAGGCTCCGCTGGAGCCCAGGTTTCAGGAGAGGCTGAGAGGTTGGAGGAGTATAGCTTGCTTGTCAGAGGGCAGGTTGGTTACCAGCCAGAGTAAAGGTGGGAGCCAACGGAACACATGGGGAGATTGCTCCCGGTTTGCAGCAGAGAACAAATGGGTCACCTTGCGCTGTCTTCATTCATCTCATCTGCAGCCGGGGCGCTGGAGCGTGGGATCTGGAGGGCGGCAGAGGGATTGGACAGGGCTTAAAGGGTGGGTGATGGCGCTGCTATTGGAGGAGTGTTTGACAGTCCTCTGCTGATAGATCTCTGCAGGTCACTGAGGTCATCATCGGTCTACCGGCCTCACAGATAGGGTCTCCTAATTGTTCTCCCCACTCTCAGCCCTGAAGTGCAGACACGCCCTTTTGTCAAAGACCTTTAATCATTAATGATTTCCCCTTTTTTAAAGCAAAGATTGCAATTAGAATACAGTTTGCTGTCTATACTGAATTGACCTAAGTTGAACTAAAAGCCCCAAGCCTGAACAGAGCCTCATTCTAGTTACAGCCATAAGACAGCTAAGTGGCTATTATCTCCTGGAGATTTCTGAAGGATTAAACCTGGGTGTGAGCTCTTGGAACCTGGCTGCTGAAGGCCCATTCATTTCCCAGGCCCTCTGTCCTCAGGGCTTCATCCTCCAGGAGCTGGGTTTGTTCGCCTAGCTCTTCAGACCCAGTGCCATTTGCAAAATGCATGTGGTGACACTGCTTCACACTGAGTGATTTTTGAGCTCTCTTTAGGTAGCCGTGCCTTTTAGCTCTTGGCACAGTGCCCGACACATGATCCATACGGAGTAATGATTGTCTCGTTCTCAGGATTTGGACTTGAACCTCGATTTAAAATTTTATTTTACTTATTGCAGTGCACGGGACCAAGCTCGGGGTCTCGCATGTGCAAGTCGAGAGCTCAGCTGCCGCAGAGTAGAAAGACAGGGGAAATGAAGGGGAGAGAGGGCAAACGGAAGGAGCCCCCTCGCTCCACAGTTTGAAGTTTCTGCAGCCAAGAATTCCTGTACACTGGTCAGCAGCATTTGCTAGGAGGTTGTTTAAAGGAGAGACTTCCTTTTCTATAGAGACGTTTAAGTAAGGATGTTGAAATAGCCGTGAGCCGCGCTTCAGGCCAAAGCACTCTCGTGACCCTTTTCTCCTTTCCCAGCTGTAAACCTACAGTCTTCTAGGAATTAAAAGCTCCATTTACAGTAGAGCACCTCGTGCAGCGCGTGTGACCCCAGCTCGAGACCTGGGCTTGCGCCCTCGGGCTATATCCCTACCACAGCACCTCCAGCACCTTCTTAGGATGGGGTGGACTAAAAAGGGCGCAACGTTTCCTAACGCTGCTTTGAGACGTAACTTTCGGGTCACCAAATCCTATTATAGATGGCTACTGTTGAGATGTTTAAACGTGACTTTCTCGATTCTTAGAGAGAAGGCTCATATCCACGCCTGGCTGTGACTTAGTTTTCCTCAACGTTCCTTTCTGTTAGGCTTTGCACTTAAATCCATATTAATTCTCTTTTTGAAAAGCATCGGTTTCACTCAGTTTCATTCTGAAATCCTTTCCTGTGGTGACGTCAAGGATCCCATCTTCCCCTGAATAGAAGTCTTGGAAAACAGTTCCCTAGGCCACTGTCATGGTAGCCTGTGATAGCTGGTGGTAGCCTGTGGTATCTTGGGGCTTCTTCTCCAGCCACTGCCACTACAGTTGAGCTGCACATGCTGCCCAGACTTTGATGTTTCTACTTCCAAAATTTGATTCTGTTTCCTTGAACTCCAACAAACAAAAACAAACAAACTAACTAACAAGACAGTTTAGCAAAGAATGTTTTCAACTGGCCATGGCGGGTGGGGGCAGAGCTGGAGGGCTGGCACGCTGTGAACACGCACCTCCTGTAGTAAATGAAAGATGTCACTGAACTCTCCCTGAGCACAGGGTGATGGGAACGGGCTTCCTTCAGCACTCAGCGCGTTCCTGGTGTGCAGTAAGGAGCTGCTGGTGTTTGGGGCGTATGGCTGTGGAAGGGATGGAATTGGCACTCGGTAGATTCCTAACGGTGCTTCTGACCTTAAGTGTCTTTATGCAGTCCGTGTCTTTAAAACTCATTTCACAATTCATATCTATATTAAGACGAGTGTGGCTGAATGAATAGTGTGTTTCCTTAGTCGCCATTGGCATGCCATTTCTACACAGTGAGCAGAACATTTCCCCAGGTCAGCACTTTTTGCTAACTTTATTCATTTTCTTCTATGTGTGTGCCTGTGTGCATGCTGCTGTGCCCCAGCGTATATCAGAGGACGGCTCAGAAGCCCTCCTCTCTACCCACCATTTGGGCCCCCGGATCAAACTCTGATTGTCAGGCTTAGTGCTAAATGCCTTTGCCCTGTAAGCCATCTCACTGGGCTTACTTGGCCTGGTGAGGGGTCAGTATTGGCTGTGCAGGTGACCTGAGTTTTAGTCTGGGAACCCCTGGTGAGAAGGGAATCAACTAGAAACTGTCCTCTGGCTTTCACGCATGCTGCCAGCACACAGTGCACACAGTGTGACAGCAGCATGAGCACTGAACGGCATCTTGAACGCCAGTGTGCTTCTCTGTCCCCTTTCTTCCCTTCTTCCCTCCTGCTCTTTAACCAGTAGTGCTACCAGGAGATTTTGTTGGTGAGTGGAAATCTGGTGGAAAAGTGGTCCTCTCTGTAGGGAAGTGACTTAAGCTTGTACAGGGCCTTAGATTTAGTGTCATTTAGAAGGAAATAAGGGGGTCTGGGGAGAGGGCTCTGATGAAGAGCCTCGCTGCTCCTACAGAAGATTCACGTCTGTGTCCTAACTTTGTAGCCAACAGCCACCATAATCTAGCAGATTTCCTTCAGTTTTTTTTTAACCTCATTTTTCCATTATACTGCCGTTGTGAGAAGGTTAAGATTGTGTTTTCATTTGATATGAAGGCTATGAGTTTTCATCAATAACTACCTCATTCTCCTTGGTCTTCCATAAGTTTTACTTATGCTTTTGACTTAAGTTTAGGATTGGGACTGGAGGTGATTGCCAAGGGCCAAAGGGCAGAGGAAATACAGCTCTGCAAGATGATCACTACCCAGGCTCTGTCCACCATGTGCTGGCAGCAGGGCCAGCTGACCCTGCACATTTGCTGGTAGGAGGTCGGCTTATTCCATCACGTAGCAGTTTAGGGCGCACAGCGGCTTGCAGCCAGGAACGTCAAGACCGCCTTGATGCTCAGCCGGAGTGATAAGCTCCTTCCCCTGAAACAGAAGGTTTTCCTGGACCTTGGGTAGAGGTGACAGTTTCTCCCTGGAGGCTAGAGTGGCTTTCCAGCCAGGCAGAAAGAACTCAGGCGTTTTTATTATCAGTGGAGAGAGAATGGCAGGGGAAATTGAAGTGTCTGTAAACACTGTATTTCTGGCTGGAAAGGACGTGGTTATCTGAAGGGAAGATCAGAAAGAAGCAAGAGGCATGCCATTCCCACGGGCCTGCAGTTTCTGTGCGGATCCACCTCAGATGGATCCTTCTGAGAGTGCTGGAATAGGGGGACGCAATAGGGGCGGAAGTCTCGGCCTCTTCATGCCTGGTAGTAGTAATGTCATGCAGCAAACTCTGCTGTGCAGACGGTATTCTGGATACCTTATGTATGACGTGAACTCTGTGACGCACCTTTCTTACCTTTGGATCTGTACGGAATGTGCAGTTCGGATGTATGTGAGAGACTTCATGCTACCTTTGTGCTTTGATTGGAGCCCCAGCGAGTCTTATGTATTTCCGTGTGCTTTGGAAGTTGCAAGCCTGGGTTTTTAGTTTGGGTTTCCTTGCTGTGAACAGACACCATGATCACAGCAGCTCTTGTAAAGGACAGCGTTTAACTGGGGCTGGCTTACAGGTTCAGAGGTTTAGTCCATGATCGTCATGGTGGGAAGGCTGGAGGCGTGCAGGCAGTTCACAGGCTGAGTTTGTGGCAATCTGATAACTTGTGTGTTATGACCGTGTCCATGCTGACCCCTGGGGGTACTGCGTGGTGCGCCCATTCTAATCGGTTCATCATCATTTTTTGCTTCAGAAAAATACTTACTTTGTTATAAGGCTCTGTTAACTAAATATAGAACAGAAGCTTCTGTATATTAATTTTGAATTTTTAGCCAAAGAAGGTGTGGCAGTTGTAAGGAGCAGGCCGAGCACTGGTGTATAAGTTTATCTGTGGGGCCAGACGACTCCCACTTGACCTCAGTAACGTTGCAGGGTGTAGCCATGCAGTTTAAAGCCGTGGCTTTTTGAGTTAAAGAACAGCAGAATCAAATGTCATTCACGTTCTTCAGGAAGGTTAAAGTGTTGACGTCCTTTATTTTACTAATGGCATAGAATTCTACATAATAGTAAACGGGAGATGTCCCCCACACATTCAAGGCCCTGTCTGAGTCTCTTGTCTAGAGACAGGAGGCCAGAGGAATGGTCACACTTGCTCTTTCATTCAGGCCTTGACTTTCTGCCTGCCTCAGGTTGGTGCCTCTGGCTTCATTCTGAGCGTGCATGAGATTAAAGCCTGGCTGTGTGTCAGGTTGCCTCATGGACGTATTTGAGGAACAGCTTGTAGGGTTTCACTGTGCTGAGTACTTGAGGCATTTTTCTTAGGGAGACCATCCTGCCTTCATGGCCGTCTTCTTACAGTGTGCTTTCAAGGCCCACCATCAACCCGCCATCAACAGTAAGCTTGATAGCTGGGCCTGGTGATGCATACCTTTCATTTCCAGCACTCTGGAGGCAGAGTTGGCTGGCTGCGTTCCAGGCCAGCCCAGTCCCTATATAGTGAGCCTCCAGGGCATCCAGGGCTACATAGAGAGATCCTGTCTCAAAAAAACAAACCCAGCAGTAAGACAAGCACAGTCTAATCTGCAAAGTGGTTAAAGCGTTCTGGATGAGTATGAGGATTTTGGAGTGAGCCTCTCAGTTCTGCCAGGCCACTTCCTGATGCCGATCCTGGAGGGGTGGTTTGCACTCAAGGGCAAGTTAGCATCTTCTTGAGGAATTTGATGTGTTTAGTTTAGGGCCTGGTACAAAGTATGTATGACTTTCATTGTGGCCAGACTCAGCTCTGACTGTAGATTTGACTGTCTGGTTTCCTCAGGCACTCTGTGAACTTGTGTATTGCCCTTCTTGCTAGCCTAGCTCTGTGCGGGCAGTGTTATCTTTGTTGAACTGAGGCATTCATTTTAACTGCTTGAGCCCTCGAAGAGCTGGTAGTTTTTATGTCCTTTGTGTGGGCAAAAATTAGAATCTCTCTCGTGGGAAGCCTGGAGTGCACTAGGAGTCAGAGTGCATTGACCCAGTTCACTTTGACTCTTCTGAGTTCAGATTGTCTCATCCCTGATCTCTCTCTCTCTCTTGCCCCTTTTCTTTTCATCTGGGATCTCTGGTGTCCCAGGCTGGCCTTAAGCTGAGCCTCCTGTCTCTACCTTATAGGCGTGTACCATCCTAACTAGTGTGTGTGGTGTTAGGGTTTGAACTCAAGTGACCTAGCAGCTCCTAGCTGACCTCCCCTTTCACCTCTCTGGAATTAAAGGTAGATACCACAACCTTTAATTTAAGAGGCACACAGTGTCTGTTACATGTTTTCTTAGATTCATAATAGTGACTGTTTTTCCTTAGTAAAAGAATTTCTTGTTTATACTTACTGACTTTTTAAAAAAAAATGTTTGTCAACATTTTTTGACGGTTTTTCTGTGTAACAACCCTGGCTATCCTGGCCTGGAACTCACAGAGATCCACCTGCATCTGCCTCTGGAGTTCTGGGATTAAAGCATGTGCTACAGGTTTTTTTAGGTGGGTAATTTTCTTGTTTTTGACCCTTAAGCAGATCTCCCCTTCCCCACCAGGAAATGAAGGGTCTATTTTGGCTTCTTGTTTAGGTAGGATAGAGTCCATTATGGTGAGAGCATGACGGCTGAAACAGGATGTAGAGTGACATCAGGAAGGCCCACCTCCCGGTGACATACTTCCCCCACCAAGGCTCCCCAGGCTTCCCACGTAGCGCCACCACCTGGAGCCCAAGTGTTCAAACACATGAGCTGATGGGGGACATTTCCACATTCGGACCACAACCTGATGCCCCTTCCCCCAGTTCCCCTGCCCCCCATACATCTGTGGCCCTCTCATGATATAAAGTGTGTCTTTCCACGTCAGCAGGCCTCATGGTCTCTCCCAGAAGTCTTCTGAGACTCAAGACTGTCTCTTAACTGTGTCCCAGCTTCCAGCTGGGGTTCTGACCCTTGTGGGGGGTGGGGCGGCGGGGACGGACGTGGCAGCCGGCAGGAGGGAGGTGTGCTGTAGGAGGAGAAAGCACTTCCTTTTTCCCCTGAGATGACCTCCTTTATGTAACTCAGGCTGGTCTATAAAACTGTAGCAGAGGATAGAGTTGAATTCCTGATACTTCTGCCTCCTCTGTCTAATGTTGACATTTCCGCCTCGTATCACTTTGCCCGGCTGAAGAATACTTTATCTAGGAAGGGAAGAATAAATCCCTGATAGTTTTATTGTTTTATTTCCACGTTTGTCTTGGCTTTTCAAGACAGGGTTTCTCCGTGTAGCCTTGGCAGCCTTGGCTGTCCTAGAACTCGCTCTGTAGACCAGGCTGGCCTTGAACTCACAAGTGCTGGGATTTAGCAGTTTTCCAAAAAGTGCTTGGCGAGGTATCTTTCTCTGATTGATGCATTAAAAACATTAACTTTTAGTTCGTGGTTCCTGTTCTCATTGGCCAATCCAGCCAGTTCCTGTTCACAGTAGTGCTTGAGTGTGGCATGAGAATACCCTGGTAAATATGTCTTGACGCAGACCTGAAATCACTTAACCATTTCCTTAAGTCGTGTCCCTTGAGTGGACATGGGATTCAGGCAGCACAGCTGGGTCACCTGGAGCAGTCCTTGATACTTGGTTTTTTTTTTTTTTTAATTTTTTTTCATTATTTTTATTTTTTAAGTGAATGGCCTCAGCAAGTGTGCTTGTGTCCCTGTGATGTGTCATGACCTCCCCCTCTCCCCTTACCCCACTTCCCGCCTGTCATTGTCTTACCGCCCTCCCCCATTGTAAGAAAAAAATCCTCTGTCTCGAAACCGTGTTTAAGGAACAAGTGTCAGGGACTGTGTGTGTGAGGTCTGCCACATTCTAGGCTGCCATGGTTGGCAGGCTTGGCAGTGACTTCTTTCTGTGTTGGGCCATGTCACTGGCCTGGACAACACTCTGAAAGTGATCTCCGGAGATTCGAGTTTTGCCTTCCTTTTCCCGTCTTTGTGTGGATTCATCACTTCCTTTTACCTGGGCCGTAAAAATGGCCTGGTCAGAAATTAATTTATATGAGAAGGTAGAACAGTGTTCTCTCTTAGATGCTGTTGAGAATTATTTTAATAGTATGTTCTTTTTTTTCCTACTTAAAAATAGCCTCTAATTTAACCTAGATTTTACCAGTATCCACGTCGATTTTTCTGCTGTAAATACACTATTGAAAGGCTGGTGTCTTGGTGCATGCGTATAAAACCTCAGAACAGCCGGGCCGTTAAGGCCAGTCTACACTGCCCTGTGAGTTCCGATCAAACAAAAGCAACAGCTGGGAAGTAAGTGTCACCCGTGTCCACAGCTCCCAAGGAAAGGAGGATAGAAGAGCGAAGTTACAAAAGAGAAACTGAGAGCTCCGGCTTCCCTTTCTCCCGCAGTAGAAAGCTAGCGCTTTTAACTGCACCCGAAAATGTGACGGTGAGCCGGACAGTGCGGACCTTGTGACTGTCCAGTCTTCAAGCAAACTGTGCCGGGATTTCTGAGTTGTTTTTCTTGCTTTTGTCTTCTGCATTTTGTATGTAGAGCCTGGGATTTGGAATAAAGTCCGAGTTTTCTCTCTCTTTTTTTTAACATTAAAAAATTATTATTGTATCTGTATGGCTGTTTTGCCTGTATGCATATCCGTGCATCAGAGCGGCACTGCCTGTGGAGGCCAGAAGAGAATGTTAGATGCCCTAGAGCTGGAGTTAAAAAAAAAAAAGGGAAACAAAACCAAACAAACAAAAAACTGTGGTGAACTGCCATGTGGGTGCTGGGAACTGAGCCTAGGTCCTCCCGAAGGGCAGCCACTGCTCTTAATCATCGAACTCTCTCCAGCCTCCTTCTGTTACATGGTAACCAAACATGTAACCAAACATGTTAAGGAAGGATTGCATCTTTTCTCCTGGGGGGAGGGGTGCGTTGAGACAGGCTTTCTGTGTGTAACAAACCCAGGCTGTCCTGGAACTCTCTAGACCAGGTTGACCTCCAGCTCAGATCCACGGTCATCTGCCTCCTCTGTGCCAGGAGTACAGCTGCCGGCTTTAAAGGATCATTTCTTATTTATCTCACTACGCTCTTAAATCTTCATTGTAGGTTAGCTTTTTTTTTTTTTCTCTGACCGTGGCTAATTTGATATTCATACTTGGTTTGCATCGGAAAGAACCTCTGTTGGGTTTGTCTCTGAAAGAAAACGTGATCATTATGGTTTAATGTGGCTCAAAAGGTAATCTCTGTAAGGACAAGGGAACCAAGCAGCACTCTCTGCTCTCTGCTAGGTTGGGTTCCCCTCACCCCAGTTTAGAATGGAATCCCCCTTGTGACAAATAGGCTCTTTTTTTTTTTGAACTTGGCAGTGAAACTTCCTCCTGGGACTCTGAGGGAAGGAGATTTGCTTCTGGTGCTTTCTCAGAAAGTTGCCTTATTTGTCTGCAGAGTCTGGAGCTCTGACTTCCCTTTCCCCTGAGGCTGCTTGTAAGTGGAGTTGATCTGGGAAACAATCAAGGTTCCCCAGCGACTGAAATAGAGCAGCGCCAGTGTAGTCTTGGCCTCTGAACGCCAGAGCGGATCTTCAGCTGCAGCAAAGCGACTGGCTCCTGAGGCAGAGATAAGACCTGGGTCTGGTGGTACAGGTCTGTTATCCCAACACTTAGAAGGCTGAGGCAGGAGGATAGTGAAGTTGAGACCAGTGGGCTCAGTAAAATAACTTAGTCCCTTTCCCTCACCCCCAGCATTTACCCTCCTCCCGTAGGCGACAAAGAAGAGAGAGCAGGAAGCCTGAAGCCTGGGAGCTCGCTGTCTTCCTCTTCTGACTATTCTAAGCGGTTCACTGTGAAGTAGTGGCCTGGTGACTGAATGAACAGGGAGATTTGAAGGCTCTCCTGCAGGCTCCCACTCAGAGCACTGTAGGTCTGTTCAGTGGCTTAGTACTCTTTACAGCGTCAGGTAGAAGGTTACAGCACTGTAGTCTGAAATTCCCGGGAGTCAGATTAAGTACAGAGGGAGGAAATGGTTAAAAAGAAATCCGAGGAGGGCTGAAGCCAGCTGGAGGCCCACGGTGAGGAGCTCTGTGGGTCTGGTAGGTTGCCACTGTGTTGTGTGGACACAAGGTCACTTCAGCCAAAGCAAATGTTCCTCTATCTTATTGTGGGTGGTAGCCTACCGAGACCGTATATCCAGTCTTATTCCCATCTCGTGTGTGTGTGTGTGTGTGTGTGTGTGTGTGTGTGTGTGTGTGTGTGTGTGTGTGTACGCATGGCGTGTCAGCTCATAAAAGCACGGATTTGGAATGAGGTCATTCTGTGACCCCCCAGCCCTGCTGCCCATGGTGCAGCTGCACACACTTCATTTTTTTTCACTTCTGTCTCTCAGTTTCTTCATGTTCTCCATATTGGAATAGTAAACCTTTCTTATAAATGTCAAGCGTGGAATAAATGAGTCGATAAATGTGAAATATCCTTGATCCTACTTCACTTTTACGACGTTGTGGTGCTTGGCTGCAAGCTGGCAGAGCCTTGGCCCAGGGCGACGGTCGTAAGCTTGCCAAGGTCTCTGCCTCCTGCTCCTGCCCTGATTCAGCTCAGCTGCTTGTCCTTTTGGATTTGCTTCCTTCGTGGCAATTTTTCTTGGCATGTAAGACAGACAGCCTGCCCTGGCATAGGAAGGCTCTGGAGGCTGGCCCATCACTGTCTTTCCGGGTAGCCGGTTACTTCACTGATGCACTTTGATTTTCCAGCCTCCTTGCTCAGGAGCGGTGGCCCTCACTGGTGGAATTTCAGCCCTCGGGCAGCAACAGCAGGCTACTCTGTCCTTGTTGGTAACCCGAGTCACTCAGACTGTAAGTTTTCGCATGTGAAGTCTCATGAGCATCTTTGGCCCGCTCCTCCCTCCTGACGTGCTTAGGGATCCCGCCTCAGCCACAGCAGGGCTCTCTTGGTTTTTCAGAGACACAGGTTCCCTTTGTAGCAGGCTCTCAGCGCGCAGAGGTGAGCTTCCGCCTCCCTGGGATTAAAGGTTTGGGCCACCGAGCTCAGCCAGGTTTCTCTTTAGCACTGCAGACATTTCAGAGGAGATGATTCTCTAAGGAGACTGTCCTTTATTTACGGATGCCTCTAGGCAACCCTTTTCCTGAGGGCCCGACACCAAAAATGTTTACACAGTACCCAATAGTGTACAACAGGACAGATTGTCCCCCATCTATTGTTCAGAGCCATTACTCTGCATACCACATTTGCCCTTCTGTGCCATGGGAAGTTCACGGTTGGGTCAGAGACATTATGAACATACCTAATTCTGTTTTAATAGGTCCCTAATTTTGCCTGGCAGCCCTTTAATATTTTACTGATTACTTTTAGTTTTCGTAGGTTATTTTTTCAGTCTTTTATTCTCCTCAGTTTCCAACTCATTTTATAACATATTTGTAGTAAATGACCTTGACATCAGAGATAAAATAGGGGCTATTAATCTGTCCTCACTAAACTGTGATATGAGCCATGCATTTGAATCCTGGGTTAGCATTTACAAAGTTTTGTGGCCTTCATTCGGTAAGGCCTCATTTTTCTTTGTCTCCGTCATGGCTGTCATAACAGAAGGTGTAATGTGTGTAGTGTCTTGCCCATAGGTCAGCTGGTAACCAGTATGGTGAATGCCAGAAGTGGCAAGAGGCCTGCTTCTTTGTGTGAGGTAAATCAGCTGCATGTTAGTTAGGGTAATACTGAGTGGGGGTCTGGAGACAATGAGGGGAATGTGATTGTAATATAAAGCAAGACTGTGTGGGGACATGCAGTGAGAGGGAGTGGGTGTGAGCCACTGTGTGTGGGAATTGAACTCAGGACCTGGATGAGCAGTCAGTGCTCCTAACCACTGAGCCACCTCTTCAGCCCTGGGAGTCTTTGTAGGTGCAGACATGTGGGCCATTTTTGAGATGAGGTCTCACAATGTAGCCCAGGCTGGCCTCAGACTCAGAGATCGCCTTGTCTGCTTTCTGAGGGCTGGGACTAATGGTGTGCACCACACACACAGAGATTCACACATTTTTGATTGCCTGTGGTGAGGTGCCCTTTGTGGGTGGTGGTAAAAGTTTCAAGTGAGAGTAAGTTATCAGTTTCAACAACCTCTTCACTAGTCCCCTCATCCATTTCTCGTGCTGTAGGCAGATCTATTGTTCTCTGTGCAGCTCTCATTCCTTTGCTTAAAGGCACGTTCAAGGTCTGCTTGCCTCTAGTCTAAAATTCAAACCTCAGAAGACCTGTCTTTGTCATGATGCACCAGCACCAGCCAATATGACTTCCTTCCTCTTCACCACTCTCACCTGTACCCTTCTTCCTGTGTCCTCAGGTCCCCCCTTGTCCCACTAACTGTCCCAGCTCTGGTCATACCTCCTCAGTTTCATCATGGCACTTCCTGGGAGCTAGAGAGGTTGCTTTCCGTGTAAACATGAGTACTCCCATCAGCGTTAACTAGATGGGTGTCATGCAAATGCTTGTAACCTCAGCTCCCAGGGATCCAGTGCTGCCTTCTGGCCTCTCTGCTCACGCATGGGTAGGTAGGTGTGCAGCCTCTGCCCCGTTCCATAGGCCTGTGGCCCGACAGACGCAAGCACATGCATCAGTGCCTTTGTAAAACCAAAGAGTGAAACTCTCTGCTTCTTTCGTTTGCACCATCTGCAGGCTTACAAGACCACAACTTCCCTGCTCACTCCTCCAACCGCATGGGTTAGTGACCCCTCCTATGTGTGGTACTATGCTCTTAGTCACTGAGCCCACTCTCCAGCTCCCCAAACGTCCTTCACGAATATTCCACAGCCGTCACAGGAAAGTCTAAACACAGGTTGGCGTTGTCAGCAGTTAATTCTGGAGAGGATGAAAAGCTTTGGATGTAGTTATTATTATTGTATTATTGCTTTGGCCCTAAAATCCAGCATACAGCAGTGTTGCCAATCATTCCCTATGTACGTATATATCTTTCTTTCCCAAAGAAAACTGAGACCTTGGGAACATCTGGTTCTAGGGCAGAGGTTTTGTGTATGTTAGGCAGGGTTCCAGATCAGCTGGAGTTTCTTAGTGCTCTTTCTTTGTTCCCCGTTCAGAATGCTATGTTTCCAAGAACCTAAGCTTCTGTTAAAATCATGTCTTGTGCAAACTTAGATTTGGGGAGAATTAACATATGTCTGCTCACTCCACAAAGGGAAGGACTCCACCCAAGTGGTGCTTCGGAAATAGTGAGTAAAATTAGGTTTACCTACAGAAGTATAGACCTTTGGGTATGGGTCCCAGGGGGGGAAAAACCCCAATTCCTCCTAGTAACTGTTAACTGCAGGGAAATCCTGGGGACCTTGTGAGCTTTTCTGCCCCAGCAACTGTCAACCTCCAAAGACCTCAAAGAGGGGTGGGGCCTCATAAGCTCCTCCCCCAACATTCTGTTTATAACTCCGTAGGAAGGGGCGGGGCCTCGTGGGTTGGGCGGGGCCGGATGAGCCCCTCCCCCAGTTAGTGTTAACTGCCTGTAAATCCTGGGGGAGGCTTGTGAGCCTCTTCCTACAGGGCAACTGTTAACTGTCTACAAATCCGTGGTTATGGGCAAGGTCTCAGGATGGTAGAGCCTCAAGAACTCTACCTCCTAATCAGTTAACTGTTTATAAATCGTTGGGGAGGGCCCCTTTCTACTCAGAGGTGGGAAGTTAATGGTGGGCTTGGGCAGGTCTATTAAAGGTGACTTCATGATAGTTCAAGAGGGTGATAGCTGTGCTTTGAGAGGACAAGCCTTCCACAGCATTACCTTTTAAGTTTCAAAAGTTCTCAGTATGTGGGAATATGTCCAAAATTCTGAATATATTATGTTTATTTCCATATTAGTCAGCAAGATCACATGGTTTAGTAGTATTGAGAAAAAAAATTGAGGTTAAGAAATAGGCGTCAGCTTTGGAAGATGGTAGACCACCGGCTTATTATTGACAACTTATAGATAACAAGAAAGAGTAAAAACTTTATTCTGCTTTTTTCCTGTAAAACCTGGTTTCAAGGTAAGCAAATAGTACATGAGGCCTTTAGTGTTGGTGTTTTCCTTCTTGTTGCCTGGTTTAACATTTGATTCACGTAGTTTTTCCTCATTGTTTTTACCTGATTGTGAGCATAATTGCCTGTTATCATTCATAATTACTTTATGTCCCTTGTCTGATGGTGCCAACATTTAACTCTCTCTGAGTTTGTCTGGATTGTGCTTCCTTCTGACAAAGATTTGTCTCAAAAGTTTGTTTGGCTTTCAGCCATGTTTTTGAACCGGGTTTGGGGAGAATGATGAGAGTTTAAGGGTTTGTTATTCTGTGAGTCTGGTTGCCTTCAGTGCCTCATCAGTGGGTGTCGTCGATGTGCTAGAAAGTTCTGATGAAGCTGCTGTAGGCTTTCTTGAACTGGTGTGCACATCTGTATTCCAGAAAGGATCTTACAGGCTTTGCTTGGCCCTTCCAGTGGTAGAGTATAGTTGGGGAGATGTCGAGGTTTGCAGCGGTGGGAATTGAGTCCTCGCTCTCGTCCTAGGATGGGTGTCGGGTTTGTGCAGGCTGTGTTTCTCTCCCCTCTGTCATCTGCTTCTCCTTTAGACTTAGGAGAACTCTGTTCTTCCCTCCAGGATCATAGTTTCCAACCTCAGCAGTAGATACTATGAATAATTTTGGAGGAATTTAATAAATTTTTATATCTAGTATTAAAACTAATGGGTTCAGGATCTTTGACCACAACTACATGAACTTTTTTCAAGTAGAGTTCACTGCTTCCATGACTTTCTGACATTTCTGAGTAACTCCTAACACAGTCCAGTAAAGAAAAGTGTTTCCCTGCTCTCCAGGAACGTTGTTTGTAGGTGGAGAGTGGGGGAGTAAAAAAATCAGACAGCCAATAGAGTGCTCTTACCTGCATCGGATAGCCATGTCCCCCACCGTAGTCCCTGTCCTCCAGTCTGTTTTGGGTTTCTTTCATAAGGGATACATTAACAAATTACAACTTTTTTTTTTTTTTTTTTTTTTTTTGGAGCTGAGGACTGAACCCAGGGCCTTTCGCTTGCTAGGCAAGCGCTCTACCACTGAGCTAAATCCCCAACCCCACAAATTACAACTTTTAAGCATAAAATTTTAAAGTAAAATATGACTAGAAGAAAACACCAAAGGATTTACCTACTATATTTCTAGGTATGACCCAAGGCTGTAAAATAAAGTTTCTTGAAATGTTAATGTAAAAAAAAATAATTAAACTGTATACACTTACATGTACACAAGCAAATAAAACTATCCATTTAAATATATATCTTTTACAGTAAAAATATTTTGTAAGCTACTATACATAAAGAAGGATATCAAGTTATACTAAATTAGAGGTTCTAAATGTAACTTTTTACCTGTGAGAGATGTTCATTTTCGGTTAGTTCTGATTCTGTTTTTGATGGAATAGTTTTACCACCAGTCTTGGAGAGTAAAGCTCTCTTGCTGTTTATAATCCATTGTGTAAATGGATTAGGACAGACTGAGAAGCTTCTGCCCAGCAAAGGACTCTGTCAGAAGGTAAGAGACCGCCTTCAGTGTCTGCCAGACTCCTGACAGATGTGATACCTAGAAACCGTACCAACTCAAAAACGTGAAAACAGAATAGCAAGTAGTTTAATGACATCATGGGACGATGGCCTGAATAGATGCTTCAGGCAGTAAATACGTCATATTAAAAATATTCCGTGCCATCAACTGTTAGGGAAATGCAAATCCCAGTTATGATGTCATAGTGTCTCATCCTAGTGAGAATGGCTGTTTATCGAAACAACACAATACAACAAATGTTGAAAAGAATGCGCAGAGAAAGAACCTTTGTACACTGAAGGCAGAGGTGCAGATGAGTAAGTGTAGCCACACAAGAAACAGAATGGAGGGTCTTCAAAAGGTTAAAAATAGAGCGCCGTCCGAGACAGCTCTCCCATGCCTGGGTGGGTTTGTGTCCAGACAGAAGGAAGCAGGTGCACAGAAGGGATACCTGCACGCTCCGGTTTATTTTCTCTCAATGGTCACAGCCGTCATGTGGCGTGCTCCTGATAACAGAAGAATGGACAGAGAGAATGAGATGAACTCACCTGCGATATTGTCCATCCATAAAGAACAACGAGGCCTAGTGTCTTGCAGAGGGATGACTGGAACCGGAGAGCACTGTCCCACTGCACTAAGTCAGACTCAGAAAGACAGAAATTGAATGTCAGCTTTCCTATGTGGAAACTTTGACTTGAAAGTCGGGAGTGGGTGTGCGTAGCAGAAGGGTAGAAGAACATGACCAGCGTACAATGTGAGGCTGTTTGAAAAGCTCACAGGACTCCCACCAAGTTGTACTGTTAATAGGTATATTAATAAGAGGCCGGCTCAAGGGCTGGCACATGCCACTCCCATCAAGTAATGAGTCTCTGAAAAGAACCTGTTGGTTATGCAGTATGTCTGTTGTTATTGTGAGTGTAGGGAGGACGGCTCTGTATATCCTGTGAGCCACTTGGGGGAAATGAACTGCACGAGTGTTAGCCAGCTCACACTGCCGCCGACCGGTGAACGGGGCTGCCCAGTCACTGAGCAGTTTTCCGGCTTGGATTTGACATGAGACCACTTTGCTAATTGCTGAATGACCCAACTATTAGAAATGATGACCTTGAAGATGGAGTTTTCAGTAGTTGGTGGCAGATGGGCTGGGAACTGAACCCGGGTCCTCTGAGACATCTCTCCAGCCCACCTGGCTACACCTTAAAAATTTCGAAATGAAATGACCAGGTTTGGCTAATTTGAGGCATTCATTAAAAATGATACTGGTTATTTAATATTAAGTAGCATTATACTGTGCTCCCCAGCAACTCAAAGTTAACAAATACGTTGGTTGAATTTTAAGTCTGTAGTTAAGACATTTTTGAGGTTCAATATTCCTCAGTGCCAGCTGGGTGTAAAGTGAAGTCCAGGACTTCCAGATCCTAGCTTCCGTAAAGACAGGCTCTGGAATGAAGTGCCTTATCTGCTCCTTTGACCTTAATAAATGATTGCAGTAGCGAAGCCCCCGTGGAGCTGGTGCACAGCGCTTTCCTCTGCGTGCAGCAGTTTGCTTCTGCCATGTTTGTGTTTTGCAGTAGGCTGTAAACCTCATTATGTACAATCATGGAACTTTTCGAGATGAACCAAAGGAAGCAGTGATTGAAGATGACGTCCCTGCCCGGGTTTGTTTTTGTTCCTTCGAATCAATTCCCATTAATTTTGAGCAGTGGACCTCCAAGCTTTGGGGCGGCAAAGGGTCTTCAGTACGTAAAGAAGTCCCACTGCGTCTGGAGAAGTAGACTTTTGAGTTAGGTAGGATTTATCGTTTTAAGATTTATTTTATGTATATGACTATTGTGCCTGCATGTATGTATGTGCATTCTTGGTATCTTTGGAACTGGAGTTACAGATGGTTAGGAGCCACAGTGTGGTGCGAGAGTGCTGGAAATTGAAACTGAGTCCTTGTGGTCGCTGAGCCGGGTCTCCAGCACCTCACCTTTAATCTAAGTCCTCAACTCCGTGGATTTGTTGGAGTGTGGACAGAACTAGGCTGGAGATTCCGGGCCCTGGAGGAACCTCATCTGTATGTACAGAACTTGCTGGAAGACACCACAGAGAGGGGGGGGCAGGGGGGAGGGAGGGAGGGGCTTAGTGTGGTCCTTCCTTTGTTTCCATTCCTTTGTTTCTTGGGGTTCCTCTTTGAGCAGAGTAGGAATTTTTTTTGCCTTGTTATCTATTCTAAACTTCTAGTGCTTTATTAGTAAACGTCAAGTCTAAATGAGGAAGTTAACAAGTTGTGGGTTCCTGTGCGGCCGCACTATAAATAGAGAGTAGTGACCATCAGTAGAGAATGCACAGTAAGAAGCTTCAGTCCAGTTTGCTAGTTGGTTACTCCTTCCTTCCTTCCTTCGTTCCTTTTGTATTTCCCCTCCCCCTCCCATCAAGAAGGCGGAAAGCAGACTCTTCTGTTGGCTCCTGCAGAGATGGGGCAGGCAGGCGTTTGTACAGGCTCTCAGAGGATGGCTTTGGAGTTGGTGTCAGACTGGTGGTTTGTTAATGAAATAAAGGCTTTGCTTGGGAATTGTAACTTTATGTATGTCTGTTCTTTTGAGAGTCTCTGGCACAGCCTTGTCCTGATGCTGCAGCCCATGCTTGAAGGTGTTTAAGCCGTAGGTAGGTCTGGTGAAATGGGAGAATACAGCATGACATGAAGGCAGCAAACGAGCAGTAGGCACAACAGGGACTCCCTGTTCTTGATTTACAAAGTCCGAGCTCTCTCTGGTTGGAGAAAGAAAAGGGATGTGTGGTGGTGAATTACCCAGAAACTGAAGCAGGAGGATCCGGAGTTCAGGCCAGACTGGGCTACATGGGGAGAAGACCTTGTCTCCAAAGAAGGAAAAGACACTGTACTGTATTCATCCATTAATCTGTTTCATAATACGATCTTCTCACAGCAAGGCTCCTAGATGCTGGGAGCAGAACTTGTTCTGTAGACCATGCTGGCCTTGAACTACCAGGTACTGGGATTCAAGGTGTGTGCTACCTTACATGACCTGAGCATCTTTATAATTTAAGGAAACTCATAAATGAAACACACTATTCTAAGGGTATTTAGTTGCTTTTCCGGAAGCAGAGCAGTGGTGAAAGGCTCCGCCATCCCTGCCTCCTCGTCCCTCTCCCCCTCCCTGTTTGGCTCCCAGTCAGGGCTGCACAGTCTGGGAGGATATGATGGTAAGAGTGTCAGGAGCCTCAGGCACCATGTCAGGCTCGGAGGAGGATGAAGATTACGCATCTTACTCCCTCTGCACAGAGCTAAGATGGCCAGTCTGTGGGCTCCTCCGCCTGCAGTAAGAAGGGTCTACTTAGCACCATCTAATCTAGATAATCCCTCACAGGTGAGCCGACAGGCGCTGCTGCGAGCTGGGTAGGATCCTTGAGTGTTAAATTAACAATACATACTAATCATTATACCAAGCTTTGGAAGTTGATGTTAAAATGTTTAATTCCATATTGTTCACAGTTAGGATTTGCTAGTACAATTAAGCAATATACATACTCCTTTAAAAACAAAATCAAATGCCAGCAAACAAACTCAAAAACAAAATACAAAAACTTTTAAGGTCTTTGGAAAAACATGTATTTCAGGTTTCTCAAGGTAGCATAGCCACAGATTGGCTCTCGTATTGGGGTTGTAGGAGACAATTTGAGCTATACTTCTTAAATACATTAAAGCTGCTTCTGGTGGTACACACACTCGTAACCCCCACACTTGAGAAAAGCAAGAGGATGAGTTTAGAGTGAGCCCCATCATTAGTAAGAAAAACTGCTGTGGGGATGGAGATGTGGGCTGTGAAAGCCTTCTCTCCGAAATGTCGGTTTTCCTGTACTTACATGCTTCTTACTAATACGAGGACCGCCTTCCTTGTATTATGGTGTCATGGTTTGGTATTTGAATATGAGACCATTTAAAAGGCTTTACATGTGTGCACTTTTTTTCGGTGGCTCGTTTTATTGGGTTTACTAACCTTAGATGTGAATTAAGAAATCCTGAGCCACCAGCACGCAGTTCCAGCATAGTTCTCCTCTATGCCTAACAATTTTGTTTCTCCTTAGATAAGTACAATGAGACTGATCTATTCAACTGAGACTTGCAGTTTCCTTCTCTTCCACCGCCACTGTCTTGTCTGCAGCTTTAACAGTTTAGCACAAATGGTCTACGAGAACTCAAGAGTGCTGTTATAAGGGTTTTCAGAAAGCACTGGGGGAAGGGTAGGAAGAGATTTTCGTAGGATTAGATGAATTTTTGGAGATGATAATCCCTGGAAAATGGCAGATTGAATTTAGATTCATGTTTTCACAGATCTTCTTTAAAATACAAGCCTGTAAAGCATGCCCGTCGTCAACTTCTCACTGGTCTCTTGAAAGAGAGAGTTGCTTGTGAGAACTGAGGCGCGATCAGGAGAGGAATTCCTAGCTGTCTTTGTCTGGGTTATAAAGTCCTGTTGTGATTGGACGGGAAGTCAACATCATTTATTTTCTTCAAGTGTGATTGGCTAAGACTCTTTTCTTTCCATGGTCTTTTCCAGTAACTGACTCTGGAGCTTTCCGTTTTATTACCTGACTGTGTTCTAGTACGCGGAGTACCCGGGTTGGCTCTGAGACAGTTTGTGAAATTTAAGGATGTCGGTAACAGCTCGCGGTGGAGTGTCTAGCGTTCCTGTAAGAAGGCGGCAGGAGGTGTAAATCTCCGAACAGCTCCAACACGGAATCAGAATTGCCACCGGGAGGAATGCTGGTTTAGAGCCGCCGGCCGCTGAGGGGGCGCGGTGGGGTGGGCGGCGCGGCTCGCCCGAGGCCACGTGGGGATTCGGGCTCCTTGACGACGGCGCTATGTGTTCTCACGGCCGTCGCTCCTGACATGCGGACCTCCCAGAGTTGGCTCAGCGACCGCGCGTGGGAGCCGAGCCCTGTCCCCGCACTCGCCCCTCCGAGGGGGCGCAGACGGAGCTGCAGAAGCTGCGGGGCCGCTGTCCCTAGGCTGCCACCGCTCCCGGCGGCAGCACAGCCCGTGGGCGGCACTACTTGGCGGCGCCCGCCGACCCCGGCTCCCTCGCCCGCGGAAGGACACGCGGCGCGGCCGGGAGGGCGGAGGGGTACGGGCCGCGCGCACATTCCTGTCAGTTTGCCTGTGGGCCGCGCGTGAGGCCGTGGGTGGCGCGGCTCCGGGTCGCCGAGCGTGCAGGGGCGCTCTCGCTCGCGGCCTGCCTCGCCGGCGGTCGGCTCCTTAGCATGGGCGGCCGGTAGGAGCGGGCCGCGCTTGTTCCCGGCGCAGCGGCGGCCATGGCGGTGGAGACCCGGCCCGAGCTAGTGGGAAAGCGGTTCCTGTGCGTGGCGGCCGGCGAGGACGCGCGTCCCGAGCGCGGGCAGAGCGGCTGCGGGCGCGGCTGGCGGGCGGGGGTCATCCGAGCCGTGTCCCACCGCGACCGCGGCCACCCGGACCTGGCGGTGAGAGCTGGCGGGCGGCACGCCCCTCTGCGCGGGGCGGGCGGGCAGCGCAGCCCCGGGGTGCGGGCGAGCGGGCGGGCGGGAGGGTGGGCTCGCGGCAGGTGGGGCGGGAGGGTCCGGCAAGGGGAGCGCCGCCACGATCCGGACTCCGTCCTCTGCCAGGCAAACCCTTCCTGCGCTTGGCTTTCTAGCCGGAAACGATGGGAATAGTTTTGTTATGAGGGGTAATCGAAATTATTCCTTCCTTTCTCCATCATTTTGTACTTGCTGTTGTTAGAAACAGTGCTTAGAGTTCCCTCTCCTGAGTTTTGTATGGCTTCACAAAGGCTAGAGATAGTGTAAATTAAGGGTTTGACGGGTAGAGATAGTGTAAATTAAGGGTTTGAAGGGTATTTACTACTACGTACCTCCCTCACATTTATTGGTCACGTAGGACATTATCAGTGTTACCTTTCAGGAGTATAAGTGTGTATTTATGATTTTTTGCCAGGATACGCTCAGTTGGTTGCAAGTGCATTCTCATTATGGAGTGGGATTAGGGTGATGGGCAAGAGTAGAGATAGGGAATTGACTAAACGATCTTCAGCAAATACATAATTTGTGAAATTCATAGCTACTTGAGTGATTCATTTTCTCCTGTGAGCTTAAAATATTTCCCCTTGCATTTAGATCAAATCCACCATAAAATGCAAAAATAGTCACCATTTTGATATAGTTGTTTCAAGTTTCGAGTATGTTCTTGCAAACCATTCCTACCTTCTATCAATTTCATAGTTCCTTGCACACTGTATTATTAATTTAACCCTGTAAAATAGGCTTAGTTCCCAATACTTAAAGGAAAACTCTGCATGGTCATTCTTTGTGCAAATGGAGTAAAATAACCTTCAAACTTTATGTATCCTAATGTTTACGTGTGATAGCTTAACATACCATCATGACTTTGCGTTTGTGTGAAGATGCACTGAACTCAGTTCTCTTTCGGCTTTCATGTGAAGAGTGAAGATTTTATGTGGAGGATTCTTGGATAATGGCTTAGATACTGAAGCGAATGTGGAGCAGGATTTTGTGCTGTACTATGTTCCTACGAGCCCGAGAGTTAGGAACGGATTTCACATTGGATACTATTGGAGACAGTCGCGTTCTGAAACATCGAAAGGGCAGTTGGAAAGAAAGGGGATACCAAGGGATACAGAGGGAATAAGCATATGCCAGTTGCCCTTTTTTTCCTTTTCTTTTTGGCAAATAGCAAGATACTAAGGTGGTTGCTTAGAAGTAACAGTTGTCAGCCAGTCACTGTTTTGAGTGGGTATAATCCAAGCACTTGGGAGTGTCGTGCGGGAAGATGTCAAGTCTCAGGCCTGCTGGGGTTACAATCAAGACCCTCTTTCTATTAAATATGCAGTTACCTGTGGCTCATAACATTGGCTGGGAAAAGAGAAAGGAATTGCAGGAGGCGACAGATTGTTTATATACATTAAACTTCTCTCTCAATTATTGGTTCATATACCTTGGTGTGTGGACATTTCATTTTATGTAAGTTTTAATGGACAAAAGTCCATGCTGAACAGTGTAACTCTCTGCTTTCCTTCAACAATTTGGCAAGTGATTTGTTACTACATTTCACTTTTCATTCTAAATCCTATAGTTTTTATATCTTCCCAAGTGTTCCTCACATATTATTTAAACCCATGCAATGTCGAACGCTTTAGCACCAGTGTTAATATAATTTTAGTTTCAGCTACATTTTTTAAAAATGCTGTTGGCCTTTATTATGGTGTGCCTTATTGTATGTTACTATGGGATCAGAATTGTCTTCTGTAAACACTGTGACTTCTAGATAGTATTTCTTGGGGATGACAGAAGTAAGATTTTCTTTCTAAAATGAAATTTTGCCTTGTTGTCCAGGCTGGTCTTGAATTTCTGGACTCAAAAGTGCTTTATGCCCCAGCGTCTCAAATAGCTGGGATTATAGGCAAGTATGTGACACTGCATCCATCTTGGATTTCTGAGGTGCAAGCTATGATATGAGGTCTTAAATTATGTATACATTTCTTTATGCACTTGAGTTTTTAGTCACCCATTTAGTTTTTTGGTGAAAGTAGTAGTGTATTGTTCAGATGACTTAGTAAGGCAATAACAGGATGGTCGCAATGTTTCTTACATTTCTGACCTGTTAATACAAAATTAAGAAAAGAATCCAGTTCTGGTAATATGTCTATTTTAGCAGATACATTTGGAAAGGAAAAGAAATGTGTCTTCTTGGACATATTTTCATGAAAGGCTGTGTTATTAACCTAGGGTGGTAATGGTCTTTAAACTGTAAACAGCACAGCAAGCAAATGTGAAGACTTGGGCGTGACTCCCCCTGGACCTCCCTCAGTAAAGCCAAGTGTGGTGGAGCACACTTGAAATTCCAGCCCTGAGAAGGCAGAGACAGGCAGACTCTCTGGGGTGCACTGGCCAGCAGGCTGGCATGCAGCCTAGCTGCCTCTACCAGTTCTGGGCCAGTGAAAGATCTGTCTCCAAAGAAAAAAGAGAAAGGTGGCCACTGAGATCTGGGCCAGTAGACACTAGGCGTGCCAGTCTGACGACCCCAACCCAAGCTTGCTCTTTGAATCCCTTGATAGCAGAGGGCCAACTCCATCCAAAGTCTCCTGTGCATAGGGGATGTTTTCAAAAAGTAAAGAATTAAAAACAAACAGGTGCCTTGCACTTGAGGAACAACAGCTGGGGTTGTCCTCTGGCTTCCGTTCACAGTGCACACATGTGGGATCTGTACACAAACATCCTGGGCTTCATTGGGGTCATCCAAGTGTGTTATTGAATTTTTAATTTGACAGATCAAACGTAGGTATGTGATGTTCTGTAAGTTAGGGTCTTTATCTTTAAATTAAAGCTCGTGTCGGAGTAACTTGAGTTATGTAATAAAGAAAATTTCTTAGAAGACACTAATTCATTAGATTATTTCTTTAGATTCTCCATATATGGGGAGTGTATTTGGTGTAATTGGTGTGTTCACTACTTCTATGGTCTCGGTCTCTCTCTCTCTCTCTCTCTCTCTCTCTCTCTCTCTCTCTCTCTCTCTCTGTGTATCTGTCTGTCTGTCTAACTGTCTGTCTGTCTGTGATGGTATCTATGCAGTCCTGGCTGTTCTGGAATACTGTGTAGACCAGGCTGTCCTTGGACTTAAAGAGATCCACCGTCTCTGCTTCCTGAGTTCTAGGATTTAGTGATTCTTAATTTACACAGAGTAAATCTGTGTAGTTATTGTTGGATTTGGGCAGAGTCTCACAGTGTCTCAGGCTTGCCTGGAGCTCACTGGAGTCTCCTGCCTCCATTTCCTCAGGACTTGGGTTACAAAGCCACCGCAGAAGGCCTTCTTCCTTGGTTTTGGTTTGTTGTATGTGTGCATTTTTTGGTGAGTTTTGGCTCTGCTGTTCCTTTTTGGATTTGTTTCCAAGCACCCATGACTAAAATTTTCATGTTTGGTTTATATGAGAATCAAATCCTTCCGAGTTATAATTTTAAATTTTTGTCTATAAGTTAATGCTGTAACAATGATGAATCTGGTTTGGGTTTATCATCTGGAGTGTTGTTAATGATTCAGTCACCAAATTTTACAGATTCAGAATCATGTTAGAAATATTTTAGGGACTTGGTTGTAGGTCAGTGGTAGAGATTGTGCTTCATGTGTATGAGGCCCTGGGTTTAATCCCCAAAGAGAGAAAGTATTTTAGAACATAGCCTTAATCTTTTAGAGTAGAATGCATCTCTTGTGTGGATCAGTGTCATGCAGTCAGCTTTTGCAGGAGGGAGGGGAGCTTAACCACTCACCGTGATCGCCTCCTCATCTGTGCTTTCACTTGATGTTGTCTCTTAAGGCTCTTTGCAAATCGTAGAGTGGACTTAATCTTCCCATGTGGCCAGAAAAACTACCTTCTCGTGGAGAAAACACTGAGTGTACAGAAACACTCACTAGAAAATTTCTAAGTGCGTACATTGGGTATTTGTAGTCCTATGAGGCTGCTGTGAATCAAGTTTAGTGTTCCGTTTGTAGTCAGAGCTCATTTTATGAACTGGACAGAACATTTAGTTCTGGGATCTTGTAATGTTTATTGAGCTGCACAGACAGTAATTTACTAGTCTTTTAAAATTCCCATGGTTCAGTGACAATGCTGTGAAAATGGTCATGGTCACACTGAGACTAGCCTGGAACACCCTATGTCAACAAGGCTGGCCTTGAACTCACAGAGACGCACCTGTCTCTACCTCCTGGTATCTGTGTTGAGCCGTGCAGCACCATGCCTGGCATGATGTCTGTTTTCTTAACCTTTTAAAAATAAAGGAACTTGAGAATTCCGAAATCACAGAAACAGTAAGTATCAGGGCAGGGATATGAATACAAGTTTCTGATTCTGTATTTAATTGTCTCCTGCTATTCTTCCATATTACTTTCTTCAAATGGCTTTTAGTGTGCAAACTTTGAAAGTCAAACAGATCCTTTAATTTTGGAATATGTGTGAGGGTGTGGTTGATACATTGAAATAAGGTCTTTTTAGATTTATTTATTATTTTATTTGTGCTTGTTTCATGTATGTATACACACCGAAAATGTGTCTGGTATGGTTGCAGAACTAAAAGGAGAGTGCTGGATCCCATGGAACTGGGGTAACAGATGGTTTGTAAGCCACCACATGGGGTTGAGAATTGAAGCTGTGACCTGCAAGAGCGGCTAGTACTGTTAACATTAGGCCGTTCCTCCAGCCCCCAAACAGGCCTTTATTCTCTGCATCAGGCCTAGAATTTACTGTGTAGCCCAGGCTGGCCATGAATTCGTGGTCAGGATTCTGGTGCTTAGCTTACAGCCATGAGCCATGATGCTCAATTTTTTACATTCTTTTTTAACCTTTGTCCCTACGTTCTATAACACCACAATTCAAGTTCTTTTGAACTGTTATTTTTCCTTAAATATAGTTAAATATTTTTTAATTTGGTAAGTGAGGTTAGTCTCTTGCCTACTTATATTCTGCTTTCAAAACTGGTTTGTTAATCTACCTCGTACTTCTTTCTGTGGGTGTAGATACAGCACGTAGGCATTGGTCATTCATTCTTCAGTCTCTGTGTCACCTCGGCCCTGCATCTGATCTAACACATGTCGTATAGACGTAGTAACTTAGTTTATTGTTGTAGGAAGCCAGTTGCCTTTGGGGACTTCAGTCTCATCTGTAGTCTCACCTCGACTGTAACAGTCATTTATCCGTGGCTGTGCATCTTTCCCAAGTTGGGAGACTCTGTTTTCATCTTCCGTTCATGCTACTTCTAGTTCCACACCCCAGCATTTGATGTAATAGTTGCAAATCTGTCTATAACTGCTACTTTTTGGCTTTCATTTTGGTCTTTTTTTTTTTTTTTAAAGGAAGGCTCTTACTAAGTACTAAATACTCTAAGTAGCCCAGGAACTTACTATGTAGACCAGTCTGTCCTTACCCTTCAGAGATATGTCTGCCTCTGCTTTAAAAGACATGAATCACCATGTCCAACATTGTATGCAGTACTTTTGTTTGACTCCAAGGTGTACTTTTTCATGTTGTGTCTGATACTAAAAATTTTAATCTTAAAATGGCATATTTCCCAGCAGGTAGTCATCAATAGCAATACAATGGCGGTAGCTTAACTGGAGAATGTGTGTGACTTTAGTCACTATCCCTCTTAAAAGACATTGAAACTTGTATTGGGCTTTGATGTGTATGGATTAGACCTATTGATACTTTAACTGTTTTCAAGCTTTAGCGCATACAGGGGCTCAGTATCTCACTTGTATTGAGGGTGAGACTAAAGTGGTCATCGCTGTGGAAACTGCAGAGACGAGGATGGATGAAAATACAGATACTGTCTGCCTCGTTTAGTTTTATCTCACCTCCTTAATGACTTTCCTTCCAAAGCTAGTGTTGCTAGTATATATTGAGTGGAATTCTCCAAGCCCTTTTATTTGCTATGCTGATGTCTTGTGTAGAAATGTATATCTGATGTAGAGGAGTGCTTTTCAGATGTCAGACAAAGTTATCATTGTAGTGGAAACAGCGAGCTACTAGAATACAGGATTTTTCTAGTCTAGGAGGAGGTCTACGTGACTAATTCCATTTTGTGAGAGATGATACTTAGACCGAAACATCTGTTCCATCTGTTAAAGCCTCTTCAGGTTCAGAGGGTGGCAAAGAAGGAAGCACGATGTGTGGATCTAGTTATGCACTGTCATTTTATATACATGGCTTTGAAACTGGTTAGCGTAGGACTTCTTTTTTTCCTTCTTGGTCTATAAATAGAGCTTTAGCATCCAGACAGCACAGAGCTCCCTGAGGGATTTGAGAGACATTTTAAAGGTGGCGAATGGTTCTCTTTTTTAGCATTTGTGTTTAATTGAATCATACTGATAATACTTAACAGGTTTTAACATTTCTGTTGTATTCTAAAATGTTTTATTGAGTTAGCTTTTAACATAGCTAATCATTGTAATGCTAAATTGAGTTCTTCTAAGATAAGACAATTTATTCCACAGTGAGTATTTTGAATATGTTATACCACCTGTATGACTAAGGACATGATGTCGGCATGCCTTTAATCCCAGCATTGTGGAGACAGGCAGGTGCATCTGTGTAAGTTCCGGGACAGCCAGAGCTACAAACTAAGATCCTGTCTAAAATACAAAATTATTTGTGTTTTATCTTTCCGTTGATTCTTAAGCACATAATCATTTACTTGTTTTTAGGATAATTACTAAGCCCTTTGAGATACAAAGTTGAGGAAAGTGCAGTAGAGCTTAGAAGAACCTGATATTTGATTGAAGTCAGTCATTAACAATCCAAGTTAGATTCCCAGTACCAGTGTCAGGTGGCTTAAAACTGCTTACCTTTCCGGGAATCATGATGCCCTCTTCTGGTTTCTTTGAGCACTTCTCCCCAGCATACAAACACATTCAGACACACATATATACACATAAAGATTTAAAATACTAAATAAAATAAAAATACCTTCCCCCCCCCCTGCCTCACACCCAGATACTTGCCCACTATATTGGGTAAGTACCAAAAACAATATGAAAAGGTATATCTAGAATAATGTTTTTTTCTTTATTTTCTAGTATTACGATTTGAATTTGGGTCTAAGCAAGCATTCTACCAAGGATTCATATCCCTATCCTTCTGCTTTTCTTTAAGAAGTTGAAAAAAATAATTTTAAATGTAGCTGTCTGGAGTTCATTTCTCTTTTATCAGTGGTTCTTAAGCTTCTTAATGCTGTGATCCTTCACGTTACAGCGATCCCTCACCATAAACTTCATGACTGCTACCTTGCTACTGTTGTGAGTGAATTGTTATGTAAATATCTGTTCTGAGAGTCGTAGGTGACCCCTGTGAAAGGGTCTTTGAGCTGCAAAGGGCTCGTGACCCACAGATTGAGAACCTCTGGACTATTATGAAGCTCACACATATTCTTACTCTTTTCATATGTAACTGTGTTAAATGTAAAAGGAAAAGAAGTGCATATTATCAGGCAAGATCTAGAAGGAACCATGGGGAACATCCACTTAGGCATTTGTACCTAAAATAACTGAACCATATCAGATTTATCCTGCCTATCCAATAAACGATAGCATCGTTGTTCCTGCCCAGGAACAGATATCCTTTAATTTTTTTGACTCACATTTCATCTTGAAGATTAGCAAAGTCTTTGTGGCTCCACTTTCAGAATTAGTCCAGAACCTCACCGTATCTTACCCACTTTGTTACTGTATTAATTTGAACACCATTATATTTTACCTAGATTTTCCTTTATCTTTCTAACTGGTTTTAGTAGTCTGGCCTACTAGAACTAGTTTTTGGTACATGGGTTCCTAACTGCCTGTCTAGTCTCGCATACTCATGAACGTGTGTAGTATCTATAGCAGTCAGTCAGTCAGTCAGTCAGTCAGTCAGTCAGTCAGTCAGTGTGCCCTCTCTGATCAGTCTCCACAGGCTTCTAAGCGCTGAGTGTACAGGCTTTGTAGTAGCCTGAAAGGCATTACAGCTCACGTTCCATTTTGAGGTCATCGTCTGTCACGTTTCCTTATGTAGTGGTCTTGTTTGCTATTCTTTGAATATGCTTGATGTGGTCTTGTTTTGTGAGCCTAACGTGTGTTTCTGTGTCAAATGTTCTTTCCTAAGATTTTTGCAAGAGTTCCTCACTTACTTTAAGTTTGTTGAAATAACAGCAGATTTGCCATTTGGGGCTGGCCAGCTGTCTTTGGAAACTTTATCTAAAATCCACCATTTTCTTTCTTTCTCTGTTTACTTTCTGCTTCTTTCCTCCGTCCTAACAAGTATTCTGCTTGTTTTCATTCAGTAGAGGTGAATACCTTATAACTTGAGTTGACGTTGACACCCGCTACAGCCCCCACTCGTGGGGCATTACTTACAACATAGTAAGTCTTCTGCTACAGCCCCACGCCTGGGGCATTACTTACCACATAGTAGGAGTCTGTTGACTTAAAATATAAAAATCGCCCTAGAGTTTTCTGATGTTTATCTTTAATTCTTCGAGTGAAGAGAGCTGGTTAATGTATTCAGCTAATGTATACACAGTTGTGGCATGGTAAATGTGTATTTGTTGTTCTGATGCAGAACACTTAATTTGTTGAGCTAGAATAGTTCTAGTTGAGCCTTGTTCTGTGAGAAGACTCTTACTAGGTTGCAGGATAAGGATTGATCACTGGAAGAACCTTGACTAGAAGTTAAACTTCCGTTCTTGCTCCCTAATTCTCCAAGGATAGAAGAGGGCTAGAGATAGTTCACCCTCAGTAGCCATGTCTTTTACCTTTGAGAAATCAGCCATTACAAACCCCTAGATGACAGATGGATTTTGGAAAGCTCCCATGTTTAAAGCCCAGTGTATTGGAAGGACAGGCATAATGATGCTGGGCGTGTTAGTTATCATAAACTAATAATAGTTAGTATTCTTCCTGGGTTTTGTAAATTGTTCAGTAAATAAACTAGAGAAGGGGGTGATTGTTATACATAGTTAATTGGCTTCAGAGAAATTTGAGTAACCCAGTACTTCGCTGTGGTAACTAAAGTGTGGGCAGTCTTGTAGGAGTAGACCCAGCCCCTATTTTGAATTGGAATGTCAGATTTATAAAAGTTTTCCTATATATGAGGATTCCATTCTACCCTTTTGAAATATTATAACAATTTTCATAAAACATTTGCATCATTTTAGTCTTTATACACACATTATTAGTAGTATATTATTAGTAGTATATATATTATTAGTAGTATATGAGGACCGAACTTATATCCAGTGGAGTTCACACCTAATGCTTGGTACTCGATGTTGGAATTAAATTTTCAGAGTTAAAGAAGTTATGTTGAAGAAGATAGGATGTTATTTGGTGACAGGAGGGAGAAGCACCCCCAAATTAAAGATGATTTACTTTATAATAACACAGTTACACTACATGCTGCAGATATTAAAGAAAAGGCTAGTCAGAGAAACAATGTAGCACTATTGCTGACAGTGGGCTTAATGAGCAAGCTGCATAAAGAGCAGTGAGAGTTGTACTAGAGTCCAAGACTGTGTTTGGCACTCCCAGAATTTTTGTGCCAGCGTTTTCTTTTTACTACCCTGTTTCCTTTGTGTGCCCCATCACATTGTTGAGGTCAGAGGACAGCATTGTGGAGCTGGTTCTTGTAATGTGTGTTCTAAGAAACTAGTTGTCAGTCTTGGCCACCTTGCCAGACCTACCTTTTTTAAATCCTTTTCCATCTTCTGTAGGTTACATTTGAATAAAAGGCATCTATTGATGTGCATCATATGCATAACACACTTTTCATCAAATCCAAAAGAGCATGCCTGTCAGCAGCACTTGGGAAGACAAAGAAGACAGAGTTAAAACACAAATACAAATATGTGTGTGCACAAAGCTGCCCTCACATACATCTTGTGTGTGTATTGTTGAAACCATGTTGTGTGCTGTCCTCTGTTTACTAAGAGGAACTGATAACTGTTTCATGCTCATCGTGAAGGTAGAACTAGGAGGAAATGAGCAACTAGCATCCCCCAGATTGGCTGTTTATTTCTGCCTGGAAACCTAGGATATTTTCCTGCTTTACTTGTTTGCTGGCAAACCAGCTCTTAACGATATAAGATCCTTGGGTCATTAGACAGGAGTTTTGCTTGCTTGTTTGTGTCTCATTTAACCACTTTAAAGTGATTTCCTCTTGCAGAAGATCTTACCAACTGTGTGACCAGTCAATCATTGTGCTCATTTATTAACACACATATAACAGAGTACTGCTTAACAAAAAGTATCTCATAAATTTTGGACACACTTTATTAAGTATTTAAATTTTAGACTGTAGCTTTGAGTAGTTGAGCATATCTATTCATATTCAGGTAGCACAAATTGGCTATACCCCCTCAATAAAAAAGGACAAAGAAAGTCAGAAAGAGATTGTTGGGTGATAAGGAAGTGGGAAGGGGGGGATAGATACATTCAAAATACATTATATACATGTATGAAATTGTCATAGTAAAATTATTTAATAAAAAAATTTAGAAATACCAGCACTAAAAATGTAAAGACAAGAACTGAGCAGAGCAGAGTATTAAGGTTCACATGAGAGCAGCTCTGGAGAACTTGAACCGAGACTGGATAAGATGGGGGTGGGGCTCTAACCAGGGGCGATCAGATCCACCACCTCAACATGCCTATTGAACTCATTATTTATCAGCTGGCTACTGTGATTTCTGCAGATGATGGTAGTGTGGGTGAGCATTTATCTCTCTACAGAGGACCCAGAGTTCCCAGTACCCGCACTGTGGCTCACGACCATCTAGCACTCCAGCCCCAGGAGTTCCAGTCCCTCTCCTGGTCTCGACAGGTACACAAACATACATGAAGGCAAAACAGTCAATCAGATATAAACACATTTTTAAATGATAACTTTTCATTAACATATGAATATATTAAATTACCAACCTATCAGTAATTATAAACACAATAAAAAAGTATCTTTCTACATATTCAGCTCTCAAGCAAGAATTTAATTTTTTCAAGTATACAGAATATGAAAAACAGCAGTGATGGTATGACTGCAACAGAAAATATAATTAACTACATCATTTATAAAGCACAATGGTAATTTTGCCATTGTTCTATTAATTATAAAAATAATTACAATATATCTCAAACTATTGGGGAAGGAAACATAACACAGAGATCTGCCTTTATATACTCGATATGTCTATATTCTTTTTCTCAAAAAATAATGCTTATTAAAGTTAGAATACATCAGCTGACCATCACAACAGTCTCCTCTAGAATCCTAAGACTCAACTGACACTCAGAGGTAACAGAACCACAAGATTTCCCTAGACCTTTTAATTACCTGCACTTTCTCTGACTCTGGGTCATTAAGTTATTGATCATTATTTTTGAATCATCTACTGAAGTAAAGAAATTGTAAGACACTATGGCATTTAGTTTAACATATTTCCTTCAACTCTTGTAACCCTCTTTTAGGCAAAATCATCTCTAGTTGATAAACCAGGAAAAAGTCTCTGGTTTAATATTTTAAAGATGCGTAGGGAATAGCTATAAATATCTGTTTCAAGTCACCAATTCAACAAGTATGTGGGGAAAGTGTATAGACTAAGGAAAATTCAGAAGCAATCAACCAAGGAGATTGCTTGAACAGGAGAAAAAATGCAAGGGAGTTTGAGGAAGAGGCAAAACCATGAAAAGACATGCACAGTACCACTCACTGTGTCCTGAGGAATCAAAGCTGTCTTAACAATGATGACCTCAAGTGGCCTCCATTCCTTTATGTATAGTTCAGACTGAATTCTGACAGCAATCTCATTCTGTAACATTCAAAGAAGTCCTTACATTCTCTTATCGGGAGACAGTGTAATAAGAAGGAGAAAACCGTAGATGAGCAGCTCAAAGTCCATGCCTGATGTCTCAGCTTTCAATGCTGAGGCAGTGTGAGGGGAGCTGAGCCCTCGTACCCAGGAGTTAAAGACCAGCACGGGCATCACACCAAGACAGCTTCTTTTAGAAACAAAACCATGAAAAGTCATCAGAGTCAAACTAGCCTGGGTTCACCTTTCTCTGTAGGCTCTGGCAATGGGTACAGAGAACCTCTAAGTCTTACACTCTTGCTTCTGACTCAACTACCACAGTTGAGATGCAAAACATGACAGCCATGGTTTTTGAAGGTATCTTAGTGATTTAAGGAATTAGAACTGCCCTTACCAACTAAAATGTAAAGATGTTCATGGCATTTAGATCGTCAGTGCCTGTGAGTTTCTATTTGTAGATTAATCTAAAGCTACAGAGTAAATATAAAAACCTACGCCCATATCCAGTGAGCCTTGTATTTTTATAAAAGCTATAAAAACTTGTATCTGATCTTTTGACTTAGTTTTTTTTAATAATTAGGTTATATGTTGATGTATTAACATTTCCTTAATATTTTGGGGGAATTTAGAGCAATTTCAGTTACAGGTTGAGTTTTGGATGTAGTTAAACAGGAGAAAATGTTTGTTGTTCTAAGAAGTCCAGAGGTAGATGAGTCATTTTTTGGCTCTGACAGAATTGTTCTTTTGGTCTGTCCTTCATAGTCAGCGACAACATAGCTTGTTTAGAAGAGGACAAAAGCTTCATACTATCTTAATTTTGTTGCTAATTAAGGAGTACTTTATTGACTACCCAAACTCATCTCCAGGTTTCCATCATGTTATCTTCTCTGTCTTCCAAGATACTGGGAAACTGGATAACAGGCACTTTTTGCTATTAGCTAACTGTCCGTGTGAAAAGCAGGGACTTGTAGTCACACCCTGGAGCCCATCCTACTTGTAGACATTTCTCATACCCTTGGTTGGACTCATGTTTTCCATATCTGTAACCCTTCTAAAAGCAAGCGCTAGTCGGCTTCCATCCATCTCGCAGCTCACAACTGTCTGTAACTTTGTTACCAAGCGTCCTAACTTCTGAGCCAGCTCCAGGCCCAAGCTCTTACCTTTATACTTTATTGTCTGTCCATTCGTTTGATGTCACACATAGTCAGGTGTTAATTTAAATGGCTTACTAATTGCCTGAGAGCTATTTGTCATAGGGCCTTCATTCTCTTTTCATTGTAACAACATTGAAGACTGGGGAGATGGCTCAGACGGTTGGGTAACAGCCCAAGGGCACTGAGTTTGATCCTTGTAACCATAACAAAGGTGGAAGGAAAGGACTGATTTTACAGAATTTTGTCCTCTTTCCTCTACACTTGCTTTGCCATGCACTCAGTAACCCCCTCCATAAGTGTAGATTCTCATTTTCTCTCTCTCTCTCTCTCTCTCTCTCTCTCTCTCTCTCTCTCTCTCTCTCTCTCTAATATATTAAAATGTGAAAATTGGTGTTGGATTAAATTTAGTACCTTGTACATGATATGTGTTTAAGCAATGACTTTTACCTGCCTGGTCCTCTGGAAAAGTGGTTCATCAGGGTTTAAAAATGTTTACTTCTTATTTGCCTTCTTATATTAAAAGACATTTTAAATATTTTTTTTTTCTTTTTTTTCGGAGCTGGGGACCGAACCCAGGGCCTTGCGCTTGCTAGGCAAGCGCTCTACCACTGAGCTAAATCCCCAACCCCGACATTTTAAATCTTTATAATTTATTTTCATGTTTATCAAAATTGACAGCAGTATATTTAGCTAATATATAGAAAACAATTTGAAAAATATGTGAACTTTAAATTTTGGCTTTAATGTAACATCTTGTCCAAAAGAGCTGGAGGCCAGGTATGGTAGGGCACACCTTTCTTTAATTCCACCATTCAGGAGGCAGAGTCAGGGGTTCTTTGTGTTCCAGGCCAGCCTGGTCTGTGTAGAGGGTTCCAGCATAGTTAGAGGTCCACAGTAGAGACCTCCCCAAACCAAGCAACAAAGAGAGAAAGAGCCTGGCAGAGTGATAGAAGCCTTCAATCTCAGCAGGCACTAAGTCAGAGGAAGGCGCTGGAGGCCAGCCTGGTCTACTAGTGTGCTTCAGGCCAGCCAGGGTTACGTAGTGAAACCCTGTCTTTTTTTAAAAAACCAAAAACCAAGTGGGTGTTTATAATTCTAGCATTTGGTACAGAGTCAGGAGAACAGAGTTCAGTGTCAGCCCACTGTGGCCTATATAGTGCCACCATGTCTTTCTTAAAGCATACAAATACCCCTCCCCAAACCACTTACATATACTTAAAACACTTTTTTAATATTTGAGTAACTTGTGTTTAACTATTGTTTAAGTAACTAGTCACATTGCATGAGTTACAGAGCATGGAATGTTCTGAGGTGTGCATGTGTGTGAGTATGTGTGTATGTGTGTATGTGTGTATGAATGATGTAGTGACAGTCACATTAAAATTATTGTTTATGTGTTTGTGAGCTTATGTGTTCATAGATCAGAGAAGGGCATCAGCTCTCCTGGAAACCCTAGTTATAGGTAAGCCACCCAATATGGGTAAAGAGCAGTCTTAATGACTGAGCCCCTCACCAGCACTAGTGTCAGTCTTTTTCATCACAAAAAAATCTGACTATTCCTGTACAAGTTTAGTTTTTACCAAGACTGCTTTCCAGAAGTTTAGTGACTGTGAGTGAGTTACTGTAGAGTGAATTTCACTGAATTAACCAACCTATTAACATGTCTTCAGATTTCTAAAAGTAACTAATTACTGGTAAAATTGTCTTCACTTTTCATTAGGACATATTATACTTTCTCTAATATAAAAGAAAAAATCATTTTTTTTAACCTTTGGAAAGGTAGAGTTTTATAAATATACTTTGTAAGCACAGTGAACATAAGTTAAAAGACAAATAGAAGTTCAGAAGTGTTACTTAAATGTGTGATTTCTCAGATAAGAAAGCTGTAGACTTTGCTGTAATTTATTACAAAGCCAAATTATGTTCTGTTACTTACGTAAAATAGTGGTCTTTGTTTAGCTTCTTAGAGTGCTGCGAGAATTGTGTAGTTCCATTGATTGCTCACATGCAATGGAAATCTGACCTTTAGCAGATGTTTGAGAAGTTGCCAGCACAGCGTGATCCCAGCCAGACAACAGGCCAGATTCTTTTAATATATATCAAGCTTTGTAAATTATTAACAATATGCTATAAGATACTGATAAAATAGGCTCCCTGTCATGGGTTACATCTACTAACTTAAGAAGAAACCAGTGTTAAAAATCTTGTCAAAATGTTGTTGAGTGAATAATATTTTTAAGTTGTTTTCGACTGTGATACTGTGAAGGTTACACGTATATGGTGCATTTATCTTGTAGATTATTTCTGGGCTGTCATGATTTAGTGGTTTTAGGCACTTTCATTAGTTGACTCTTTTAAAAATAGTAACTTTTTAGTAAGGATTGTTTGTTTGTTTGTTTGTTTGTTTCCACAGAGCAGATATTCTGTCTAGAACTTGAATCCACATTAAAACTTGTTCCCTGAAAGAAAGTATTTTTTAGGCCCAGTAATAGGTTCAGCTGTGTAGTTGTGCAGCTCAGCCAGAACACTGTAAGCTCTGTTTTCTTAACTCCGTCCACTGAGTGCACAGGAAGGGAGAGGAGGAGAGCCTGAATGTTTGCGAACGAAGTCATGAATGGACAGGCCAGCACTTGTCAGGCTGCGTCTTTTCCTGCAGGTGCTGGTTTTCCATAGGGCATTGCAGTTGCTTTTCATTGTGTTAGATATGGCAAGAAGGATTGTATTTTAAGCAACACTTGAAGAATATATATATAATCTTGCATGTTTGCAGTGTGGATTTGTAGCCACTTTTGTGCTCAGGCTTACATGCTGAAGTAACCCTTCCAGGGAATTACTATTCGCAGTGTTGGTATACCTATGCATGTAGCACCTTTCAACAATAAAAACTTAAAGATCTATTCGATACCAGGAATTATAAGAGATGTAACTAGAATAGAAAAGATAAATGCATATACCACAGTTTCATTAAATACCGTGGACCGAAAGGCTGATTACATATTGCTTACAAGTGTTCTGTGTGAGTGAGTGTGCTAGTGATTCTCCTGTGTGAGTGAGTGTGCTAGTGATCCTCCTGTGTGAGTGAGTGTGCTAGTGATCCTCCTGTGTGAGTGAGTGTGCTAGTGATCCTCCTGTGTGAGTGAGTGTGCTAGTGATTCTCCTGTGTGAGTGAGTGTGCTAGTGATCCTCCTGTGTGAGTGAGTGTGCTAGTGATTCTCCTGTGTGAGTGAGTGTGCTAGTGATTCTCCTGTTCTTCCTCCATGCTAGCGTTTATAAGCACTGCCTGTAATACTGTAATAGGTGAGGCCATGTGATTTAGGAAATGATTGGGTTTAATCCACAGTACAACAGTACAAACAAAAAGTAGATAATGACACCAAAATTTATATTCTCAACCTGTTGCTTTTAAATAGAATTTGTTTACCAGAAAGGCTAGGGTGAGTTTTTTGTTTTGTTTTTTGTTTTTGTTTTGTTTGTTTGTTTTGTTTTGTGTTTTGAGATAGGGTTTCTCTGTGTAGTCTTGGATTTCCTGGGAACACGCTCTGTAGATCAGGCTGGCCTCAAACTCAGAGATCCTCCTGCCTCTGACTCATGAGTGCTGGGATGAAAGGAGTTTGCCACCAGGGTCCCTAATTTTTCTCAAGGTTTTCATTATCTACCAGAGGTTGTTTTTTGCAGGTTTGTTGATGTGAAGTTCCTCCTGAAGAGGATTTGTTTAGAAATCGGTGGTATTGTGAGTTGTTTGCTTAACTGTTAGAACATCTGATGGCAAGCATTCCTGGGGCCGCAGTCATCCTTCTTGTTCTACTTGGTGTTGCTTTATATTTTTAATTTTTCTCATTGTAGCAAGATAAGTACAGAGGAAAATTTGTAGGTCCACTGTAATGATGTATATCTGGCGTATAATGTCTGTAGTTAGGTTCAGTACGGAGACTCATTTTGGAAAAGAGTAGGTTCTGAAATGGGTATATGACTTACCTTGATTTCCCGTGACTTCCTCATGGCAGGAAGGCATGGCAGCAGGAGCGAGGCTGGCCTGGGGTGGAGAAGCACATTGATAACATTTCACTACTCACAGGAAACACCAGGCCAGCTTGCAAAGTCTCAAAAGAGAGACTTGAGTACGAGTGTGAGTGTTCCAGCGAGGGAACCTCCTAGAGATTGCCTCTCACTCCCAGGTAGCACGCACAGGACCAAGTACTCAAGCCGTGAACCTGTAGGGAGCACCTGATTTTCACATCACACATGGGGCTTTCTAAGTAAACACTTTGATATATAATCACACTGCTATACTTCATCTATCTTTGTTTTTAGCATCTGGGATCTTAGAGGTCAGAATTCTCAAATCTGGCAGGGAATCGTACCATATGCTTCCTGAAGTCTAGAGTGCGGAATCTTTTCTGGCTTGTATGAATATGTGATCCAGTCTGTTATTGTTATATTCTGTTTCATAATGAGGTAGCTAGCATTACATGTATGATAGCGGCATTAAAAGTTTGAGCAATACTGAGAAATGTGAACAAAATGTGACCTTAGTTTGCAAATACAATAATTTAAAAAGGTTGTGTTATCAACTTTTTGTTTTGAGTAAGAATGAGAGAAGCAATCCAAAGGAGGAAAGATTAGTTTGGCTTATGATTTTAGAGGTAGGTGACAGTCCAAGTTTGTTTGGTTCTGCTGTTTGCTATCAGAAGTGAGGATTGTCCATGGGAGCTTGTAGCCCAGGTTTCTCCCTTCATGGCACACAGACAGCATAAGATAACCGGGTGGGGGTGGGGCAAGCTAAAACTTTTGAAAGCAAACCCCAAGTCCCTTCCTCCAGGTTTACTCTGCCTTCCGCAGTTCCACTAGCTCCCAGTAGTCTATTTAGATTTTTAATCTACCAGTGTATTAAAGCACTGATTCGGTCAGAGCCCCTATGGTTTTATTTGTTGCAAGAAGTGTCCTGCGGTATATACCAAGAGGTGTGCTTTCTGAGCCTGGGCATCGCTCAGTCCGGCTTGTCTAGATTCCCCATTCTTAAGGAGAAGAGGGGAGGAACAGGGGAAATAGGATTGTACTAAGGATACGAGAAATAACTCTTGAAATGTTTTTCTTAGACTCACTCTGTATTCATATGTTTGCATGTACCATTTGTGAGTGCACAGGCCAGAGGACAACTGAAAAGTTCTTTCCTTCTACCGTGTGCCACGTGGGGGTCCAAGTTAAGTAGCCAGGCTGCCCAGCAAGTACCCTGACACGATGGGCCTTGCCACTAGCCCAGAGATGATCTTGGCATGTAGCACTGGCTGCTCTGGAACTTAATGTGTATCCCACATTGACCCTGAACTTTCAGGGACAACAGATGGGTTCCACCTCAGCCAGCTGGATTTACCCATATTTTGACCATCTGCTTTCTGTAAGATTGTTGAATTAACAGAATAAGGATTAAGCATTATGGGAAGATGAGTCCTCTAAAGGACTGAATCTAGACAGAGTCATGGAAGATCAAGACCTTGCTTTGCCTAAACAGAAGGGAGAGAAACTAGGTCCTAACCTAGCAGGAAGGAAATTGGGAGGACCCTCTGTAATTGAGCCCAATGGGATGGGCTAGAGAGACTCGGCACTGCCAGGGAAGAGCTTGTGGTGCAGGGAGAGCCTGAGGAAAGAGCTGGGCATTTCACTATCAGGAGCCCTTTAAACCTCCTCCTCTCAACTTGGTTATCTACTACTCCTATCCTAGAGACCTGCTGAAAAACACCTCCAGGGAACACCTCTCTTTTGTCGGCCTTAAGATGGGGAAGGCACTGCATAAGTACTGTTGCTTACACAGACTGTAGTCAGTTTTTTTGCTGGCTGTACTTCTCCCCCAAAGAGTTATCATGCTCAGGATTTGAAGCCTGGCACCATGAAGATCGCCTATGAGAGGCTATTGGTAAGCCTAGTTGCAGCAGAAGACCCCAGTGTATTGGAGATGCCAGCACCATGGGATGATCACCGAGAGCAGCAGCAGCAATGGAGTGGAGTCAACCAGAGCCCAGAGTGCTACAGAGGGCAGAGCTGGAGAAGTGACACCAGCTCTGGAGGAACCCAGAAGATCATATGTGGATTCCAGATATTAGAACAAGAAATTGTGAAGTTGAAGTTGCCTTGGAGACCCAAAGATGTTAAAGATGCCAGAGCCATGGGATACCTGCTATGGAAAGCTGCTGACAGGGAGTGGAAGCAAACAGTCCAGGGGAAAGGAGATTGTTGCAGTCAACAAAGTTGAAAAAGGCATCAGAGATCTGAAGGCCACTTTGACATCAGACATGGAGATGCAGACTTTGGAGTTTTCCCTGCTGGTTTCTTGTTTTGCTTTGGGAATTACAGTTAAGTGATTGGATGAATCTTAGAAGAGACTTTGAACTTCAGACTTTTAACACTGTTGAGACTGCTATAAACTAGGGGGACTTTGGAAGTTGGACTAAATGTACGTTTTTATTATGCTATGGCTAAGTATGGCCTCCATAGACTCATGTGTTTGAACAAACCTATGGGGGGCCAGGAAGTGGAATGTGGTGGTTTGAATATGCTTGACTCAGGGAGTGGCATTGTTAGGAGGTGTGGCCTGTTGGTGTGGGTGTGGCCTTGTTGGAGGAAGTGTATTATTGTCAGGGTTGGCTCTGAGACAGCGTCCGCCAAGCTGCCTGGAAGCCAGTCTTCTCCTAGCATCCTTCAGATGAAGATGTAGAACTCTCAGCTCCTTCTGCTTCATGCCTGCCTGGATGCTGCCATGTTCCCACCTTGATCATAATGGGCTGAACCTGAACCTGTAAGCCAGCCCCAATTAAGTGTTGTCCTTAGTCACAGCATCTGTTCACAGCAGTGAAACCCTAAGACATTGGTTAAGAGTACATTCAAAATTTACAGGAAGTACAAGGACAGAGGTACATGGTGAAAGGAAGCACATTGAATAGTCTAATGAACCAAGACTTGATTCCTTTAATAATAAAGTCATGTCAGGAAAACATTACATGGAAATGTATAAACAATGGTAGATTCTAGAGGCATGTCAACTAGTCAGGATTGTGAGCCTTTGAAGAACTTAAAGCATGTAAAATGTCCATTCTGGGAAAAGTAAATGCTCTCGTATTGTAGACAGATTTCAGAGAGTTAATTGGTCATGAGTTTGAAATTGTTGAAACAACTGAGCATGGTGGTACACAGTCTAATCCCAAGACTGGGAGACAGAGGCAGCAGATCTCTGAACTCTAGGCCAACCTGATCTGAAGAGTGAGTTCCAGGACAGAGAAACCATCTTGAAAAACCGAGTGACCAACCGACCGGCCAATGGACTGGATGGATGGGTGGATGGACGGATGGGTGGGTAGGTAGAGTGAATGAATGAGTGAATGAATGAATGTATATATGTACGTGTGTGGTTGTTGAGGCTGACAATGAGTACATTATATTCCCGTTTCTGTACCAAATGGTTAAAAATTTTTTGTACATTGCTTTTTATGTATTTTCATTAATTTAGTATACTAAACCAAGACTTACGGCTTTTTTTTCTCTGTTTTTGGTTTTTCCATGCTGGTATTACTAAAGGCCTGCACCACAAATGCCTGACTTTTTTTTACTTGCAGATTTTGTGGCTGTTTTTAAAATTGAGTCATTGCAGTTGGATGGTAATAAAGATCAAAGTTCTTGTTCGTAGGGCTTCATTTTAGTAGGATGATAAACTTTGTCCTAAATTCTGTTTTCCTGTAAAAATTTTCACAACCTGAAAACAAACATCTCTGAAAGTTAACAGTGGTGTGTGCACCAGCTTTCTCCCTCCCTCCCCTTACCTTAGGTATAGGTGTGACAGGTAAGTCGTGTGCCCCGGCCCCTGTCTCTCTGGTGGAAAGATGCCATTAAAGTGCGGTGGCTCATGTCTCCAAGCCCAGCACTCAGAGACCTGAGCCAGAGGCCTTTTCAGAAATTCAGGTTCAGACTGAGCTGCACTGTAAGTACAGCCAGCCAGTGCTCAGTAGCAAGATCTTATCTCTGGGAAAAGTGTCACGCATTTCTCAAAGGATCTGGACTGTCTTTTAGGATCTTCATAAACAAAACAGCTTTGAACTCCGGGTAAAAATGTAATTTTTTTTAATTTGAAACTCCTGGAAGACCATATTTACTGTCATTTAATTTTGGATCAATTCTGTAAATTCTCTCTCCACATAACTCACAGTATTTCCCGTTACATCTCATCTGAGTGTATCTGCTGTCAGGGCTCACTTTCTTCAGTATCTGAGGGTTCACAGGCTTGAGTTTGGTGCTCTTCATCACGAAAGGCACCTGTCCAAAGATCTTTTTACCTGTTTATTTTTGGTACTTCTTGTTTCATGAGAAATACTTGTAAGTTTTTCGTTTCTAAAATATTTTGTTTGTTATCCCTTTTCTCGGTTTCCTCTCCTCAAACCCCGTATCCCATTCCCCTCCCCCAGGTTCCTTGAGGGTGCTGGAGAAATGGCTCAGTGGTTAAGAGCACTGACTGCTCTTCCAGAGGTCCTGAGTTCAAATCCCAGCACACACATGGTGGCTCAAAACCATCTGTAATGGGATCTGATGCCCTCTCTGGTGTGTCTGAAGACAGTGACAGTGTAGTCATATATATAAAATAAATAAATAATCTTTAAAAAAGTTTTTCTGTCTTAATATACACATATTTTGTCAAATATAGTATTTATACATTATTTTTAGTTTGTAGCCTTTTTTACTTTGTTAGCATTAACTTGTAACAGTGAAAATTAAATTTGAAATAATTTCTTTTTTCATACAGATTATGATCTTAATATTGTTTCTAAGAATCATTTTGCTAGCCTATTTAATACCCTTAAGTCTGAGCAATTGATCTAAGTTATATAGGATATGACGTGTGGATTCATTGTTGTGTTTCTGGCATGGGTATTTGATTATTTCCTCAGTATTTATTGAGGGGACTTATCCATTCTCCTTTGACATGACATTAAACATTTATGAAGAGCAAATTTCATTTCTTATAGATTTATTTTGTGTCATCTTATTGATTTTTGTCTTCTATCTTTTTTTACAATATTCTTAGATATGGCAGCTTTGTTTTCAGCTTTAATTTAATCTTTATTACCTGTGTGTGCGCGTGTGTGTGTGTGTGTGTGCATGTGTGTGTGTGTGTGTGTGTGTGTGTGTGTGTGCGCGCGTGTGTGTGTGTGTACGCACATTGAGGAGCATGTAAACGGGGTCAGAGGGCAATGTCTGCAGTTGGCTCTCTCCTTCCCCTCTGTGTGGGTTCCAGGGTTTGAACTTAGGCTGCCAGGTTCACTGGGCCAGCGTCTTTATCACCCAGGCCATCTTGCCAACTCAGGGTTCAGTTTGAGTCTAGTAGTGTTTTAGAGATCTGATTCCTTCTTAATTGTTTTGGCTTTCTGTTTCTTTATACTACTGTGTGCATATTTTAGAATCCATACAAAGAAAACCCTGATGGATTGTAATTGGAATTGTACTGAATCTCCAAATCAGCTTGAGTAGAATTGATTTTAAAAACAAAACTGAAATTTCAATTCATGAATTTAGTTGTTTTGTTTAGTCAGCTGAGTGTTGATTTTTTTCTTCCCATGATCATTTGCAGTTTTCCCCATCTGTGTTCTAAGCCTATGTTAGGTTACTCCTTTGTGGTTTCTCTTAGCTCTGTGTACTCGCATTCCGTTCTCATTGCCGCAATAAAATTCTCCACAAAAGCAACTAGGAAGGAAGGAAGGAAGGAAGGAAGGAAGGAAGGAAGGAAGGAAGGAAGGAAGGAAGGAGTGTTCTGCTTCATGGATTGGGGGTACAGTCCACCGTGGAGGGGAAGGCCCAGCAGGAGAGTGAGGTGGCAGGTCACGCCCAGCCTCAGTCAGAAGCAGAGACAGGAATGCTGCAGGCTCCATTTGGAGTGGCTCTTGTCACTCAGTCAGTTCCCTAACAGGCGGCTCCAGAGAGTTGCCTCCTGGCCTATCAAGTTGGCCATCAATATGTCAGACAGCTTAGGGTTTGAAGCAGGGCCTGTTCCAACTCAGGTCTTCAGAAAGCAAGCCCTTTGTCAAAGGTTTATCACTCGTTCAAATGTCAGTCTTTGTTAGACTGGCACACCCAGCTGGAAATTCAGTGATTAGCTTCTGTTAGGGTTTATAGATAATCTGTAATCAGTACTTATAAACCAACGGTGTAGATTAATTGATGTTTTAAATGAGAGACTATGTATTTTTTCCTTCTACTTTCAATTAGCTTATATTTTTATAATTGATATTTGCCCAAAGATTCCATGGTGGACATAAAAAATATTTTTTAAAAACTGCATTATTTTATGGCTATGGGTGTTTTTGTTTGCATGTATTTCTGTGCATTCTGGTTAACATTTTAGAAAAAGATCAGTTAAAATCAGACCACCAGAATGGGACAACTCTTTTAAATTTATTTTTACATTCACTATCATTATCTAAGGTACTAAGTGTATCCTTATTATTTTTGTATTTTGATAGTCCAACAGTATTCAGCATAACTATTTCCCTACTCATGTAAGGTCTGTAGATACTGTTGAGTGAGATGTCTTTTGGAGCACTTAGGTCATCTGAAGTTTCTGGTTATGGCACCAGTATGCATACTTTGTCAAAAAGTAATTTCATACTAAATTCACACTCATTCTGAAATAGATTTTTAAAATATACTCAAAAACAAAACAGATTTCAAGAATCTTATTTGTTGTGAAAATGCTGGCGCTGTTGATCCTTGTCAAGCACATTGGGTTAGATAAAAGAGAAAAAGGAGTCGGGTGGGGCGTGCCTTTAACCCCACCCCGAGGATGTAAGCCTGGCCTGCTAGCCAGTGCCAGGTGAGTAAGTCCTACACAGCGAGACCGGTTTTTTTAAGCTTATTGAGTGATGACCATGCTACTTGTCATTCCTCTTTCATGGTTCCCAGGGTTAATAAAGATATTGTAGAGGTCCATTGCACACCATCGTCGATTCCTTACCCTTCTATACCAGTGTGTGCGTGTACCATGAGGGAGTCAGGCTCTATAGGGTGCAGGTGTCTTTGGGAGTGCATTTGGGCCTCAGTTGTTTTGATGTTTCGGTTGAGTCCAGAAAAACAATTAGAAATGTCGAGATGTCAGTGCACGTTGCTCTCATGCACCCAGTTCTCCCCTTTTGCAGGGCTCAGGTAATCACGGGCTATATAATATGACTAAGTGTCATCCTTAGCTTGATTTGAAACTTTTGATGACTGTTTTAGTTCAGGTTTCTATTGCTTCAACAAAATACCATGACCAAAAAGCAATTGGAAAGCAAAGGGTTTATTTGATTTACACTTTGACATCATGGTCCATCATTGGAGGAATTCAGCACAGGAACTCAAGCAGGGCTGGAACCTGGAGGCAGGAACTAGCTGATTGATGCAGAAGGGTGCTGCTCATGACTTGCTTCTCAGAGCTTACTCAGCTTCCTTTCTAATAAAACCCAGGAGGCACCACAGAGCATGGGCTGGGCCCTCCCCGTTGATTACTAATTGAGAAAATGCCTTACAGCTGGATCTCATGGAAGCAGAATTTCAACTGAGACACACTTTCTGATGATGTCAAGTTGACACTCAAAACCAGCCAGTACAGGAACCTAATCAAAGCAGATTTTGAATTTTTTTTTTTCTTTTCTTTTTTTTCAGAGCTGGGGACTGAACCCAGGGCCTTGCGCTTGCTAGGCAAGCGCTCTACCACTCAGCTAAATCCCCAACCCCTTGATTTTGAATTTTTGTTACAAAATTATTTATATAGACAAAGTTATTTACATTTGCATAGATGAATCTTGTAGCAACACTTTCATTGTTTTTGATATAGAATATTTTTCTTGGTAGTCTAGTAGCAAATCAGGGAAGCTCTATAGATAAACTCAGGGCTGGCGATGTACAGCAAAACTATTAGTAAAGGATTTAATACTGGACGCTTGTTACTTGACATTTCTTTACTGACTAATATGTACTGATGAGCATTCTGAGCTACTACTCTTACCATGGAGTAAGGTCCTTGTTCTGAGAGAACACTGCCAAGCTCCAGCACTTGGGGAGGAAAAGCAGAAGTCACAGTTTGAGACCACTCTGGGCGACATATTATACCAAGACCTCTGCCAAAAAAACTGAATAGTGATGTTAATAATGTGTTTTCTAATTCTGCTTCATGGGGTAATATCATTGTTGTATATTGCTCATAAGTTGTATGTTTTCTTTTTCTTTATAGGTCTACGTGGAATTTGATGACCTTGAATGGGATAAACGGGAGTGGGTTAAAGTTTATGAAGATTTTTCAACTTTCTTGGTGGAATATCACTTAATCTGGGCCAAAAGGAAGGACCCTAGCCAGACTCAGGGATCAAAGAGCAGACAAATTCAGTGGCCTGCGCTGGTAAGATCTGTTCTTGTTTATTAAGTGTTCTCAGTTGTTTGCCTAAGATGAATGAGCATTGAATGGAAGGTAGACGTGTTTGGCCAATTACAATTTAATATTCTTGAAAAAACATGACCTATCCGAACTTTCACAGCACTGTTGCATGTAGGAGTTTTGTGTGTCAGTTTAATATTTTTTCAGAATATTTAGTTCATAAACTTTGTTTTATTCAGTTAGGTGAAAACTTAAATTTGGTTGTAGACTATTGAGAAATAGTCATTTAGATGTTGTCTGTAGGTGTGGACCAGCTGTATTGAATAAAACTTTGACGTGAAGACAGACATACATGGCAGGACGCAGACTCTTTGGTCTTGTTAGTCAGTTCTCACTGTAAGTCATAACATGTTCAAGTAGTGGGTCAAATTCATTTGTTTCAGGAAGTGTTTTGTTTAAGAAAACATTTTAATAAAGTTCTCATTATTTAAAGAGTTTTTGAAAGAATGTACTAAGTTCTGTTAGGCAAGCCAAGTATGGTTGTGGGTGTGAATGATAGTCCCAGCAGTTTAGGAGGTCACCTGGGAGGGTTGGAGCAGCAGCATCTACGTAGTGAGTTCTAGGCTAGCCTGACGTCCTTTCTCTAAGAACAAGAGACAATTTTGTTAGGAAAATAACCACATTTAATAACTGTTACTGTTTTCTGCCAAAATGCCTAGCAAGGCATATGTAGGTACAGTTTCCTTTAAACCGATCTTATATTGGCATGGTGGAAATCCTTTAAAAATTAATAGAGTCGTGAAGATGACTCAGTAGGTAAAAGTTTGAACTTCACTAGAGGACTAGATAGAGTTTGGTTCTCAACACTCATCTTGGGTGAGCCTGTAACTCAGCTCCAGGGGACCCAAAGATCTCCCCTGACTTCTGGGTGCCTGCACACACACGGTGCACTCAGAGATGCACACAGTCACACGTGGGAAAGCAGCCCTTGTCCAGTATGTGATAACCAGTTTGTGAGGTGTTTGCTGGAACTCATGGCTGGTCCATGCTAGACGCCGAGGTGAAAGCTGGGTCCCGAGCACTCACTGATGAGCATACTGTAGCCTTCCAAGGGTGTAAGGATAATTTGCTTACATACTGTTTCTTATTTGAGTTGGGTAACTCCTTAATGCTTTTCCACATATAAAGTAGAAATTTACTTTATCTATTTTTGACCAGTCCTTTTAAAGTTTGAAGACATTTAAAAAATAGAGGCAAGGGATGTAAGTCAGCCATATAATCTTATTCTATCTCTGCAATCAGTATAAATAGAAAAGAATTAAATAATAGACCACAGGACAGAAGGAATGAATGAAATGAATCAATAGCATTTCAAAAGAAAATATAGACAATGATTTTCATGAAATATACATTTGATAGAAAACTTCCAAATAGCAGTGATAATCTTTTCATTTATAGGCTTAAACAAGTTTATTAAATGAATATATTTCAGCTCCCAGTGTTCAAAAACAAAACACTAAGCCAGGTGCGTGTGTGTTGGCGTGCCTTTGATCTCAGTGAGTTCCAGGCCTGCCTCGTCCACATAGTGAGACCTTGTCTCAATAAACAAGCAACATTTTACAAACCAGGTTAAATGAGGCATACATCAGGTTTAATAATATAGATCAACAACAACAAAAGATTAAACTGTGGCTTTTTTAAATCAAAAATCCCAACCATTCGATTTTACCAATAAAGACTCCAGGGCCGGATGCTCAGAGAGACAGAGAGAGTACCCAGTTGACCTTCCTATCTCCCCCCACCCCCAAGTCCCAGAAGGAAAAGCCCCTCTCCTTCTCCATGCTGTTTTAAATACCTTCCAGCCCAGTGTGTCTCCTTTCTGTTTACTTAGGCTCACTTCCCTGTTAACTTGGTCTGCCTCTAGACCTAGGGTCTGACTTACTGAGCCACACCACCACAGGACTGCTAGTTCACAGTCTTGGGGAGCACAAATAGGGTAAAATATCATGCAGCAGTGACTAACGTGATGCTTCAGTTTTTACACCTTAACTTGAAAAGCAGTTCAAACATATGAATATATTTGTATTTATGTATGAGTTTTATATGAAAGTTTCAGAAGTAGGAAGAATTAATATCATAAATAACCAAACTATTTTATCCTAATAAAGAGTAAAAAGCTTTAGGCAAATCATTACCCTCTCTTAGATTGAATTAAAGTCAAGTTAAAATTCTGATTAGTGTTAATATATTTCCAACCTGATGAAAAATTTCCAAGAACTATTTAAAACCATTTTTGTCCTTAGTTCAAAATGCCTTTTTTTTTTTTCCCCCCCGGAGCTGAGGACCGAACCCAGGGCCTTGCGCTTGCTACGCAAGTGCTCTACCACTGAGCTAAATCCCCAACCCCTCAAAATGCTTTTTCTGTTGAAAATTTTTTAACATTACTGCAGGAAAGATGGCTTGGTGATTCAGAGCATTTGCTATTCTAACAAAAGATGAAGGCTCAGTTTCCAGTATCCATATGATGGCTCCTTTGTTCTCTGATGTCTGCCTCCCCCTTTGAACTGTACCAGAAGGCACACATGTAGTACACACACATGCACTTAGCACACATATATACATGCAATGCATACATGCAGACAAAGCACTTCGCTGTGGTTTTAGTAAGTGCAGCTAACTTAATTCTTCACAGTGTGCTCCTCACTTTCCATGCCACGGAGTTAGAGAACAAGGATGGTAAAGCATACTTAACATCTGACATGAGCCATTTTAAATTGTATACTTCAGCTATAATAGTTTTGTTTATATATATGACCATTATCTACAGAATACCTTTTCTCATACAAAACTTACATCTTGTTATTAAGTTGCAATTCTTCAACCTCCTCTATTGGACATTATTTTCTTTGTTTCTATGTCTTTATTCCAGATACCTACTATAAATATAAGTATGCAATTTTCTTTTATAACTGGATTATTTCACTTAGCATGATATCTTTAAGGCTAACTGGCTTTTTTCATGTTTTGTGAACATGAGTATATAAGTCTCTTTCAGTTTTCTTGGGTTTATGTCTTAGAATGTATAGTGATTCTATTTTTTTTTTTTTTTTGGGGTTCTTTTTTTTTTTCGGAGCTGGGGACCGAACCTAGGGCCTTGCGCTTCCTAGGCAAGGGCTCTACCACTGAGCTAAATCCCCAACCCGATTCTATTTTTTAAAAAGATTTATTTATTTTATTATATGAGTACACTGCTTATGTCTTCAGACCCACCAGAAGAGGGCATCGGATCCCATTACAGATGGTTGTGAGCCACCATGTGGTTGCTGGGATTTGAACTCAGGGCCTCTGGAAGAGCAGTCAGTGCTCTTAACCTCTGAGCCATCTCTCCAGCCTGTGATTCTATTTTTACAGTAAGGCTCAGTGGCCTTTTCCATGTTGCAGTGAACTTGAGTACATCATAAATCTCTTTCACTTTTCTTGGGTCCATATCTTAGAATTTATGATGATTTTACTTTTTACTCACTTTATATCCTGATTGGAGTCTCCACTTTTTCCAGTCTCCCTCTCACAAAGCCCTTCTTCTCCCCACCCTCTTTGATAAGGGAAGCCCCTCCCAGGGGGGTACTGGCACATCAAATCGCTACAAGGCTCATCTTCCCCCACTGAGGCCAGCCCAGTTAGGGAACAGAATTCTTAGGCAGGCAGAAGATTCAGGGACAGCCCCAACTCCAGTTACTGGGGGTTTTGCATGAAGACCAAGCTACACATCTGCTACATATGTGCAGGGGACCAAGGTTCAGTCCTTGCAAGCTCTTTGATTAGTGGTTCAGTCTCCATGAGCCCCCAAGGGTCCGGGTTAGTTGATTGAGTTGGTCTTGTGGAGTTTTTGACAGGCTTGCACTGTGGTCTGTATTGGTTATGCCAGTTTACTAGGGCTCCCATCTGGTTTAGATTTTAGTGTTAGTCCTCCTCTTTCCCCTCTCTCTTGTGTGTGTGTGTGTGTGTGTGTGTGTGTGTGTGTGTGTGTGTGTGTGTGTGTCCAAGCTTGACAGCTGTGAAGAAGTCTCTTTTCCATCTCATGTGGATGATGTTGAGTATCTTTTCATGTCATTGTTGGCTAATTATATATACCTTTGGAGAAATTTCCCTCTTTTACTTGGCAAAATTTGAATTGTTTGGTATATTTTGCTATTGAGTTTTAAAAATTCTTTATTGTAGATAGTACTTAAGTTTCAGATGAAAATATGAAGATTTCATAGGAAAATGTTCTCTTTCATTCTTTGGAACCCTTTTGTATTCCAAAACAACAAAACTTACAGAATGAATCTCTCTCTCTGTGTTGATTTGAATATGCTTGGCCCAGGGAGTGGCTCTCTCAGGAGGAGTGGCCTCGTTGGCAGAAGTGTGTCGCTGTGGGAGTGGGCTTTGACACCCTCACCTTAGCCACGAGGGAGCCAGTCTTGTGTTCAGCTTCTCCAGCGCCATGTCTGCCAGCATGCTGCCACACTTCCGACCATGAAGCCAGCTCCAATTACATACCCTTTGTAAGAGGTGCCTTGGTCATGGCGTCTCTCCACAGCAGTGGAAACCTTACGACACGCCTCAGTATAAGGGGCTTTAGAAGAATGATGTATAGGCTTCAGTCCAAGTAATCCAACAATGGCTATCTGTGAACAGAAAGCCCATGGACCCAGTAGTTGTCAGTTCACAGCACTGGATGCCTCAGCTGGTCATCAGTGTGTGTTGGAGTCCCAAAGACGTGGGCTCCAGTGCCAGTGAAGAACAGATGTGAGGGCAAGCAAGCCAAGAGCAGGCGCTTCCTGTTTTCATGTTGTTCTGTAAGCTACCAGCAGAAGGTGTGGCCCACATTAAAGGTGTTCCTTTCTGCCTCCTGCTCCAGATCAAAGGTGAGCGTCTCCTCCCTCAAAGGTCCAGACCCACTTCAAACCAAGCAGAATGTCTCTCACACCTGTACTCTCCATTTCTGGATTGCAGTTCATTCCTTATAGAATCAGGTTGACAGCGAGGAATAGCCATTACACCTTTTTACAAACTGTTAGCAGTCCCCTTTGATTCCTCCAAGTTTTACATTTTAATGAATCACCTAGACTTTGTTGTCATTTAAAAAAAAAATTCAGTGAAGTGTTTACTGTGTAAGCGCAAGAACCCGAGTCTGGATCCCCACCACCCATTTATAAGGTGAGGGTCAGTGTCAGTCCTGTAGCTCAACAGTCCCAGGAGGCTTGCTTGCCAGTCAGCCAGCAACCTCCAGGTTCAATGTCAGATGCAAATTCAAAACGTAAGGGTGGCAAGTGTCAACCTTGGCTTCTCTAATAAAACTGTAAACCAGGCTGGCCTTGAACTCAGAAATCCACTTTCCTCTGACTCCCAATTGGGTTGTAACCACCTATTTAAGAAAATCTGGCTTGGGGCTGGAAAAATGAATGCCTTATTGGTTAAGAGCACTGTTGTTGTTGTCTTTCTTCTTTTTAAGATTTATTATGCATCTGAGTACACCTTCACTGTCTTCAAACACACCAGAAGAGGGCATTGGACCCCATTACAGATGGTTGTGAGCCACCATGTGGTTGCTGGGAATTAAACTCCTGACCTCTGGAGGGGAAGCCAGTGCTCTTAACCACTGAGCCATCTCTCCAGCTCCACTGTTCATAAAGAGGACCCATGTTCAATTCTTAGCACTTACATGGTGGTTCACAACCATATGTAACTCCAGTTTAGGGGATCTAACACTCTCTGCTCCTTACACATATTCTTTTTTTTTTTCATTAAACATCAGTCAATATTTATTAACTGAGTTAAGGAAAAAGGCAAATCAAACAAAACCCACTTCCATACAACAGCCTTTATCCTGTAAAATCCACACCATTTTCCAACTCCACAGTTCTTAGCTAGCTTTTGTTTTCTTTTAAGCTTGTGTGTGTGTGTGTGTATGTGTGTATGTGTGTGTGTGTGTGTGTGTGTGTGTGTGTACACACATATATGCATATGCTTCTCTGTTCTCTCTGGGTTGATTTTTGAATCCTCTGCCTGTATATATTGGAAAGAAGGGCAACAGATGTGTCTGTGTGTACATGTATGCCTTATACATATTCTACATGCACATAGTATACATACACAGTTGTAAGCAAAATACTCAGACACATGTCACTAAGTCTTAAAAAAAGCCAAGACCTGAGAAGTGGCATAGACAACAGAAAGTTATTTTGGTACAGGTCTGCAATCATGTTTGTTGGATTAGGTCCTTCTAGGGGTCATAGTGGGACAGGGTTTGTTACAGACCCTTCCTTCCCTTTGACTTGGAGATGGCTGTCAGACATACTGGATTTAGGGCTCAGTTAAATTACTTTTATAAGGTCCTGCTGGGGATTAGCTCAGTTACAGAGCATGCAGCGAACCCTTGTTTTGCTTTGTTTCCCTGCAGCATTAAGTTAAACTGGGCCTGGTATTGCATACCTGAAGTCCCAGCAGTCACAAGGTGGAAGCTGGAGGATTGGACAGAAGTCCAGGGTGAATTTTGCTGTACAGTGAGTTTAGACTTTACTAGGTTACGTGAGACCCTGGGTCACAAAGCAAACCACAAGCCATCCTGTCTGTAAATGAGCTTAAGTTTTAGAGATAATTGGCAATTTATACTTCAGTGATGAATTAAAGAATTAGGATGAGCTGATCAAATTTAACCCACGCTGTGTGCTGTTATAAATTTATCACAGTCTCTACTTCTACAAAAAGATGAAGACAAAAATTTCTCCTAACAAATGTTTATAAGCCAGGTGGTGGTACTGGTGGTCCGTGCCTTTAATCCCAGCACCTAAGAGGCAAATGCGTTTAAGGCCAGCCTGGTCTCCAGAGCAAGTTCCCCGACAGCCAGGGCCGCACAGAGACACCCTGTCTGGACAATCAAAGGTAGTTATGGAGTTAAGGCCACCGAGTCGTCTTCTGACCTACATACGTGTCTGTGCTGTACACATCGACACATACAACAGCAAAACTCAAGAGTATAATACATACAAATTCATTCCTGGAAAGTTATTAATAATTATGATTATAACTAGTTATAATTAATAATTATTTAAATGCACTTGACTTTGATCATAGCCAATATGAACTTATTTTCCTGTATTGTCATAAACAGTGATTTTCAGAGGAAATGCTACAAAAGTCTCAGGACTAGTGCTCAGTAAGCACTTTTAAATGCTGTAGCAGATGTAGCTAAAGAAATAGACACATTTGTAAATTTTAAAGTTTGGCAATAAACATATGCTCAAATCATGCATGAGCGTTTTGATTTTGTTGTTGTTAAGCAGATAACTGACTAAGGAATGTTATCTATGATCTCTGGTTCTTTCCCACCAAACTCTCACTGGTCTTAACTGTATTGCCTAATACCATAATTGGTATTTCTGTTGTAACAAATAATATCAGTAATAAGTTGATTTTGCATCTTAGACAAAAGAACTTGACATTTAGTATGCCTACCAACCTAGAAAAAGACAGTTTACTAATATGAATGTTTAGGTAAAATACACTATTTTATTTCTATTTGAGAAAGTTCATATTTTGAGCTTAAGCAGCTGGTTTCTCTTCTCTACTCTCTTCTCCTCTTTTCTTCTTTTCTTTTCTTCTTTTGTTCAGATTCTGTCTATGAATCCTAAATTCTCTTTCTCTCAGATACAGCCTGCAGTCTGAGAATGTCTGTCTGAAAAATAGAGACAGCCTTATGCCCACACTTCTGTTACCAGTGCCTTGTGATATGCAGTATGAATTATTTTGTTTGAATTCTTGACAGTGGCAACTGCAGTAGCTAACTTCGCATTTTAAATAAGCATTCAAAAGCTGGAAATTCATGGAACCTTTTTTTTTGGGAGGACTCAGTTTGGCACCACAAGAAAATATTTTATTTGTCCTTTGCCTACCTGTAGTTGTAGCCTGAAGCAGGCAGATTGCCAGCACAGGGTTGTAGTCTGCATAGCAAGTTGCAGGTTAATTCATAGCAAGTGAATCTGTAAGAATATTATTTTCAAATATCAGATACATAGAAGTCCCTTTTTTTTTTTCAGACAGGATTGAGACTTTACAGCACTGGGATTAAAGACGTGTTCTACCACTGCCTGTCAAGGGTCCAAATTTTTAAACACATTGAGAAAGTGAGTTCTGACCATTCAAAAAGAAGGCGTCCAGTCTAACAGTCTTGTTCACTGCTAAATGGCTCTATATCTAGAAAATGAAGTTTGTAAAAATAATCCTAATAGTGCCATTAACTCAGAATTATGTTGTGGGAAGTAACGAGTCTGACTTGTTGTGCAGTAGGAGTTAGAAGGACTGGACACACCAATGTTAAATCAAGTGTGTTACTGTGGACGCAACGCAGCCCGCAGTCACAGAGGTAGGGTAGGGCCGCGGTACTGGTGGGGAGTGCGATGTTTGTCAGAGTGGATGGACTTGTGTCAGAGGATGCAGTTGACTGGTGCTGCAGTGGCCTGATGTTTGCGTGGTCTGGCTCTTAACTCTTCAGGGGATGGAAGTTGTGTGTGGGGAGAGGCTGGGGGGGCTGGATTTCCATTTTAGTCATTTATATTATGCCAGGTCTATATCTCTGAGTAAGTATACATCAATTTCGATGTACTTTTTCTGGGGGGAGATCCATCAGAATATTCAGTTAATTGGAATTTCTCTTCATTGTTTTGAGTTGTGTTCCCTTTGCACATGAGAGAAAATGTATTAGTGTTGTCTTAGTTGGGTTTCGTTGCTGTGAAGAGACATCATGACCAAGGCAACTCTATTAAAGGACAACATTAAATTGGGGCTGGATTTAGAGGTTCAGTCCATTATCATCAAGGTGGGGATGTGGCAGCATCCAGGCAGGCCTGGTGCAGCAGGAGCTGAGAGTTCTATATCTTCATCTGAAGGCAAACAGGAGAAGACTGGCTTCCAGGCAGCCAGGAGCTTCTAAAGCCCATCCCACAGTGACACACTTCTTCCAGCAAGGCCACACCTCCTGTTAGTGGCACTCTGCACCAAACATATTCAGACCACAACAATAGCTATTGCAGGTCCTTTAAAGGGCAGCCTCTGTAGACGGATCTCTCTGAAAATAATACTCTGCTGCCTGACACTGTCTGCCTTAAGATTTAGGCTGAGGAGCTGAAGCTGAAGGACAGAGCTCAGTGGGAGAGAGCATGCTTATGTGTGAGGTCTTATGTCAGAGACCTAACAGGGAAAGACTGCTAAGTCCGTAACTCAGAAAGGTGGGTCTGGAAACCTGGCATTCTTGGGGTATTTTCCTTTGTTCATGGTTTCCTAGCTATAATATTAATTTCTAAAGTAACAAGCTTTGAAGATACATAAACCATTTTTACCTCTTCTTTTTGTTTAATGTTTTGTCACTATTTGTTTTATGACCACACTAAGTTACTATTGATAGGAGAGTTTGTGACTCTGAAACCAAACATAGACTGCTTTACCTAAGATGACCAAGCGCCGATGTTTGCCTCACTGGCACTGTAACTGTGCCAAGCCTATAGCATTAGTGCGTTATCTTTGATACTCGGTTTTGTTAGTTTTAGGTTTTTAGTTGCTTAATGGAATTGGCATTTGTATACTGTAGTCTGTTTGATCTGTACTTCTCTCTTTTCTAGAAAATGGAGATTATCAGCTATTTTAATCATCACAGCCTTTAACTCTTGATGTCTTATCTCTGGGATTGTATCTTCCAGTCATTTTTCTTAGGAAAAAAAACGTCAGGTATATGGTCATCACATTATGGTGCATGATTCAAAGTGTACAAGTTCAAAAGGTTGGTTGATATTTCTGGGGAAGGTTTATATTTCTTACCGAGGTGGTTTTGTTGGCAAATGTAAGCACATTTATAAATAGGTTAGACTTTATGAATATGGCTGTGCAGTCTGGGATAGCAAGTTGTACTTTCACTCACGAAAACAAAAACCAGGGGCTGGAGAGATGGATCGGCAGTTAAGAGCACCCGTAAGGCAGTTGAATCCCAGGGGATCGGCATCTTAGCCGGGGATGCTGCTGCTGTGGTGAAACACCATGGCCAAAGCGGCTGCTGGGAAGAAAAGTGTTTATCCGGCTCAGACTTTATATCGCTGTCCATCATAGAAGGAAGTCAGGATCTGAACTCAGGCAGGGTAGGAGCCTGGAGGCAGGAGCTTCCGCTGCCCATTCAGCCTGCCTTCTAAGAGAACCTTGGGCCACCAGCCCAGGGCTGACCCACAGTGGGCTGGGCTGGGCAGTCCTCATCCATCACTAGTTACAGCCAGGTCCTGTGGAGGCATCTGCTCAGCTAAGGCTCCCTCCTCTCAGATGACGCTTGTTTGTGTCAAGTTGACATGAGATTGGCCAGCAAAGCCAGGTTCCCTTTTCTGACTTCCTCAGGTATCCTGCACACAAACAGTATAGACACACATGCATGCAAAACACCCATACACATAAAACGAAATGAAAGTTACAGCAAGAATTGGGGTTATTTGCTGAGTTTGCCTTTTTAAAAGGAATTAATAGAATTTTTAAATGTTTGTTGAATCTTTTTTGTTAGACAGGCCCTTATCTAAGCTGACATAGACCTTATATTATAACCTTTAATTTCTGATCCACCTGCTTTTTTTTACTGAAGTGCTTGGATTACACCATCTCTCTGACTCTTCTTAAATTGGGGTTCAAGTGTTTTTATTGGGGAGGTGGTTGAATTCACTGCCGCGAGCTAGGCACAAGGTTTACTTGGTGAAGGCCTTGCCTAGAATGGTGAAGCCAGGGGTACCCCCTAGCACCACATAAAACCTGCCTAGTTTGTGCGTCCCTGTAATCCTGGAACTTGGAAGGTAAGGCTTGAGATTCCGGACTGCAGGGTCTTCCTCTACTATGTAGCAAGTTACAAACCACCCTAGAACACATGAAACCCTGCTTTAAATACATAATTCCTGTCTCATCTTCCCCCACCCCCAAGTATTTCATACCTTCAACCTATGTTGTATGTTCTTAGGTTTTTTCATTTTTCTTTTTATCTTCAAGATTTTGTATGTGCGTATGTGTGTCCTGTATGAGTTTCTGTGCACCATGTGCACACAGGTACCTGAGGAGGCCAGAGGACAGTATCGGTGAGTGCCCTGTGTGTACTGGAGACTGAACTTGGCTCCCTAGGGTAGCAGTGCTCTTGACATGTGAGCCGGCTGTCCTAGCCCTTGCTTTGGTTTTCTGGAATGTCTGACTTTGTATCTCAGGCTGGTCTGGAACTGCTGTTGATCCTCTTCACAGTCTTCACTCACTCTGCCCATCCCCCAAGGTAACTTTCTCTTTCAGCCTTTTTTTGTTGTTCTTTCATTTTCCTTTTTGCCCCTTTGTCCTGATAATCTTACTTTCCTATATAGCCGAAGCTGGAGTTGAAGTTTTGTCACCCTGATTTACCTGCCAGTCTATATACTGAGCACTTTACTATTCAGATTATCAGTTTAGAATACAGAACAAATTGAAACACTAAATTGTGCACTAGGTGAAGCTTAGATTCTCACATTTTAGAGTAGTGTAACTGAGCTTAAAATTCTCCTTGTGCTGGGGAGAAAGCTCATTTGGGAAAGAGTGCTTGCTGTGAAAGTAAGAGACTGAGTTTGAATCCCCAGAGCTCAGGTAAAGCAGTCCATGGTCGTGCATATCTGTTTAATTCAAGTGTTGTGAAGTTGAGACAAGTACCCTCTTGAGCTCACTGAAAGGAGGGTAGCTCAGGGTTAGTGCAGGACCCTTTCTTAAAAAGTAAGGTGGAGAGCAATAAAAAAAGATACCTGACCCCCTCCCCCCGGCCTCTGACAGGTGCATAACAGTACGTACAACATATGGACTTGCGCACAGTTCTATTGAGCTTTTTTGGGGGGAGTGGGGGGGTAGGGAATATGTAGGAGGATGTAACCATAGTCCATTGGCCTACAGTTTTAAGTTTAAAAAGGTAGTCCAAAGGTAACGGTTTTGGATGAAATTAAATGTCTTATTAAGTTGCAGTTAGGCATGAGTTACTGTGCTAATTTTTATCATTAAAATGTCAGTGAGCCTCCAGAACTGTTAATAAGATCTAGTCAAGTGGTGGGGAGAGAGGCGGCAGAGTACTTGCCTAGAATGCACAAGGCTCTGTTATCGCCAGTGCCACGGCAGTCAGTCTGGTGCATGCCTGGGATTCCAGCACTTAGGAGATGGAGGTAGGGGAGGCAGAGGTCAAGAGAATCCTCAGGTACATAAGGAATTCAAGGCCGTATTGGGGTGTATGAAACTATGTCTCAAAATGAAATGAAATAGAATAAAATAAGAATTTGCCTGAGTATGGTGGTGCATGTCTCTCACTTCCAGGCCAGCCAAAGCTACCTGTCTCAGTCCCCTTACCCCCGCCAAGGCAAATACAGAGTGTCTTATAAAGAGATATGTAGACCGTGTGTGGTGATTGAGTTACAGGAACTTTTGTTTCATCTCAGGGAAATGATTTAGTATTTGATAATCCTGAGTTTGCAATGACTTTACAGAATATAGAACATAATAATTATTGTGAATAGTAATGAGAATTGATTATGTTAGTGTTTCTTGCTTAAATATTAAAAGTTTTCCCCCTTGTTTAGAACTAAAATGTAATACTGTTTGTATGTTTGTAAGGAGCTTAGTCAAAACTGTTGTGTCTCTATTTTGAGGTACCTCTAATACCCCGGTTTCCAGTGAGACTCATGAAAGTGAGAGGAAGACTAACTTCATGATAATGAAGCTAATTATACCTCACTGTGGCACCAGCCGTGCAGCCCTTCTGATAACGTGGTGGTCTTGTCACAGGTGTATGATGCTACGTGTGTCTGTGAGACCGCGTGGTCTCAGCGTTCCTGTACATCGTAGTGTTCATGGTCCATGAAGTGGGAACTTCCAGAATCCTTGTAGCTTTTAAAGATTAACAACACAGCTGGGTGTCATGACTTACAGCTTTAGTCCTAGCACTCAGGAGGCAGAGGCAGGCAGATCTCAGAGTTTGAGGCCAGCCTGGTCTACAGAGCAAGTTTCATGACAGGCAGGGCTACACAGAGAAACCCCGTCTTGGAAAAGCAACAACAACATCAACAACCACAAAACTAAAATGAAAATACATGACATTCTCATCATCTGTTGTCACATTCTTGTGCCATAGTGTAATCGTCTTAACTTTTTATAAGCTTTTCCACAATCTGCTACTTCCCCAGATTCCTATAACCACTGTTTTTATTCTCAACCTCTGTGAGACCAACTTTCCAAGATTTCCTATCAGATTGAGATTATGCCACAGTACCTCCTTAGTACTTCTTTTCCTGTGCCTCACTTGTTTAACTCACCGTGATCATAATGACTTCTAGTTCAATTCACGATACAGCAAATGGGTGATCTTCAGTCATTCTTTTTACATTTCTTTTTACATTCACCACTGCTAGCATTAGAGACAGATTTCTTGGCTGTTATGATTGTGCTGAATTAAGCTCGATAACTGAGGTGCTGTTTAGACCTGCTAATTTCATTTTCTTTGGGTAAAACATCAATAATGAGATTTCTAGATTATATGATAAATTCCCTTTTTAATTTTTGAGTAAATTTTATACTGTTTTTCTTAGAGTTGTACTGATTTGCATTCGGGTCAACCATGTGTTACCATTCTCTTTGTCCTCCCAATAGTCTCAATTAGTATTTCTTATTCCTACCTTAATATTTGTTCATTTGGTTTGATGTTTTGAGATAGGTTCTTGCTATGTAACCCAGGCTGCTCTTGAATTTGAGTCCTACCTCCATGTACTTGAATTGAAATACAAACTAACCTGTTTCTGCCAGAGAAACTCCCCAGTTTTTCCTCTTTCTGTCTCTTCTTGAATCAGGAGACCAGTTGTTTCATTTCTTTTTTCCTTTTTTAAAAAACATACTTCTTTTTTTGAGACAGTATCAAGTAATCTAGGCCAGCCTCAAAATTTTCTATAGTGAGATGTGGCACCAAAGGCTGTCTGGTCTTGGTGAGTTCTAGCTTGGTCTACATCGAGTTCCTGGACATAAGAACAACTCTCTGCACAGCCTAGAATGGCCGTGCAGATGGTCTGCCTTCTACTGCTGGAATTACAGGGTCAGGACACCGTACCCAACCCAGTGTGCTGGGCTCTCTGAAGGTGAATAAGGAAGAGCATGGTTTCCCTGTGATTGTGAGTTTCTGTGTCTTAGGTAAATGCCTCTTTAGTTTCTGCTGTCCAGCTGCATGACGTGTTGTTTTGGATATTGTTGTGGTGGTGTTTAAATTAGTCCTTTCATTCTAATTTTTAGTAGCATATTATTTCCTAGGGACTGGTCAAGGGCATTTTCCCCTTGATAACCTTTAACTTTTGAACTGTTTTACTAATATTTAATGATAGAATTTCTTAGACATTATGACAAATATGGAGAAGAATATTAAGAGATACTTGTCTTCTTACAGCCCAGGTTTTTGTAGAGGTACATGAATAAATAGATTTATTTTGTTGTGGTTCATTAAAAATCTGAACAAGCTACAATGGCTACAGCAGAAAATAATTTCATGCAGTAATTGAAAAATCAAGAAAAGTCTGTTTGTCATAGATCTTGAGAAGAAAGGGTTAATTGAAATTTCATAGATGTAGAAAAATATCTCAAACTATAGCAAGGGAGAATCAGTAGGAAAGAATAGATATCACCTAGGGATTTGATGTGTATCGTTATTATCTGCTGCTAGACAAGGATGGGCACACTTGAAGTTTATATATAGTTTAAAAGTGATTTGATATGGTATAAAATGTAACACATGCATGAAACATTGGAGAGAGTGACTTAGATTTGTATTTTAGTGTCAGTTTGAAGGGTAGCAGTAATGCCAGGGGATAAATTAACAAGGACAAGGTGTATGGACCCCGAGCTCCAGTGCTGGAGCGTTCGCACGCATTCAGGGTGTCTTAGGCTTTACCCTTACTACCACAAAAGTGGCCATAATGACTTCTGCCTGTGATTTTAGCCCTGGGAGGGGGTGTCAGGAAGATGAGAAGTTCAAGGACATCACTAAAAGGAAGGAAAGCAAAGTCATAAAGGATGTGCTGTGCAGTGCTCTAAGGGGAAGGGAACCTAAGTGTGGCGTTGTCTGACTGCAGCTAGTATTTCCAGCCATCATACTTCAGTATATTGGAATTAGCTAAGCATTGAGGAGGAAAGCCAGTGTGATATTTAAGGACAGACTTACTGTAAAAGTATATACTATAACAAGACTTTACACTAAAAAAAAATGAAATATCATAGTCTTAAACTTGTAGTTATGTGTTTTTAAATATTCGAGTTTCTGTTTACTAGTGTTGTATGGAAAATTAACCTGGTGCAATATCTCTTCCATGTGCAAAAGGCCTCCATGCTCAAGGCCAAATTAAAGTACTGGGATTTTACGCCAATTTATAATGTATATAGGATGAAACAAGCCTATCAAGAGATAACAAGCTGTGGGCTTAGAGAAAATATTTGCAGTTGATGTCTTATAGAAGACTGTTACTTTAAATATACAAAGAGCTTTTAAACTCCACAGTAATGAACACTGATTAACAGTGGGTAAAAGATGTAAAAAGACACTTCAGCAAAGAAAGGTATACATACAAGCATGTAATAAAATGATATATACTATTAAGAGTTACAAATTAACAAATCAAAATGGATACTCCCACATACATGCCAAGAGGGCAGCTACAGCAAACAGTGCAAGGATGCGGTCAGGGAGGGCTCGTGCACAGCCGCCAGCCTTTATCACCGTACACTGCCCACTTTCCTCAGGGTGGGTGCCGATGGTGGGAGGCGGTGGCACTTTAGCTTGTATGAGGCTGAGGAGATCCTCGCCACTCTTTCAGATGTTGGCGTGGATTTACAAACTATGTTAAGAGCTAATGGCTACTGAAAATGAAGAGACTGCTTAGCATGGTGAGGCCCTGGCTTCTGCCCACTCATTACTAAAAGGAGGACTAGCAAGGAAGAAAGGGTGGGCTGAGGAGGCTCTACAGTGGGTCAAGCTCATGTACCCAGTGCCCATGTTTGCATGCCTTGTTTGAATTCCCAGAGAAGGCCACTTAGCTAGACTGTAAGTTGAAGTTCAAGCATGAAAACTTGATTCTGTGTGTTAGGGGGAGGGCAATCAAGGGACCTCTGGCCTCCATTTGCGTGTACACACACACACACACACACACACACACACACACACACACTGGCCTACTGCACCTTTCCAAAAAGAAAAAAATGGAGAGTAAGAAAAACACATGGATATGAGCTTCCCTCACACACATAAAGACATGTGTGAACCCCCCTTTAGCCTCCCCTCCACACACAGACGAAGGGGAGGGCGAAACAACAGAAGAGTGATTACTGTGCTTGGTGTTGAGTTCATTCAGCCTTCCCTGCTACTAGTGTAAGGACCAGAGTTAAACTTACGCTTGAGGACTGAGCAGAGGAAGGAAGGGGTCTGTGATCCGCACACTTTCCTCCTGGAGAAGTTAGAGTGTGGACAGCTCTTTGAGCACCAGTGCCTTCCATGTCTCCTTCCTTAGGCAGAGGATCCCAGAGACCGCAGGAATACCATCCGTTAGTGGACATTTTCTGAATAACATAATTAGCAATCTGCAAGTGATTGGGGAACGTAATCTCAACTTCATGAATCCTTAAGATTTACTTGGTGCCCCCCACATGTTGCATGGGTCGTTTGCTGTGCTTTTCATATCTTCAGAGTATCCTCCATCTTTATGTGTGTGGTATGTAGAGGGGATTTAGGCATCATCGAACGGAATAGAGGCTGGAGAGACGGCCCAGTGGTTAGGAACGCTGGCTGCTGCTGCCGAGGACTGGGTTTTGAGGCACATCTCAAAATAGGCAGCAAAACGAACAACAACAAAAAAAAATTAGTAACATTTTGCCAAAGTTTTGCTGTTTTTATCTTGCATATTTTCACAGTTTATTTTCCAGGAATTATTGACTGAGAATTTTTGAGTGAAGGGCTTTAAAATCTGCTGAAAGCTATTCTTAATAACCTTTTGGAAAAGAAAACTGAACTAATAAAGAAATGCTTGCAAATGATTGCAGTGGGTTTCTGTAAATTTAAGACCACCCTTTTTAAAATTTTGTGTTTGCATGCATACATACATGTTGTCATTTGTGTGTCATGATGTACGTGTTGAGTTCAGAGGACAATTCAAAAATAGTTTACTGTGCCCTATCATGTGGCTCCTGGGCATTCTATACTGGTTAGCTGGCTTGGTAGCAAGAACCTTTATCTTGTGAACCATCTAGCACAGTAGTTCTCATCTGTGGGGTCATAACCCCTTTGGGGTGAATGACCCTTTTACAAGGGGTAGCCTGTGATCATCTACATATCAGATATTTACATTATGATTCACAACAGTAGCAAATTTACAGTTTTGAAGTAGGTATGAAAATGATTTTATGGTTGGGGGTCAGCACAACATGAAATTAAAGGGTCACAGCATAAGGAAGGTTAAGAGCCACTAATCTAGTAGGTCCTGTATGTTTCTTGAATGTGTGAGAGAGAGAGAGGGGGGGGGGTGGCGGTGGCGGCGCTTGTGTCCAAGAATACCAGAAGAGGGTGTCAGATCCTCTGATGCAAGAGTTAGAGGCATTTACCTGAACGGAGGCTGGGAAGTCAATCTGGGGTCTCCTGAAAGACCAGTATAGACTGAGACATCTCTCCAATTCCTTAGGGAGTTTCTTGGTTTGTTTGTTTTAAATCTGGTGTAGAATAAGATAGGAAGGCCTTAGGCTAAATGGTCCTAGTTCTTTTAACCATTCAGCGTAGGTCGGGTACATAGATGGCTCTTTTTTGTGCAGATCATTGTTTATATGCTAGTATCCTGGGCTCTATAAATGAAGTTTCATTTTAATTTAAAATGATTTCAGTATGCTGTCCTGTTATTTTGCATGATTGAGACGTGTCTTTAGCATTCAGAGCAGCCTGAGATTATAGTCCACGGTGGAGCTGCTGTCTAGCGTATGCGAGTAGTAAGGTTCAGTGCCTGTTACAGGGTGAGGTATAGCAGTTTATACCACGTAAGCTTTGTCTTTTACGGAGTTTCTGGTTAGTTTCATCTTCGCATCAAGTTTTAATGTTTGTGCCAATGCTTAACAAGCTGTAGATGTTCCAGTTAGCATTTGTTGAATGAATTAAAGTTCATAATCCTTTCTGCATCTGAAGCTGCCTAACAGGTTTGACTACCTCTTGTACTAAAGTGAGCCTGCGGGGGTGGATACAAACGTGTATTGCCCCACACTTAAGTAGTCTTGTGGAACCTAGACAGGACATTTGAGGGTGGCTAATGTTAAATTTAATTCTACAAGAGCAGTTTCAGATAATGCTCAACCTAAGATGACTTTGGTCTCCTTTTTTTCTCTTTGTAACAATGTAAAAGCAAAATGCATTCTATGTAAACTTTGAATTTAAAGTTTTTGTCTTTTCTTAGAACCTAGGGATCTATGTTGAAAGGTACTGTTGGAATTCTAGACATGAGAAACAAGCAGTAGCTTTATGTCAGCCAGAAAACCCAGGGTGTTTAGAGCCCAGTACTCCACAGGGACTGCCACCTACTCATTATTATACATTAGTATAGGCTAGTATAAAACAGAGCTTCATCTGAGAATTTTACCCAACTGTGGCCTGTGTACGTGTTTTTAATCACTTGTGGGACACTGAGCTTCTGGGCCTGGGGTCCATGCCTCCCCTCCCAGTGTCAAAGCCTGAGCTGCCAGCCTGATCTCAGCTTAGCACTACACATAGGCTGGGATTTACATAGACTACAAGGAAACCAAATGGCAATCAATTTTATTTTTAGGCACAGTGAATAGTACAGTGTTTACTAGCCAGTACTGACTTAGTGTTTGAGAACTACCTTTATTGCTATTGAAATATTGCATAAAATTAACAGTTTTACTCAAATTATAATGTCAAGTACATTCTGTAGGCATCAATCAGTATAGTCTTAAAGAGTTGTCTACCTGAGATCTCGCTCAGATGACTGAAGAACCTGTAAAATCGTTAAACTGCTGTCATTGGTCTTCTCATTTAATCTGCTTGTACTCAGAGATAAATACTCGTATTAGATACTCGGAAGCTAGCGGTGCTGTCAGCTTTGTAAAAATGGATCTTAGTTTACCATAATGGGTTGGCAATGTGCAAAATTTAAGTCATTGATCTAAGCATTAACCTTATAATTTTTTTTGAACAGGAGTAACATATTGTAATAAATATGTATATTTATATATGTATATATTATCAGATATTTTCTAAACAGTGAAAAGAAAAACACCAGGAGACCTTTGGGTACATACCAAGTGTGAGGGCACATTGGGTTGCAAAAGGGTTTGTTCCACACAGCACCGCCGACGCCCACCGTGGACTAGATGAGTTGCTCAGTGACTGGAAGCCACAGTTTGATCCTCAGCACAGAGGAAACAGTACTGTGATGCAGTGTTGCAAAGTGAAAAAAACCCTTCAGAGAAACATCTGTCATTTTGCTTCTGTGGAGTTTACAAACCTTGCACTCATAGAAACAGAGCATAGCACTTGGAGAGATGGGTCTGCAATTGTGACTCCCTCCTGTCCTTGCCAAGGGCCTGGGTTCCACTCTCAGCACTGCTACACTGGACCTCACAGCTTCTAGGGACTCCAACTCAAGGGAGTCCTCTGGCCTCTGGGCACCTGCTCACATGGAGCATCCACACACAGGCACATACAAAAACATACATTCTACACAAACAGTTTAGAGTGGTGATTGCCAGAGATTAGAAGGTTTAGACTTTCAGTTAATTTGAGTACATGTGAGGATCTGGTGTACCGTCCGGTGACCGTAGCTAACAGACTGTCATCTATCATGCATACTTGGAATCTGCTAGAAGACGTATATTTAAATTTACCTCATCATACACAAAAGTAACCAGATAAAGTGGTAGATGGGTTAAGCAGCCTGGGTGTGGCCGTCACTGTACAGTATGTGAAGCCCTCACTTATATACCTTAAATTTGTAAAATTGTTATGGGTTGTGTTTATGTAGATGAAAACTGTGCTGTAGTTGATACTATGAGAGAATGCCAGCATTGTCATGTCAGGGCTGCTTCTCCTTTGACCACAATCTTGAGCCAGCTCATTCCGGGTTCATAGTTCATGTGACCTGAGAAATTTTTTTGCAGCTTCACAGGCAGTTTGAATCAGCCTTGAAGTCTTTTCTTGAATGATTAACTAGACTTCTGGCTCTTCAAGTCTTTTCCTGAAGAACTTCCTCTCTGTTCCACTTCAGAGGAATAGGGATCCAGGGTGATGACGTCCTCATCTGGTTAAGCTTCAAGAGGAGCTTGAAATTACCTTTGTGTTCGTGTGTTGGGTTTCAGGTTTTCTCTGCCATGTAATTTGGGGAAGAAGCATTGCCCTTTCCACAGCCTACCTGTTGCTGCTGGTTGGTAGTTTTGGACAGAGAGACATCTGCAAGAAGGCATCTTTCTATCTGGTGTCAGGGTTTCTCCTCTTAGGACTTCACACTTGTTAAAGACCACTTTATGAGTCACAGCTCCACATTGGAAAATGACTTGCTTCCTAATGTATGCTTATTGATAAGGTATTTAAAGACTTTTGTCTTTAAAGTCTTTAAGAAAGTAATTAAGCAAGCAGAGTAACATCTGCCAAGAGAGTTTTAAGTTCTGGGCTGAGGGGTGTACTCACTTTGGGCCAAGTGTTTTTGTTGTTTTTGTTTCTTGAGACAGAATTTCTCTGTGTACCTTGGCCTTCCTAGAACTCCTTAGACCAGGTTGGCCTGGAACTCACAGAGATCCATTCCCATGCCTCTGCCTCCTGAGTGCTGGAAGTAAAGCCATGCATCCCCCACTGCCCAGCATGAGGGCCAACTCTTTCTAACTAGTAAAAGTTACAAAATTTAGTTATTTTTCAAATAAGTAAATTAATACCCTGTTATTAAAGGTGTGGGGGTGGTGGTGGTCAGAGATTGAGTGGTAAAGATTGCGTGCCCTGTTGAGCCTTCTGAGGCAGGGTTTCCAAAGCTAACCAGGCCTCAGATGCAGCCGCAGAGCGTTTCAGAGGTGAGGGTTGCTGGGCCCCACACAATCACTGCAGGCTGTGGGAATGGTTAGGAAAACTCCTTGTGTGAAGGTTCTCCAGATATCTGGGAATTCACCTAAAATTGTGGCACAAAATATTGACTTATGGGGCTGGGGATTTAGCTCAGTGGTGGAGCGCTTACCTAGCAAGCGCAAGGCCCTGGCAAGGCCCTGGGTTCGGTCCCCAGCTCCCAAAAAAAGAAAAGAAAAAAAAATTGACTTATATATTTCTGGGAAAAGCCATAGTTTTTATCAAATTCTCAAGAGGGCTGGAGTTGTCCAATATGCTAATGTTAGAATTGCCCAAGAATTTGTTAAAAGTGTAGGTGTCTGCCTCACTCTCAGAGGCTTTCTGTCTGTAAGTTTGCTGCATGCCCAGGAATTTGCATTGTTAACTATTTATAATTCTTAGGGATGGTCAATGCTACTGTACAAGAGGACTTTTTGTTTTTTTAAATAACTGTTCTTGGCTTTGGCTAACAGTATAGTTTCAGCATCAAGTTCTGGCAGGAGAGTAGCTCCTTCAGAATCCTTACCACTATTAACAATGATAAATAGAAACTCACTCAGTCTGTTTGTCACTGTGAAGGTGAAGAAAACGTAGGTTTGGCAAAGGAAGTAGATGTAGCCGAGCAGAAGCGCACAGGAGTATTTTAGGATTGACCCGGCCAGCACTGAACTGCAGGAAGAATCGCTTCTTCAGACCCTCTTGCTTTGCCGTAGAAAATGCTTGTTTCTCGCCCTGTAAGCTTAAGGTCATGGGTTCAACCCCAACTTTAGCAAACAGGGCAGATGGAAAGAGACACTTAGACTTTTGGGCTAATATTAGCAATGTAGCAAGTGACCCCTCAACTTTGTATGTATGTGTGTGTCCGTCTGCTGTCTGTCTGTAAAGTGCTCAGTGGATACTCCGATGATATTTGTGGTTTTTACACTAAATTTTATAAATTTAAAGTAATATTCATGTTTAAATGACAAACTACTGTATAAAGTTAATATGTGCCCTAGTATTGAGAATCTCTGAGATAAAGAAATCTTAAAAAGCAGATAGTCAAATATTAGTACTTGGAAATGGTTCAAATGGAATAAAGTGCTTTAAATCCATAGGAATCATGAAACTTTTTCCCCTCTCAACTGCAAGAAAACTAGGATTATGGAGTCTTTATTCATGAAGTATCTAATTGTGAAAAATTTCTCATTCATACAGAAATAAATTTAATACTGTGTGCATCATTAATCTCAGCTTCCTCCTTTCTAGTTAGCTCTGGGAACCTACGAATTTTTTCTCTTTAGAAAAAAATGTACTTCCTGAAACTGCTTGCTGGTTCATGGCTGACCTGGGAGCCTGAAGTTTGAGGCCTGTCTGGTTTACGACCCAAGTCCAAGTCACCTGAGCTAGGATGAGACTTTTTCTCAAGGAGTGAGAAAGGAGTTGATAAGGTCTTATTTCTGCGTGTGTGGCCTTTGTTAAAGGAAGTGGGTGATGTTTTGTGCGTATTTGTTGAGTTTTAGCTTGTTTATTTGTTTTCTCTGCTTTTTCATAATACAGATTCCTATTGTGCAACACATCAAATGAATTATTCCTAGGTTGTAACTGAAAGAAGCACTTTAGTGTCAGAATGTCTGGTTATGTAAAGTTCTCTTTTCTGCTACTTTATCAGGACTTGGAATTATATGATTGTTAAAATATTGGCATAAATTATACATTTTTAAAGGCACATGCTTGAAATTTTGTGACTTGTTACGTTATTATATTTTAAATCTAAATACTGAAGATAAGTGACCACTGTCATCTTGAATGTATTCCTTTTTTAAAATTAGAAATAGTTACTGTGACCAGGCAGTGGTGGTGTATGCTTTTAATCCCAGCACTTGGGAGGCATTGCAGGTGAACTTCTGTGAGTTCGAGGCCAGTCTGGTTTATAGACTAAGTTCCAGGGCTACACAGAATGATCCTCTCTTAAAAAAAAACACACAGTAAAATAAAATAAAAAATACTGTGTTATATCATGAAATGCAAAGTGTGAATTCTTTGTACCTTTTTTTCAATTGAAAAATTGAGCTTTGCAGAGTGTTGTTGGCATTAGAGGTTTTGACCCACATGGAGGTAGGCTACAGGAAGAATAAAGCCTTTCTGACGTGGACTGCACAGGAAGCAAGGTTTTTCCAGATAGAAAAGCAGTAAACCAGTACATAAATTGATGCCTTACTCCAACCTGGTGGAACATAAAAGTGATTGGATAAATTTGGAAAATACACTTTAGTGCTAGTTTTCAACTGAACAGGGCAAAGATGTTAGTCATAGAAACATAACGACAGATGACCTTCTGAGGATGTACTCTTGGCTCAAGGGCATTAATTTACGATTAACTTCACTTCATTCCCATTTTATAATTATTACTAGTTTTAATAGCATTCTCCGCATGTGTGGCTGTGTTAGTTTCATTGTGTAGTATTTCTCATTCCCACCAATTATACTTGTTTTTTCACCATTAAGAGATAAAAGATCTGTTAATCATGGAGGCCCCATCCTGAAAGTTTTCCATGTAGTTTTGTTATTAAAACAGCTTTTATTTAGCATAATACATTTTAAACTAGGATTTTGCTGTTTTGTATATAATGTATGAAAGTGCAGCAGTGTTTCTGCTCGTTTGCAGTCGTGGTGCTTGAAAGTATGACATAATTGTGTTATTTGTACTCTTAAAGCATTAAGTAATTAGAGAAGGAAACTATTAGAGCCTCAAAATAGTTTATAAATGATTATCTACATGAAAAGTTTGTAGATTCCTTTTTTCTTTGCCTTTTTAGATGGGGGTCTTTCAGCGTAGGCCTGAATGGCCTAGAACTCACTATGTAGACCAGGCTATCTTTAAACTCAAAAGCTGCGCCTGCCTCTGCTTTCCAGCGCACTCTGCCTTTGCTTATTAGTGATGTAAAGTTTGGTTGGCTCCTTTCTGTCTCCTTCACATATGTGCATTGGCTTCCTATTTTCAGACGCTATAAAATGCTTCCACATGAGTTTCTGGAAATCAAAGATTCTCTGATCCTATCCTCAGGTAGCTAGAAATGTGAGGTGTAGATACAGGACCTCTGTAAGGTTTTCTTTTTGAGGCAGGGTCTAACTGCAGTGTCGGCCTTCTGAGTGAGCTTCACTGCCCCTGCCTGCCACCGGAACGGTTAAAGGTGTGCGCCATCTTGTCCTGGAGCTTCTCTTTGTTCATTTAGGGGTTGTTGCAGTTGTTTTTTGTAGTTCATGTTTTTTGAGACAGGTTGTCACTGTAGCCCAGTCAGGCCTGGAATCTAGTATGTATGAATTTAGTGGTCATACGTCTTTCTGTCCCAGCCTCCCGGGTTCTGGGATTTTCATAGGCATCTGCTCCCATGCCTTGCTGTGAGCTTGAAGATTGTTAGAAGCTCAATGAAGGATGCACACCTCAGGTTAACACTGCTGGTGGTCACTATCTGTAGGATAGCATCTAGCTTGACGCCTTCTGCTGGATGTGTTGGTTAAAAAAATGGTTAAAGCCGGGCCTCCCGTATCTTAGTTTCACATTTCTCTATTTAAAGTTCAAAGGTTAAAGTTTAATACTACAGATGGCAGAATACTTTGCTCTCCGCCGCCCCATGTCTGCAGTCCTGAAAATGATATACTTACACTGTAGTATGTGTCAAAAGCTCCGCCCCCCAGGATCCTGGGCTAAGGCAGTGCTGCCTCAGCCTGCATGCAACCTTGTAGAGAAGGGAACTCAGGAAAGCTTCAGTATGGGGGCAGGAGGACCGTACTAAGGGTACTTCTGGAAGAGAGAAGTCTGAAGTGAGAAACCCTCTCTGGCATGCGCCTTCTTCGCCTTCCTCGTATTCAGAAGGCCTGAGAGGCTGGAGACAGAGGTCAACATAAAGTCTGTGAGGTGCTGGGTTTGCTTCTCTGGTCCTAAAGAGAAAACGACTAGGAGGAGAAGACTTTAAAATTACAGATCTAGCAGTAATAGAGAGTTTGAAAACATCATTAGTGTAAATCTTTGACAGGATAGCTGCGTAATGACAAGATGGCCTGGACACTAGGTAGAGCACAGCTGTTCTCAGGGACATAGTGAGAGTGGGAGAAGTTAATTTCTAAGTTACTATCCTTTATTTAAGTCACCGATGTCTATGTCTTCTGAAAATGCCATGAATTATGCTAGAAAAAGAGCTTTTCTTTCATTTATTTATTTATATAGAAATTTATTTAAATAAAAAGATTATTTATGTGAGTGACTGTTTTGTCTTTCTGCACATCTGCATGACAGAAGAAGGCATCAGATCCCATTATAGATATTGCTGAGTCACCTAGTGGTTGTTGGTAATTGAACTCAGGAGAGTTCTAGGAGAGTCAAGCTATGTAGTTGAGACCCTTCCTCAATTAGTCTATCAATCACATGAATGAATGAATGAATGAATATTAAATTAGAAAAAACACCAAAGACATATTAATAGGAAAAAAATAAGTGAACAATCCTATCTAGAAAGAACCAGAAGAGCAGCCGGATCCCCTAATCACTGAGCCTTCTCTCTACCCCCTAATTTATCTTTTTATCATCGAAACCAAGCACATACAACACCTCAAATAGACTGTTTGAGTGAGTGTACTACTACCACTTAAGGGTGAGCTAAGTGGTTTGTTTGTTTGTTTGTTTGTTTGTTTGTTTGTTTTTTAATGTATATGAGCACACTGTAGCTAGCTGTCTTCAGGCACACCAGAAGAGGGCATCAGATCCCATTACAGATGGTTGTGACCCACCATGTGGTTGCTGGGAATTGAACTCAGGATCTCTCTCAAGCCTGCAGTCAGTGCTCTTAACCGCTGAGCCAACTCCAGCCCTGAGTTGAGTATTTTTGTTTGTTTTGTTTTGTTTTCAATCTCTCTGTGTGAATTCACTTGTGTGTGTGTGTGTGTGTGTGTGTGTGTGTGTTTATTTATGTGTGTTTATAGAGGTCTGGGTTGATATGGGGTGTCTTCCTTGATTGCTTTTCTACCTTCTTCAGCTCAGGATTTCAGTCAAACCCAGGGCTTACTAATGTAGGATTACCGGGAACCACTATGCCTACCTGCTGTTGGCATGGTTATAAAGATCTGAACTCAGTAACCCTTGCTTGCTTTTTTAATAGCTGAGCTAACCTCCTAGCTAAAAGGAGTGAATGAGTCCACTAACCCTAGAAACACAGGTAGCATTTAAGCAATATCCTGCAGTCTTTGCACTGTGTGCAGGATCTGTATACATTAAGTAATGAAATACTCCATTGGGTATTTATTATGATACAGGAATTTTGTGCTTCTATACTTTCATAGATATATAGAAACATGCTACACTGAAAAATATTCATCAGAATCTAAGGCCATCTCTGGTTGAGGTTCTTTCTAGATAGGATTGTTCACTTATTTTTTTCCTCTTAATATGTCTTTGGTGTTTTTTCTAATTTAATATTCATTCATTCATTCATTCATTCATTCATTCATGTGATTGATAGACTAATTGAGGAAGGGTCTCAACTACATAGCTTGACTCTCCTAGAACTCACTATGTAGACCAGGCTAACCTTGAACTCAGAGCTCTAGTGGCCTCCACCTCCTGTTAATGTTTGTTTGTTTTAAAGTCTTTAATGCTAGGATATTGAACAGAGAAGAGGTTCATCTCTAGTATTATCCCCTTGAGTATCACCCTGTCAGAAGTTTTTGATTGCTGTTCGTGGGGTTTTCTGGTCTTTAATTGTTGGAGAAATCACCAGGATTTCATTCTTCCATATGTATAAAGGTGTAGTTTACTTTTAAAGGCCAAGCTAAAATGCAACAAACAAAAATGTCCATTTAACCTTAAGTTTCATTTACAACCTTCTTATATTTATTGAAAAGAACAAATTTTCTTTGAAACATCAGACAGTGTGCCTTCCTTTTAGCTCCTGTTGTTGTGTAAGTTCTCAGCTCTGTTGATTATTCAGCTTGTAACCTGGAAACCAGCTAAAAAGGAAGGAAGCCAGATGTGTATTTCTGGGCCCACTAGAGTAGCTTCCTCTTCCTCTAGCCTGGTTCAGCAGCTAGAAAAGGCCTCATATCCTACACCAGAGGGCAGGGTGGGGATTGATTAGCCCTTCATCTGCGCCTGATTAGAGTTTTTTATTCCTGATAAATTGTAAAGACTAAGAGACTCAAGGAGACTTGGTTAATTAAGCCTGGGTTAAACATGGCAGCTTTCTGGGTCGTCAGTTCACTGTTTTTGTGTGTGTTAGAAATTTGTCAGATTACAAGAACAAACATATTAATGTATTTTCAAATATTTTAAATCGCAGTTCAACATTTAAAGGTACTCTGTTTGTCATCAGCTTTTTGCATGTATCTCTGAATCTTTGTTCTGTATCAAGAGTTGTCTAGCTAAGTTCTCTAGTGATGACTTTTGACTTTTTTCCACCTAGATATAGTCTGAAATATGTTTAGGATGATAGTAGTGGCGTTAGTTGTTTTGATTTTATCTTGGGTTCAGGGATGGCTGACAGGCAGTTGGGCAGACTGTGGTTCTTTGTGCTGTTGCCCTGTGGAGGTCTGATAGCACGTGAGCAGCGTTTCAAAGGCCTGTCGCATATGTAGTTTATTATTACAGGATCTGTTCTGAGAAATAACAGACTTGCGTTATTATGTACTTTAGACTTCTTTTTTAAAGATTTATTTATGTATATGAGTACACTGTAGCTGTCTTCAGACACACCAGAAGAGGACATCAGATCCCATTACAGATGGTTGTGAGCCACCATGTGGTTGCTGGGATTTGAACTCAGGACCTCTGGAAGAGCAGTCAGCGCTCTTAACCACTGAGCCATCCCTCCAGCCCCTATTATGTACTTTACATTTTAGAAATGTAGTATAAAAGTATTTAGCTATATGAGCATTCTTTGTGTTGTTCAGGACTTACAAAGAGATTGCCATGTTTGCTCAGTGTTAGTCCTTTGCAACGTATGTGACCTGTTCTTTTCCCTTCCCATGTGTTTTCTATGTCATAGGAATGAGTTATTAGGATTATATATTGTGATTTAATCTTACTTGACAGCATTAATATAATACTTTATGCTAAAGTAGCATTTTAGTACCACCTATCACCTATAAAGCATTTTATTTTAGCACCACCTATGCTCTAAACTAAACCATATTTTCTCCAATACTTACATAGCCAACGCCTATTGCTTCCTCTTCATTCCCATTCTTGGCTTTAGGGGTAAGGTTTCAGCAATGCAGGGGTTGGCCATAACTCCACGTCAGTCCCCCGTCTCAGCCTCACAGTTAACGTCCAGTAAAGCTCTTTCTTGTTTTTATTGCATGCGTTCATAGTATGTTTCTTATGGGATTCTTTCAATGGACTGAAAGCATTTCAGGTAAATCTTAACAGTGAAGCCTCTCTGTGTGAGAAGCTAACATTTTATGTTATAAAGATTTAACATTTGATTATTCTCACAAATGAGTGGTGATGACCCAGTGTTTAGCATGGAGCCACAAGTCATATTATGTATCTGGTCCTTGGGTTCTTGAGAAGCTTCTGTTTATAAAGTGAGAACACACTGTCTTGGTCCAGAAAGAAACACATATGAACACATGTAATTTTAAGCCTTTTAGCACTTTTATTAAAATTAAAATGCCACACACAGGGAGTGATAATATTAGCCAATGTAACAAAGGTGTCATTTGGATTATAATCAGTTTGGTTCAGGTTATATCTTAGCACGCAGACCTTTTGTTCAGACAGCTCACACCTCACTTCCGGTGAACTACATTTCAGATGCTCCATTGCCACACTTGCGCAGTCACTCACTCCACTCAGTCCTGTGCAGCAGTTAGGAACCAGTCCGTCCGTCTGTCTGTCCGTCCGTCCTTCCTTTCTTCCTTTCTTTTTTTCTTCTTCTTTTTTTTTTTTAAGTAGGGCGCTTCTGAGATACTTGTTTATGTCATTTTGTTTTACTTCTCTACACCTATTTATATATCTTCTTGTGACAGTGTTATGGTTGCCCTAGCTGGCCTTGAATCTACAGCATCCCCAACTGTGTGTTGACATCACAGGCCTGCATCTCCATTTCCAGTGCCCAGCTTTTTCCCTGTCTTCTCTTTTCTGGGGGTGGGAGTTGGGGGGTTGGATTTTTTCTTTTTCTTTTTTTCTTTTTTTGAGAGACAGGTTTTTAGGCTAGGCTTTCCTTAAACTCCCTAGGTAGCTAATGATGACCTAGAACCTTATTTTCCCAAGTCAGGGAATGAACCGGAAGTGAACCATTAACACTCGGCTTCACAATTAGTAAAACTTACTTTTCTCAGAAGTTTTTTTAAAAATCATTTTAGGACAAAATAAGTTTTTCTTTTGCCTTTGATATTATGATCCCAGCCTTTCTCCTTTCCATTCCCTTCCTTCAAACACTCTTGTATTTCCTTCATCTTCTAAGCCTTCTTGCTCTATTTCAACTTTATGGCCTCTTTTCATTGTTATTGCAGGAATATGTGTATGTGTGTATTCCTAAATATAATCTGCAGTCTGTATAATATTACATAGCAAAGTAATTTCTAAAAGCCCAAGCTACACTTTTTAAACGTAGTATAATGGTACTCTTTATTTTTGCCAACTTGATATTTACAATTTTTTTAGTTTTTTTGCTTTCTCACTTTGCTAATTCTGGAAAGCAAAAACTTCGTATTTGCTTTTCGAAGGCGACGGTAAACTTGAGCTCTTCGTCTCGCCACTAGTCTGTCTTTGTCTGTTGTTAAAATTATGAGCCAGTCTCTATGGCCGCAGCCAAATGAGTAATCACCAGTAATGTGACTCGTGCTGGAAGTGACTCCATCAGCACCTGTGACGGGGGATTAGTTACAGTTTACAGAGCACCGCCTCTTCCCTTCTCTCGAGTGCCCTAAGCCAAGTACTCATTCTCATTTGGGTGTCTGCGCTGTTGGAAGCTACTGCCGTGTGTTTCCGTGCAGACAGTACAGTGGGAAAACTTCCTCTAGCTCGTGGATGGCTGTTCTCTTTATTTGGAGTATCTTGCTGGTTATGTAAGCGACCTCGGGAGAAATTATCCTGACCCAGATCGGAGGATGCGGTAGTGCTTCAGCTGCAGGATTTCTTCGTCGTTAACACCACAGTGCTGATGACAAAGAGCAAGTTGTAATCCTCATCACTGCCAGGGCTGAGCCGGGCAGACTGAAACCGTCATTTGCTGCTCGCAGGCTTGTTAGGTTACAGCCTCTGCTTCGTTTTGTGGTCTTGGCTTTTCTTCCTATACAATGACGGCGCTGCAAGTGAGCTCAGAGACGCTTGGTTTGAAAGCCATTTGCCTGTGATTGTTTTTGAAGACTAAAGAAGTATTTATGCTCGATTAAAAAAATACTGCTCACGAACAAAATGAAATGTCAGCTATATTTACTGACCTTTAAAGCCTTGGCTTGGATTGCTGAGATTTAAAGATACTTTAAAACCTCAAGAACTAAGTACGGTTCGTATTTTTCTGCTCCCTTTTCTTTTGTCTTTATTACATTTGGTTTTGCTTCTTAGCCTTAGGAATTGAGGTCATTGCCTTTTATAGTTCTAGGCTCAGCATTCTGAGTTTTAGGATTTTTAAAACTGTTTAGAAAGAGGTTTACTGTGTTGACGATAATTTATAACACTAAAAATTAATTTAAAACTAGAGCTTAATTGTTTGGAGTATTTTGGCAGATGTGTTTCAAGTTAGACGGTGTTTTAAGGGAACTAGGAGTATTTGTCTTGTGAGGGTTTTCGAGTTTCCTTTTTTTGGTGCTGGTACACACCCCTCCCCCACCAGCTTGTTTTCTAACAGTATCGTGTTTTCAGTGACCTGCTGGGTGGGAATTTGGACTTGGTTCTTTCAAGTAGCGCCAGTCTTCTCTCTGTTTTGTAGGCTAAACCTTGACTTACAAACGTGGCCTAGATAGTTTTAGTTTCATTATTTTCCTTTGTTAAGATCTAGACTTGTATTTTTGTACTTAATGAGCTTAATCTTTTTTTTTTTTTTTAAACTCTGAAAAGGGAATTGTTAAATGTTAACAGGAGATTGTTGGAAACTCTGGCGGTAGACACAAACCCCATGGATTTCCTGTTAAGTACTAAGTGGTGAGCTTTAATGTGTTTCGTCTGAGCAGCTGAGTTGTATTTGAGACCTGTAGATGATTTATTTAAAAATATTTTTCGGGGAGGGCTCATCTGTTGACCTCTTCCTCATGTGAATGGAATGTGGCGCAGCGTGGAGCCCCAAACAGGATCCAGTTGTTGGGGCATTCCTCCTATAGCGTGGTGGGCCCTTCTAGAAATACAGGCTCTCAGCGGGGTCAGTTTTGGCTCTAGGCTATTTTTAAAGTTTGGTTAATACTAACAGATGACCTTAACTGAACACCGAATCCCCTAACAAAGTGGAAGAAGTATTTTGTTTCAACTAAATGCTCGGTTTTAAGTTAGTGTCTTTCACTTGGGTTTTCAGATTCAAGTCCTTTGTGATTAGGGCCATATTCTGCTGGGCTTGCTTCCCCTTAGGCTGAGGAAGTTCCTCACAGAAGTCTTTAGACTCTTGAATTAGTGACGCATGAGTTCTACTTTACATTCCAGTGCACCTACAGCAGAGAAGCCTTTCCTATGGATTCACTGTTAAAGCTACAAAATCCATTTGTTTCCATTTTAGTATGAACCTGTTTAATTTTTGAAGTGTGTTAAGTACAAAAATTACCATGGTTACATAGTTGATTTGCCACTTTAAGAACTTTTTAACAGGCACTATAAAGTGTCTCTGGTTGGTGAGGGTGTTGTGTGAGGCTTAAATGTAGCTATACAGTGAGTGTCATGTAAATCAGCCTTTCCGTTTGCCAGATTTACCAAGGACTGTCAGCTAAATACCTTCAATTTTGAGGAATTATGTTATCTAGAAATTAAACCCCATTCTAAGTTAACTGAAAGTAATTTAAATTATGTTAACTTGCTGAATTTAACCCCTAGAGTTGGGTCATCTTGCAAATAGGGCTCTCGAGAAGATCTTCACAGGAAGGGTTTTGGTATTGTAAAATGACTGGGTCATAGGAAATGCAAAACACCTGCATTCTTTGCGTAAGAAAAAGGTACTTAGGACTAATTTCACTAGTGTCACGTCCTGCTAAACTGAATTGTCTTTAGTTACTTTTTTTTTTTTTTTTTTTTTTTTTGGTATAATTTTGATGCTTTGGCCTGAAGTGTTTGGAAAAGAAACAAATAATGTCCAAAGATTGAAAGTCCTCTTGAGAAGGAGCCAGTGTTCTCTCACTTACCAGTGCTAAACAAATATAAGTATAACATGAAAAGTTTCCATTATAGAAATAAGCTAACTTAATAGCTATCATGTTCACATATTTCATATAATCAGATAATAGAATTGTATGAAATGTTAGGGATCTAGGCCCAAGAAATAGAAAATATTGGTAGCAGGCAATGATAGATATATAGTTAGTGTGGGAATTTTCTATTTTGAAAATTAATTTCTCATACTAAGTACTTTGAACATCCAGTACTTAAGGCTAGCCCAGGACATAGTAGAAAGTTACTGTAACTAGGCTCAGTTATCATAAATGGTAAAAGTGAATGCAAGGCACAGAGTCTGTTTTGGTTTTGGGGTTTGGTTCTAGAGACACTGAAATTTTTAAATATTTTTTTCAAATAAAGAAAATGTTATTTGCTGAGGAATTCATTGTTATATTAGTTGAGTAGAAATGAGATATGTTTAAAATATAGATTCTAATGAACCCACTAAAGTCCCGTTAGGAATTTTCTTTAATATAGAAAATTAGCTCTTTGAGAACCTCCTCAAACTAAAAAAAATCTTGACTTTTTTTTTTTTTTTTTAAAAACAAGAGTATTTTGCATTTCTTTAAGACATAGTAACTACAAGAACAGGTGAACAGGCGCCGCATGGCTTTAGGAATCCTGGAGACATTTACTGTCTTGGTCAACAGCTCTGCTTTGTGTCCAGAGGGAACTCAAGTTGCCCTGTGGTGAGGACTCGTTTGGTGTACATATGTGCAGTGTAGACGCAGTTGTTTACCTGCATTCTCAGGTTTGGTTGTTTTTCCTAGGACAGCCACAGTTTCTTAAGGTGGTAGAAGTTTCTTCTCATTTCAGAGCTTTTAGAACAAACAGTAGTAGATAGATGAACGCATCAGTTCTTACTGAACCTGACTGCTAAGAATGAGACTGTCACAGTCATTTAAGGACACAAACATGGTGCTCTTCCTTCCTCCCTCTAACTTTCCCACCTCCTGCTGCAGTGTGATCTCAGACTGGCTTTAACAGTGCTGGTGGGGGAACTGTGGTCACTCTCTGACCCCTTCCTGCTGCCCTCTGCTCTCATTGAAGTGGCTGCATCTGTATTTGTTCTTGCAGCACGGCAGGGGTGAGGTTAGGTCAGATGCTTTCTGCCCAGTTAAAATCTAAGTATTAAAACTAGACTAACTTCTCTAGTTAAGAGGAAAGGGACGGGGTAAATGTGTTTGACTTCCTTTCATTTTCTCAGGGTTAAGCAGAAACATATACATGTATGCTTGGTAGTCCCTTTTCAAAAATAGTTTGTACCATAATACAGTTTAATTATTTTTTATTGATTAAAAATACTTATGGTTGAATAAAAACATTAGGTTATACCATTGTGACGATATTTAACCATCATACTGCTATGCACACTTTGAGGATACAACCAGAAAATAACCAGTAGAATTTTTCTCTTTTTTTGACAGACCTTCAAACCATTGGTTGAAAATAGTATACCAAGTTCTGTCACTGCGGTAGAGTTCCTTATCGATAAGCAAGTGGATTTTTTAACAGAAGAGAGTGCCTTTCAGCTATACCAGGTAAGAGACTACACCACTTGTTCATTAAACTAACTTTATTCACATTCAAGCATTTTTAACCGTTGCTTTATGTAACACCTTAGGCATATGGGGAAGTACGGGCATTCATATATTTTGAGTAGAACATTACTTAGCCATAAAGAATTTGTCCTGAGACTTTGCTGTGAACCAGGACCATTTTGGCTGTTGCTAGGATTACAGGAGTGAACACAGCAGCCTTGGACATACTGCATGTGAGAAAAGAGTTGTCTAGACACCAGTATTACTTCTGTTCATCCTGGTTCTCTAAGGTAAAGGACTGGACCTATCTAGAAATGCATTTGAGGGTTTCTTTTTGTTTTGCCATATACTTGTTTTTTTGTTTATGTGGTTGTTTGATTTTGTGATTTAGAATTAAACCCAGTGTTTTGAGCAGAATAGTCACTTGCTTTTCCAAGTTTCACTGTTTTTAAAGAGAAAATTTTAAGTTGTTATAAAATAATAGCTTAAGTAAATGCATTTTAGGGGGAAATGTGTTTTCCAGTAGACACTTAGAGTTAAATCATGTTTAAAAAAAAAAAACAAAAACTTGTCACCACTATCATGGTGATTCATATCTATAATCCTGGGACGTAGGAGGCTGAAGTAGGAGGATCTCATTCAGGGCCAGCCTGGGCAACAAAGGAAAACTGTCTCAGAAAGCAGAAAAGTGTTTTTGTGGGGGCAGGAGATATGTCATCAGTTAAGCGCTCTTTGGGCTCTTGCAAAGGAGTGGAGAAGTTCCCAGCACCGACAGGAGGCAGGTCACAAGGACCTGTAGCCCAGCTGTAGGGAGCTGATGCCCTCTTCTGGCGTTGGCTGGTTCCTGGCATGTGGAATATATAGCTGTGATAAGTAAAATTAAGTCCTTTGTATTTTAGCAAAGTAAAAGATAATAATAACCTATTTTTATTAATCTTCTTGTTTATTGCAATTTTTAAAATAAAAATGTTTACATTACTTTTATAATTGGACTTTAGCTTCAGTATTTCAAATATATACAAACACATTTGTTGCAGATACTTTTCTATTTAAATGTCTAAGTAGTACTACGACTAACTGGGTTAAAGAAGAAATGGTGAAGGTGTGTTGGCTTTTTTCCTTGTAGAGAGTAGAGAGTTGATGTTGTTTCCACGGGAAGAACAAGGGGGGCTTGCGGTAAGGAGCTGTGCTGAAGTTGTAACAATAAGGGGCTGGAATAGGAATTGTTTCCTATTTTGAACCTTACATAGATTTACATTTTTCTTTTATTGTTATTTCTCTTTCTTTACACAGTGTAATTATTATTTTGTTTTATTTTTTTGGTACTGTTAGCTTTTATTTTTTGCTTACATTTCAGACTAAAACTCATAGCAAATTTCAATTTAGTAATAGAGGTGTTGGAACTTTCTCCGTGAGTTTTAATTTGCTTTTGTAAGTGCTGTCTCCTTACTATAGGCCTTAGTATCTTTTGTTTTTCCCCTAAAAGTTATCTGATGTGCATCTAGATAAGATAAAGGCTGTCTCCACCTCATAGTGGCTTTCTCCTCTGCTTTTATTATTTGCACCATGGGAATTCAGCTTGGATCTGAAGTATAATAGTTAAATGCATACTACTTTTAAAAGTAAAGTCTCGGTGGCCTACCTGCTTGGTAAGAACTATGTGCTGACACTGGTAGGCTACATGCCCTCACCCACCGAACGTTTAAAAGCTTCTTTCAGATTCTGGTTATTTGTTTTCTTTTTAATAAAAACAAAAGCATAGGAGCTGAACGTTTATACAGTCTGTTGAATTGTTTGATTGATCTTGTTCAAAAGTGATCTAGACTGTTTTCCTAGTAGATACATGTAAACAGACATCTGAATCAGACAGATTCTGTATCTCTGAGAACTGAGGTGATTCTCTGAAGTTGACCCTTTGACATTTAATAATTATTGTTTCCCCCCAAAAAAATGTTAGCCTAAGAGTACTTGACTTTTAGAACTTGTTAGTTTTATAAGAAAGTTATTATTTACAAGCGTTTTCCTCTCCTCCGCCCTCCCCTTCTTTGGAGACAAGATTAACCCTGTGACCCCAGACAACCTCTGAGCCTCCTGCTTTAGCCTCCCCACTGCTGTCATTGTGCATTGTGAGCAACCTCACTGATTACAGTAATTCTTTAGTTTCTTATGTAAGTCTTGTTAAACATCACCATGCTTTTCTGAGTTCATAGCTATGTCTGTGAAAAGACATATTGACACAGGTCTGACATGGCGTAACCTCCCTTTTCCTAATTACTCAAATGTGTGAAATAGTGGCTTCTTTCTTTTTTTTAAATAAGAAAGAATTCTTTTTTTTTTTTTTTTTTTTTTGTAATCCATTATCCAAGCAGTACCTTAAATTTTGGCTTCTTTTACTTCCTGACATTTCCGGGTTGTAAAAGATAATCAGGTTTAAGTTGAAGGAGTTTGAATGCTTAACTAGCTTGCAACTTATTGTCACATTTTTTTCTGACATTAAATTTCATGAAGCTGTTTCTTTTTAATCAAATTGGAATTATACTTTAATAATGATGTAGGTAAAGAAGAGAGGTGCTTATCTCTTCTTTAACAATGTGGGGTTTTGTTATGGTTTCAGGTTTTGTTTTTTTGTTTTTGTTTTTTTGTGTTTTTTTTTGCATATAAGTTTTAGTCTATAGCAATGAGATTGAAGTTTCATATTAAACTATTCCAAAACTAATACCCCTCACCCCAACTCCTGAGTTCCCAATATTCTGTTCTGTAGCAATAGGCTCACTTCAGTTGGCTTTAACAGTTGTACAGGCTTCTGCCCCTTTTAATTTTATTTTTTTTACAAGTATGATTGAGCATGCAGTGCCTGTGGAGGCCAGAAGATGGCATTAGAGTTCCTGGAACTGGAATTACTAAGGGTTATGAGCTTTGTGAGTGCTGGCAATCGAGCCCCTGTCTTCTGTAAGAGCAAATAGTTTTCTTAGCCACTGTACCATCTTCCCTGCCCCCAAATCATCCAAACACACACAGGAGCAGGGAGCACATAGACACAGTGTAGAGAGATTGTCTAAGAGGATGCTCAAGAGGAAGTGTTCACTTCAGGTCACTGCTGTGTATTCTACCCTTTGAAAGGACTCAGTATGCCAGATAGCAGATTGCATATATTAAATTATTTGCTCTGGTCAGTTTTTAAGTGAAATGAAATTGGATGTTTGCAGTATTTTGGAAAGAGTGTTTACTGGGGAGAAAAAAAAATTGAACCAATACTTCACAGACAGTACAGTTAAACGCTTTGTAATTAGAGATCACGTTAGCAGCAAACATCTTTGGCATTGTTAATTTTACTTTGTTTTTCTTTTCCTGTGCTCACAAAGGAGTTACTTCCTCCACTTAGTTTTCCTGATCTTGCCCAGCTGAAGCATGGGTGGGGGAAGGGCAGGGGAAGGCAATAAGGAGCTCTGCCACTCCAGGTTTTTGCAGGGGGTGGAGGTGAGTTGAGTGGGGGAGGGGAGAGCAATTGCTTCTGTAGTTGAAACCTTTTGGTTATATTAGAGTTGATTTTGCTCTACTTGGATGTAGTTACAGAAGTCTGCTTTTTCCCACTAAGTGTGACTGCACTGGTTTTTATCAGAGTTTGCATGGTAAGAACAGAGCATTCAACTTGTAGCGTGGCTTTGAAATGGCTTGTTGTGATTTGGCGACCAGCCACGCACACCCCTGCAGTTTTCAGGTTGGTCGCTTCATGCAGGATGTAGAGGAGATTAGTTTCTGACTGAAAATTGTATATTACTCATCAATTATATGGTTTGATCTGCTTTGATAGTCCAATATTTTTCAGAGATTCCAATCCTCTGCTTTTTTTTTTTAATTTAAAATAGCCCCCCCCCACACACACACACTATCCTGATACAGTTGCTTCTCCCTCTTCCCATCTGGGTCTGCCCCCTTTTCTGTCTCATTAGAAAACAAACCAGTTTCTAAGGGATACTAATAAAAATTTTATAATGCTAAAATAAAATTATTTTATTTTGTCTCATCCTACAGTGCTGTTCCCTGTGAGCCCTGAGGGGAGGGATTTGAGGGAGACATTCCATTTAGTGTTCCTGAATATTCCGAGTCTCTCTCTCTCTCTCTCTCTCTCTCTCTCTCTCTCTCTCTCTCTCTCTGTGGATCTCTCTCTCTGTGGATCTCTCTCTCTCTCTGTGGATCTCTCTCTCTGTGGATCTCTGTATTGGTTCTGATCTGCTGCAGGAGGAAGCCTCACTGATGGCGAATATGTCAGTACAGCAGAATGTCATAAGCAGTCATTTGATTTCGTTTGTGTATATTTCAGGAAGCTTCTGCTGTTACTGACTTTCTGTAGTACCCTCAAATGGTTCTTAATTTTAGCTGTCCTCCCCTCTTCTTTCTCTCTTCCTTCTTGTTACAGGCTGTGCCTTTCCTGTCCAGCCACAACTACCTTATTTCTCTTTCCCAGGGAGATCTATTTGTCCTCCGTAGTCCGTTACTCTGTATTTAATCTCTGTGGTTCCACGATTGTGGCTTGTTTATCATTGACTCAACAGCTTATATCCACATATAAGCAAATGCATGCCATATATATCTTTCTGCGCCTGGGTTACCTCACTCAGGATGCCCTTCCCCCCCAGTTCCATTCATTTGTCTGCAGATTTAATTGTTTTAACAGCTAAGTAATATTCCACCCCATTACTCCATTATGTAAGTGTGCCGCATTTTCTCTCACTCTTCTGTTGAAAAGCATCTAGTTTGTTTCCAACTTCTGGCTCTTATGAATAGGGCAGCCCTGAACATGCTTGAACATTTGTCTCTGGCACATGAATCATCCTTTGGGTACTGGCCCAAGAGTGTTAGATTGATCCAGTCTTCCCGAGGAACCTCTGTGCTGATTTCCACAGTGGCCGTGCAGGTTTTTAGTCCAGGCCATGGAGGAGTGTTCTCTTCCCCCACATCCTCCCCAGCCGAGCTGTCACCATGTCAGATCTTAGCCGTTCTGACAGGTGTAAGGTGGAATCGCAGAGAGTTTTGATCTGCGTTTCCCTGATGACTAAAGGTATTGAACAGTTTGAAGAAGTGCTTATCAGCCACTTAAATTTCCTCTTTTGAGAATTCTGTTTAGATCTGTCCCACAGTTTTAATTGGATTGTTTTCTCTTATTTGTTTGTTTTTCGAGACAGTATTTTTTTTTTTTTTAATGTAGTCCTGGCTGTCCTGGAACTCACTCAGTAGACCAGGGTAGCTGGGAACTCTCAAGAGATCTGACTGCCCCTGCCCCTGCCCCTGCCCCTGCCCCTGCCCTTGCCTCCAGAGCCCTGGGATTAAAGATGTGGGCTTCCACCACCTTGCTATGTTTTCTTGATATCAAGTTTTTTGAATTCTTTATAGTTTGGATATTAACCTTGTATTGGATGTGTAGTTAATAAAAATCTTCTATTCTGTAGGCTTCCACTTTATCTGATTTACAAAAGCTTTTTAGCTTCATGAGGTCCCATTTATTAACTATTGATCTTAGTTCCTGTGCCAGTGTCCTGTGACCGGAGTTCAAGGTGATTCTGAACTTTCTCTTTGTCAGGTTTAGTGTCTCTGGTTTATATTGAGGTCTTTGGTAGCCATTTGGAGTTAAGTTTTGTGTAGGGTAATAAGTATTGATTTGTGTGCATTCTTCTACGTGCAGCCTTCTAGTTTAACCAGAAACAATTCGCAGAATGTAATCTTTTTTTCCAGTGTGTGTTTGTAGTTTGTTTTTTTTTTTTAAGGTGTTGTAAGTGTGTGGATTTATGTCTTGACTTTTCAGTTTGATTACACTGATCAGCATGTTTGTATCTGTGTTAATACCATAATATTTTACTATAGTAGTGCAAACTGGCATGAAGATGTTGATACCTTTAATACTTTATTATTCAGGACAGTCCTCTGCTTTTAATTGTAATTTTAAAAATGAGACCAAGGACACTAAGCAAAACTTCTAGGTAGCCTGGTGTGCAGTGGCGGTGCGTGTCTTTAATCCCAGCACCGAAGAGACAGAGGCAGGCTGAGTTTCAGGACAGCCAAGTCCTTCCTAAATATTTATGAACATTTTGCTTCTTTTTATACTCCTTTCATCTGTTGCATATGAGTATATAGTGTAAGACTTGGATGTTTTCTCTAGCATAAAGTATAGACATTTTTGACTTTAATTATTATCTTTGTATTTGACATTCTGGACCATAATAAACTATTAAATTTAGAAACTATTAAATTCTTGTGCCACCACTTTTCTCCTTGCAGTGTATTAGCATTGAGTCATTGCACTCAGTGTTGCTGTCGCCACAGGGGCTATAGCACAGTGGGCTGGTTGGCGGGGTAACCAGAGACTTCTTTGGTCCTGAGCTAGAGAGTGCTCACACACTTAAGAGAAGTCTTTGCTTGTTATTTATGATTGTGTGTGCATGTCAGCCATGTCTCTCATGTGGAGGTCAGAGGAGTTGATTCTCCACTATGAGAGTCTGGAATTCTGACTCAAGTTGTCAGATGGCAAGCCTGTGACCTGATGTCTCTTTATTACTTTACCTTTTAAACGGTTCTGGTATTCTGCTTCCATTTGTGCCTGCTGCCTGTGGAGGCCAGAGAAGAGTCATTCCCCCAGGCCTGAGGTTTCAGGGGCCGGTGTTCTATGTGGGCACACGGATCAAATCTGAGGCTTATCTGCTGAGCCCCGCCTGCCAAGAGTCTTCATGTGTGTTTGCAATGGGCTGCATCTGCAGATTGGTAATCTGTATTCTTTCAGATCTTGCACATGCTAGGCAGGCATTCTACCAGTACCCCAACCTGTTTCAACCTATAGTTTTCCCAGCATTTTTATGACTTAAATTGTTTGAGATTTCCGAATATCCTAAGGTAATTGTTACCTAGCACAACTGGTTTACTAAAAATAGTCAGACAGTTGCCAGGGTGAGGCAGCAGCAGCTTAGGAGGTGTAGGGTAACGCTCATTTGTTTCTTAGGAATTTCTGCCACTGTCATTGTAGAGTTTGGAGTTGCTTTGTAATCGGGAGAAAATTCAAGTGAAGTAAAAACTAGTCTCTGAATAGCCAAGGAGGAAAATTAATGAGTGGTGTGGTTAAAACTAAGCTATGCTGTGCTTTCTTGAATTAACTAATCAATATAAATGGTATACTGGCAACGAAACTCCTAATAATTTATGAGTAGATTTATTCCTCAGTATACCATGATGGTGTTAGTTCACAAAAGAAAATAAACAAGATGTTATATTACCTTAGAGGGCTAAGAAAATGACTGGCTTTTTAGAACTTACTGTTTGTTTTGTTTTATTTTGTTTTCTTTTTCAAGACAGGGTTTTTCTGTATAGCTCTGTCTGTCCTGGGACTCTCTGTAGACCAAGGTGGATTCAAACTCAGAAATCTACCTGCCCCTGCCTCTGCCTCCTGAGTGCTACGATCAGTGGTATTCACCACCATGCTTAGCCTTGTTTTTTCAGACTAAAAAATGTTCATCCAATTCATAGTACAGTTGGTCTCATTAGAGTAGTGATTCTCAGTCTTCCTAATGTTGTGGCCCCTTAATACAGCTCCTCGTGTTGTGGTGAGCCCCCCCCTCAATAAAATTATTTTTGTTGCTACTTCATAACTGTAGTTTTGTTGCTGTTATGAGTCATAATGTAGATATCTGATATTCAAGTGGTCTTAGGTGACACCCCTGCCCCCCAAAGGGTCATTTGACAACTCCCCACCAGGGGTCATGACCCACAGGTTGAGAAATTTTCATTCTATAAAAATTCCAATCAGAAACAGAGATTTGACCTGGGTCAGAGAGAGGAAGCTAAATTTATTTTAAGATACAACATTTGGGAGTTGGTATTAAAAGAGGTATTTTATCAAACTCCCCTTTTGTTTTTGTAGACTCTTGTTAAGTAACCCAGGCTGGCTTTCAACTTGGAATCTCCCAGAGTTCTAGGTTGGCAGGTATGGACCAACAGCTGTAGTAAAGTGAGGCCAGTCTGGGAACAAAGACCCCATCTTCCCAAATGAAAAGAAATTCCTTGAAGTAAACTTGGTTAAAGAGTCAAAAAAACTTAGTGAGGGCATTAGGGATGTGAAGCCAATAGAAACTAGATTGTCAGCCAAACTAGAAAAAGGTGTGTGTTTTTAGTAGTATACATAATAACTACATCTATAGGGCCAGATAAAAGAGGGAAAAGATTGTGCAGTGCACTTACCAAGTCAGTATAAAAATGATGTGTCTTATCAGAGGAATGCTGGTTATTGCAATATGGAAAGGAACTGACTGACTGACGCTTTGCTGTAAAGGTTGAATACAGGCACAGTGGTTAGCAGCAGTGGTTTCTATGTCTTACCTGTCGGTCATGACTTAAAATCTTGACTTGCAAAAGAATCAGAAATTTCTATATAAGTAGTTTCCACATTTATAAAATACAGGCATATCATATACATCAGGGTTGTTAGGAGGGTTAAAATGAAATTTGTTAAACAGCTTCTCACCTGCTTACTAAGGTAGCTGTTTCTTTTCAGCGTGGTGTGGTGTGCTCACGTCTTTCAGCATGGTGTGGTGTGCTCACATCTTTTCAGCGTGGTGTGGTGTGCTCACATCTTTTGAGTGGTTCTTGCAGCTCTCTTCTGCCGCCATTCACACACTTGTTGGGCGTCCCTTCACCTGCCTGCCCACTTTCATGTTTTATTTGTCTTCCTCAGAACGTGTACCATTGTTTCTTTACTCAGCAAGTTTCTTACTGCCAGGACAGCCCATTATCAGTGTCTAATTACAGAACGCATTTCCTCCAGTGACCTTTGTTTTCCCTAGTCTGCTCCTTCTCAGTGGCAGATTTAGGTTAAGATTTCATGGTGGCTATTCTCTCTCTCTCTCTCTCTCTCTCTCTCTCTCTCTCTCTCTCTCTCTCTCTCTCTCTCTCTCAGATTTTTCTGTTAATACTTGTTATCTTTCTAAAGTATGCTAGACCCACACCTGTAACTTCAGTACTCTGAAGACTGAGGCAGAAGGAGCTTTACTTTTGGCCTGGGGAAAACCTTTAAACGCTGGATGCAAGAGTTCTACTAATGACTTTGAGGTTCCTTCCTAGCACTGTGAACTTGCTTAAGGTGGAAAAAAAAGTAGCCATTTCTGACCAACAGTAACTCAATCAAATTAAAAAACTGTAATTGGTTAGTCTGAGAGAAGAATTTTATCTAAAACTGGGTTTATCTCAAGAAGAAACGAGTTACAGAGTACTAGATACAAGTGAGAAGTCTGTTAAACTAGAAAACAAAGACTGGCTTAAACAATTTACTGAGAGCTTTTTATCCTGTTTTTCTGTGGTTTCTAATTTTATTTTGGCTGGAAGCATCTCCCTTTTCCATTTCCAGTGTGCATTCATGCTAGCATTTCAGTGAGATGTAGAAGCACTTTTCTAAAATGAAGTGAGTCCAGTTCGAACACGGAGGCTGATGGCATATGTTTTCTGCCAGGAATGTCCTGTGAACTGACTACTGATGGATTGTTGGTTTGCATCCTTGGGTAGGCATGACCTGCGGGTGGTCTAGATGAAGCCAAAGCAGGGAGCAACTCTTGTTCAGTTCTTGACTTTACCCCATTTCTGCTCAGAAATGACAACTTGTTATACGGGAGCCTAGCTGAAGCCTGGATAGTAAAAGATGGACCATGAAAAAGAGAGCCAGCGACTAATGTTGTGCTTTCTTACCTAAATGGTGTTAGTGTGTGTGTGTGTTAGAATGCTATGTTGTTGTATTTTAGTATTACTTTTGGGGTGTATTCTGTTTTTTATATCCTCTACCTGCCTAATTTATAACATCCTGATTTCAATGGCAATTATAAAACATGATTATTTAGGTCTCAAGTTAAACCAGGATTGTTTTAGTCTCTTAAGAGAAAAGACATTAAACCTAAAACTCAGTTGTTCTCAAAACCAACCATTCCATATATGCTGCCACTAAAATCCTCATTTGTGACAACTGTAAAATGTGTTACATGGATCCATGGAGACCAGGGGCAGGTTAATTTGGCTAAAAGTTGCCTAGAGTATGTGCTGTTCTGCAATACCTAGATGAGACGCGGAAGTCGCTACACTAGTTCTCTGCTGGTCTTAAATATCCTATGATTACAGTGTTCCCTTATTTATTTGGGCTAACAATTTAAAGTATGTGAAATTATGCTTGTCGGCATTGATTTCCAAAGATTCTACACCACCACTAATTAGTGTTTGAGAAAGATTTTCTGCCTTTTTTACCAGTCAAGATAGGGTGATCATATTTATTTATTTATTCCTTTTATCTAGTGCAATGTTTTACTGAGGCTCAGCTATGTTATTTAAAGTTACATTTAATTTATGGTACTAAGTTATACTTTTAAAAATCATGATTTCAAAACATTTTTATGTGGTATGATGTTAGCCGTATAGGATTCTTCAGATTCCATTTTCAGCATCTAGGGAGAGGAGAAAGGAGAAGAATATGGGGAGCCAGGTATATAGGAAGGGGGTTTGGGTAAAGACTGTGATGGTGGTGCTCACACGGCTGGCAGGTCCAGATTGAGGTGCCGAGCTGGTCTCAGTGCACATGGCGAGCAGTCTCATGGGAATCGCTTAGGTTTATACACTATCCTCTTGTATTACTTGTAACTGGTTTCTAACTACAGGACTCAAGTTCGTGTTTTTCTTCCCTGTTTTTATCAGTACAGTTTCCCTGTGGTTTCCACACAGAAACTGATCACCGAAATCTATGCATTTGTTTTTTGTGCAGAGAACCCCAGTAGGTTAAGATGTTTCTCATTTGTCCTTTTCCCAACAGTCAGGTTTCCTTTGTGTGGAATGTATTATTTTGAAGACATAGATTTTCTCAAAGTTAAGTTCAAAATTAAAAACAAAACAACAAACAATACACTTTTAAGTATACCTCTGTTAGCCTGTCCAGAATTCATGTCCCCTAATCTCTGACTAAAGATAAGACAGTTCTTCACAGACGTTAGCTGATAAGTTGGAGGCTGTTGATTTATATGAGCCCCTGTTGTACTAAAATTCTGTGTCTTCATAAAGTCTGGAATCTGATGGGGGAAAGGACCCCTAATAAATATAGAAGTGTATAAAGGCAAAATACAGTACATATCATCAGATACCAGGAAAGTACAAGGAAATTAATTAAATTCAGTTGTCAGTTGCCTTAGGACATGTGGAAATTAGCTGATCCAGTAGAATATTAAAGTTGGTCAAATGAATAGGCAGAATGCATATATTGAATGGCCCACTTATGCAAACCTTAACTTTTATCATCTTCCTGTAAAGGTATAGTGGTGATGAGAAGAAGTCGTTTTAATTAACTGTTATTAATTTCAGACAAGGTCTTACTGTGTAGTCTGAACTCATCTTTGTTACCAGGCTGGCTTCTAGCTTTTGCCTTCTGAGCGCTGGTGCGCACTGCTACCCTTAGCTGAGAAGGCATCTTTAAAAGCAATTTAAATGAATCAGCCATTGGTTTCACCCTCTTTGTCCCCATTGCATTTGGTCAAAGGAAACAAACGGTAAAGCTTTAACTTTTAACTGTGTAGGCACAAACTTGAGCAGCACTGAAGTATTTATCCATGTTGCACAGGCATTGCCACTGCCCAGTTTCTCAGCCTTTTCATCATCTCAAACAGAGCTCTTTCCTTAGTTCACCCCAACCTGTGTTCTACTCCCTTTGTGATTTGCTTACACTAGGTATTGCACATGATAAAAATCTCACAGCACCCTTTTAAAGGCCTGTTCACTTAGTATAAATAACATCTTCATATTTCACCCATGTTATGGCATATGCCAGAATTGTGTGTGTGTGTGTGTTTCTCTTTTGAAGGACTGAGGAACATTTGAGACAGTTTCACACTCTGTAGCAGCTCAAACCATGCTAGCCCAGAACAGAATGTACAGCCCCCATCTGACTATTGGCTGGGATCACAGGTGTCAGTAACCTTAATTAGAACACACACACACACACACACACACACACACACCAACAACCAAACAAATGTGTGTTTGAGAGAGCCTCTCTCTCCTGCTGGTTAGTGTGCCTGTCAGTACACATGGCTCCGGTTTCTTTGAATCATCATGCTTGTTATTTCCCTTGCATTCTCTGTAGTAGCCATCTAATGAAAGAAAGCCATACCTTAACAAGATTTTAGTCTACATTTCCCTACAATTACTGACAGATAGTCTCTCATTATCTGAATGAGAACCATTCTTTGCTCACGTAAAAGGAAAATTCCTTTTGCATCAGAACCGTGACATACCCAGGATAGCAGTCCTTTCTTAAGGACGTGACTCGCAGCTATTCTGTTGATTTTCTTTTCTCTCCTGGTAACACGTGATGGACAAATGTTTTTACTTAATGATATGCTTTGGATGTCATAGACAAATCATCGCCAAATTCAGCATCCCGAGGATTTTCTGAATGTATTCTTCAGAGAGTCTTATTTATAGCTCTTAATTTAAGTGTTTGATCTATATTGATTTAATTTTAAGAAATAATATTAACTAAGGGACCACATTTTTTCAGCATTACTTGTTGCAAAGATGGCTAGCAGTGACTATAGCTAAAATGAAACTGAGCTGATTATTTGTACTATGATTTATCTCTGCACTTTGTAGTTACAGCCTTGGTCTGTGTGCCTGTCCTTTTGCTAGTTTCACAGAGTTTAATTAGTTAGGATATCATTCCCATTCCCTACAGCCACATATTTTGTTCAAATGATTGTTACCAAAACAACTAACATAACTATTACTGTGTTCTGTCATTGAAATTTTATGAATGTTGTAGATAAATCTTGGTTTCATAACTCCTATATAAGCTATTAGGCAATAGATTAGACCTTTGGAAAAAACAGATGTTTGAGGTTTGAGCAAAAAAGCAACTGTGGTTGCCATTCACTTGTATCTGGCCATTTCCCTGTCGTTGTGAGTTTGAAGACTGACAGAACACTGCATTCTCTCAGTGTAGAGAAAGGGGTACGTGCTTTGTTACACAGTCATGCTGTAAGTTCTAAAATAGTAGAACTATTTATATTGCTTTATAGTGCTAGGAAACTACCAGATATGTGTGTCTTCTTAGAAATAGGTTTCCACGAGAAATTGGGTGGAGAACTGGAGATGTGGTTTGGTGGTACAGCATTTGCCAATGCTCAAGGCCTTGGCTTGATTTTCACAGCGTTGCAAACAAACAAAAGTAAGACGGGGAAGAAAAGTGAGAGACAGGAATGTTTCCACATAGGAACAGAAACAGACAAGGAGGGGAAGGAAATGGAGATTGGCTTATGAAATGTGGCGATACTTAAAAAGGCAGAATCTACTGAGTAGGCCAACCTTGGGTTCAAAGGGAGTCTGGAGTCATAGGATCAGTTTTCCTTAGAAGACCTCTTTCTTAAACCCTTGAGCTGATTGTGGAAGGTAAGCCATTCCTCAGACAGGATCTTCTTACCTACTAAAGGCCCTTTGTACAAACATGAAGACTGGTATTGAACCAAAGACCTGTGCACCTAGCATAACGAGGTCCACAGAGAGTTGTCACTGTGCTGCTGATATTTGCTCTTGTTCCTTTTCTTTTGTCTTGAGTTAGTGGAGGGGCAGGCTTCTGTGGCTCCGTAGTTAATGCCCTTGTCACTTCTCGGTCTTTAGTTGTCACACCCTCTTCTTTCTTCCCCCCTTTTGCAGTGCCTTCTAGGCCACAGCACTCTTGGACCACAGTTCTGAGATAGCTGGGAAAGTAGATGCTTCAGAGCACTACTGCCTGGTTAATTCTGAAATTCTCAGCTCACCGTGAAGCATTTATATTGCCTGTTAGGTGAGGCAGTGTCTCCCACACCAAGTGCTTACTTTAGTCACTGTTTGCCTGTGACTGCTAAACCCAGCTGTTGGGTAGACCCTATAATTATAACTGAGTGATGTGCTCCCATCACATCTGTTCTCAAATGGGAGTCCTCAGAGCCCAGTGATTTAGAATAGTGTAAAATAGTAAACGTTTTGTTTTTTAAAACTTAAGTATGTTCCAGATGCTCCCTGAGTGGGAGTCAGTACTACACATGAGTCTGCTTTTTAGTTGACAGTGTGTATTGCCATTCAGAGAATAGCCTTTTTAAAAAATACAGATTGCTGTAGTTCATAGAGTAAATCCATATCTAAATTTGTAACATCTCTACATTTATAATATTCCCAGGCTTAAGACATAGAGTATATGGACTTCAAAACCACAATAAGTAAAAGTTCAAAGCTCCACAGAAAAATTACTTTTCTCTTTTTTCTCTTAACACCCACTTTTTATCACAAGGAATTAGTTTCTTACGGACAGCTTGAGGCTCCATACTCTAAAAGACGCTGAAGACTGTAACTGTAGTGACGCTGCAGTTGAAATCTGTAGTCTTCCACCTGCAGTACATACAATGCCTAGTGTTAGCAGAAAGCTCTCTTAATATGTATTGCCTGCGTGTGAGCAGACTTTACTAACTGTGGCATGTGCCTGGCCTTCTGCTGCTGTTGAAAAGCATTGCCTGTATGGCTGCTTCAGAGGAACAAAAGTCAGTACATACAATTGTATGGTTCTAGTATAGAATAAATTGCTAGATTTCATTGAAAATTTATTCAAACATGCATATCTAAATATTTATATAACTATAAAATCTGTCTTAGGGAATTTCGAGCCCTTGGGATGGACAGGTTAATTATTAGAGAGCTAGGAATTGTCTATGCAGCAGAAATCTCACCTGTCAGAATGCTGGGCAGGGTATGCAGCTGTGTAACTGAATCCGATTACTACTGACGACTGCTGCCCTTCTGTGGTGCTGCATCTGAACCCAGGGCTCCTTTCAGACTAAGCTCTTGTTTTACAACCGGATGCGCACACACCAGCCCCACAAGTTAATCTGTATATTTTAACTTACAGCCACTGCACAGCACACCTTCATTTTATTGGTGTTTTCTTCTATTTGTGTTTGTGTTTGTTTGTTTGTTTGTTTGTTTTTTACACCCCCCTCTTCTATTTGTTAATGTATGCAGAAGCACACATCCTGTTCTGAAATTTTTGTGTTAAAGAGAATGTATATGGTATTTATATCAGACACTGGGAGTAGGGCTCCAGGAAATGCGTAAGTACAAGGCTTGCCTTGCATATGTGATGCTCTGGGTTTAAATCCCTGGAGTATAGAAAGGGGTGGGGTTTGCCATTTGTATAAACGTCGACCCATGGCGTATATGTTTTCAAGATGCTCTTAGAAGTTTGAGAAGTGCTCAAAATAAGCCCACAGTTTCATACATAGCAAGTGGAACATTTTATTTCTGCTAAAAATAGGTCACATTAAATTTCATATTCTTCTATTTTCCTCAGTGTATGGGTTTTTGTTTTTCTAGTCAAGATTTTTCTGTTCTATATGTAATCTCAACTTTGTTTTTAAAATTGAGAGTATGAATGTTTGGACTGCACGTATGTATGTATGTGCACTGCTTGTATGCCAGGTGTCTGTAAAAGTAAGAAAAGGACTACAGAACCCCCCTTGAACTGGAGTTAGCTTCCAACCACCATGTGAGTGCTTAGTGCAGAACCCTGGTCCTCTGCAAGAGCACCAAGTGCTCTTAGCTGCCGAGCCATCTCCCCAACCTTTCTGTTGTCTGGGAACAATGGTTGTGAAGGGTTCTTTCCAGCCAACAGGTTAACTCCTGTATATTTCTTATATTTTCTGTCACATTTACTTTTAATTTCCAATGTTAGAATAATTTTGGGGTTGCATCACAGCTGAGTGATAAGACTTGGGTGAGTAGGATCCCCGTCTTTGATCTGAGCAGCAAAGGGAATAGTTCTGGTTGGTGGACGTCTTTGTTTGGAGGTTGTTCTGAAGCTTTTCTTTTTCCTTTTTCCTTTTTCCTTACATGTCCTAAATTTACATCGCCCAGCATTGGCAACAGTGCCAGGCCCAATTCACGTGTCACGTGTGGGACAGTGCAGACATGTTACATTCCGTTGCAGAATACTGAACCCTACAGGACAGCACTTTTCAGAGTCACTGTCATGTCCCCACTCTCAGACGAGCCCTTCGTTTCCTCTGGTATCATTTTGTATGCTTCTGTGAACTTGTATCTCCTGACACAGTTACTCCAAATCATCACTACTCCACTAAACCTCTGTTCTACTAGTAAATGACCTTTCTCCTACTGCATAGAGGAAGTTGAGGTTACAAGCAGGAACCCCGTAACTTCCTGTTCTTAGACCTATTTTTGTACTTTTTTTTGCCTCCTTTTTTTCTTGTCTCAAAGATAAGTCCATTTGGTGTTTCTTCAGTTTTACAAATACTTCTTGGGTTGTGGGAGGAGGAGAGTGAAGGTGGGTGGGGTGAAATCTGTAGATTCAAAGAGGTCTGTCATTAAGCTCAGCAGGAGGGGGCAAGAGCCGGCCAGCCCAGTGGTCTGAGTTTACCCCAGACCCGTAAGCTGTTCCCTGCTGTCTACATGCAGGCACATATGAGTAAATAGAATAAAGGATTCTTAAAAACACATCTGTGCAAAGTAAATAAATAAAGCCTAAATGGAGCTAGAAATCATCAACTAGAACAGAAAATGGAAAAGCCATAAAGTAAGTCATTCAAAGAATAGAAGACTGTAGAAATTAAGAGATGTTAATAGTGATAAGGATATTCAAGCAGGGCGTAACAGGCTACAGTAAAGTTTTGTTTTGACAGCTTTGGGTTGAAGCCTCCACAGGGTTTTGAGCAGTATTTGAGTGATATGATTAAGCCTTTCCTTTCCCTTTTTTATTTTATTCTTTTTATGTACATGACTGTTTTATCTGGGCGTATGTTTGCACACCAGAAGAGGGCATCATATCTCTTGGGACTACGGTTACAGGTGTGAGCTACCATGTGGGTGGCGGGAGTTAAATTCAGGACTTGGGAGAGCAGCTAGTTAGTGTTCTTAACTGTCACACCATCTCCTCTTCTTCAGCCCGTAGAATAGTAAATTCAGCTCCCAGCAGTGAGTCATTTCATAACCAGCATTGTTTCATTTGTAGTCAGCCTTCATTTTAAAGAATTGAAGGTTTATTTTTACTTTTTACTTTGTTCTGCCTGCATGTGTATATACATGCCTGTGCCATGTGCCTGGTGCCTTTGGAGGTCAGGAGAGGGCTCTGGAACAGGAGTTACCAGATGTGGTCGTGAGCACCATTTGGTTTTGGGAAACAAACTCAGGTCATCTACAAGAGTAAGCACCCTTCCAGCACGCATGCGCTCTCTCGCTCTCTCGCTCTCTCGCTCTCTCTCTCTCTCTCTCTCTCTCTCTCTCTCTCTCTCTCACACACACACACACACACACACACACACACACACACACACACACCACGTATTATGTATCCCTAGAGTATCTTTGTAATTGACTGCATGCTAAGCCTTGAACTTTTGATCCTCCGAGGCCTTGGACCCCAATTTTAGAATTTTTTTTAATTTTGATGTATATACATAATTCCCCTTTCCTTTTTCTCTCTCCCATCCCTCCCATATTACACACCCCACCCACCCCCAAATCCATGGCCTCTCTTCCTTTTACAGTCACACCTACAAACATATTCTAAGATAAACACAACCTGTTGAGTCTGTCTGCTGTTACTGTGTGTATGATGTCCCGACTAACTACTTGTTAGTAGATAACCAACTGGGAGGTGCTTCCCTACGGCAGGCCATTTCCCCACTCAGCAGCCATACTTGTCCATATAACTCATGCTCATTCCCTGTTAGCATGTCCTGTTGGTGTTGTCATTGTTTGGGTCTTGTTTAGGTTGTACTTGATGAGTCTTTCTTCATGGCTATAGCCTCTCGGACATCCCTAGAGATACAATCTCAAACCAAACTTGTGGTCCCTCTGGCTCTAACAGTTTTTATGTCTGCTCTTCCCTTGTGTGTTGTTATAAGGGAAGTCCCATGTGCCACATTCCATCTGTTTCTTCTTACATGTGGACACATATAAATAATACATAAAATACTAATCTCATTCTTTGCAGTCGTCGGTTTCTCCCTGTAGTTTTAATATTAAGTGGCTTTCCAGTTTGGTTGCTTACTATTTTACAACTCACCCTAAATGGTGTCAGGTTTCAACTTTTTTTTCCCCTGTGCTCTGAATCAAATTCTAGACAATCTCATGTCTATTATTAGATAATTATTTTATTTAGCCATGTATATATTCTGAGGACTTCCAAGATAAATTCCTGTCCTCATAGAGGCTAAATTTCACAGGAGGTGTGATTGATAAGGAAAGCTATAAACAGCTCTGTCGTAGTAAGCATTTTAATATCTTCTAGGACAAAATAAAAATAAAGTAATTTTAGAGCTGTTAGAATTGAGAGGGTGGGGGCTGGACCTTTAATCTCAGCACCCCTGAGGCAGAAGCAGGCAGAACTCTCTAAGTTTGGGGCCAGCCTGGTCTACAGAGTGAGTTCCAGGACAGCCAGGGCTACACACACAAAAAAAAAAAAACCCTGTCTCAAAGAATCCTCCCCCTCCAAAAAGCAAAACAAAACAAAAACAAAAAGAAACAAAGAAATTTAGGGGTGGCCAATGGGTGGTGGTGCAGCCCTGTAATTGGAGCACTGTGGAGTCCTGGAGGTGGCCTTGTGAACAGTGCTGTGAGGGGAGAGGGCCTAGGATGGACAAGGCTTGCCCACACCACAGTCTAGCATTATGATTTCAGCTTTTTCTTGTTCAGATTACTACCTGGGAATGTTTTAGTTTCCTGCCTTCTCTCTCATCTACAGTTGGCTACACTAGTTAAAGAGCTAACTCCCTGTCTGCATTGAATCCATACTTATAAGTCCTCAACACATTCCACTGTTTGGTCCTTCTGTGTTTGCATGCATGCTTTGGTTTGGAAAGCTTTCCCCCTCGTCTCCTGTACTCCCCTCATGGCAAGTACCTTTTGTAGTTTTTAAAAGATTAACTTGAAGAACTCATTTTTTTTTCTCAGTTTACAAAAGGACCATTTTCTCTTGAGTGTTAACTTTTCCTGTTACCCCAAACTAGCTCCCTTGTCATCCCCACTAAAGCATGTGTGAATTCTGTATCCTAAATGAAGTTATTGGCATTATGCCTTTTCCACTGGACTTGGAATGTTCTTGGCAGGGGTGCTGTCTTATATGTCATGTCAGCCCCTTGACATAGTCGTCATGAGGTTTCAGAGTCCTGTAGGTTAATATATATTGATAGTAAATTTGATACCCCAGGCAGAGAGGCCATTTCAAACATAATTAGACAAACTGTCTAATTCAGTCTCTTGCACAGTGGAATATAAGAAGTCAAAGGGCAATGTTTTAAAAGTGATAGGTTTGCAGCTTTGATAGACAGCACAAGAGGTTGTAAAAAAAAGTAAGAAAACAAGGTGCTATTTGAATTATGATTGCATCCTAACATAGTAATCAGTAATAATTACCCCTATGAGTATCTGTAAAGGCTTAAATTATACTTAGTAACATATTTATGTATAACTCATATATTTACAGAATTATTATAGTTTGAGTAAGTTTTAAAACTAAGTTTTGTTAGAGAGCTAGATTTCCTCTGTGCTAGAGACTGACTACACACTTTAATTGCTGGCGTTCTTGCGCTGTACCACTAACGTACATCCTGAGCTCAAATACCCTTTCTTCCTAGAAAATTGTAGCAAGCGTTTTAACATAGTTTACTTTTCTACCTTCATACTCCCACTTCTTAAACAAGCAAGCAAGCAAGCAAACAAACAACAAAAAGACAGGCTCCCATTTTTGCTCCTGTCTGGCTTGGAATTCAATGTAGACCATGCTGGCAGGCCTTAAAACTCACAGAGATATTGGCCTGCCTTATATTTCTAGTGCTGGGATTAAAGGTGCACACCACCATGCCTGACTCCCCCTTTTGTTTTTAATAATAGGGATCCTTACCTATATTTAGCATCACTTTAACAGTAGAAAATAAACACATCTTTTTTTTTAAGATTTATTCATTTATTATATATAAGTATACTGTCGCTGTCTTCAGATACACCATCAGAGGGCATCAGATCCCATTACAGATGGTTGTGAGCCACCATGTGGTTGCTGGGAATTGAACTCAGGACCTCTGGAAGAGCAGTCGGGTGTTCTTAACCACTGAGCCATCTCTCCAGCCCCAACAGTAGAAAATAAATGTTGGATAGCATTGTTAAGTATACTGTGCATATGACCATCCTTAATAGTAAGTATTGTGCTATTAGGTTACCATCCCCCACTTTTCCTGTGTGTGTGTGTGTGTGTGTGTGTGTGTGTGTGTGTGTGTGTGTCCCCGTGAACCTCAATGTGGCTTAATCCTCCTGCACCTCCTAAGTACTGGCGTTGGAGGTGTGTGCCGACCTTCATTATTGGTATTTTCATAACAATACACATCTCATGTATTTGCAGTTGTTTGTGTGTATGTATGTACATACGTACGTGTGTGTGTGTGTGTATGTATGTATGTATGTATGTATGTATTATCGAAGTTCCCAGAGGCCCTGAGTTTGAACTCATGATTAACCTTAGGAATCATTCCAATTTAAAGTAGATTTTTTTAATTAATTAATTAATTAATTAATTAATTAATTTTTGATGTATGAGTGCTCTGTCTGCATTTACACTTGCATGCCAGAAGAGAGAATCAATCTCTTTATAGATTGTCTTCCCACCATGCTGTGAGTTGAACTCAGGACCTCTGGAAGAATAGTCAGTGCTCATAACTGCTAAGCTATCTCTTCAATATATTTCTTCCCCCTCATTCCTAAGCGGAATGAATGGTATAATAGTTCTTAGGTGTATGTGTAATATGTCTATCCTTAGTATAGAAGGAATGTTCATCCACCCCCCCCCCAAAAAAAAAGAAAAAAAAAACCTTAGATTTGTTCTGTAAGAATCAGAAAGTCATAGACAAAACTCTCTGTCTTGGTTAGGCTTTCTATTGCTGCAACAAAATACCAGGACAAAGAAACTTGGGGAGGAAAGGGCTTATTTGGCTGACACTTCCACTGTACTGTTTATCATCAAAGGAAGTCAGGACAGGAACTCACACGGGCTGGAGCCTGCAGGCAGGAGCTGATGCAGAGACCTCAGAGGGCTGCTGCTTAACTGGCTCACTTCCCCATGACTGCTCAGCTTGCCTTCTTATAGAGCCCAGGACCATCAGCCCTGGGATGGCCCCACCCACAGTGGACTGAGCCCTCCCCCATCAATCCCTAGTTTAGAAAATGCCCTTCGAGATTAGCTGCAGCCTGATTCTATGGGGCATTTTCAGCTGAGTTCCCCTCCTTTCAGATCATTCGGGTGTGTGTCGACTTGACATAACCTAGCCGTCGCCACTCTCTGGTACTTTATATATATACACCCAGGGCATTTGAGAAGACTACTTTAATTTTACTTAGGTTGAACTCCCCTGTTGTGGATTTTTTTTTTCTTTTAAGCCCACGGCGTTTTCTAATAGTTTCAGTTATGACCTTAAAAAGCATTTAAGAGGTCCTCGGCCTAGTTTGAGGAAGCTGCAGATAGTAAATTGTGTTCAGCAGATGTTGTAAGCAGGTGACTCAGCTCTGTGCACTCCAGGGCAAAAAAAAAAAAGCCTTGACAGTACATTTCCTTCATAGCTTTCTAGATTTATTTTTAAGAGTTCACAAGTATTATTTAAGACATCAAAAAGAATTGTGTGAATTTAGAGGGGAACATTTTTTTTAATAGCCTTTTTTTTTAAAAAAAAAGACAGGATTTCTCTTGTGTAGCCCTGGCTATCCTAGAACTCACTATGGAGACCAGAGTGGAATTGCACTGTCAGATGTCCACCTGCATCTGGCTCTCAGAGTGCTGGGGTTAAAAGTGTGCACCACCATTCCTGGCTTGGCTTCGTTGTTTATGTAATTGTTTTAAATAATATGGTAACCTAAGGTGGAAAAGGCCTTATTACAAATGATACTGCAAATTGTCAAAGCTCAGGAGTATACAGTCTTTGCATTTTCTTATCAAAGGACTTCATAACCAACAAAAAACACTGTGGATTATTTTTACTTCTTTCCTCCTTGCCTCTCTTCTTATGTTCAAAACAGGGTCTTACCCTGGCTAGTCTAAAATTCTGTGTAGGGCAGGCTGGCCTCCAGTTTACAGAGCTCTGCATGCCTCTGCCTCGTCCAAGGTCTTGGAAATAAAGGCTGCCCCATACTGCATTGCACTGTTGCTGTCTTCGAAGGACAGGGAAATAAGGCTATTGAGTTGTTTTTCTAAAGTCGCTGAGGGTTATGGTAAATTATGTTTGATAGATTATAATTTTATTTATAAAGTAGTAACTTAGAGTTTCTCTCATTTTATGAGACCATGTTACTAAACACAGCAGAGTTTTCACACATTGAATCTACAGTATATGAATCGTTGAAGGAGGGCCTTCCTTGATGTGACTCTTGCTTATTTGCTTTCCAAATGCACACTTTGGGGAAAAGTATTTAGTTTGTGATTTTCTGTTCAGTAGAACAAATCATCATCATAGTTATTGCTAGGATCAACTGAGATTAACTGACTGGAGTGATGTTCAATCTTAGAGCATACTTGGCTGCTGAGGTCCTAGACTTAATCCCTACTCCCACCCCCTGAGATTATCCTTGCTTATGGCTTGGGACACAACTCCCATGCCTCTCCTTCTGCAGTGTGGGTTCAGGTCGCCAGGCTTGGTTGGCAAACATTTCACTTGTCAGTCTGTCTCATTGGTACTTTTGAGTTTTAGAACATTTTTAAAAGTTGTTTTTACCTGTGTCAAGTAGTCATAAAGTGTGAAAATGGCAATCTGTAAAGACTGAAACATGGATTTGTGCCATCAGTTACTCACAATTTAAGAGGTTTGTTTTACATTGTGTTGAGGTAAAAGGTAGTAAAGGGTTTGCCTCTATGCTGATGAGTAAGAAACATAAAATACATGTGTGTTTTATATTTGTGTGTGCATGTTTCTATGTAGTGTATATATTAAATTTATTATGTGTAAAGATATCACTGTCAACAAGTCTCATTCTGTGTGCCTTAGCTCTGTCAGGCAGAAAATGGAGGCGATGTTCGGTGCTACAGTGGTATAGTGAGGATTATTTGCCATAATTCAGGCAAGTAGCTGTTGTATAAAAGTTCTGTGATAGAGTAAACTCTGCTAACAAGACTTTGATTTAGAAACTAATTCTTTAACGTGTTGCATTAACTTTTCTAGTTGGAAAAATAATAAAGAAAAATAATATTTTTGTTATCTTTTCAGGCAAGATGCACTGGGTTGTTGCCAGTTTTCATTGTTGTTGTTTGCTTAGTTTTTGAGTTCGGGCCTGACTTTGGCTGATCAGGAACTCAGAGTAGAGAGATCCAGCTGCCTCTGCCTCTCAAGTGCTGGATAACCGCATGCATGACCATGCTAGCGAGACAAGTGTTTTAGAAAGCCATTGCTGAAGGAGCTTTCCTTTGAAGAAATGTTTTCTAGTCAAAAGTTCTGGCCTATGATAGAAAATTATATTAATGAATTTGCATTTTATCATTTTTTTAGTCGTTAACACTTTCATTATGATAGGAAATTTGCCTTTTCTATTTTGCACTGAGCTTAAAGTTTGGTCTTGTGTTGTTTAGTGTGTGGTGTCCCCCCCCCCCCCCAGCATCAGTATCACAGTGTTTGAGGACGGGAAGGTGGACAGGTAGAGCTGAAGTCTACTTGCTGCTGTTTGTCTTACTCCACACAGATTACTAGCTCTGAAGCATTTATCCAGTAACAAACACTGTGGTTGTTCTCCTGTCAATTTGGAGACAGCTTTCCGGTCAGAATTGCTTTTCTAAGCAAGAACATCAAAGTTTCTAAGATAATTCAAAATAGTCATCATTGAAAAATACTGAAGTTTAATCCTTTTTCACTTTAAATGAAGTCCTAACTCAGCCGCAGGCTTGCCTAGCACACTGTCAGGCAGGCTGTTCAGGGCTCGATGCAGTTCCTCTTGCCTGTGTCTCCTCAGTACTTGGAGTGCATGGGTGAGCAACCACAATAGACCCGAGATTGCCAAGCTGGCAGAATGCTCTACCACTGTGCTTGCAGATTGTCTGTCTGTCTTGATCCTGTTCTTGCTGCTGTGATAGAATACCCTGGGGAGACTAACTTAAGGGGCAAAAGGATTATTCTTGCTAACATTTCATGGCAAGGCAGCCAAAGTCAAAACTGCTCCCATCACTTGCTGATCAGGAAGAGTGAACAATAAACACATGTTCCTCCTCCATTCACTTTCTCCACTTAGACACTCCTAGATCCCCAAGTTGTATGGTGCCGCCCCCAGGGCAGGTTTTCCACCCATCACTACAGTTAAGGTAATTGTCCCCAGGCTGCCTAGAGGCCACTCTCCAGGTAAGTAAAGGAAATACTGCCAAATTGAACTTTCCCATTTGTCATTTGCTAGGGGTTATAACCAACATTAAACAGGATGTAGCTTTAGAGCAGGAGTGGTCATCAAGAGCGCTATTCCTTTGGTACCTGAGTGGCTTGCTTTTGGAGAAATAATTTATGTCTTTAAAAGATATGAAAAGTGTTGTAGGTTTTTAAAAATATGTGGGGTGTATGCCTGCCTGCCTGCCTGCCTGCCTGCCATGCCTTATGCTCAGAAGAGGTCTTTGAATTTCCTGGCACTGGACTCCCAGGTAGTTGTGAGCTATTATGTCGATGCTGGGAACCAGACCTGGATTTCCATCTGAGCAGCAAGGGTCCCTAACTGCTGAGCCAGCTCTGCAGCCCTCTTTGTCCTGTCCTCATGCTCACTATAGAGACCGAGTTGGCTTGGCCCTTGGAGCTATCCTCCTGCTTTAGTCTTTAAGCAATAAAATGGAACGAAGCTGGTCACTGTACCTGGCACTTGCTTGTTACTGACTGGGTCTCTCGTAGGTAGCTCTGTCTAGCTTTAAACTTTTTAACCTTTTGTCTCCTCGTGACTATTGGAGTTGCATGTGCACACCACCATTCCTGCAAGGATCGAATGTTCTAGAAACAAATAGTATTACTTTCTAAAGCCTTATAATAGCCCATTAAGGCAAAAGGAGATTGTACTAACTGCCTTGCAGAGAGGGGCTGCCTGACAGTTCAGACAGTCTTAGTGAAGAGATTTGCAAAACCACATTGTGTTATTTGGTGTCACTTTGGAATATGGTAGTAGTTGTCAAGGATCAAATCTCACTACTGAATAATTTCTTATTCTGTATTGTTACAGTTGCTAAGAAAACTAATTTATGTGTTTATGATTTTATATTAAGAATTTCCTAATGTGCTTAGAACGTAGAACATAGTAAGTTATAGTATTACTGTTACCAAAGTGTGATGAGGCCTTCTCTTTTTGTTTATAATTTCAGGACGACATAGACAGCCTAAAGCCCGAACTCAGGGACAACCCACAGCTGCATGCGGAAGTGAAAGTCTGGGTAAAGGAGCAGAAGGTTCAGGAGATTTTTATGCAAGGTATCTATTTTGAAGTTCCACATCACTTTTTGAAACTAAGCCAACTTTTATTTTTTGATTGCTCAGTTTTATGCAATCTAATAGTTTTAATTGCATGTAGTCTGCCAGAAAATAATTGGCAAACTGTAAATAAACATTTTGATAAAGTTTATAATTTCACTGATTTATTATTGTACATGGAATTATAGCTTCACAGTTGTTTTGTTGATAGGGAAATTTCCATAATGTAGACTGTTCAAGATAATGTTGTGGAGGGTCGTCACAGTTCGTAATTGATGCCCTTTAAAGCAGCGGCCGGGATCCGATAAGTGTCCCTGTGCCTTCTAGCGCAGTTACCACCACACTAGCTACAGTCTGGTTGCCTTTGTTTAGTTACTTACAGGGTTGTCTAGAGCATGGGATTTTCAAATAAGACTGGCTTTATAATCCCAAGTGACTTGTTTTAATAGCAGTAAAATCATATGGTAAATATAAGGTTTTTGTGAAGTTGAATTGAAACTAAGACATGACTTAAACTGTTGAATGCAGAGAATACAATTTTGTTAAGTTTCCATATTGGTCTCAGTCTTTGAAATTCATGCCAGTTTTTAATTCCGTCACTTCACAGTGAGTTTAAGACTAGCCTGGTCTTACAAATTGAGTTCCAGGATAGCCAGCTCTACACAGTGAGACCCTGTCTCAAAAAACAAAGCTGAGACAAACCATTCATGTCACTAAGTGTTAGTGAGCAGCAATCATGAAGATGTCCTTGTCCTGTGTGCTACTGTCCCACAGATATCAGGTATTAGAACTTCCTAGTGAGGCACTCTCGAAGGGATAGGCATGGAGGGTCCCAACCATAATAAGGAAATAGATAACCAAACACATAAATTGGACTTCCTGGAATTTTCTGCTCAATAGCTCTCAGACCTCAGAACCCTTTCCTGTCTAAAACCATCACCTTAGTCTGTACAGTTTGTTTTAAATCTCTAAGTAAAGTTACTATCCTCTTGTCCTAGGCTAGTTTGGGGGACAATTTCCTAATATCAAGTATAAAAAATGGAGGTTCTAAATTACATGTATCTTGAAATCTCTTTAAATGACATTATTAAAGTATTTTTTTAAAGTCTAGCGATGCAGAAAATATCGATTGTCTTAGATGATGGCTGTGTTCAGCTTAGTATTCCTGCCATACTTTTGGCAGAGTTTGGGGACATAATCACACTGTTGTTTTAAAAAATAATTCTGTAGGGAGTAAAAAAGTAAAATATTAATAATCCACTTCTATCTTTGGCAAAATACGTGAGGCTGCCTTTGGTGTGGGTTGTAAGGTATTGTGCCCTCAGACTTAGCTCCTCCTTCCATCCCATAAACCAGATTATGATTACTTTTTTTATTTCAGACATGAGCCCATTTCCCCAAACTTTTATCTAGTTTACTTCTGTGTACCATATTTTAGAACACCATGGCTTTACATTGTGTCCTGTTCTCTTCCTAATTTATTATTGCAAAAATTCTCTGTGTGTAGCAGTGTCTATAATAATTTGCATTCTGAGCTAAGATACTTCTCTTCTAAGGCATTTTTAAAGCCAACCTTGTGTATTTCTCATCTGTCACAGAGCTTGTTGCTTTTAAAAGGTAATTCCTAAGTATTCCTAAATGGGAAATGTCTTCATTTAAGATATCCCTTGTGTTTTGTTTTATTTTTTTTCTTTTGTTTTTGTTTTTTGTTTTTTGTTTTTTGTTTTTTTTTAAAGGTCCTTATTCATTAAATGGATACAGAGTGAGAGTCTATAGACAAGATTCTGCCACCCAGTGGTTTACTGGCATAATTACTCATCATGACCTCTTCACCCGCACCATGATCGTTATGAATGATCAGGTAAATAGTTACAGTTTTGGTGCTGGGGTTCAAACCCAGGGTTTTGCACATACTGAGCACACCTTCCACGTGCTGAGTGCATGCACTCCCAACCTCCAAGCCCAGCCTCTCACGTAATCCTTTGAGAAGGATATTTTTCCAGGGTAAATCTAGGTCCTCCTGCGTTTCCAAGACAAGCTTTCTTTATGTAACAGTCCTGGCTGTCCTGGAACTCACTGTGTAGACCAGATTGGCCTTGAATTCACAGAAGTCTGCCTGCCTCGGCTTCCTGAGCGCTGGGATTAAAGGCATCTGCCACCTGACAATATTAAATTTTACTAATTTTTTTTGTGTGTGTGTGTGCATGTGTATGTACATACATACATACATACATACATACACACACACACACACACACACACACACACACATACACGTTTATAAGTGTGACTGTCACAGCATACCTATGGAGGTCCTAGAACAAGTTTTAGGTCTCACCCCAGGATGTGGGTCCTGGGAGTTGAATGTGCAGGCTTGAGAGTTAGTGCTTATGTCCACTGAGCCGTCCAGCCGGCCCTCTACAGGTTTCTAAGCCCTAATAAACCTGATAACACCTGAGTGTAGCTGATGTCCCATTGGGGCTACTTTGGTTAGGAAGTGGTAGTGATGTCATACTTACTTCAGTACACAAAGGTCAGTCTCTAGTTGATACCCCACCCCATCCCTCACCCCCAGATTAAAACTTAACTTTCTTAAAACTTGAGTTTTTTTCTTCTCTCCAATAATAAATATCTCCCATGTAGTTTCTTTTCATTACTGAACACTTTCAAAACATAGTTCTCACACCACATTTAATTGTTAAAATTCTCTTTCAAGAGTTACAGTGAATGCAAAAGGGAAAAGGTAATTTTGTCTTTGTAATTAAAATTGGTTATATAAGCAGGTGGTATTATACAAATTTGAATTCCCAAACTGATTTGTAATAGTTCAACTGAGTAAAAAAATTGTACTAATGTTATGCTGGTCAGTTTGTTAGATTTAATGTTTGTTTTATGTCATGGATTAGGTACTAGAACCACAGAATGTCGATCCTTCTATGGTTCAAATGACCTTTCTAGATGATGTCGTTCACTCTTTGTTAAAAGGTGAAAATATTGGCATTACATCACGACGCAGGTCTCGTGCCAGTCAAAATATCAGCACTGTTCACGTATGTATGTTATTAGTAATGCATTTTAACAAAATACTTTTTCTTAGGCTATTTAATCAAATAGTAATAAAATCATTGTTGATTTATTTTTAGGGTCATTATACGCGTGCTCAAGCAAATAGTCCCAGACCAGCAATGAACTCTCAAGCTGCTGTACCAAAACAGAATACACACCAGCAACAGCAACAAAGAAGTATTCGTCCAAATAAGAGGAAGGGCTCAGACAGCAGTGCACCTGATGAAGAGAGGATGAAGGGAGATAAGTACGACTACGGATCACGAGGAGGTAGGACCCACTTTTTAAAAGTTGCTTTTGAGAGAGGAGGGGGGAGAGAGGAAGAGGGAGGAAGGGAGGGAGAGAGGGGGGAGGGAGGGAAGGAGGGGGAGAGGGAAACAGACAGAGACAGAGAGACATAGTCTCACTGCATACCCCTTGCTGTCCTGGATCTCATTGAGAGAAATCTGTGTGCTTCGGGATGGCATTAAAGGCATGAGTCGCCCTGCAAAGCTAGACCTGCTTTATGTTTTAAGGGCATGTTCATAAATAAAAACACATTAAAATATGCTTATTGATCATGAAAGATAAAATATTTTTATGTTACAGAAAATCCTAAAGGTAAAAACAAACACATGGTGACTAAAAGACGGAAACCTGAGGAGGATGAAAAGAGGCTGACCATGAAAAGGCTGCGGACGGACAATGCTTCCGATGCTTCTGAGAGCAGTGACTCAGAAAACTCAAGCAAGAGAATCACTGAGAATTCCTCTGAACAAACACCAGAGTATGAACTGAAAAATAAAATCACTTCAAAGATAAATGGAGAGGATGGTCAATCCCAGGCAGCTGAGAAGGCAGGAGAAGAGATCCTCATAGATACTCGGCCTCCCTGGGACCAGATGCAGGAAGATAAAGACCATGAAGAAGGGGAGAAGCTCAAGTCCATGGATAGCCACCTACAAGACAAGACGACTCTCCGCTCATCCGAGCAAGCCACAGATGCTGAGCCCAGTTCTAAGGACTCAGTCCTTCAGGAATGCAATATGGAGAACCAACGCACAGTGGAATTACCACCAAAGGACAGGGTAGTGTCCAGAACACCGACACCCAAGTGTGTTATGGATATCAAAAACGACACTCATTCAGAGAGGGCAGCTCAGGAAAAGTCTTTTGGTCTCCAGATACCTGAGAACATGGATTCAAATGTTAGTGATTCCAAACATTCAAATGCTAAATACCTAGAAGCAGCAAAGAAAGATTGTGACCAGAGTTGGGTCAGTGATGTAGTGAAAGTGGATTTAACACAATCAAGTACTACAAATACTCCTTCAGGAAATGATAACCGAGAAATGGAGAAAGAGAGAAATCACTATGTCTCATATATGTCTTCACTAAGTACGGTTTCTGTCACAGAGGATCAGCTGCATAAGCGAAGTCCACCCTCAGAAACTATAAGATCCAAACTAACTACTTCAGTAGATACTCAGAAGACAAAATCCAGTTCTTCACCTGAAGTTTTTAAACCCAAGGTCACTCACTCTCCTGATTCTGTAAAGTCTCGGGCTGCTTATGGGAACAGTCAGGCTGCTGGTGAGCGACGGCAGGCGAGTAAAGCGGAGCACGAGTTATCCAGAGGTAGTTTCCATGCCGCCCCGACTCGAGGCAGCGCTCTGGAAACTACAAAGAGTCCTCTAATCATTGATAAAAACGAGCACTTCACGGTCTATAGGGACCCTGCGCTTATTGGATCAGAAGCAGGAGCTAATCACATTTCACCCTTCTTGAGCCAGCACCCTTTCCCTCTTCATTCCTCATCCCACAGAACCTGTCTAAACCCAGGTGGCCATCACCCTGCCTTAACACCAGGACCCCACTTACTAGCTGGGTCATCTAGTCAAACTCCACTACCTACCATTAACACTCACCCTCTCACTAGTGGTCCACACCATTCTGTCCATCACCCTCATTTACTTCCCACTGTGTTACCTGGAGTGCCTACTGCCTCTTTACTGGGTGGCCACCCGCGCCTGGAGAGTGCTCACGCAGGCGGCTTGAGCCATTTAGCACTAGCTCACCAGCAGCAGCAGCTGCTACAGCACCAGTCACCTCATCTTCTCGGACAAGCCCATCCTTCTGCTTCCTATAACCAGCTTGGACTTTACCCAATTATTTGGCAATATCCGAATGGAACACATGCATACTCAGGACTTGGTCTCCCTTCTTCTAAGTGGGTTCACCCAGAAAATGCAGTTAATGCTGAAGCTTCATTGAGGAGGGTAAGTGACCCCATTGTTGGCTGCAGAGCAGCGTGTGTGTCTGTTAATTATTCTCTGTGGGTACTTTAAAAATAGTGCAGATTTTCAGGTGCTTATTTTCGCGGATGGATAATAACCTCACCAGACTTAACTTTTCTAGATTGCACTACTGTCTGTTCGACTGTGACTTATGGCATATATTTTGGTAGTTTTGTACAGGCTTTTTAAAGTTTTTTTTAAAAAACACGTTTCTTTAAATGATGTTATATTAGCCCTTGGGCAGCTGGATGCATCATTTATGCTCATGTTTCAAAACATGACTTTCTAAGTGCCTTTTGTGCTTAAGGACATTGAAAGTTAGGCACACCTAGTATTTGGCAAAGCTGTCAGCACTTCTGTAGTGACATCACTGCAGGGTCATCCCGTGTGAAATTCTGTACTAACACTAACGCAGAAGGCGGGAAGATAGGACTCACACTCTTCCATGCATACGTGCTTTCTCCAGCAAATGCTCTGCGCTAATAACAGTCCACACAGTCAGTGAAAGTGAGGGAATGGACGCCAGTGGTAAATGCTTACCATCAGGCAAGCTCGGCCTTTGCTGACCATGTGCTCTTTAAGTATTCCTCCTGGACGGTTTGAAATACCACCTCACTTGCAGTCAAAGCAGCATGAAATTTATCATTTCTCTCATTTTCAAGCTCTCGATTGAGTAAGTCGTGTCAAGTTTCTCCATGTAGGCCTTGATTTGTTTACCCGTTCATTTGCCTACCACCCGTCAGTCCACCCATCCCGTGTGTACATGTTGCAGTGGTGCAGCAACACTCAAGGACAGACCACAGGACAGCTCGCTCTGTGTGGGCTTCCTTCTGCCCTGTGGCTCTGGGGCTCTAACACAGGCCCAGGCATGAGTGCAGGTTTCCCGGTGAGCCATCTGGCATCCCAGAGGGTCAGGGATCTTTGAGCAGTATACAAGCCGTGAACATTTTTATCTTGTAGAATGAAACTCATTAGACATTTAATTCCCTTCCTCACGGCCTTTCTAGTTATCTGTCTGTCTTCGTTTAATATGTCCTTTAGGTTCATTCAGGTTGACACACAGGTGGATGGATGGCCTTTTTTTTTTTAAGAATTTATTTATTATGTATACAGGATCCTGCCTGCATGTATTCATGCATGCATGCATGAAGGCCAGAAGAGGGCACCAGATCCCATTACAGATGGTTGTGAGCCACCATGTGGTTGCTGGAATTGAACTCAGGACCTCAGGAAAAGCAGCCAGTGCTCTTAACCTCTGAGCCATCTCTCCCGCCCTGGACGGCCATTTTTAAAAGCTGCATTCTATTTTATTTCATGTACGTGTATGTAGGAACACATTTTCCATTCATTAGTATTGGGGCCTTCTCCATGCTGATCAAGGGGCTGCTGCCGTGCCTGCACACTTTGTCTAGCAGCGTTTTGTCAGTGGACATTTGAGTTCTTTTTAGTACTTAGCTTTTAGGAGCACTGCTTCCATGCAGATGGCACATGTGCTTAACCCTTTTCTTGCCATGTTTTGGGCAAGATCCATAATATATTGGGAGTGGTGATTTGGAAGCCCTTGCTACTAATTTATCATTTATTTCAGGAAAAATATTGTTTATACTTAGCATTGCATTGGAAATTACAGTAGACACGGGTATTGTCATGATGCCAAAAGTTTGTCAGAGAAGCTTTTGCAGTTTTAGATGGCAGTAATGAGGTTATCAGTGCCATTAATTCATGTTACAATGACTGGTGTTGATAGTCAGGAACACCTACTAAGCAGGTGGCAATCTAAGGACATTTCTTGTGGTTTATTCTCAGTAACTCCCCTGTAGCTTGCCTTCCTTTGAACTTTGGGTTTTTTTTTTTTTTTTTTTTAATGAAATTAACAGTTTGTTCTGCCCCAGTATTGGCACATTTACTATTGTTAAGATTTTAGTTCTAGGATTGTGCTTCCAGAATTACAAGTTTATCCCTCTTGATTTTGTTTCTGAGATAGGGTCTGGATTCTGTTTGCATCTTTGATCATGTGCCATTGATCATGCGATCATTTGACTTGAAACCCAATGGAGTTGCTGGTTAAATCATACCAGACTGTAGACAGTACATAATGTGGATGAAGTGTACGATCACTGACAACATATTTCACTTGAGAATTTAGAGCAAGCCTGATGGCCCATGTGTCATTGCATCCACTCTCTGTGTCATGAGAGTAGTTGGCACTGCACAGAGAGAGGCTAAAGGAACATAGATGCCAAGAGTTGACAAATGGATTTGGACCTTCTTCCATAAGTTCCAAACTCTGCAAAGACATAGCATTGTTTATAAGACCTTAGAATGTTTTATGATAGATAGGTTTTTATTTACTTATACAAACTCACAATACAAAGATGTAAACTAAAATAAAATTTTAAGCAGAAAAAGATCCTGTAACTTTTTGTCTGTAACCAAGGTGATGAGATAATATAAGCAGAAGCCACTGGATGGGGAAGGCAGTTTAAACGCTACTTCATAAGAACGTCCTTCTTCATTGTCATTGAGGCTTATGTAACTATGGTGTCTGTGTTATTTTATATATAAGATTCCTTTTGTATGTACATCACTGTGCACTGTTCTCTTGTGTGGTTTAGAGCTGTAACGTATCCTTAACGCTATCTCTGTGGTGCATGCTAACTACTCTTAGATTGTTGATATGAGTTATAAGGCGTGTTCCTTTAGTCAAACTAAAGGTGGTTGGAATTTTCCTGGTATATGTGACTCATCCTAATGACAGATTCACAAAGCACACTCCTGAGTTATATTGAGTCACAGTATAAAAACAGTTTTTAAACATTAGACGTATGGGCTTTAACATGTATGTCACTATCACCATATTAAGAACTAACTTCTCATGCAGGCAGCATACTGTCACAGAAAACAAAAGCGTGTTAATGTCGCCACACCTCCAATCTAGTGGGTCTGCTTTACCGGGTACAGTGAACACATTTTGGCCTTAAATGTAATGATCTGGGAGTTGTGCATAAACTCTTACATTACAAAGTTAATTATTCTACAGGGAAAGTTGACGGCCAAACTTGATTATAATTTTTGTTTCTAGTGGAAAACCATGTTAGCTCTAACATTCTGGTTTTGCTGTAAGCACCAGTTCTTCTGGTGTTGGATCATAGGGATCATAAAACGAAGTTTATAGACAATGGCAGCTCGGATCTACTTTTAGTGAAGAGATATTTTTACAGGTTACTATTTTAATGTTGATTTGTTTTAAGTTGAATGTAAAAAGTCTGTATGATTAATGTTGGTTAAAAATTGAATATTTCTCACCAGATTCATTTAAAAAAAAATATCAGGTTTTATAAATATGCTATGGTCAGAAGTCTTGCTATGAAACTGAGTGCTAGGATCAGGTACACGGCAGTCTACCCAGCTCAGTAATTTAGGCTTGCATTTCTCTGTTGCTGTTGTTTTGGTAACTTAAATGTAAAGCTTTTGGTTTTGTTTTTAATAGAATTCTCCCAGTCCTTGGTTACATCAACCCACTCCTGTGACCTCAGCGGATGGTATTGGGTTACTTAGTCACATTCCTGTCAGACCTTCCAGTGCAGAGCCTCCCCGACCTCACAAGATGACAGTGCATTCCAGTCCTCCACTGACAAAGACATTAGCAGATCACCACAAAGAGTAAGTTCCCCAATGTTTAGCACTTAACACATACCTTTGTCTTTCGTGATTTTCTTAATTTACTTTTTAAATAGTTTATTGAAAAATTGGTGTCAAAACTAGGCTTTGAAGACATTCTTTGCTTTTCCTTGTGTTTTGCCTGTTGAGTCAGTCCACTATTGAATTCATTGCAACCCTCCTGCCTCGGCCTTCCAAGTAGTGTAATTATAGGTATAAGTCAGTAAATGTGGCTCTGTTCTTTTCACACTAGTTTATCTTCCAATTTTAGAGACTATCAAAACTGTTTGCTTTCATAATAGAATAACATTTCAAAAAAATCATTTTGTATGGAAAAGTGATTACAGGAATCTTTGTGTATTTTCTTTGTAGAGAATTGGAGAGGAAAGCTTTTATGGAACCTTTGCGGTCTAATGCATCCACATCAGTAAAAGGTGACCTGGATCTTAATAGGTCACAGGCAGGAAAAGATTGTCACTTGCATAGGCATTTTGTGGGCCCGAGGCCGCCCCCAGAGACTGGCGAGAGACTGAACAAATACAAAGAGGAGCACCGCCGGATTCTTCAGGAGAGCATTGACGTGGCTCCATTTACAACCAAGATCAAGGGCCATGAGGTTGAGAGAGAGAATTACTCCAGAGTAGTGCCATCGTCTTCTAGTCCTAAAAGCCATGCTATCAAACCAGATAAAGACATGGACCGCTCGGTGTCAGAGCTGTATAAGATGAAGCACTCGGCATCTCAGAGCCTGCCCCAGAGCAACTACTTCACCACGCTGTCTAACAGTGTGCTCAATGAGCCGCCGAGGTCCTACCCATCCAAAGAAGTCTCCAGTATTCACACTGAGAGGCAGAACAGTAACCTTTCTGCAGCAGCCAATCCTCAGACTCTGTCTTTCATATCATCTCTCTCGAAGCCTCCACCTTTGATTAAACACCAACCAGAAAGCGAAAGTTTGGTTGGCAAGATACCAGACCATCTTCCCCACCAGAGTGCATCTCACTCAGTCACGACGTTCAGAAGCGATTGCAGGAGTCCTACCCATCTGACAGTGTGTTCTACAAACGCACTCCGCAGTATGCCCGCCCTGCACAGGGCACCAGTGTTCCATCCGCCAATCCATCACAGCCTGGAAAGAAAGGAGAGCAGCTACAGCAGCCTTTCCCCCCCCACTCTGACCCCAGTGATGCCAGTCAATGCTGGTGGCAAAGCTCAGGAGTCGCAGAAGCCCCCGACGCTGATTCCTGAGCCAAAGGACTCTCAGGCAGACCTTAAGAGTTGTGACCAGAGTCTAGTGGAAGTGTGGAGGGCTAACAACCTCAGCAAGGAGAAAGCTGAGTGGCCTGTGGAAAAGAATAGTGGAAAGTCTCAGGCTGCTGTGGCATCCGTCATTGTCCGTCCACCTTCTAGTACAAAAGTCGATAGTGTGCCATCTGGACCTTTAGCTGCCAAAGATCGAGTTTGTGAAAGAGCATCATCCGGGGCAAACAAAACAGATTACCTCAAACCGGAAGCCGGAGAGACTGGAAGAATTATTCTACCCAATGTGAATTTAGAAAGTGCTCATGTGAAATCTGAGAAGAACTTTGAAGCTGCCTCCCAGGGCAGTGTTCCTGTTTCAGTCATGTCTGCTGTAAATGTAGTCTCTGCTACCCAGACAGATGTGCTCACATCTGCTGGCTCTACCACCAGTGTCTCCAGCTTGGGTGGTTCAGAAGCAATTTATTCTTTATCAAATATCATATCGGCCTCCACGCCCTCAGAATGTCCTTCTTCAAAAAGTGTTAGTCAGTCAGTGGCGCAAGCAAAGGGTTGCAAAGTCAGCACCCCAGTTCCAGTTACTCTGGCCTGTAGTAAGACAGGAAATGCTGTTCAGCCTGGTTCTGGCTTCTCAGGCACAACTGATTTTATTCATTTAAAAAAGCACAAGGCAGCATTGGCTGCAGCTCAGTATAAAAATAGTAATGTCAGTGAGGCTGAGCTCAATCCTGTGAGAAATCAGACTGCAGCAGCCTCTCTTCCCCTGGATAGCACCATGACCTGCGCTGCGAGTAACAAAGCAGTCTCTGTAGGGAATGGGCCGGCAGCCCAGCCCAGCCAGCCCAACTACCACACCAAACTGAAGAAGGCCTGGCTCACCAGACATTCAGAAGAAGACAAAAATACTAACAAAATGGAAAATTCAGGGACTTGTGTATCAGAGATGATTAAGCCATGTTCTGTCAACCTAATAGCCTCTACATCTAGTGACATACAGAATAGTGTGGATGGCAGGGTCACTGTAGACAAGTATGGAAGAGATGAGAAAGCCAGCAGGAGGAAAGCCAAAAGAACTTACGAGTCTGGCTCTGAAAGCGCAGACTCCGATGGGAGTGAAAGTAAGGCGGAGCAGAGGACTAAACGGCAGCCCAAGCCGACTTACAAAAAGAAGCAGAACGATCTGCAGAAGAGGAAGGGCGAGGTGGAGGAAGACTTGAAGCCCAATGGTGCTCTCAGCAGGAGCGCCAAAGAGAAAAGTAAATTGAAGTTGCAGAACAGCAGCAGTGGTGAGTAAATACATTTGTTTACTGCAAAGAAAAGGGGCCTCGAGTCCCGGCTTCTGTAGGGTGTGCTTCTGCAGGATGTAGTTGTCAACTTCATTTCTGCCTTCCCTGTGTCTCCCCACAAGAGGAAAAGATTCGATCCCCATTTTTGAGGCGTTTTCACCTGGCATTTGCTGTAAGAAGGACGTGCAGTCCAGTGTGTAACTGAGGATTTGATCTTTTCCTAGAAATGTCCAAATATAGCTTTAATTTTTCTCACCAGAAAAAACTACTCCTGATACTGGACTATTTGGCTGTGACATGATCTCGTTAGAAAAGTAATTCCTACTGACCTGTAGGCACAGTACTGAGGGGCAGCATGATGTGCTCCCCACTTAACAGAGCTGTGAGTTTATAGAGGGTCCCATTGGTAACAACAGGTAGAAGAGAAAGGATAGATACTTGTAATTTTCTGTGTTTATTCCAGCAAGCACTTCATACTAAATATACACCTCAAAACTGAAACTACCAGTAGTAGTCATTCATTATACAGTGTTTCTGTATGTCTCTTAAAGCAGTTTTTGTTTGTTTATCCTTTGTACGTTGGTCACATGGTGCAGGAAGGACTTAGTTTTGCTGCGTGTGTGCAGTTGCCTCCATAGATAAAACATCTCTCTCCGGAGATTCCCAAGTAGTCCTTCCCTGAGTGCTCGGTTGCTTGGAGCCTTATCTGTGCCTTTTCCAAGAGTGAGATTTTCCATGTGCCTGTGTGGAAAGGCATCGTGAAGTAGAGAAAACTGGAGAATAGAATTATAGGAAAGGCGAGGCTCAGTCTGAGACACACTGACAGACTGAGGTGCAAGGACAGTCAGAAGGACACACTGACAGACTGAGGTGCAAGGACAGTCAGAAGGCAGACAGTGGCTGCCTTCAGTCAGACTTTAATAATGAATGTTGGTTCTTTTCTTTCTCGTTATTGCCCCAACCAAATTGACAGTAAACATAGTGGTCAGTAACTGTTTTAATCCACATATTTCTTTTGATGTTGCATATTCAAATTTTTTTTTACTTAAACTTCTAGAAAATAGCTTTCAGCAGTTAGAAAATACTTTCAAACTTAAATTTATAAAATTATTTTTAAGAAGCATATATTTTTTTCCCTCTCTCTCTTCATATCAATACTGAATATGTGTATTTCCAAGTGAGACTCTGAGATAGTGGCCAGAATGAGTGGTCTCCACTCCAGGTTCTGTCGCTTAGTAAATCTCCTTACTTGGTGACACATGCTTAGTTTCAGACCAGGACTGTAAACACCATTTGTTTGAATTCTGTGTATTAAGTAAGGTTAGGGTTGATTTGCTTCTGACTCAGCCAGAAAAATGACACAAGTTAAAGAGTTAAATTTTGATTATCTATTTCTTGGATGAAATTTGACAACTTTTACCCCCCTTTGTTTAATGGAGCTGTCATTTGTCATGGTCAGCTTAAAGAATGATTTGGGCTTTCATGTTAGAAGATTTCGTATGATTATGTTTCATATCATACGTGAATAAATTTGATTATAACTTAATTATAGTTAACTTATAACTAAGTAAGTTTATAATTAATGTATTTATATATACGTACACATACAGAATGTTTTTAGTACATTTTGTAGGAAGCCACAATAGATTTTGCTTTATTTAGTCATTGGGCATATCTTCTACCTTTTTGTTTTAATTTGAGATTGGCTGCCTTTCCTAAATAATTTTTATATAAATTTATATGAGCTGAAATTGTGAACAAATTTTAGAATGTTTACAGTATTTGTTGATGTATACACTACTGAGTCCCCTACAGTCTAATTAGTTTCTGTATCCCAAAGTACATTTATGGTGTTGACATGTGAGAAATCCAGGGTTAGCATGTATTTTTGTGGCTTTAATTTCTTCCTCCTGATTTCTCTTCATTAGGACAGCTGTTTTGAGTTTCTTAACAAAAACCTTGGTCTTAAAAATTCTAATTGTATAAAAGAAACAGTGTCAGATAATTTATGTTAACTGTTTTATTCTCAGACCTATACATTTTAGATAAATTATCAATAGATTAGACATTTTGACTTAAAGGATGATGCCTTTCTTAAAGCAGATCCTATTGTTAAATTCCTAAAAGATTTAGTATTATCAGGTACAGCTTAGTGTAGAAGAATTAACAGTATCAAAAGCCCTTCAATAAATTAATTACCTTTGTAATTCAGTCACTTAAAAAAACCCACAGAAGTGCCTATTTTATTATCACATAATTAAGAATTGCTTTCAAGTATCTTTTTGAAAAAAATCATAGTACCGTTTAAATTATTACAATCAATGTTATGGAGTTTCACATTCTAAAATTAAAAGTCTGTTGGCTAAAGTTAATTCCTAGTTTAAAGAAATAGAAACAGATTGCATTTAGTACTCTTGAATATAATCAATTTAGAAGTAAGTCTTGTTTATTCTAACACCCTTTAATAAAGTCCATAGGAAAGATCTCTTGTATGCATTGGAAAAGACATTCCTTTTTATCATTTTATGTAGATGGGTGTTTTCCTGCTTGAATAAGTGTACACTATGTGTATGTCTGGTGCCTGTGGAGGCCAGAAAACAGCATTGGTTCCCCTGGGGCTGGAATTGAAATTGTGGGCACTAGGGCAAACCTTGGCCTTCTGGAAAAGCAGCCAATGGCCTTGACTGGAAAGCCATCTCTGCAGCCCTGGAAACTTCTTTATACCACTCGTTATGCCATAACTAGCATATGCCGTGTGCATGCGCATACGTGCTTCCTGGGTGGCTCTAGCCCAGGATAAAGACTAAAAAGAAGGAAACAGGTAGCAATCTTAAAGAGAATTTTATATTTTCATCCAACTTTAAACACTACTACCTATTGGAGAGTGGACGTGTGTGTGTGTGCGCACGTGTGTTTATACTATTTATATTTATCAATAAGTAGGTATTGGTAGGAAATCTAGATAGGAATTCTGCTGTCAGTTTTGGTAAGAAATATTTGGCTTCAGAACCCGTGTGTCTTTGATACAATTGGAAAGGATTTGAAAAGGATAAGAAGTGTTTATTCTTGTGTTACAAAAAGTGGGCTATCCATCAAATCTCTGTAAAGGATAGGATCTTAAGGACAGGGTAAACAAGTACAGCTGGTGGGCTCCAAAGCTTGGTCTTAAGTGAATACTTTTAGCTACTTAGCTATTTGTAGGTGGAAGTATAGGCATACGTAGGCTACGCCTACAGGCTGGTACTCGTGGCCTACAGTTGCTCCTGATACACTGCTGACTGGTTACTTTAGTTAATGTCTCCCTTGTTAGTTCCTGCTAAGGAACAGTGGTGAAACAGTGGGACTGGGTGCAGTAAATGAATCTATCTTTTTGCCTACATATCTTAGAGCATAGTCCGTCTGAGAGAGTGTTGTTTCCTTTCCTGGAGAAGGTGTGTCTCTGTTTGCACAGATTGCCCTCAGAACATGTGGGCTTTACAGACATTCCTACTGGGGAAGTTTGCTTTTCATTCGTGTCCTTCAGCAAAACATCCCAATTGATATTGTGTAGGTCCATTCTCCCTTTCTTCAGAACCCTTTTATTTTTCTAAAGGATATTGTTCCCATCGATATATTGATATCTTGTCATAAGAGAAAGAAGATTGTTTGGTGTAGTGGTTTTGAGACAGTTTCACTAGCTATCCCAGGCTGGCCTCAAACATGCTCATTCTTGTACTTCAGATACCCACGTACTGGGATTAAAGGCGTATACCTCCATACCTAGTAACAGGTTTATTTTCAGCTAAATGTGTTCATAATGTGAATGATTCTTATGTTTGGTATTCTACTCTTACGAAGATGCGGTTTAAAGATTTCACTTCACCGACACGTTTACCGCTCTCCTTGCCTGTCTGATTAGAAGGATGGGCAGCTAAGCCAAGGCTCTTGGAGCCTTAGCAGCTGTCTGTCGTTGACCTGGAGTTTAGTCTCATCAACCAGAATTTCACCCCAAAGACTAACCCTTTCTGTACAACACAGTCCTGTTAACAATCCTTCTGCTCTTACAGCTGGCGTCCCTCGCTCAGTGCTGAAAGACTGGCGGAAGGTGAAGAAGCTGAAGCAAACCGGAGAGTCGTTTTTGCAGGATGACTCTTGCTGTGAGATCGGGCCCAACTTACAAAAGTGCCGAGAATGTAGACTTATCCGCAGTAAAAAGGGAGAAGAATCAACTCACTCACCAGTGTTTTGTAGATTTTACTACTTTAGGAGGTAAGAAGTAGAAGAGTGGTTAAATAATACCCTCTCATGCTGTGCTGTGTCAGTGGCTCAATTACTATTGTTCCGAGATCTTTCTTCGAAAAGATTCATTCTTTCTTCATCAGAAAGTGTTAGAATTTTTCCTAAAAATTGTAAGAAAATATCCACCTTAATTTTAAATTTCTTAAAAATGCATATATTTTTGCCAGAACAGTTTAACATTTATTTAAGTAAAAAAATGTCTATGAATCCAGATAAACGACCTTGGCTATAAAACAAGGAATGGTCATTCTTAAACATTGTAGCTATTATATCATATTATAGTTCCCAAGTTTTATAGTAAAATACAGAAATCATTTAGATATTAATCTATTTAACATAAATATTGTTAAGTACTTTACATATAAAAAACTTTATAAGAAAGGCCAGGTAACCACGAGTGAAACTAGTTCTAAGTCTCACCCTCCAGACCTCACGATTGTTCTTGAATCCCGTCCTCCGTGAAGGTGAGGACCTTTCCGAGGCTGCCGGCCGAGCTGTTTGATTGGAGGCTGTGTGGGTGCTTAGGACCGTTGTGGAGACACACAGTGCACACAGCCCTTGCTGCAGTTCAGCACATGGATCAGCGGACACAGGGCTCAGTCTGAGCCCAGCCTGGGCTATGTAGAGAGACCCTATCTCAAAAAAAGAAAACAAACAAAAACCCCAAAGCCATACATTATCTTTTACTTCAGAGTCTGTAGCTACTGGTCCACCAAAGGCAATGCAGGGCACCTTGGGAAGGAGCTGAGGGTATAGAAGTGGTACTCATGCATGTGTGAAAGAAATTCCAAAGGAATCAAGGCAGTAGTTTTGACAGGATGAGAAATCCTCAGGTTTGAGGGAAAGAAATGTTCTGATGAAGACAGCCTGTACTGGGTGAAGGTGATTAAATAGGTTGCTTCTCAGAGGGATGAATATATTAGCTTTCAAAGAGAAGCAGAACCTGGGAAATTAGAAGTTCAAGGTGATTGTCAGGTCACGGGATTACTATATAGCAAGTTTGAAGCTAGCCTAGGCTATGAGACCCTGTCTCAAAAACTAAACACCTCATTAAAATAAAAAGATGGCTACAGTTATAAAACTAGAACTCCTAAGGTGATTAAACTTAATCACCTTAAACTTTTTTTTTTCTTTTTTCTTTTTTCTTTTTTTCGGAACTGGGGACCGAACCCAAGGCCTTTTGCTTGCTAGGCAAGCGCTCTACCACTGAGCTAAACCCCCAACCCCCCACCTTAAACTTTTAACTTGATCAATTTTAGATTAAGGAAGGCTAGTCATAAAATAACTTTAAGCCTGGTGTTACATGCTTCTAATTCCAGAACTCAGGATCGTTACACAGACTTGTTGCTAGTTCAAAGCTAGGCTGGGTTACAGTGTGTAACGTTTGGTGGGTGGGGTAAAAGGAAACAACAACAACAAACAAATCAATTGCTTTGATAACATTGGCCAGACGTACTGACTCCTTCTCCCTCACCTTATACCTCGTAGTGTTCCCCGTAGTTAGCCCCGGATCGTAGTTACTCACAGTAGATAATCAGTGTTGCCCTATTGAAGGTTGGACGTAGAGGCTTGTACATGCTGGCTCATTGCTGTACTGTGAGCTTTAGACCCCATCTCTTAGTTCTTGAAATAGCCTAAAGCCAAAACCAGTGCTGCTTGTCATTGTCACTAGATAATGCCTGAGACTTTGAAATTGATAAATAACTTGAGTACGTGTGAGAAACTATCCTCTTTCATGGCTTATAATTACAACATGTTTATACTGTGGGAGCACAAAAATTCTCATCTTAGTTTCTAATGTTTTGTGTTTAATGTTTCAGATTGTCCTTTAGTAAGAATGGAGTAGTCAGAATAGATGGTTTCTCTTCTCCTGATCAATATGATGATGAAGCCATGAGCTTATGGACCCATGAAAACTATGAAGATGATGACATAGATGTTGAAACCTCTAAATATATCTTGGACATAATAGGTGACAAGTTCTGTCAGTTAGTAACGTCTGAAAAGACAGCTTTGTCCTGGGTGAAAAAGGATGGTAAGGAAGTTAATACAACATACACCTTACACATTTCCCTCAGAGAACTTTCTCTATTGTTTAATCTGTGAGTCCCTCATCTTACCGAATCGTATTGACCTTTCAGCTGTGATAATGCTACCTCTTAAGGAACTGAGGTTCAGATGTTCCATTTTGAAACTGAGTGGACTATTCATGAAATTGCAATATTTTCATAAGTCTACAATATAAACTAGTATGACGTCTTTGCATGAAAATTATAGTGTGTGTATATATATGTGTGTATATATATATGTACAGATATGTTAGTTCATCACTAGTTTTTTATATTTGAATCTTCTACATTTTGTTTGACTTTAACTTACTGCAGATAATGTCTTCAAATATCAGGCCTATAAAACAGAAAAGTTAACTACTTTGTGTATTTGTTTATCAAGTAACTTCCTTGATTCTGTTTGTTTAAATGTAAAACTCTGCACAGCAGCAAGTCCCGATGTGGCAGATGGGCTCGGTGTTCCTTAGCTTCTTTCTTTACCTCTTCTTCCCTGGTATGTCGATGTGTAATAATTGGAAAGAGACAACCGTGACTGCTTGCTAGCTTGTGGGGAGGCCATAGGCCCCACTAGACGTACTACATGGTAGAAACCCTACTCTGGATACAAGCTGGACACTTCAGTGTTCACTTAGGGTTCCTTGGGAGTCTTGTAAGGAATCTGCTTTGGGAGTGGAGGCAGGAGGACAGATAGTTGTGGCCTGCCTGATAATATGACAGCTGCATATTGAGAAGCTGTGTCATATAGAAGTAAGAATCCGTTCCTGTTTTCATTAAGACAGTGTGGTCATTCTTCATTGATTGTCACTTATTTCTGCTGTAGTTCGGCCAGAAGTGCACCAAACAGAACATGCCTGCCTCTAAAGTTCTGCTTTCTTCTCTTTTCAGCCAAAATTGCCTGGAAAAGAGCAGTGCGAGGTGTCCGGGAGATGTGTGACGCGTGCGAGGCCACACTGTTCAATGTCCACTGGGTGTGCCGCAAGTGTGGATTTGTGGCTTGCTTGGATTGCTACAAGGCCAAGGAGAGGAAGAGTTCTAGAGGTGGGCACATAGTCTAATGAGATGGAGTGGAGGTACTCTATTGCTAAGCCCTTCCTTACCTGTGGGTACGTTACACTGAGGACAGTCATAACATTTGGGTCAGCAGCAGCAATCAACTCACTTTATTAGTGTCTGCGTTTGGAGCGAAGCTCCAGTTTCATGTTCGAGCCCCGTCCACCCACCGAAGCCCAACCTGCAATGGATCCACTGTAAGGCAGAATTTCTTCAGTTACCAAATTCAAATTTAGTTGAGGCTTCGTGCTTTCAGACTCCAGTTCATAGTATGGGTATCTTTCTAGGCTCTCTTAATAGTGGTTAATGTTAAGTCATAATTGAATACTGCGTATCAGTCTGTACTATTTAAACAAACGTTTAAGAGCACTCCCATTACTACCATTTATCACATAGGTCTTTGTTCTGCTTCAGGGGTGGTTGGCTTTTTGTTTTTTGTTTTCCTGTTTATTTATTCATTTTATATCACAATCAATGACACTGACACACACACACACACACACACACACACACACACACACACACACACACACACACCCTGTTCTCCCTTTCCCCTCTGTTGTGAGAGGAGGGTGGGTATCACGCCCATCGAGCCTTCGCAGCAATAGGCCTTTCCACTGAGGCTGACAAGGCCTTGCAGTTTCTTGCAGACAGGACGAATTTTGTGTCGTGAGTTGTATGAGTGGGTAGCTGTCCTTACCACTGCTGTCCTGTCTAGCTACAGGCTCTAGGTTCCCACTGCTCGGACTTTCACCTAAAGCCACTCCCACAGACTCCTGGGACCCTCCCCGCTCCCAGATCTCTGGCAAGTTCTAGGGATGCCCATCTCCACCAGCCTCTGGTTTCCGTTCATTCTCCTGGTCATCTCTCCTGCCCTCCCCACATCTGATTCTGACCCCCCACTTCTTATTCCCCCTCATCCCCTCCCTCAGCCAGTTCTCTCCCTCCATCTGCCTCCCATGACTATTGTACTCCATTTTCTAAGAGAGACTCAAGCATCCTTGCTTGAGCCTTCCTTCCTGTTTAGCTTCTTTGGGTTTGTGGATTGTAGCCTGGGTATCCTGTGCTTTATGGCTAATGTCCACTTACCAGTGAGTACATACCATAAATGTCCATTTGGGTGTAGATTGCCTTACTCCGAATGATCTTTTCTAGTTCCATCCATTTGCTTGTGTAATTCATGATGTCCTTGTTTTTAATAGTTGAATAGTATTCCATCGTTTACATGAACCACATTTTCTGTATCCACTCTTAGGTGTCTTGACTGTTTGAGATTCCTCTGTTAAGAATTCTCTGTTGTCCAGCTCTGAACCCATTTTGTAAATTGGTTATTTGGGTCCTTGGTGTCTAACTTCTTGCGTTCTTTATAAGTTTTGCATATTAGCCCTCTGTCAGATGTAGAGATGTGAGAGTTCGTGAAGATCCTTTCCCAATCTGTAGGCTTCTGTTTTATCCTATCAACATCGTCCTTTGCCTTACAGAAGCTTTTCAGTTTCATGAGGTCCCATTTAACAAATGTTGATCTTAGAGCTTGAGACATTGATGTTCTTTCAGGAAGTTGTCTTCTGTGCAACTTGATCAAGGCCGTTCCCCACTCTTTCTTCTGTTAGATTTAGTGCATGTAGTTCTATGTTGCGGTCTTTGACCCACGTGGATTTGGCTTTTGTGCAGGGTGCTAGGTATGGATCTATATGCATTCTTCTACAAGCAGACCGCCAGTTAGACCAGTACTGTTAGTCGAAGATGCTTTCTTTTTTCCATTGTATGGTTTTTGCTTCCTTGTCAAAAATCAAGTGTCCATAGATATGTGGGTTTATTGCTGTGTCTTTGATTCTATTCATCGATCAACCTGTCTCTACCAAAACCATGTGCTTTTTCATCACTATTGCTCTGTAGTACAACTTGACGTCAGGCATGGTGATTCCTCCAGAAGTTCTTTCATTGTTCAGGAGTGTTTGGGCTATCCTGTTGGGTTTTGTTTGTTTGTTTGTTTTTCCATATAAAGTTGAGAATTGCTCTTTCAAGGTCTGCAAAAAAATGTGTTGGAATTTTGATTGGGATTGTATCGAATCTGTAGCTTGCTTTTCGTAAGAAGGTGTTTTTCACTGTGTTAATCCTGCTGATCAATGAACATGGGAGGTCTGTCCATCTTCTGAGGTCTTTGATTCTTCAGGACTTGAACTTCTTGTCATACAGATCTTTCACTTGCTTAGTTAGAGTTATACCAAGATATTTTATATTATTTGTGGCTATGTGAAGGGTGTTGTTTCCCTATGTTCTTTCTGAGATGGTTTATCATTTGTATAATGGAGGGGTACTGAATTCTCTAGGGTGTTTTTTTTTTAAAATCAAGTTCATTGATCAACCTGTCTGTTCCTATAGCAATAAATAGCATGTAGTTTTTATTCACTACTGCTCTGCAGTACAACTTGAAATCAGGGATGGCGGTACTTTGCAGAGTTCTTTTATTGTGCAGGATTGTTTTGGCTACCTGGGTTTTATGTTTTCCCATATGAAGTTGAGGACTGTTCTTTCAAGGCCTGAAGGAAATGCTTCACGACTTTTCATGTCATCCTTGTGCAGGGCCCATGCTAATCTTCTCTGTATTGTTCACGTTTTACTCTGTGTGCTGCCGATGTGAGCACTGTTGTCTGTCTTCTTTCTTTGCTTTGGTTTTTGTCTTTTTGTTTTTTGTTTTTGAAGACAGGGTTTCTCCACGTAGCCCTCTCTGTCTGGAACTCACTCTGTAAACTCAGGGACCTGCTTGTCTCTGCCTCCCAAGTGCTGGTGTGCCACTACACCCAATTATGTCATAGATCTTAAAGACTGAAGAGAAAAATCTTTTTATTACAGATATTGAAAACTTTTGTATAATTTTTCACATAAAATGGTATTAGCATTTCACCTGTTAACCTAGTTGAAGATAGAATTTTAAAAGGAAATTATTAAATGCATCAAAAGTGTTGAAGGCTATTCAGGAGCTTAGTATGTAAGGTTAGAGGTAGAACACATGCCTAACATGTACACAGCTTTAGGTTCAGTCTCCTCCACTGGGAAAAATAGAGTTGTCCAGGTGTGGTGGTACATGTTCTGGAAATTGAGGCAGGAGGATTGGTTCGGGTTCAAGTTGAGCCAGGGGTGTAGAGCAAGAGCCTGTTGATTCATAAAGTTTACACAAGGCTGCTCAGGAAGTGGCTGCTTTAGTGGTATCCAGTCGTGAATAAAGCTGGGATGAAGGGAAGGGATTAGAGGCTCTGTGTCCTTGGCTCACATAACGGGGGAAGAGCTATGTCTTAGTCTTCATATCTTTTCCATTGGTCGAGTTACTCCACTTTCTCAACCCTTTTACTATATGTTTACTACCAATAAGCCCTGAGTATGTTAAAGCATTTCAGAAAGTCTACAGTAAATGTGAGTAAATGATGTAACCATGTTAAGAAATTCATCTTGGCATTCAGGTAACTTCCTAAGGTGTGGGGCTGCAGCTAGGAGCTAGGGCATATAGGAGGTCCTGTTTGTATGGGATCTTTTTAATCTCGTCAGAACGCATTGTGACATCTTTGCGAAGGTAGTTGCGTGGTTAACATTTCATTTTCCTGTTCCATAGGCCTTTTGTTTCCCTTTGTCAGATTTTGGAAATAGATTTTATTTTGCTATAGTTTGTCCTGTACCCCACAGCCTTGTTCTGCATGAAGGTTTCATCGCCCTTTTTAAACATGGTATAATATTTATAATCAATTCAGATAGTGCTGCCATTAGCTTCTGTAGTACTCTGTTTGGATGCTATAGATATAGTTTATGACAGAGCAGTCAGTCCTTCAAGTATGTAACATGTGCCATCTTGTGTATCACTTGACTTTCCCATTAACTGCTTTTATAAAATCACAGGATAGGGGTGGTGCATCCATTACATAAGCTCATCAGCCTAAGTGACTGCAGTGTAAGCAGCATTTATAGTTCCTTCTCAGGTGTGCATAGGAGACCTCTTAAAGGTAGCATTTGAAGTTTGTTTACTAAAAATTAATTCCAGTGAGGATTTTCATGGACTATCTCTAGGATTTATGCTGAATTGCTTGAGCTGTGTACATTTTTATTGGTTTGTTTTAGAGTCACATTGTAAGTGGCCGCCTAAGTCAGTAAGTTAATAATCGTCTCAGGGATATATGGAATACCCCATGCTGTGCTCACAGTACACCTACATGTGTGGAGCCTCGTTTGAGATCAGCAGTAGCAATTAATATTCCTCTATAGGAGCACTGACTGCTCTTCCAGAGGTCCTGAGTTCAATTCCAGCAACCACATGGTGGCTCACAACCATCTGTAATGGGATCTGATGCCCTCTTCTGGTGTGTCTGAAGACAGTTACAGTGTTCTCATATATAAAAATTAAATAAATCTTGTAAAAAAAAATATTCCTCTACCCATGTCCTCTCTTCCTGTCCTGACTGTTTTTGCGTTTTCCTTGCATGTTGGCAATTATTTTAACCATGGCCTTGTGCACGTTAGATATGGGCTGACCCTGAGCCTCATGTCAGCATTCATTGAACAGTAGCAAAGAAGGCAGGGCTCCCTTCAACCTCTACAGTGTAAGACAGCCTGTCCTATGGAGGAAATAGCTGAGAGCTGCAGATTAACTGAGTTTGGAGTCAGACAGAAGGTGGAAGTGACCCTGCACATAGTAACAGAGGGTGCTGTTTCAGAAAGCACTGTCATACCCTCCTGTCATACCCTCCGCTGCTCAGCCAATGCTTTTATCAAGATTCACGGGTGGTAGATTTTTTTTTTTTTTTCTGACTTTTTAACAACAGAGCAAAATAAAATAGAACACTACAGTTTCAATTTTATGTGACTATACAACTGTCACTTTTATAATTAAAGCTATGAACTTGAAACAAGGTATATTGTCTTACAGATAAAGAATTGTATGCTTGGATGAAGTGTGTGAAAGGTCAGCCTCATGACCATAAACATCTGATGCCAACTCAGATTATCCCTGGCTCTGGTGAGTCTTCCTTTGTATCCAAGGTCCTGAGGGCTCGAAATAGGAAGAGCACTTACAGTTGTGGGGGATGATTCCTGCTTGTGACCTCCGCATTTGACACGCTGGGACTTTTATGTGTTTGAGAACAACCTCGGTTGGTAACATACATAGCTTGTATTCATGCGTCGCGCCTCACCCCCCACCCCACTCCTCAAACAAACAAATATGTAATAAAGTGGGGAAAGATGGTTTAACTAATATTGAATTGCCTTGTTCAACATTATAGGAGCACTTAAAATTAATAAAGATTGTAGGACAAAAATCTTCCTTCCCAGACTTAGTGAAGAAATGCTCCCTACAAAAAAGTGTTCTGATATCTTAATAACTAGACAGTGAGGAAATGAACTTAGGTCTGGTTGGTGGTTCCGTGATGCCGAGATATCTGTAACAGTACTGAGAAATCAAAGGCTTCATGACCTCTGCCTGCTCACAGGTTCTTAGACAGCGCGGAGAGTGCGCTCTTACCCGCGATGCTAATCGTTACTCACTGCTGCTTGCTCTACAGTGTTGACAGACCTTCTCGATGCCATGCACGTTCTTAGGGAAAAGTATGGAATTAAATCCCATTGCCACTGTACAAACAGACAGAATTTACAGGGTGGAAATTTCCCTACAATGAATGGCGTGTCTCAAGTAAGTAGAAAAGTCTCTGTTTGCGTACCACACAACAGTTACCTGACTTAGCTTTGGATGTTTGAAACTCAGGTTTTACCCACACATGGGAGATATGCTTTTAATCAAAGCATCTAGGAAGCTGGGGCGGGATTGCTGTGAATTCAGTTTCTAGTTAGCCTGAGATATATGGTGGGACTGTCTCACAAAGGAAAAAAATAACTAAGCTCCACTCTCGGGTTTGTGTTTCTGTATTACTCATGTAAATGTCTTCTGACTGCTTTTGATCTGAGTAACTGAGGAAAGTGTTAAAGTTAAGTGTCTCACCCTTACAGGTTCTGCAGAATGCTCTTCATCACAGTAATAAAACCTCTGCGTGCCCGCCTGAGCCTCAGCAGCAGAGCACCCCCCAGAGAGCTCAGGCTAATGGCAGCAGCAGCCCTGGAAGTGCAAGCACAGACAGCAGGTTGACGCCTCCCGAGTCCCAGTCACCACTGCACTGGCTGGCTGATCTTGCTGAGCAAAAATCCAGAGAGGAAAAACAAGGTTTGTGCTGAAGGGCTTCAGTGTGAATGCCAGTGTCCTCACTGCACATGGTCTGTAAATGTGCTTTCTGCCTTACTTCAGTGACCGCTTAGGAGCCAGCACTCCTAAAATTGATATCAAATTAATTACATACTTATTTATGAATCAGGTTTGCAAAATTGTCAGAGCACCATATTATAAATGAACTATAATTTATGCTAGCATTTGACCATTTTTATTCACAACAGATAAACGACTAACAACTCTGAGGTTCTGAGAAAAACCAGAGTTGTGTACTGAGGGTTTTAACCCATCAGTCTGTGGTCAGGTAAAGTGAGTGCTACAGCAGGTTGTTATCCCCATTATAAAATGCAAGGAACCTATTGTTTCTATACTTCAGTATTGAATGTATGCAAAATCTTTGTTAAATTTTATTTCAGAAAACAAAGACTTTACACTTGAAAAGGAAATTAAAGAAGATGAGGAACAAGATGCCCCTGACTCTCCAAATGGCAGCACATCCCCTCCAGCATCCCAGAACAATGAACAGGGTTCAACCCTACGGGATTTGCTGACCACAACAGCTGGCAAGCTTCGTGTGGGCTCTACGGATGCTGGCATTGCCTTTGCGCCAGTGTATTCAATGGGAGCCTCAGTGAGTGTGCTGGCTAATCTGTGTTAGATTGGTGGTGTGCATGCTGTCTAAGTTCCATAGCATCTAGCTACTTGATAGTTAGCTGTGGTTCTAACAGAACAGATGCAGATGAAATGCAGTGGGCCAGATTGCTGGCCTGTTCTCATTCCAGCTCTCCCTTCAAAGCTAGAGCTTTGTGTATTTCTCATGTAGCCTGCTGGAGAAGGGGCTGTGAGTCCAGAGAACTCTAAGATGAGTTTGCACGATGTGAATGCTATATTTGTAGTGGGGGAAAGAATCAGAACCATATGGGAGTGTCTATGGAATGCTTGCAGAATGACTTCCTAAGGAGACGACATTATAGATGCTTTTAAAGTGTGTGGAGAATTCTCATCCCTACACCCTTTGCAGGAGGCCACACCAGTGTGTAAATTAGGGCAGTTGTGCTCTGAGCCTGCAGAGTTGTGGTTTGTTGCATCACCAAATTTAGGGTCCTCACTGTTTTCAGAAGTCGTTTGGTTTTTTTAATAGAGTGGCAAAGGTGGCCGGACTATGCCTAACATTCTTGATGACATCATTGCTTCAGTCGTTGAAAACAAAATTCCACCGAATAAAACGTCCAAGATCAATGTAAAATCAGAGCCTAACGAAGAACCTAAAGAAAGCAGACAATCTGCCACGAATGAAAGCAATAAGTTTTACCGTGACATACCACACACTTGGATCTGTGATCAGCATGTCTTATGGCTTAAAGATTACAAGAACAGTAACAACTGGAAGCTTTTCAAAGAGTGTTGGAAACAAGGACAGGTATGTATGCTGTACTCCATGCACGGGGAGGAAGTAGACAGGAAACTTAATTTCTGCCATGGGGAAAAGAAGAACCCACAAATAACAGATTACCAAAATTATTATTTCCAGATTTCTGCTTTTGTTCAGATGTATGTAATTTTTTAAGGGAGTAGAGTGTTTGTCAAATAGTTTTAGTTTAATGAGTAGATATGTATTAGTAATATATTTATAAAATTAATTTGGGTTGGGGATTTAGCTCAGTGGTAGAGCGCTTGCCTAGAAAGCGCAAGGCCCTGGGTTTGGTCCCCAAGCTCCGAAAAAAAAAAAAAAAAAAAAAAAAAAAAAAAAAAAAGAAAAAATTAATTTTTTTCTTGTTCTGATTTGTATTTCAATTATGTTACTAGAATGATAATTTACTAATTTATGTTATGTTAATTATAATTTGCTAGTTAATTTACTGTTGTGTTAATATTAAAAATCTTGATGAAAATGTAGATGTTTTTCCTTTTAATGTAGAGGAGTTTTAGGAATAGTATTTTTGTTTTGTTTCCTCTGTGTGTTGGTTTGTTTTTACCTTTAATAGGCTTTGGATAAAACCAAGGTCCATGCAGTACTCAAGTGTGTGCTTTTCCACTGAATGAACACCTTGATTCATCAAATCTTTCTCCCAGTTTTGGGTATTTGAGACAGGGTCCTATGTAGCTTTGGCAATTTCTGGAACTCACTGTGTAGACAAGGGTAGCCTTGAACCTACAGAAATCCACCTGCCTCTGCCTCTGAAGTGCTGGGATAAGAGGCTTGAGCCACCACACACCTGGCCTTCATTTCATCATATCTTAAATACAGAGTTCAATTATTTCTTCCTGCCCAGATAATATTGGTTTTCCTTATGATCAGAGTCTGACTTAATGCTTTATATGTGCTTCTAATGTCAAGTACTTACATTCATGAAAAATTATGAACAGACTGAGGGTATTAATCTTGCTTCATTTGTTTCTTCCTCTTTGAAAAATTACTAGACTTTTGTTATCTACCCATCATTACTATCTGTGTGCTCGTGTTTGTGTGCAGCTGCATGTGTACAATGAGAGTTGCTGAGCAACTTTTTGGGGTCAGTTCTCTCCTTCTACCTTATAGACTTTAGGGATTGAGTTCGGAGCATTTGGCTCGGTTAAGGTCTTTATCAGTGAGCCACTTCACCAGACACACCATACAGTTACGAACACAACTAAGAACCATTTCCCTGTAGTGATTCTCAGTCTTTAGTGAAAAGTTTGCTGTTCTTTGAACTTTTGCTAGTTGAACAAGAAAGTGGGGTTAACACATGCTAGTGATTGCTTTAGAAGAGTGTGGTAAAGAAACTCACAGCTTAAGTATTCACAATGAAAGGTTCTTAAATATCAAGGAATTTTAACATACATTGTAGGCAATGGCTCTGCTTGGGAATTTATTACAGAATTTATAGGAAAATAATAGAGGTGAGAGTTCTGATTAGGAAGTATTGAGGTATTTCAAAAGGATGATGGCAGTAACTTTAGAATTGTACTTGGAATTATTGTAATATGCCATTTATTTAGCTGTCTAATTTTTAAAGTAGGTAAACGGCTTAACTTGGGAGTACTTTTATCTAGGAACTGTAGTTCGTGAATTGCCAGCAATAGTCACCTACTAGCTGGGCCTATCTTTGTAGCTGAACATGCTATTAACCGATGGAAACAATATTTAATGGAGCATTCAACTAAAGTTCTTGATGGGTTTGGTTTTTGCTTTTTATTTTATGTGTATGGGTGTTTTGCTTGCACATATGTCTGTGCCCCACTTGCATGACTGGTTCCTGTGAAGGCCAGAAGAGGGCATTGGATCCCTTGAAACTAGAGTTACAGATGTGTGAACCACTGTGTAGGCACTGGGAATCACCCACGTCTTCTGCAACAGCAGCCAGTGTGCTAGCTGCTGAGCCATCTCTCCAGCCCTTTGTTCTGTTCTAAGACGGTCTCACTCTGTAGCCCCTGCTGGCCTGGAACTCATTGTGTAGACCAGAGGGATTGGGGTGAATCTTCAAAAGCTCCTTTGTAATTAAGTTTTTAATTTGAGGCTTTTCTTTAATGATGAAGTTTTAAATGTTTTAGAAAGTTAATGTCTTATAAGTCAGATTTTTAGTTTGTCTATAATATAGAACTATGTTATTGGAATAAAATCTGAATAATTTATCAGTTGAACAATTAAACATAGAAGTATTTCTATATAACTTATTAGAGTTTTTAGAAGTAGTAAATCTAAGGCAAGATTTATTTACAGTCAGTCACTAAGCATAAAGTATGATGTCACACCTGTTCTCAGTGTTGTTTTCCAGATCCTTCTAGAGGGCAGAGAAAATGTGTCTATAGTGTTGTAAATCCAGTGTCCACTGTATTTTAATCTTTTTTCCCCCCAATGTTTCTGCAAATACTGCATAGTTACAAATAGTTTATAGAGTGTCTATAGAAAGTTTGCCTATGAGTACAGCAGTCTCCCATCAGTGCAGCACTCACTTCAGAAGGACTTTCCCTGAAATGCTCATTCAGAACTGCCATTCTGTCGGGTCTAGTGGCACATGTAAGTCTCTGCTCTCAGACACTGACGCTGGGGACTGCTGATGCCACATTGCAGAAGTCCTGTGTCAGAGTAGAAGTAGACCAGTGAATAAAGAAGAAAGCAGTAAATGAATGTCCCCTCCCGCTGCGGCATCTCCCAGTGTTTTCACTCACACGTGAGCGTCTTCCCAGTCCAGAGCTGTTGAAGTACCTCCGCTGTGCTCACATCTGCAGTAGAGCCGAACCTCACAGTGCCTCCACTTGCATGTACCCTGAAGCTTTGAAGTGTTTAGGCGCCTTTTAACTATTGTTTATTTGTGTTTATCCATAAGCCTGCAGTGGTTTCCGGTGTGCATAAGAAAATGAACGTTAGCTTGTGGAAGGCAGAATCAATTAGTCTGGATTTTGGAGACCACCAAGCTGATCTCCTCAACTGCAAAGACAGCATTGTTTCCAATGCCAACGTTAAGGAGTTCTGGGATGGTTTTGAAGAAGTGTCAAGTATGTTGTTTTTCACTGTTGTCTCACCCATGTAACCTTAAGATGATACCTTGATAATGCGACTTCATTTCTTCACCTGGGAAGCATCTCTCTCAGGAGAGAGACAGACAGACACACACCTGGGGGTAGTGACATACAACTGTCTTAGCACTTGGTTAAGCAGAAAGAGACAGGAAGTTCTGGAGTCCTAGGTCATCCTTGGCTACTTAGTGAGTTTGAGGTCAGCTGAGCTAAGACCCTATCTATAAAAGACAAAAGATAATTTAGAAACAAAATAGTGGTTCATAATCCTAACTCTAGTCCTGATTATCTTTAACTTTGACATAACTTATGCTGTATTTCCTAATAGAATTTTGGTAACTCCCCAAGATTGTGGAAATTAAATTATATAGTTTAAGTTAAATACTTTGAAAATTAAAAACTATAAATGTAAGACTATTATTAAGAAATATGAATAATTCTGAAGAGCAGTTCCTTTTAGATACTGAAGTAGTTAATGCATGTCTCCCATATTAAAATCTTTGGGCTGGAGAGCTGACTTAGCAGCTCTTGGAGAGGTCTCGAGTTTGGTAGCTTACAGCTGCCTGTAGGTAACTTCGCGTCCAGGAGATCCAATGTTCTCTTCAAACTTCCTTGTATATCTACCCATGCACACATAAACACACACGCAGTACATCTAAAATGTGTTAATGCTGCATGAATACCTAAGAAAAAGACCAGCCAGTGCGCAGGAAGCAGCCGTGTACTACAACTTAATCATTGACATTCTTTCTCAAACACTAATAAAAAGGCCTAAGTTACATTTTCAATAACTAGCTTCTATCTTTATAGAACGTCAAAAAAACAAAGGTGGAGAAACAGTGGTGTTAAAATTGAAAGACTGCCCATCTGGAGAAGACTTCAAGACCATGATGCCAGCAAGGTGTGTATGGCGTGGGAAGTGAAGCCGTGCTTATTCCCAGCATTTGCAACCACTACCATAACCATAGAGAGTTGGTTTTGTTTCTGTTTTTTGTTTTGTCTTGGTTTTTCCTCAATAAAGAGAACTAACCAATAGGCAGAATTAAGACTATAGTCTCATCAAGGTGAAGACCTTGTACTGCAGGGGCAGTGTGCTGTCCAGTTGTAGGCCTCCCTCTTTCTGGGTCTTGTCCTTAGCGGTTGTGTTTCGGGAAGTGTAATTGAAGCATTAATATGTACTGTACTGTACTGTACTGTATGCCCCCTCGTACAGTACATCAGTTGAGACTCTGGAGGGATTCTGGAATAGTAGTGCCTGGTTTAAGGAAAGGGGATTATAGTGTCCTTCAGAACTGAAGAGCCTGGGGCCAGTCAGTGGTGCTGCACGCTTTTCCTCTTAGCCCTTGGGAGGCAGAGGCAGGCAGACCTCTAAATTCAAGGCCAGCCTGATCTACAGATTGAGTTCTGGGATAACCAGTGCTACATGGAGAAACCCTGTCTCAAAAAACTCAAAACTAAGAAGAAAAAAAGAATTTTGTACTTCCAAATATTTTAAGCGCAAGTTTATATTTTAAAAAACAACTGTATTGTTACCTTTAGATATGAAGACTTTTTAAGAAGTCTGCCATTGCCAGAATACTGCAACCCAGAAGGGAAGTTCAATTTGGCCTCCCATTTGCCAGGGTTCTTTGTACGCCCTGATCTAGGGCCCAGGCTGTGCAGCGCCTATGGTGAGTATATGTTCACATTTCTCGGATTGAGACTGAGGGTAACAGACTTCAGCCCAGAAGCCTACTGTCCAGTGACTTCTTACTAAACCTGTTCTTTAAATAATATTATTGAAACCCTTTTTAATATCAAGTAATATTATAGGAATTGGCAACTTAAATAGTACTTCCTAACTCCTTATGTCATTTCTATGTATTTTTATTCAGTTGTTTCGTACGTATGTATTTCCATTGATAGTTTTAGGGGCAAGCGTTTATAATAAGGCAAATAACCCAGGCTCGTAATTACTTTGCTATGATACATTCTCGTCTGGGTGTAGTGTTTGGGCACTGTCACTGCACTGTGGTAATGGCCTCATCATCGTCGCTGTGCACTGTGGTAATGGCCACATCTCCCACAGGCGTTGCTGCTGCTAAGGACCATGACATAGGAACCACAAACCTTCACATCGAAGCTTCTGACGTTGTCAATGTTCTTGTATATGTCGGCATAGCCAAAGGAAATGGCGTCCTCTCAAAAGCAGGTAAAGAACCCTACAGAGCAGCCACAGGTGCTGTTGGGGTACAGGCTGGCACAGGAGACGGGAGGGGATTCTGACCTTTGACACTGAGAATCACTTTTCCTGTTTCTCATGTACAAGAAACAGTCATTTCAAAGGTGACTGTTTTTATTTGACCCTTTGCTTTTACTAAGTACTGTATTCGTGAATGCATTTTGTTAGCTTACTGGGAATTACATGCCGAATAGGTACCAGTTCCTGGGGATGTGAAGTGCCATTGTCTTTGTAAACATACACCCCACCCCACCCCACCCACATTGAATTCAGAGGAAAAGAGAGGCTTTGAAATACACTGGGCTGTTTTCCTGTGCTCGTAGATGTTACTCTTTATTCTCTACAACATTGCTCTACCGTCTCTCTGTCCCATCCTTTCGTATTTGACGTCATGGCTGTTACCCCTTCCCTCTCCACTGACTTCTCTTTAAAGTAGGTGGGTGTTGCTCGGTAGGGATTATTGCCCACTAGTGGATGACACTGGTTAAAACTAGGAGCAGACTCGCAACTGTTGTTCCCTTCTGAGAAGTGAACACTTTAGGGGCAAGTATTGTAACGGCAAATAAGCTAAAATTGTAGTTAAATTGCTGTGGGCAGAATATCTGCACGTCATGCGCCGTGTCCAATGCTCTCATTTCCCTGTCTCTGTACCTCGGCCGCCATTACTCCTGCCCTCCAAACGCTCGGCCATTCCAGCACACTCAGGCTTGTCTGATAGACACATGGTTAGACAGTCAGTCATTTCTCTCTCCTATCCCTCGTCCTCCTGTGATGGGTGTGGACGTGTCACTGCCACTTCCCATTTTGGACTTGGCTGCACTGGCCTGTCTGTCTGTGGCACTCCTGAGGGGACGTTGCCCGAGCTGTGGGTGTACCTTTTGCTTTGTTTTTTCAGTGCCGCCTGGCTTTGTGGAGTGTACGGTAGAGTGGCTGAGCTGTGGGTGTAAGGGAGGGTCTCTACTCTCCAACCTTTGTGTACATTGACAGTGATGCTGCTCTCAACTTTCTCGTCACTTAAGGCTTTGACTGCTTAGCTCCTTGACTTTCATGTCTCACCCCCAACCCTGTTCTGCCCACAAAACCTGGAGAGTCAGTGCCACATGAGGTTGTAGTCCCTAGGGCGAATGCCAAGATAGAACCCACTTTTGGCTCGGTTGACACCTTTCCTCGAGCTGTGGTGCTGCCTCTTATGTCAGTCCACTGTCTGCGCCCGTGCCTGTGCCCTTGTAAGCGTAGGACGTGCATGCGGTGCTCACTGGAGCCAGAGGAGGCATGCGATCCACGGGAACTGCAGTTAACAATGGCCACGTGAGTGCCGGGAAGCAAACCAAGCCTGAGCCTCTGCTAGAGCAGCAGGACCCTTAGCTGTGGCCGCTGCTCTGGCCTCTCTACTGTATTTAAATGTTCCCTCAGCATCTTTCTCGCTCTGAGGAGCTTGACGCCTGCTGTTTGCCGTATTAGTCCTCCATGGCCTAACTGGGTCTCTGACTCCTCCTCATTCCAAGCTCCCTATTCCTAACATATTTGCTGTTTTGAGAAAGCTTACTTTCTTTACAATTCCATAGCTTTTAATCATTAGAGGTGTACACAAAGGAAGGTTTTAGGATTATATTCCTACTTAAACATCTAGCTTGCTAGCTTACTTGAATATACTAACCATGTAAGGTGCATGTTTTCCCCTTGCTATGGCTCTCCTGGCTCTTCATGTGCATAGTTGGGATTATTAATCTCATCCTATCAGTGTTCTTCATTTACCAATGGGGTTAACCTGCTCTAGTCAATCGTTCTCATCCCACTGCTGCTGCATCCTCTTCTCTCAATGTTATGGATCTGAGAGGGAAAATTGGAGTACCAGTATATGAATTGAAAATGTACGTTTATTTTAGTTTATTTTGGTATCGTATGGGTTTGGTTGTTGTTGTTTGTGTTAAGGTAAAGCTTTGCTTGCATGGTTCTGTCTAGCTTTGCACTTGCTGTGCAGTGCAGGCTGGCCATCAGGTCACGTCCTCCTCTGTGTTGGGATTGTATAGGTGGCTCCAACACATGGCCCAACCTGTAATTTTATCGAGAAGACATTTAAAAATATAAAACATTTTAAAAATAGAGTTTTAAAGTAACCTAAAGAAGCATCAAATTCTCTGGTAAACTTACAAAGTTCTTTATTTTGTTTTTATTTCCTTAATTAGAGAGAGAACTTTTTCATAGCTAATCTCTTAGTGTTTTCACATTCTTAGGACAGCATTTATTAAATGTGTTTGTGTAGATCTATTAAGACTCCATGAAGTCCTGACTTTTTAAACCCACCCCCCCCAAAAAAAAGTCCTGTTCTTAGTCTACCACACATCTGATCAATACTTGAATTAAGAAACCTTTGCCACCAGATTTGAATATTATAAGGACTGTGCCATCATAGACACTAGGGGACATATGGTACACCCTTCGGAAACACACTAGAGAGATGGCACAGTGGCTACCACCACTCACTGCTCTCCAGAGAGCCCAGGGTCAGTTCCCAGCGACTCACAACTGTCTGTAACTCCACGTCAGGGCATCTGGTGTCCTCTTCCTAATTCCTGAGACAATAGGCACACATGGGGCACACATGCAAACAGTCGCTTATATACATTTACCAACGTGGGAAAGTTTTCTGTAATCGTCATTGCGAGTGCCTAGAGTTGATACCAGATCTGGGGATTTCCAGTGTGCCACCATTTGACAAGGGTTACCTGACATTTCCTTAGAACCTTAGCTTATGAATAAATCGATTTGCGTGCGATGACAGATTAAGCATAGCAAGGACGGAGGAGCTGTTGAACTCAAGCAGAGTATTGTCAGTAGTAACCAGCTCCTCTCACGCTAGCCCTCGCACGTACGTACCAAAGCTCATTACTCCCTTCATTGAACCCAAAGTTAAGGCAATGGCGCTTGTTGGCCTTACCCAGCAGTTAAAGTAACCAAACAATAAAAGTCAAAATGGGGGTTGGGGATTTAGCTCAGCGGTAGAGCGCTTGCTTAGCAGGCACAAGGCCCTGGGTTCGATCCCCAGCTCCAAAAAAAAAAAAAAAAAAGTCAAAATGTTGTCCATTAAGAAATGCCTTGGGGCTGGAGAGATGGCTCCGTGGTTAAGAGCACTGACTGCTCATCCTGAGGTCCTGAGTTCAATTCCCAGCAACCAGATGGTGGCTCACAACCATCTGTAATGAGATCTGATGCCCTCTTCTGGTGTGTCTGAAGACAGCTACAGTGTACTTAGATATAATAAATAAATAAATTTAAAAAAAAAAAAAAAAAAGAAAGAAATGCCTTGAGTTTCTGACATTGCTCAGTCAGACAGTCGGACCATCCCTGGGACAGGGAGCAACTTTGTTTTCTCTTCTGAAACTAAATTTCTAGCTCGAGAGTAGATTTTCTATCTCTGGAGCAAACAGTCATGAAATCATTCTTTCTCTTCCTGTGAACACATACGTCTCACACTCAGGCCTTTGCTCCCCCTAACAATTTTAAACTTGAAGTAGGTTTAACAATGAGGACTGACCCTCGCCCCAAAGGGCATCCGTGTCTCTGTCTAGAAGCTGAGACAGGAGAAGAGTAGCTTACAGTCCAGACTGTGTTGACTAGCAGGCTCTGCGGGTCTGGGCTACAGATTGAGACTATCCTGGGGGGCGGGGAGGGGCGTGGTGTAAAATAAAGAAAGGGCCTCCTGCTCCAACCCTCAGTTTACAGGATTCAGCTTTTTGGGATCTTTTACTGACCCATTGGCAATAATTTCCTGTGTTTCAGGAATACTTAAGAAGTTTGAAGAGGAAGAACTGGATGACATTTTAAGGAAAAGATTGAAGGATTCAAGTGAAATCCCTGGTGCTCTGTGGCATATTTATGCTGGAAAAGATGTTGACAAGATAAGGGAATTTCTTCAAAAGGTAGAACTGAGACATCAGAGCATCCCACTTCTACCTTGAGCGTGGAGTATCACTTAATTTACATTTTTCATTCTGCAATATAAGATCATTTAAACACTTTAGTCTTTTTTAGTGTTTTGTTAATTTCAAAAGGCTCTTTATGTGGAACTGGAACAGTGGCTCAGTTACGATCTCTTGGTGCTTTCAGAGAACCCAGATGTGTTCCTAGCACCCGATGGCAGCCCACACCCATCTGTAACTCCAGTGCCACAGGACCTGAAACCCTGGCCTCTTAGAGCAACAGGCACAGATGTGTGCACAGACACACATGTAGGCAAAGCACTTGAACACATGAATGTAGACATAGTAAGGAAACCGGCTTCAGAGCTGCTGTCTCTTGGTTTAAAACCCATTGTGGTTCTGCTCATGTTCTTGAGTGGATTTAAATAATGTTTCTGGGATCCATAGAAAGAATCCTTATAAGTCACTACCTTATACCAGAACCCCTAAACGTGTTTCAACCTAAAACAAAATTGTGCTTCTTAGATCCAGCTTTTCATTAACTATTAATAGTTTCTGAAATAGGTTTTCGATGGGTCAGGTTGCTGGGTTTGCAAGCATTCCTTATTTTTGTATGTATCCATATGGGCTTACAAAACCCCGTGTGCATGAGGTTTGGCCTTGGAGAGCAAAGGAGGAGGTAAATGTGAGAAGCCAACTAAACAGACGAGAGCGCCACAGTCGGGAAGTGGTGTGTCGGTGTCCGGTGGCTTTCTAAATAATGGCAGAGCGCTTTGAGACAGCTTTCCGTTCTGTAGCTTGGGCTGGCCTCTGACTCAGAGACAGCCAGCTGCCTCTGCCTCTGCCTCTAGGGGGCTGGGATACAAGATGTGATCCCTGGTACACACAGCCCAGCCTTACTTTCTCAGAATTAAGGACAGTCATTAACTTTTTTCTTTGCTTTGAGAAGTTCATTTTCATGCGTGTCAATGTTTTGCCAGCTTTCGTGTCTGTGTCCCATTGCAGACAGTGTCTGAGGACCCCAGAAGGGAGCAGTGCAGTGTTGTGAGCTGCTGTACTGCTGCTGACAATCTAGCCTGGGCCCTCTGCCAGGGGCCCAGTGCCTCTGACCCCTGGGCAGCTGTGCAGTCCCTGGGCAGTGTTTCTAATAGTACGAGAGCAAAAGCCTTAGATGAGGAAAGAAGCGCTCCCCCGTCCTTACCTTGGTGTACACGCTTTTATTTTAACCTCTGTCAGGTTTCAAAAGAGCAAGGCCTTGAAGTCCTGCCAGAGCATGACCCAGTCCGGGACCAGGGCTGGTATGTGAACAGGAGGCTCCGCCAGAGGCTGCTTGAGGAGTACGGGGTGAGAGCCTGCACTCTGGTTCAGTTCCTTGGTGATGCCATTGTCCTGCCAGCAGGAACGCTTCATCAGGTGCGTGGTCATGGGGTTGCATCTGCCGTGTACTGAGAAGAACTGGCTTGTGGGGATGACTGTGTATAGGTAAAACTCAAGGAAGATGTTAGCTAAGAGCATCGCCTCACCAGTGCATTCCCATTAGAATGCTATTTATAGTATTTGGAAGTTAAAGCAGTTAGAACACTTGCAGAGCTTACACGGGTGAGCCTAGACTGTCAGTTTGTACGCTCCACTTCCAACAGACGGAAGAAGCCGGCTGCCGCTCATGCTCACCAACTCGGGAAAGAGCATGGAGAGTGGCAAGGCTTTGAATTTGTAAGCGTCTTGCTTCTCTACATGCTAGTGTAATTTTAACGTATTTCATGAAAGATAGTGAACAATTTCTATAGCTATCTTAAAATCTAAACTGATGCCGAGCATGGCAGTGATGGCTGAAACAGGAGGATCACAAATTCAAGGCCAACGTGGGCTACGTAGCATGGCTTTCTGAACAAGCAAGGAAGTAAAAAGAAAACAGGTGCAATCGTTGCATCAGGTAGACACGTGATTCTGGAAAGAATGGTCTAGAATACTCGATGGTGGAGGGAAGTAAAGTATGTCAGGAAAACCTGAGAACCTGCCTACCCCGAAGAAAAGTCCAGTTTGCCCTCGTGTGTTTCCCACCGTTGTCCCCGCTGTCAATAGCGAGAAGCATCTGATTCTTCCTTTCTGCTGTCACTGTCTGTGCTGCGTGTGTAGTAGTGACAAATACTCCTTAGTTTTCATAGTGGGCGCGTTTTAAAAAGATAATCAGATTCTTCCTTCTTAGATCTTAAATATCATTTGTGAGACTAAAATGTCAACACCATATATGGCCTTGCTCTCCTAGAAAGTGTTGGTTGGTGTTTCTCAGGGACTCCTGATGGTTCAGGGATGGTAGTCACTGTCATTCGCGTTGAGTTGGGATTCAGAGCCCCTCTCCCCCACACGTCACTGGTTTGCGCTGCCTCATCAGAACGTGGCTAACCGTGCACGCAGTGCAGACGACTAAGAAAACTGCCTGTGGTGGAAGGGCGCTTCAGACCGCTCTGATGACAGAGAATAGGTTTACTCGGAGGCCCTTGTTTACGTGTCTAGCTTCTTAAGTGTCTGGGTTATTGTTGCTGTTCTGAGTCTTTGGGCCAAGCGGGCCCCCTGTCAGCCTTCCAAGTACTGGCTTGTTTGAAATAGCCCTGCTCTGCAGACCAGGCTCTCTGTGAGCCCTGCATGCCTCTGGCTCCCAAGTGCTGGAGTTACAGCTGTGTGCCACGGCACCTCATTACGGCACGGCCTTGTAAATGTGTGTGTGTGTGTGTGTGTGTGTGTGTGCGTGTGTGTGCGTGTGTGTGTGTGTGTGCGTGTGTGCGTGTGCGCGTGTGCGCGTGTGTGCGTGTGCGCGCGCGCATAAGTGTTAAGCAAGTGAGGGCAGGCAATAGAGTTAGGAGTGGCTGTTAGCTACTGCTAGGCATGCTGGGAACTAAGGTCCTCTGGAAGCACGGCAAGTGCTTTTAACTGTTGAGCCTTCTTTCCAACTCGCTCCCCCCACCCCCACAGGTTTTCTGTTGGCTAACTTACAGCTTACTGTGTCAGTAAGTATGACCTAGAACTTGACTCCACTTTCTGCTTCAAGAGAACGCCTTCTTGTCCCATTCATACTGCTGAGGGGTTCACATCTGGAATGAGCACTCTGGAAGTGGGAGGAGGACTGTGTCAAGTTCCAAGCCTGCATTGACGACAGCCAAAGCCCTCTTTCAATAAATAGTAATAGTAACGGAATCATACAGTATTTTTTTAATTACTGTTGTTTTTGTTGTTTTAAATCTTGGCTACGTGAGTACAGGTGCCTGCATCCCCTCCTCCTGGAGCTAGGGTTAGAGTTCACTGGCTTTCAGTAAGGCAGCCACTTTGACATGGGTGCTGGAAACTTAACTCACAGTAGTCGATGTCCTCAACCACTGAGCCTCCTTTCTTACCCGTAGTACATACTCATTAACAACAAACTTCAGAGTCATCAATAGTGTTAGTGGCCTGTTTGGTTGCTAGTGAGCTGTGGCATCATGGGAATTGGGGGGGGGTGTTTCCAACTGCAATACGTTTAGGTTTTTTTAGTTCAGACAATAAATAAATATAAATACATGTAGACTTCTATACCAACGTGGTCTTTCATTGGGTAAATATTGGCAGTGGGATTTGCCCAGTCAGATGGTAAATGTAGGACTAGCTTTTAAGAAGCTCTTAAAATGGTTGTCCACCCTTTTCCCCACGGTGATGTCCGTTTATTCTCTCTGCTTCCTTGCTAGCATTTGCTACTATCAGATTTACTCTTTGACTGTGGTTGTGGGGTAGGAAGAGAGGGACAGGGTTGAGGTGGTGTTTTGTTCTTCAGATGGTCAGTAGTGTGATGACCGCCTCCCAGAGTGCTTCCCTCTGGAAGGCTTAGTCACACGGGTGCCATGCCCCACCCTAGTATTTCTGATCTTTGGGTCTGGCTGGGGCGGAACACAGCCTTCCTGTAGTCAGCGCTTGCTGTGGCCACCTGGCGGCCACACTTTGATAGATGCTCAAGCTGAGTCATATGACACTGCTTCCATGGGACCAGCACTGCCACTACAGCAGCAGACAGCAGCACGGCATGGCATTCTGCCCCTGAGCAGTGACTGGGGAGAAAGGCAGTGGCATAACTCTGCAGAGCAGTTTGCAGATTGGTTTTACCGAGTGCAAGTATGACGGCCCCGTCTCGTCCCATCTAAAATCGCAGCTTGTGCTTTTAAACTGACAGAGCACATGAGGTTACGGGTATCCTTCGACAGGCCCGCGGCCCTCGGCTGTAGTGCTCTGAATGGTTTCTAGATCTAAGAAAAGAGCCCAGACTAGAACAGAGCAGCAGAGCGCTGGCCTAGACTATGAGGGTCAAGCTCCCTCCCCATCACCCAGTACCACAACAGGGGAAGAAACAGAAAGGAGAAGAACATGAAGAGAAATCTTTATTAATAAGTGTGCCCTAAGTTTCTTGACTGTTTTAGCATTGTGACTTGATATTTTTAAAAGTTGCAGCTTGTCTGCAGAAGAAATTGTCCAGAAGAAATGCAAAGCCTTCTCACATAATATTGTCACAGACACCAAATACTACATGAAGATAATGATGAGTCCCTCTAAAGAGACCGCGTTCAGGCTAAACATGAAAGGCCTTGTTTTCCTGCCTCCCGCCTTGTAATCCCAGCCAGGACGGTTAATGACTTGGGTGGCTCCAGAGAGGGCAGAAGTGGACTGGGAAGCTCACTGGTGTTCTGCTTTACCGCTGATCCTTTCACTCTCAAGCCTTCAGCGAAATCCAACTCATAGGGTTGTTCAGAAACATATACTGTCCCGGAAGCATTAATAGACGTTGTCAAGCAGCCGTACATTGGCAGTGCTGACACAGCCTCTTCGAGCTCTGGGCCGGGACACGAAGCGCGAAGAAAGTCTCAGTAAGGAAATGCCTGTCAGCACACAGCTAACCACCGGGGCGGAAAATGGGACAGTTCCTTCCTGACCACACCCAGCAAGAAGTACAGCTTTCTCAGAGACTGCAAAGTGAGGAGAAGGACAGCCGCAGCCCTCAGTGACCCGGGACCAACACTTGAGGCAAGGGAAGATGCTTACCAGAGCTCACATAATAATGTGCAGATGCCCAGCCCTCAGCCTGGAGTGGTGCACGCGTGCACAGAAACAGAGGATGGCCGTTCCCGGGAAAGAGCTTAGTGACAGAAATGGTCCCAGATCTCAGACCTACTAGACAACTCCAAGAGAAAACCACAAGGATGGATGGTGGATGAAAAGAACCAGACATTGAACAAAAGATGGAAGTGAGAGCTACAACTGGTTTTAGGTCATGCTAGAGCTAGACATACCAAAGGTAACATGCTAAGACTCCCGAAGGACTCACTCTCCCCACAGCATAAACACACCACAGCTAAACACACCACAGCTAAACATACCAAAGGTAACATGCTGAGACTCCCGACGGACTCTCTCTCCCCACAGCATGCCGGCCCTCAGGAAACATAGGAGACCGTGTAGCTGGTATGAGAGAGTTAGTGTAGCGTGTAGAGCATCTGTTAGACCAGACATCACAGGAGTTGGCCTCCTGTTGACTTGCCATTTATTGGCTGATTTGTCTTGGGACAGGAGCTGAGCATCTCATCCATAGTCTACTGTTGTGAATAGAGCATCTGTTCTACAGACATAAGGAAGGAAGGAAGACCCAGGGAGAATGTGAGGCCCACTGTCACTCTCCAGAGGAACCAGCATCCCAATGAGCACAGAAACAGAACGCTTACTTTATGATGCCACCAACTTGTCAGTAGAGGCCCAGTGCCTGAGTTAAACAACTCTGCAGACCTCGGCAGCTGTTCAGGTGGTCATGTGTCCAGAGGAGGAGTTGTAGCCCCTCTGGAGCCCCATCCTCCTGTCATCAGTTAGCTCTGCCACAGTCTCCATTCCCACTCCTATCTGCCTCACTCATCTCACTCTTCCCGATTACATTTGTTTTGCAAACTTCAAAACTAGAATAAATGGAAGTGCTTAGTTTTTCAGTTGTTCCTTCTTTCCCAGGAATTTTTATGGCATTTTAAACCATCATTTGAAGACAACCTAAAGACAATTTAAAAAAAAATCTCCTATTAGATCCTCTTGGGCCTTCCTCTGCTGTACAAAGTGTTAAGAGAAAGCAGTTCTTAGGAACAAGAGTGTACAGAAGTGTAACTGCTAAACCCATGGTCTAATGCTCACTGGCTCCTGAAGAAAACCTTTTATTCAACAACGTGATTTTGAAAAACTTAGACTAAAGTCACCTGAGAGCAGAGGATCTCTTTAATTGGCTCATTTGAAACAAAGGCACAAATAAAAATTCTAGAACCATTCTGAAACTCCTGTATGGCCAGTAGATTATGTGGAACTAATGTTCTGCCCCCAGTGTGGAGCAAATGAACTAAGTTGCATTTCCTTTCTTCTCTTGATCCAAGAGTTAATCTTGCCCTGACCAACAAGGGAATAGCAACAGCGCACATCAGTGCTTGCTCCTTGCAGCCTCCCATACTGTTGTCAAGGAACACGTTTTTAATAGTCCACCCTCACAATATTGATAAATTAGGATCATATTAGCCTCTCCAAAGGATTCCTGGAAAAGTCATTTGTTTTTATCATTTAAAAGTACTTCATTTACAAAGTCACTTCACCTGAAGCTTTTTGGTGACATAACTTTCTCATTAGAGTGTGGTCTTCCGCTCTGAAACCCATTTGATGTTCTGAGGAAATTCTCTGGCAGGATTGTCCTTTGTATTTACTCATTGTAGACAGCTTGGCTTTTCAGTGCTGCCACTGTGACCATCTGCTCTAAAACTTGCATTTCACCTTTTTCCCCTTTTGAATAGGTACAGAATTTCCACAGCTGCATTCAGGTGACGGAAGACTTCGTCTCCCCAGAACATCTTGTCCAATCCTTCCACTTAACCCAGGAGCTGAGGCTCTTGAAGGAAGAGATCAATTACGATGACAAACTGCAGGTAAAGAGTGTTCAGGCGAGATCCAGGATTGCTTTGTTTTTTGGTTTTGTTATTGGGCTTTTTTGGGGGTGAGGGTGGTTGTTTGATTCAGACTCAGAAAATAGGATGTGCGAACTGCAGCTAGGGCGGCTGTTTCTGTCTTGGCATAGGATAACCACAGTCAACACAGCCTAGGACTAGGATAACCACAGTCAACACGGCCTAGGACTAGGATAACCACAGTCAACACAGCCTAGGACTAGGATAACCACAGTCAACACGGCCTAGGACTAGGATAACCACAGTCAACACGGCCTAGGACTAGGATAACCACAGTCAACACGGCCTAGGACTAGGATAACCACAGTCGACACGCCCTAGGACTAGGATAACCACAGTCGACACGGCCTAGGACTAGGATAACCACAGTCGACACAGCCTAGGTTGCTGAATTTCCTGGCTGGTGCTGATATCCTGGGTTTTGGTGCTTTGAGCTTTTATGTTTCCTGTCTTAAGTTTGCTCCTCAGTTCCCTTAAAATTAAAGCTATCACTTTAAATGGGCACGTAGTGCTTGCCCTGTAGTCCCCACACTCAGCAGGCTGCAGCCAAGGGCTGCTGTTGAATCACTTGGGCTACAGTGTTTTGTGTGTGTGTGTGTGTGTGTGTGTGTGTGTGTGTGTGTGTGTGTGTGTGTTGTTTTATATACAATTTTGGTTTTGATCTAGCAGCAGACCAGTGATTGCCAATACTGTCTCTTTTAGGTTAAGAATATCTTGTATCATGCGGTCAAGGAAATGGTGAGAGCTTTGAAGATGCATGAAGATGAAGTAGAGGACATGGAAGACACTTAAGTGTGGTTGGAACTGGGATACCCCTTGAGTGACACTAGGTCTGACTTAAGCTCCATTAAACCATCAGTGCCAAGAAATTCTCTTTGTAGTAATTACTTGCTACTGACACCACACCAGTGTAGCATTGTGTCGCAGCCCTGCGATTCAGTGCTAGCTGTCAACCAAGCTGTGTGTAAAAGCAGCTCTCTAGCTGCTCCTGTACCATGTGTATATGATGTTTGTGAAGACGCCAGATTTAAAATGATGTATTTATTTTTGGTAAAAAAAAAAAAAATCTATGCTATATTGTTGATCAAGTGTAAATGTGCTGTGTACAGTTTAATAAAATAACTGATATTTTTCACTACATGAGACAGTTACTGTGAGACTAGGACACAAACACCAGCTGTTGCCTGCGTTTGGAAAATTGCTGGATTGCACAGCAGTCATGTCATAATCAGAAAATTACTGCCAAATAACTGTAAGATGTGTAAGATACAAAGTATATAAGTAGATACTAAACTCAGACACTTCAATATTTTGTTGAAGCTATTGACTGTACAATTAAACATTTTCAAAAGGTGTAATTTATTTAAAATTGTCTCATTTTGGTAAAATTTATGTGAAGTTTTAAAGCTAAATATTAAACTTAATATGCTATGTAAATATATACATATATCCATTTCAGGATGTATTTTTTTAAAGCGTTGGCTGGCTTTTGTTAAAGTGTAAGTGTTACATATGGCTTTGTACATTACAGTTGAAAGGGGTTTACATTTTCCATTAAAGACTTTATCAAGAACTTGGATGTTACGGTTCTCCCTCTCTGCTCTGACACTGCCGCCCCAGGCTGAGCTCTGTCTCCCTCTGTGGGCCCTGCCGAGTTTGTTCAGTTTCAGTAGCCGATCAGTGTCCCAGCTGGCCAGCCTGTGCCACTGGCGTCTGTCGTGCTCCACGGACACTACAGGGGTTGAGAAGGAGTAACCCAAGTTGGCCACCTTGCAGCTTACGTCCGTCATTGTTTAGCTTCACGGGGCCTGCAATGCTACACTTTTTACCCCAGGCAAGCCTCAGCCAGGAGTCTGAGCACCTCACTTCACTTCAGTAATTGTGAGCTGCTGAGACTAATCGCTTGCCAGGAGAAAAGTGTGAGCTTTGTCCTTAGGATGTTTTCCAACGTGCCTCAACAGCCTTCACCACACAGTCCTGGCTGTCCTGGAGCCTACAGCAGTCGGGCTGGCCTCAGACCAGATGCACCCGCCTCCGCCTCCTTAGTGCTAGGATTAAAAGCGTGTGCACCACCCTGGTCTGATTGAGTTTCCATAGGAAGTTAGTTTAAAGCCATGGTATGAGTTCTGGGTATTTCTACTTTCTCGTGTCCCCAGGTCTCGGAGGAGTACAGTCCTCGTGTTATTTTCTTTCAAAAGCTTTTGCTTCTGCCTCTCCCAAGGCTCCTTTTAACTGTCTACAAAAGGAGTTTGAGTCAGTGGTACTGAGCCAGGCTAAGGCTTTCCGAGCAAACTGCCCCCAGCTGTAGTTCAAGAGGCGGGCATATTCCATGCTAGTGACCTGGTGCTTCTTAACCCTGGGCAGAGAGAACAGCATTTACATCACCAAAGACATCTGCAGACTTGGGAAGGCTGGAGAGTCAGCACTGTGGGTTCTCTTCTGGCTACGGGAGCAAGATTTTTGTGTGGCGCTGTTAGGTGCATGTGGATGAAGGTCAGGGCACAAGCTGGAGTTGGTTCAAAGAGGGTTTTTTTTTTGTTTGTTTGTTTTTTTTTGTTTTTTGTTTTTGTTTTTTTTTTTTTTTTTTTTTTTTTTTTGAGACGTGTTCTTGGGCATTATTTTTAGGCCAAGCTGACTGACAAGAAAGCCTCAAGGGTCTTCCTGTTTCCATCTCCCCAGCACTGAGATTATAGACATGCACCACCACTTGGCTTTTTATGCCAGAGATTTACGTAGTGACTGCCCAGCAACGTGGTCAACAGAACTAGTTCCCCAGCCCCTGGAACAACAATTACCGTATCTCAACTCTATCCTTTTGATTGTTTTGTTCCTATGAAAATGTCCATTTCCTGTGTGTCTTAGGTTTTCCTTTGCTGTGAAAAGATAGCATGACTTTGTCAACTCTTAGAAAGGAAACTTTTGATTGGGCCTGGCTTAGAATTTCAGTCCATCATCGTGGCGGAAAGCATGACAGCATGTGACGCTGCTGAAGAAGCTTCGAGTTTTACATCCAGATCTGCACCCGAAGACACACCTCCAGCAAAGCTGCACTTTATCGGCCTATGAAGGAAGGCCATTTTTATTCAAACCACCATACCAATAAAATGATCTGGAAGCTGGAGACCTGGTCCCACAGGTAAAATGCACGCTCCTGAATTACAGAAGCTGGCTCAGGTGACCCCAGCACCATTTGGGGTAGCCCTACAAAGAAGTGTTTCCTAGGGAGTGGAGACAAGATCACTTGAGTTTGCTGGCCTCCAGGGGCTCCAAGGTTAAAAGCACATACTGCTCTTGCAGTGAATCCAAGAGCCGCTCCCAGGATCCACATAGGTAACTCCCAACCATCTGTAACTCCAAGGCATCTTCCACTCTCTTCTGGACTGTACGTATACGAACCTACACTAGGTACACACACGCACGCACGCACGCACACACACACAAAGAAATCTTAAAGATCTTAAAGACATGGAGGAAAGGACTGCAAGGTACCCTCCTCAGTTATTCAGTCCACTTCACTGTGCATGGGGTTACGGCAGGCCAGAGAGGAAACAGCCATGTGTATTGCTCATCTTGTGTAAGATCCAGATGTTGACTAATTGTGAAACTGAGGACATAGATGACTACAAAATAAGTCCAGGCTGGCTTCAAACTCCCTGTGCTGACTAGACTGACCCTCAACTGTAATTCTTCCGCCTCTGTGGCTCTAGAGTGAGTGCTGGGGTTGCAGGCTCGCACTACCTAAGTTTATGTGGTGCTAGGGCTAGAGCCAGGGCGTGTTGGGTTCCTTACTGAGTATGCGCCCTCCCAACACAAACCCCAAGCTCTTATGTGACTTGAACTAAATGAATGTCAGCTTTTGAGTCACTAGTGTATAGAAATTCGAATCTCCCCTCTTGGCTAGGGAGGTTTTCACATCTGACTTCAGCTGTGCAGCTGTGACCTTAGTTGGTGTGACTCGGTGATAGGGCACGCACAGGACCTTGGATTGACTCCACTCCAAAAAGTAACCAGCTGTCAATCACAAGCCTTCCCTGGACACAGCTATGGCTAGAGGTTTGTTGTGTGTGTGTGTGTGTGTTTTGTCTTAGTAAAAGCTTAGTGTGGCCAATGGAGGCCATACCCTAAATATAGGCTTTGTGAGGAAGGTCAACGCTGCATCTTAGGACGTGTCCAACACCCCTTCCCTTGTTCATTTAGTATGCTGTGTACATGCATACATGCGGCATACAGTACACAGGAACTGTAGGCTTACTTAACTGTGGACGTCAGGATCATCAGGTTTGGTGGCAGATAATCTTACCCATGGGACCATCTTCTTGCCCCTGGACCTTCTGTTTAAATGAAAGACACACACACACACACACACACACACACACCCCTGATACTCTGGGCACCTTGAGATTCAAATGAGGGAGCAAGACTGAACAAAGTCCAGGTTAGTGGCCAGAGATGGCTAATAGCACTTATTGCTCTTCCAAAAGACCCAGAGTTCAATTTCCAGTACCCATAGTTACCTTTTGTAACCCCAGTTCCAGGGGATTGGACACTTCTGGACCCCATAGGCACAGAGGTGCAGACAGACGTGCATGCAAAATATCCACATACTTGGTGGGCAAGCATGCTGTCGTCCCTGACGGTGCTTACGCATTTCTTTATAAAACTTACTGCATGTATCTTTTGTGTGTGTAGTCAGAGGACAATGTGTACCAACTGGTTCTCTACATGAGGGCCCTGGGGGGCAATGCATTCGTCCTGCCTTTTCCCCAGAGCCATCACATCTGCCCCTTCTTTCTCGCACTTTTTAAATTGGGTTTTCCTGTCTGTTCTATGCTAGGCAAGCAGGACTTGGGGTACAGTCAGTGGTGGAGTGCCTGCCTAGCATACAAGGCCTTGAGTCCTGCCCCGCAGATTGCCAAGAGGGCCTCACTCAGTTAAGACCCCTTCCGCACTGGAAGACCGGAAGCTGGCTCTTGATTTTGTCCACCAGATGGCACTATTGGTCAGCAGTGGCTTCTAAAGGGAAGACAGGAAACACAAGCAAACTCTAGTGCTGCCCACTTCCCACCCTAAGATGACAGGGACTAAGACAAACTACACAAGATAGAGGTCCCCTCTCACCTCCAACCATCCAGAAGAGCAGTTCTCAACCCCTTTGGGGGGCCCAGTGACTTTCACTGAGGGGTCACTTGTCAGATCTTTACACTGCGATTCCTCACAGTAGCGAAATGACAGTCAAAGTAGCAATGGATAACTTTATGGTTGGGGGTCAGCACACCATGAGCGACCTTATAATAAGGTCCCAGCATTAGGAAGGCTGAGAACCACTCATCTAACAGTAACCTAGTCCTGAAGGTACAGATGGCCGCACTGCCTCACTCTACCTAGGCATGTTAGTAACACCACAGAATCCGCCTCAGCCTGTAAGGGCCCGGATGATAATCGTGAACGCGGTGAACTTGGCAGCACAGGCCTCTAGTCCCTGTGCTAAGGGAAGCAGACAGGAAGGGCCCTAGATCTCAGGGTTAGCTGAGCTCCCAGCGTTAAGTCAGAGGCCTGATCTCAAAAGGCGGAGGGAGCCTGATGCTGGCTTCCACTCACACAGCGCATGCTCGCACACTTTATGCTTCTATTAAGAGCAACCATTTCCTTCACCAGACATCCAGCCAAACGGTTTTCCACTCACCTGATTGGCTGGTAGAGACTGGTCAATCAGATGTCCTTCAGTTGAACTCAATCTCACACTTACCTGTACGTGGTGTTAGATCATGGTGAGTGTCCACCTGAGGCCAAAGCATAAGAACCGGTTTGACTTCTGCCTGCCCACTGGAGGTTGGTCCTTCTGCACAGAGTTCGGATCACTTTGCTAGAATACGTCAGGTGAGCAAAACCCACTTTATAGAAACGAAGCTCAGGAGGTCCCAAGAGACGCACGAGCGGTGACACAGCACAGACTCCGACACGGAACCAGGCTACGTGTGAGCACTCAACAGCGTGCAGAGGAGCTTCAACGACAGCAGACAGAGGGGGCCTAAGAAAACAGCAAGTCACGAAGTGATGGGGAGAGGGAGCAGGCGTTCTAAGTGCTCACGGCTCTCAGGAAACCAGGCTCTCCGTTCTCCTAGGCAAGTGCCCTGCACCAAACCCAACCTACAGAGCTCACTGAAACAAGTCTGAGACCAGAACCATGTTTAGTCCATGGCTGGGCCTTGTGGGAAGAAAGGGCAGGAACACAGGGAGAAGCCACTGAGTGCCTTGTCTGTTAACCACCAGTCATACTCAACAGAGGTATGAAACACAATTATTTTATTGATTTCTTATAATCAAATACTGCTAACTAGCATTACTTTCACACATGCATCATTCAGAACGAAGGAAGAGTTCCTCAGTATTTTCAAATGATGCATCATATAACACAAAGTTAGAACTGAAAATGCACCCTGATTAATTATGTAAACTGGTAATTTTTTTTAAAAGCGTAACTAATAATTTGGTTCCTTTCTTCATAAACTGGAAATTTAAATATTTCTCCTGATAGTCTTGAGGTTATCATTATGTTACGAGTAGTGCAAACTGTGGCACATACAGTTCCATCTGGAAGCGTGTATCTTACACACCATATCTCAAACAAACAAAATGTGCATGAAATGCATACAGTCAACGCATGATAGAAAGCATGTTCCAAATACAAGTGAGCCTCTCAGGCCACCATAGTTAGCTTTTGCATTATCATTTATGGCATTATAGATTAATTACACATGACATACTTTTATACATTTAACCCTGAAGATAAGAAAAATAAGTGTTTGAAAAATTATTCCAGGTAGCCATTTGGTTTGTATCATAAGAAAGCGACCTCCAAGAGTTCAGTGTCTGCCAAGTCGGAATCATGAGCTTTAGTCGTGAAGAAGATAAGTGATGTTTCACAGTGACTTTCCCAGGTCCTGGCACCGCCTCCTCTCCCACAGCACACCAGAGGAAGGAGCATCTTCAGCATGGCTGGCCTCCCCCGGGGCCTGGCTTTCCCTTTGTATTCTCTGCTGGATTAGCTGTGTGGCCAGCCTTCCATTCAGTCGTTCATGAATCCTTTCAGAATGTCCTCCGAGAGCTCCATCAGAGGGAGTTCTGGAGACGGGAAATCCAGAGGCGGGAGGTTGGGTATTGGAATGTCCTTGGCTTTCCCCGTGTTAGCTGCAAACTTCTGCCAGGTGGAGGAGGCAGTGGCGGTGTCCGAGTGCGGCGGCAAGCCCCACAGCTCCGACTTCTCCACAAAGTCCGCATCGACGTCCAGCTCCTTCTCGGCTGGGCCCTTCAGGAGCCTGGCCTTTTCAGCCTTTAGCTGTTTATTTTCTTTCCTTAGTCTTTCGTTCTCCGCCACAAGGAACTCCACGTGCCTCTTCAACTCTGCAATCTTGGTTGCCTGCTCCTCTATAATCGTCTTATCATCTTTTGGGGCCTTGCTTCCAATACAGGGCTCTGACGGCTCATTCTTTTGCTGAAGTAAAAATAGCAACGTGTCTGGATCCCTGTCAAAGAGCCCCTGCACCTCAGGGAGGCGCTTCTCTGTGGAAGGGATGTATGGCTGAGAAAGAAGAGGGCTCTGGCCTTCCGCGTCCTCAGAGGATCTGTGAGATGCCTGCAGGTGGGGGGCTCCATCCCGCTCTGTGCTCTGCTGCGCTTTCAACCGCTCCTCTCGCTTCGCTCTCTTCCACCTCTCCTGGATGAGGAGAAGCTGCTTCATGTGGCTATCCCTTTGCAGTTCCAGTGATAAGTGAGCCTGCGACACAGAAAAAAAGGTCAGTGTACAGAATCTAACATCGGAAGGCTCCAAGGCTCGTGTGTCTGAAACTTGTTGCAGTGGTTGTGGAATCTTTAGGAGGGGAGGTGTGGTCTCTAAGTGGCTTGCCTGGGGTGGGCCTTTAGGGTCACAGCCAGTTCTCTGAGTCCTGATCCCGAGATTAGCAAGCCATACCACAAACTGTCACCGTGGGCTGAACTCCAAGTGTGATAGCTGCCCTACCATAGTGGATTATATCCCCTTCATCTGTGATCTTCCAGTCCGCACACCTGTATGACAGCCATTACAAACAAGTTCTGTACTGTCAGTTGTACTGCCAATGTTCAGCCTGAAGGAATTATGTCCTTAGTTCAGTCAGCACCCTCTTTCACTGACTGTCATGATGAAGCAAAGCGTCACCACAGCTGATGTAGCTGTGGGCTATGTCTATGCGCATGTACAAAGACCTAAGCTGGACCCCAGGCACTGAAAAAGTGAAAACCTAGCTTTGGACACAGTGGTTTAAAAATATTTAATTTTATGGAGGGAAGAAGAGGCAATACATCTCCTGGAACTGAGACAGACTGCTGTGAGTCCCTGCCATGATCCACAGGAATCCTGTGAGCCTGGAACCCTGACTAGGAGTGGCAGAAGATGAAGAAAGGGCAGCTCTGTGTCCAGAGGAAAAAACAATGGGGCCGCACCCACCGCCGCTGCAACCTGGGATCTCAGCCTGTTTACTATGCACAGCAGGGAGGGCCGACTGCCTCTGGACGGAGAGGAGTGGTCTCGAGCTGTAACCAACCCCGAGGACAAAGCTGCAGAAGCTAGTGTTTGCACATACCAATGCTCGTTCTTGGACCAGAGAAACAAGGCTTTGCCAATTCTGAGCCTGACCCATTTGGGAAGGGTTTTGCCAATTTCCCCTGGGTGTGAAGTCTTAGTCTTTGTCAAGGCTGTACCCAAGTCAAGTACATTCACTCCCTCTGGGCTTCCTCTGCCAACTACGAACCACCTGGTGGGAGCTGGGAGCCGAGCCCTGTCCTCTGGAAGAGCAGTCAGGACTTTTAACTGCTCCTACGTCTCTCCAACCCGGCTCAGGCCTTCCCCAAGCCATAAAACAATATAAAGTCATCCAGAAACAGATCTCAAGTTCAGGAATCTTCTAAGTACTCAAGAGACAAGCAGGAGACTGTTCAGATTTAAGCTGCCTTTGACTAAGCTAAGTGGAGTCCTTCTGGTCCCCTGGACCACCCTGCTTCCTCCATGCGAGCTGCCACAGGTCGGTGGAGCATTGGGAAGGCCCTGAGGGCTCTAAGAGCACACCTGGCTCTCGGACCTGTAAGGAACGCTGGGAACAGGAAGGGTCGGGAAGGCCAATGGCGGCTTGTATTCTTTACATTTCCTCCCTAAAACACAGCTGCATACTTCTCAGTGACCCAATTCAAATCTCCACAAGAAAACATTGCTTTGGGGAAAAAAAGGTTGTATTTTCAGCCAAGCATGGTAGCACATTTCTTTAATCCCAGTACTAGGGAAGGCAGAGTCTGTGGATCTCTGGGTCCCAGGCTAGCCTGCTCTACATAGTGAGTTCCAGGCCAGCAAGGACTGTACAGCAAGGCCACGATTGCTCTTTTCAAATAACGGAGAGAGGAGGGTGTATGAGTGTGTCGTCTATGAAGACAGAAGACAGACGACAGATGACGGCGTGAATCCCCTGCGCTCAAGCTGTTGGTAAGCGCCTGGCACACAACCTGGCCATAGTACTTGGGTACCATTAACTTCTCTTAACTGCTGAGCCATCTCCCCAGCCCCCAGAACACTTCTGCAAATACTGTGTGTGAGCATGTCTTACCTGCTCAGACTGTGTCAGCTTCATGGCTTCAGAGAGATAGGCTAGTTTAAAAAACAAAACAAAGCAGCAAATTAGCATATGAGCATCATAGTTTTGTGACGTTTCGGTTACTAATGGAAATGTTTATTCTTCACAGTACAAACAACTGGTCCTCTAAGTAACTGTACTAAAAAGGCAAATTTAAACACTGTATTAACTTCTCCCAAAAGAATATCACTGGTAAACAAATATCCCCTAACTCATCTTAATAACTGGAAGCTTTAAACCCTTGAAAAGTGGGGGGCTGGGGACCCAGCCATGGCCGAGGGCTTACCTGGCATGAGTCTGGGCCTAAGAATGCAGAGCAAAAGAGCTGGAGATCTTGTGGTGAAGGAACTAAAGAAAGGAAGAATTCACTGAGGCCTGTGCTTATCAAACACCAAGAGGTCCCCATGACTTAACTTCATGTGAGCATCTGCTCCTCACTGCGGTCTCCTAGGGGAACTACTTCCTCAATCGGTTCTGTGCCAAACCAACAGCCTGTCACTGTCATTAGGTGCTAAGAGCCCTAAGCCAAACACTGTGACACACCCTGTGGCACACAGACACCAGCATGTGGGACGGTGACATAGAAGGATCACAATGTCAAACCCAGCATGACTGTCTAAACAAAAAGCCCTTTGAATATGATAATATTCACTGTGCAGTATAATGCCATTTAAGAAAACACACTTTTCTTTAATCTTGATCAAATCTGGGTGACTTGATAATCTGTTGAATTTAAATAGGCAATGCTGAAATCTTTACATTTTCTCTTTGGACTTGATGGATCTTGAATGGCCCTGGCTCCATGGCACATGTGGAGGTCAGAGGACAACTTATGGGACTCAGCTCCCTCCTTCCACCATGTGTGTTCTGGGAACAAGTCAAGGCCTGTTGGTAAACACCTTACTTGCTCTTGCTGCCTTTCCTTTGTCAAAGTTGATTCTGGAGCTGAAGGGCACAGCAGCTAACACCTGCGTTTGGTCCTTGGCTGCTACTCCCAAGGTTACCCTCTGACCCGCACATGTGCTTTCTCTATCACTCCAGCACCCATAAATAAAATAAAGAAAGTGGATTTTCCTCGGATATTTCTGCCAGTGATGGAAACTTAACCAGAAAACTAGAAGCAAGACTAGAGCCATTGTTATGACCCTAGCTAACTAGATTGCTCAGAAGTGAATGATTGGTGCTGGTCTACAGAAGTTTAAAGGTGTGGAGAAGGCAGCTTAGAAAGTTGTTATGTAGGAGCTTAATGGGCAATCTGGGTGAGAACAGCCGACCGAAATGCTAACCCGAATGCAGAGACTAAAGGCTGGGCTCAAGAAGCTTCATGCGAAAATGTATTGTCATAAAATCGAGCCCCTGACTAGGACAGAGCCAAAGCTCAGGGACCTGAGATCCCCTTTATGAGCCACGCTCTACAGCCCTCCCCACTCTGGCTCTGCACGGCTTCCTCATCTGTTTCCAGCGTCTGTCTGCCCTTGGCTGTGCGCTCCTCCTTAAGCTGTTTAATAGTCTTTCTGGAACAACCAGAGTAAGCTAACAAGCGTTACTAATGCTGGGTCAGGCTCTTGCTCACTGTAAGTTCTCTGGAGCGTCTGATCTTTACACTTCCTTTTGTTGTCTGATCGTAATCCAAATACCTTAATGATTTTTTTTTAATTTCTTGACTTAGAATTTTCTGTCTGCCAAGTTCTAACAAGCCTGAGATTCAAAGTAGATGTTCCTTCTCCAGAACTGCCCTCTCTCCTATCTTTACCCTGTCTCCAGAACTATGTGATCATCTCTGCTCCAGCCGTATCTGCCTAGCCTGCAGTCGTCCCTTCACCTTTCCTGGCTAAGCCTGTGCTAGCCAGCAGGAGCAGAGCACTGCACAGAATGTGGCAAGAGGCTTCCAGAGGTGCACAGAGCAGAAAGAGCAGAATGCAGGACACACTGTGCCACTTGCTTGTGACGGTCCTCTCATCCTGTCTACGTGCATTTGCTTTAAAGCAAATTCAGAATAGCTTTCACAAAACCAAGTTTAATCCAACTGGAAATGCTGACCTCGACAGAGCACTGAACCTAAACTTAATACATAAGATAATCCAAAGTCAGCAAGGACCACACTGCCTACAATAAAGTCTTAAAACGAAGGCAAAAAGAGAAAGGAAGGAAGGAAGGACGGAAGGAAGGAAGGAAGGAAGGAAGGAAGGAAGGAAGGAAGGAAGGAAGGAAGGAAGAGAGGTTATTTTAAAGGAAAAGGGGCTAGAGAGATGGCCTGGCCATCAAGAGCACCCAGGTAGGCTTGCTAATCCAATTCCTGGGAATGCAATGTCCTCTTGCCTTCAGCAGCGCCTGCATACATGTGCTGCACATAAACTTAGGCAGTCATGCATGTACACATAAATTTAAGTATTATTTTAAAATAATGCATGGTCAGGGTTCCCTTCACAAAGTCCCATTTGATAATCCCAAGTTGATGAAAGTGCCATCTCAAAAAGCCACCTTTTCTTTTTACTTAAACTTTTTTTTTAGATGACATCTTGATCATATTCCTTTCCTCCCCAACTCCTAGATCCTTTCCATCTCCCACTCACCTAAGTTCATGTTTTCTCTTTCTCTCAAAAAAAAAAACAAAAACAACAAAAAAAAACAGAACAAAAACCTAAAAGACAAAAAATAACAAAAGAGAACACATTTTGTTGTGTGTCCTGTTGTGTTCAGAAAAGTCTTAACAATACTGGCAATTACTTCTTTTAATTATAACACAGGCTAATATTTAAAGTACCTATTAAGTAAACAATGAGAAATACCCCACCCCACAACCTCCAAAGTAACTGTCTACCACTGCAGGAGAGCACACATGGCCCAGTCCCCCAGTTGTTAAGCCTTCTAAACAAAAGATCAGCGTCGGGATGTTTTCTCCCTTCCATGTTCTTCAGGATAGTCTGCACTTAGTGTCCAACACTGCTGCAGGGTATGTGATCACGCTGGGAACCCAGAGATTGTGTGTCTAGTTGTGCTGTGGCTCAGCCCTTAGCACACGCCTCTGATCCCAAACAATGAAGGGACACCCATGTTTGAAAGCGATGTCTAACTGCTTGGCAGACAAAGTATGAATCAGAGAAAAATTGGACAGAGCAGGATATGGCCACACTACAAGAGAGAAGAGAGGAAAGGGAAGCTACTCAAGGGGCAGTGCAGTGAGGCAGAGGAGGCGGTTTTCCTGGAGAGTTGTACAGAAATAAAGCACAGGAAATAACAAGCTACACAAAGGTGAACACAGACGAGCCAGGAGAGTAGAACACATTGCTAGAATTAGTTTGGGGTCAAGCAGAACAATTCAGGAGAGGCCAAGAGAAGCCAGATTGAATCAGTCAGCTTGGAGAGGAGTTTGAACCAGAACAGCTGAGTTGAATCACCCAACCAGAGACCAAAAAGAAAGGGTGAAGTTATCAAGTCTCAGAGGCTAAAAACATTCTAGGCCCAGATTATATCGTACAGAGGCTAGAAGCTTCCAGGACTAAGTCTAAGTTAGCTGACAGGCAGTAAACCTCCAGATGACAATTACAACAGATGAATAAAAAATACGCTTACATATGTATGTTGACTCACTCCACTTCAGCTATCACACACACACACACACACACACACACACACACACACACACACACACACACACACACACACACACACAAAAACCTTATCTACTATGGCTAAAGGACCCTGGCACTTGTCCATATCAGTTTTCTATCTAAACCTGGTATACAATCACAGGGTTACACTACACGTTAACCATAAGGTTAACACTATGGTTGAAGAGAGATTTAAAGATAACTGGTTTTGGATTGTAGAAAATTCTGCCTAACATCATAAAAATACACAGATACATCTCCCCAGTTGGTGTCCAATTCTGTGAGGCTCCTGCCTCTTACTCCACCAAGTGTAAGGATGACAGGTGTGAGCCACTCATTTAACTACAACCAATTTCCTATTCTCAGCTGGCTGTGACTAGCACATACCTGCAATCCAAACACTTCAGGAGGTTGAGACAGGAGTGCTCATGCTTGGGGAGTAAGCTTGGGCTGTCTTAGGGTTTCACTGCTGTGAACAGACACCGTGACTAAGGACAACAGTTAATTGGGGCTGGCTTACAGGTTCAGAGGTTCAGCCCATTATCATCAGGGTGGGGTCATGGCAGCATCCAGGCAGGCATGGTACAGGAGAAACTGAGAGTTCTACATCTTCATCTGAAGGCTGCTAGTGGAAGATTGACTTCCAAGCAGCTAGGAAGAGGGTATTAAGCCCAAGCATATACAAACCATCACAGGCTACATAATGAGTATTGGGCCAGAGGGCTACATCAGCAAGATCCTGAATCAATTTTTTTTCTTGGTAATTACTTATAAGCAAAACATACAGGAGATTTAGCCAGAGCAGTGTCCACCATGAGTTTGTATTTCAACAGTAAATAACATTCTTTTCCCTGCCAGAAAAGAAAACTGCTCTAGTCAGAAGGGAAAGAAAAGTGCTTTCCAGCAGAATGTTCTAGAACTGAGGTAGCACCCACTCTAGATGAAATACAAGCAAGCACTCTCCACAAGGCTTTGAGTTTGTTACTTGGCTAACTGAGTGAGCTTTGAACATCAGGCCCCCAGATCTACTTATGAAGCTAACTTAGAAATTCTGGTAGGAAAGCAACAACATTCTAAGTATGCACTTAACTGACACTTCATCTCCAGCCCAGAAAGCCAACAGCTTCATACCTAATGACAACCACGGTAAGAAAGTACTCATTTGTTTTTGTGACAGGATCTCACCTGGCAGTCCAGGCTGGCCTACAACTCATGGCAATCCTCTCTCCTGTCAGGCAACAGTTCTATTCAGTATCTAAGAAAAATACTTACCTGTCGCCTTTTTGTGACAAGAAATCGCTTCTTCGTATTTCCCAGCAGCTAACAAACGGTCTGCCCGTCGGCTCTGTTGGTGAGCCTAGAAGACAAAATTACTGAGTTACTGCAAAATTATAAAACAAGACTTCTAAATAAATCAAATTTTTTAAACAAGACAAGTGATGTTGTTTGTTATCAACAAAAAACTAAGCTACAGGGGTTGGGGATTTAGCTCAGTGGTAGAGCGCTTGCCTAGGAAGCACAAGGCCCTGGGTTCGGTCCCCAGCTCCGGAAAAAAAAAAACAAAAAACTAAGCTACAAAAGGAGCCAAGCCAAGAAACTTAGTATCTGACAGGACCCTCTTCATAAACCCTCTCTGGTTACTGGGCTTTAACTGCTAAGAGACCCCTATTCTACTTAATATTAATGATGCTTAATGTGCAATTCATCAAAAAAAAAAGAAAAAGCAAAGCAAACTTAGATACCCCTACTCTAAAGGTAGGTAAATAGTGCTGACCTTCTTACATGAATACTTAAAATATCCCAAAGCAGCCAGCCATAGAGACACACATCTGTACTGTTGGCACTCCAGAGGGGAAGCAGGAAGAGCAAAGTCATCTCCTAGTTCAGGTTAGCCTGAGCAATACAGCGAGACCATGCCACAAAAGACCAAGTACTAGCGTCTGCCTAGCAGAGTAAGGCTTAGGTTCAATTCCTAGCATGGCCTCAGGTGGGGGAGAGGGGATACCCTTCCCTAAGATACATGGAGCTTAGGATAGACCACCTATCAAGCACTTCCAAGGTCATTAGACCACAAACTACAACAATAGCAACCCAAAAAGACCTTGAATACACTTGTTTCACTTACAGCTTTGTCAACCTGTTTCCTTCTCTTACAAGGTCGGTAACTTATGTTAATACTACAACATTAGATAGGAGGAAAGAAAGAGTAAGAGGAGGAGGAAGAGGAGGAGAAGGAAAGTCATCAGGTACACATGGTGGGTCAAAGTCTTCTAACCAGAATGGTGCCTACAGATGATATAACAAAGATGAAAGAAAGAGAGAAGAGAGAGAGAGAGAGAGAGAGAGAGAGAGAGAGAGAGAGAGAGAGAGAGAGAAAGGAAAGAGGGAGGCGGGCAGATAAAAGGAAGGAGGAAAGAAAGGGAAGGAAAGAGAAACAAAAGAGAAAAAGAAAGAACAGAACAGAGAAGGAAAAGAGAAGATATTGGGCAAGGTAGCACACATCTGTGATTATAGCACTCAGGAGTAAGGAAAGATAATGAAATTAAGTTCAATGCCAGAGTGGGATCTTTTGTCACACAAACACATGCACAGTTAGTTGTTTTATGTTTGTTTGTTTATAAATCAACTTTTCCCAAGCTTGGGTTATCTGGGAAGTGGAACCTCAACTGAGAACACACCCTCATCTGACTGGCCTGTAGGCAAGCCTACAATGGGAAGGCCCAGCACACATTAAGTCAGGGCCAACCCATGGGCAGGTGGTCTTGGATTAAGAATGCAGGGCTGAGCAAACCATGGGGAGCCAACCAAGTAAGGAATATCCTTCCGTGGGCTCTGCCTCAGTTCCTGCCTTGAGTTCCTGCCCTGACTTCCTCAGCCGATGATCTACAAACTGTGAAATCAAATAAACCCTTTTTCCCTAAGTTGCTTTTGACTACTGTCCCTGGTTTAGTGCTGTGAAGAGACACCATGACCAGACAACTCTTAAAAAAGAAAGCATTTGAGGACTTGCTTACAATTTTAGAGGGTTAGTCCATGACCATCATGGTAGGACAAAGGAAGCAGACAGGCATGGTGCTGGAGAAGTAGTTGAGAACTTTACATCCTGATCCACAAGCAGCAGCAGAGACTGGGCGTGGCATGAGCTTTTGAAATATGAAAACCCACCCCCAGTAACACCTCCACAAAGGCCACACCCACACCAATAAGGCCACGCACCCTAATTCTTCCCAATAGGTCAACTGTGGACTGAGTGAGCAAATATATGAGTCTATGGGGCCATTCTCATCCAAACCACCACACACATTATCATAGCCATGGAGACCAAAAGTGGCTCACAGCCTGAATCCCAACTCTTGAGGGTGGAAGGAAAGTTCTGAAGTACAGGACAACTTACCAGAAAACAAAAACAAAAACAAAATCCCTTGTTCACAAAGCATTATTTACAATAACCAAGTAGAACTAATGCGAATATTCCTAACAGAAGAATAGGCAAATCAAAGTATAATGTGTCTGCTCAACGGAATCTATTCAGTCTTAAATGGGAAGATAATTTCACAAGAACACGCATACATTTAATCTTTTTTTTTTTCTTTTCTTTTTTTTTTTTTTCAGAGCTGGGGACTGAACCCAGGGCCTTGCAGTTGCTAGGCAAGCGCCCTACCACTGAGCCAAATCCCCAACCCCCATACATTTAATTTTCCTAAACTATGTAAATGTTTAGGATGGCAAACTTTATGGTTTGGGCTTTTTTTTTTTTTTTAAGTGAAAACACTACTATCTGTTCAGTTAGGTGTAAAATGAATTATCTTGAAGCCTTTTCAAGAAATGCACCATAAATGCTTCATGAAAATCACTTTTGCAGCTGAGATACGGATGCGTTCTGAGTGTTTACTGAGTTTACTCACTACGAGGCAGACAGGAGGAGAGACCTGCACACATGCCTGCATTCCCCTACTTCTATGTTTGTAAAGAAGAAACAACTATTTCAAAGAGCTTTTATTCCTCAAACAGCAATAATGCAAACTTTTCCCTAAATCTGTTTTTAATAGGAGCTTAAAATAATAGGTTAATTTTAGCCATGGAGACATGGAGTGAGCAAAAAGTGTGTTCTGCAGAGTAACCAGATAAAACAATTGGGGTGGCGGTAGGAGGGGCAGATTTTTTAGACAAAACCCCATGTCTGGCCTTGAACTCTCTTGCCTCTACCACCTTCTACATGCTACCGTGTAATGTGCACCACCACGCTCAGACACGGGCAGATCTTCTTTCTGGGAAGACAGTAGAAACAGTGAGAGCTGACAGACACCTGCAATGACCGGCGGAATCCAGTCAAGGTCTTAGGCAGTAAGCAGAAACAGAAAATGAATAAAGGCATCATGGTGTGCAGGTGCCCTCGCCTTTTCTGAACAATCAATCCATCAATCAATCAATCAATGCCCACAGCTTTTCTTTCGTAGAAGAAAACTTCTCTGAAACCCCACAGTACCTCCTAACAAAGGACAGCACAGACCTAACCCTACCAAGAGCCAAGGGGCTCTAGGATCAGGTTCTGATTCTTGTCCCCCACGTGTTAATAAAACTTTGAGTTTGAACCAGGCAACTGTCTGGGGGCTGTGGAGAGACCCATTTGGGCATTATTCAAATGCAGAACTGATGGTAGCTCGGCAGCAGAGCTTGCACGTCTATGGAAGCAAAGCTGTGGCTGGGGTGCACATCTTAAGAATCAAAGACAACTCAGTTGTGGTGGTGCAGGGAGGCAGAGGTGGGGAAATCTATGAGTTCGAGGCCAGCCTGGTCTACTAAGCTAGTTCCAGGAAGGCCAGAGCTTTACATACAAACAAACAAAAACAAAAAACCCGACCAACCAAAAGTGTGGGGGGAAGCTAGGACTAAGTACAGCCTTAGCTGTGACAGATGGTGGCCCACACCTCTAATCCCTAAAACGGCTGGAGCAGGACCACAAGCTTGAGGCCAGCCTGGAATGTAAGGCACTGTCGCAGACTCATGCTTTCCAGGCAGAGTGGCACACACCTATCATCCTAGCACTTGGCGCGGTGCTAGATGAAGAAGGGCGAATTCTAAGTCACCCCTAACAACACAATGAGTTTAAGACCAGCCTGAGCCATACAAGACCCTGTCTCTAAAAAGGCAGAAGATAATATAGAAACCTATAGTCACCATTATGTTTTCAAAAATCTTTAAATGATTCCCATTTAAAACTGTTCTTTTAAACACTGTGGTAAAATTACGGGCATTAAAATATGTCCACAAAAGTGTTTCTTTAGAAATTCAAAGTAAAAACACAGGAAATCAAAACACAGTCTATACTGTTTTTCCTTGGCAACCATGACGCCTATACCAGACACATATCCTTATACTGCCTGGCTTTCTGGACACCTAAACAGAATTCTAAACCCCAGATTTTCAAACCTGGAATCTGTTCTGGTTTGGTCTGTTGGTTGCCCAGAGACAGAGAGTCCTCATAGACCCAAGTAACCGTACCCCCAAGTTATTTCTGATTGGTAAATAAAGATGCCTACAGCCTATATAGCTGGGCAGAACTGAGATAGGTGGTGCTTGGTGTCCCCTGAGGATTCTAATAGCATAGAAAGTAGATCTGCCTGCCACTTGTGCTGATTAAGGCTTATTATAAACGTTGGGCATGTCTTTTATCTGGAAACGAAATGGTAAAAAGCATGATAGAAACCCCAGATTTGGGATTAAATATTTTCAACAATCAGAAAGCACATATAATATAGTGTCAAGTGGTTGTAACTACAGGACATTTTGAGAGTGGCCAGGCAGAAAACACAGGGCTGAAGTGAAACAGTTCAGAGACTATCAAAGGAGGCTCCCACATGCTCCCAGACACTGTACCACTGCTCTTCCTGCCCCTCTCTTTGGGGTCCAATAACTCTTTTGGCTTAAACTAAAACAAGTGGACTTCCATCATTTAAACCAACAAAAATCCTAGCAACTATACAATTAGGGTACTAAGTGAATGGATAACTGTCAAGAAGGACTGCTTTGCTTTTCTGGGCTGCTTTTAAAAATATAAGTTCAAGGCCAGCTGTCTTAGCATAGTGGTTCCAGCAGCATTCAGAGAGCAGAGAGCAGAGAGCTCTGTCAGCCAAAGAACAGCCTGGTCTACACAGCAGGTTTCAGGATGAAGGAAGACCCCTGCTCCTCCCAAATAAAACCCTCGAATTAAAGGATACCATCTCCTACATCTTTCAATCTATTAATTTCTCTGACCTGGAATGCTGTATCAAAAGAAAAAGAAAAAACACCATCCAACTATTAGAAAGAGGGCGGAGATATCTACTATATTCCTGACCTGTACGGTCTTTGGTTGGGACAGAGGAGACAGATTATTCCTCTGCCCCAGTCAGGGCTCCCACAAACAAGTATCAAGCAGCATCTCCAAACAGAACAATTACGTGGAAGGTAACTGCTCAAGCAGTGAATCTGAGAACCTCATTTCTACTCTGAAGACTTTCTCCCTGTGTTGCTTTGTAACCTTTTCCCTTCCATCGATTTCTAGTTTCTCTTGTTTTCCTTTTTCCTTTTTTCCCTTTTGTGGAAACTGTCACCATGTGCTGTTAGACAGTGAGAATTGAGTACAGGCCTTACAAATTACAGGATGTAAACTATTAATGAGTTATGGTGGCTCAATAAGGTCTCAAACTCCACTTCCAGGGGACCCAATGACCTCTTCTGGCCTAAGGCACTAGGCTCACATGTGGTGCATGAAGACAAAACACTCAAACGCATTAAAAAAAAAAATCCTCCACCATTAAGTATTGTAGCACCTCATGTACAGTAAAAAGTTATAGTTGGGCTTTAATTTAGGTATAATGTGAGAGGCCCTATGCTTCTGCAGAAGCCTAAGAGGCATCTTCCATTATATAGCAGTTTGGCAGCTCTACACACAAAAGCAATTGTTATCCATCTGTACGGACTTCTCAGTGCAGGTCACAGGTAAGGCAAATGGGTTAATAATGCCCCAAGACAAAGCTCAATGACTGATCTTAGATTCTGGCTTTTAAACCCCACTCTCTCAACATCCTCTGCATTTCTATGTCATAATCAATAAAACTGGTAGCTCATCTAGCCATTACGGAAATATTAATAACGAGGCTCTGTCACCCACCAATAGTTGGCTATAAATTAGCACTCCACCGCCCCTCCCCATGCTCCCTGCCCCCAGAGCTTCCAGGTAAGCCAGTCCTGTCTATGGCACAGGATTTCCTTTCCTTCTACTATTTTCAGGAATGCCAATGTGACTGGATGAGAAGGTCACAGGGACTTCGGGTACATAAAAGACCATACTTTAGCCCATGACATGACCCTTTTCTCTGGGATGTGATGCTTAAAAGAATTAACCACTTCAGGCAAAATACGAACCGAACGCTCCCGAGGGAAGCTCTGTTATTCAACACACACTCCCAGTGCTCTTAGGCTGAACAGAGAGAAGACAGGTGTGACTGCAGGATGAACATATGAAAAAACAAAACAAGTGTGGTTATGCAGTCACATGGGCATGGCCTGCAGCAGCCTAAGCAACATCATGCACACTAAATCTGACATCACTACCCGAGCTGGCAGCGATAGCAATTACCTCACGGAAGTTCTGACATTCGTTTGCTACCAGCTGAGTGCCAAAAATTAAATGCATGGAGGGAAATACTAACACATGCTAAGTGGTTTTATCAGTTAGTTTTTCCATATTAAAAATTAACAAGTGGGTGTGGTACAGGCTTGTATCACAACACTAAGACAGGAAAATCTAAGTTTGGAGCCTGAACTCCACACTGAAGCCTGTTTTTAAGACCCTGCCTCAAATAAGAAAAAAAAAAAAAAAAAAAAAGAGGAAAAACTGGACAGAAAGACTATTTTTCCCTCAAAAGAAGTATAGTTTCTTTTGACAACTCTGAAAGCACTGTCAGAAGCAGGTGGTGATGAGCTGGAGCGCAAAGTGTATTTAAATGACTGACTTAAGTAATTATTTTTTTTTTTTTTTTTTTTTTTTTTTTTTTTTTTTTTTTTTTTTTTTTTTTTTTTTTTTTTTTTTTTTTTTTTTTTTTTTTTTTTTTATTTTTTTAGACTTAAGTAATTATTAATTCCCCTCAGCTTAGGGGTGTTTACCAGCAAATCTCACATACACTTCTAAGTCCCTAGGATGCTCTGAGGACACAGGATTCTAAACCCATTACTAAATAGTAGTGAAGTCCTATATTATACAATTATACATTCCCATGACAAACTAGTATAGTTTACTAGAATTTTCAAAGATACCCATTCGGTCACAGAATTCAGGGCTGACTTTTATGTTGGGTGAAGACGATATTATGTGTATTCACTGACACTCAAAAACAAGACAAGACAAAAAAAAAAAACTTCAAAAAACTTTAGTCTAGGGCTCAGGTGATAAAGACACTCACTCTCACCCTGGTTTACATGAGTTCAATCTGCAAACCCACATGGTGGAGGGAAGTGACACTCCGGAGTTGTTTTGACTTCCACACAAATGAAACACACGCAGACACAAACCCTAGTCTCTCGCAGCTGTCTAACAGAAGTGTACCACTGCTACTCTGTAATACCTTAAATCTTCCAAGTAAACATCCTGTTATTTCTCAATGGCTAGCTAGGCTGGAATCAGAAATCGAAATCTTCAAAATCTCAAACTGCCACATTTCTGAAATTTGTCACATAAATTTTAGGACCGGATGATGGAATTGTGCTAGCTTCCTAATTTACCTATTTATGACGGAAGTACTCAACAGAGCCTGGAACGCCAGCATTTAGAAAGCTGAAGCCCATCACCAGCCTAGGTGACAGAGTGCGCTTGGAGCTAGCACGGCTCAAACAAGCAGCAGCCACCATTGCCACCAGTTACCTACTTTTTCCCAAACTGTGGATGCAGTGCTCCAACCGCCACTGACCCCAATTTCAGTGTTCTCACAGGCCACCACACGCTTGTGGAACACTTAGCCAGGGTCAGGCTACACCCTGCTGCCAAAGTGAAGCTAACTGGAAGTGAACCAGTGATCGTTCTGCAAGGACACTTGAACTCTGAAGCACTCTGTAAACAGCTAATAATATTCCTGTGGAGTTTTCCTGGTCAGCCAGCCATGCTTCGCTGCAAATTATAGTTGACCACACGAGTTCTCTTACAAACAAGAGAGGTGCAAGGTATTTCCCTAGCTTCCAAAACTCACCAATGTAGCCTCATTAGCCTTAAGTGTAATCCACTTAAGAAATGCACGCAGGGCCTAACTTAGTAACTCCTGGATAGGCTCCTCTGACCTGCTAACCTGGCGCTAGGAATGGAGCCACTGCTTTAAGTGATCACTCTCCAGCGTTCTAGCTCCACAATCCCAAATCTCAGTAAGTGACAAGGGCTTATGGTCTCATTATAAGAGCAGCTAACTCCTCCAGTGTTCTATCTATGAAGCACAGTTCTACATGCCTTTTATCTGTTCAGTCCTTTAATCCTCACAACGAACGTGGGTGAAAAACAAAACAAAAAACACAAGTGAAATGTTTTTGCTCAAGGTCTCTCTCAAAGCTATTAGGTGACTAAGCCAGAGTTCAAATCCAGGAGTCTGGCACCAGAAATCCATACTCTGAAACCACAGACTCTGGCTTCTCTGCACAGCACGGACCAGGCTCTTCCAAGCTGGGAGGGAGGGCAGAGTTCCAAAGGAAGCAATCAACCCTCCACAGTCCTGTTCCCAATCCCACCGCATCACAAACCACCTACAAACTCGGGACTTCCAAAGTTTTACTCTGCAAGGCTAAGAAACCAGACGTCTGCATCTGAATGCCACAAACCTTTCCCAGGAACCCCGAAGATGTCCTGTGACCACTCTAGAAAAGAACTGTGGGAGGTTTGGGGTTTTGTGAGGTTGTTTGGGGCGGGAGATGGGGTGGGGGAAGGTGTTCCTTTTTGCCCCAAACAATAATGACCCCAGCTCCCTGTGCTTTTTCTGAGAAACGCAAGCAGGTCTGGTACTTTCGAGAGCCTTGAAGCAAAGGGACTGGGCTGCGGTTCCGATCCAGCTGTTTCAAAGGGGCCTTCGTTGGCGCAGCTGTGAGGGCAGCAGGGAAGGGGGGGCGGTGTGGGAGGCGCGGCCCCGACACCCCGACTCTGTCCGCGGCCTGCAGGCGGCTACGTGGCGCTGGGACGCGGTCCCATCAGGGCAGATGCCACGGGTCCCGAGGAAGAGGCCTGGGCACCGAGGGTCAAGGTCCCTCTGAGCTCACAGTTCCCCCTTCAGTCCGGGTTGCCCCTCAGCCCGCGTTCCCCCTCAGCCCACCGGTCCCCGACTCAGCCCGCGACCACTCACAAGGTTGAGGGGTCCTTCCATCACTTCCATAGACCCCGGGGTGAGCGGCGGCCCGAGGCGGAGCGGCGGCGCCTGGGCACATGGAGGGGCAGCGAGGGCAGGGAGACGCGGCGGCTGGCAGGAGGCTCCTCGCAGAACCCGGAGCCGGCAGTGAGAGCCCAGGAGCGACGGCCGCGCCACTTCCGCCTCCGACGTCGCGCCGCGGGGCGGTCCCTGCGTCACCGCGTACGGCGTCGTGACGCCACGCGCCGGCGCGGGGTAGGGGGCGCGGCCGGGGTAAGAGGACAGGGGTGGACGGGACTAGGGGCGGGGCATCAGCTAAGTGACCGGAGTCCCATGTCCCCCTGAGAGGTAGCGCTGCTTGATCTCTGCGGCTGCGTCCCTTGAGGAGCTGGGTCTGGGTAGTGGTTTAATATGGTCTCCCTGCATGCTTGACCACGTAGGCTTTCCCAGATCCTCTCTTCTCACCTCCACCCCTCCTTTTCCGTCTCTGTCCTATCTCTGTTGACTTCTTTTAAGAAGCAAATTTGAGCCAAGTTAATGCCCGGCACTAGATCGCCTTACAGGAGGTTTCCACATTTTTTTTCGTTGCTTGAGTCCTATGCCTGAATTTTGTGTAAGTCATTATATACATATGCGTGTGTAAATATATGTATATATATGTATATATGTATATATGTGTATTTTCATATATATGCATACAACCTGTTTACTCTTGTTCGCATGTACAATGTGCCTACAGTAATCAGTGTTCTAGGAGCCCTCTGGAGGAATAACTAACAGGTGTAGAAAGTAAAAGGAGAGGAGGGTGTCCACTGGGCATGAAATAGTGCTCTTCGTACCTTTAAAAATGTTCACTCAACACTGTACTATTGGCAAGACCTCCACAGAGGGTGTTCCTACATGAAATGGGACCTTGCATTGATAACTTCAAGAGTCAGTTTACTGATAGGCCCCTACCCCCTGGGAGAAGATGCTTCTGGTCTTGCCTTACCTTTCTACCGTAGCTCCCTGACCCAGCGCAGAAGCTCTGTGGAAAAGATTGGCGTGTTGTCAGTACCAGGACCCTTCCACGAGGATAGTGTAGAAGGAGTCCAATATACCTACAGTAGCAGTGTCAAGAGCAGCCATGAGGAGCCAACATATCTGTGAAGGAACCACCAGTATGCCCTAGATGGATATTAGAGTAATGGTCATGGGCGTTACCAACACCCTTCAGTATGCCTTTGGAGTGTCTGTTGACAGAAACTTCTAGATGCTCCCAGAAGGTAGAATGAGATCGCTATGCTAGTGAGCCATTATGACAACAAACAAATTGCCAGTAGGGAGCTCTCCTCCCTTTTGCAGGGCAAAAGCAGCAGAGTTTCCCAGGGCAGTGCCAAAACCCAGATGGAAAGAAAGACGGAAGGAAGAGGATTAAAAACACACAGCAGAGGGCTCTCAACTAAAGAATACTGCATTGTGCGGAAGTGAAGATCACAGTCAAACACAGACAACAAACTGGAAATAGCCTTCCTGCCAGTCAGTAGTGAGGCATGAAGTTATTACAGATGAGAGGAGCAGAAGACAGAAAAGGGCGGTGTAGTTCATGAAGCAATAGGCTTCCACTGACACAGTCTGGCCATACAGGTTCTTAACAACACAACACACTGGACTCTTTGTGAAGTAGCTATAAGGTCATTCCCGCTACCAAGCGTGAGGGCCTCTTAGATTAAAAGGGAGAGAGAGAGAGAGAGATCGACTTGTGACTAAGACCATGTTGTGGCCTTGATGGAGACAGCAAATGGTGCCAGGAGCTACAGATAGGTAGCTCCACGACAGAAGATCAGGGAGAGCATCTTTGACCCAGGCACGGTGGCACACACATGGAAATCCCACCAATGTGGAGGTGGAGACAAGAGGATCCAGTGGTCAAGTTCATCTTTGGCTACGCAGCAAGTTAGAGGCCAGGCTGGGCTATACAAGATTCTGCTGAAAGAGAGGGGGGGAGGGGGAGAGAGGGGAAGAGGGAGAGAGAGAGGGAGGGGGAGGAGGAGGAAAAAAGAAAGAAAGAAAGAAAGAGAAAGAGAGAGAAAAGAGAAGGAGGGAAGTCAGGTGGGACTAAAAAGAATAAAATAAAAATTCTAAATAGAAAAACAACAACGTACCTTCATTTTTAAAAAGCTAGTCTAACTGAAGCCTGTTGTGATGGTTTGCATATGCTGGGCCTAAGGAGTGGCACTATTAGGAGGTGTGGCCTTGTTGGAGTGGGCGTGTCACTGTGAGTGTGGGTTTAAGACCCTCATCCTAGCTACCTAGAAGTCAGTCTTCCACTAGCATCCTTCAGATGAAGACGTAGAACTCTCAGCTCCACCTACACCATGCCTGCCTGGATGCTGCCATGCTCCCACCTTGGTGATAATGGACTGAACCGCTGAACCTGTAAGCCAGCCCCAAATATATGTTGTCCTTTATAAGACTTGCCTTGGTCATGGTATCTGTTCACAGCAGCAGAAGCTGAACTAAGACACGTGAGCAATGACTACTTATAGCTAGAAGGTTCACCTACTCTGCTGCATGTAAAATGATCTGCTCAGTCATTTCTAAATTCACCACAAGCGAAAAGAAAGTTTTTAGACCGAAGTAGATCAGACTTCCAGTTGTTTCCTGAGACACCCCTATGTCCCTTCAGACTAATTCAAGGGCTTCTTGGAGATGTAAAGTAACTTTCCCAAACTGTTATTGTCTTTGTTTCCTAACATGACTGGCTTGACTAAGCGTGCTTTGTAGGTTCCTGTGATGGTTTGAACATGCTTGACCCATGATAAGTGCTACTGTTAGGTAGGTGTAGCCTTGCTGGAATAGGTATGGCCTTGTTGGAGGAAGTGCATCACTGTGGGGGTGGGCTTCCAGGGCTCCTACTGCTCAGGCTCCACCCCCTGCAGGAAATAGGCTCTCCTGGCCGCTGTCAGGTCAGGATGCGGAACACTCAGCTCCCTCTCCAGCACCGTGCCTGCCTGGACACTGCCATGCTTCCCACCATGATAAAAATGGACGGAACCTCTGAAACTATAAGCCAGCCCCAATTAAATGTTGGCTAACCCAGTGCAACTCCTTGGGTTATTTTTGGGTTTTGCAAGTTCACGCCCCCGAGTACTATGAGATTGAAGCTAAAAGGAGAGTTGCTATTGTTAGCCACTTCGTTCTCCCCACCAGGGTACGTGCCAGGAGCTATTTACAACTCAGACTGGGCAAGACCCAGCCTGCAGGGAGGTGGGGCGCAGTGGGGAAGCCAGCAGGCTGCAGCTCCTTGGACTCTGAGCCAAGTGGTCCAGTTACTCCAGCAAGAGCCAGGATGAGCAAAGCCAAGTTAAACAGCGGTGGCGGGGCACTGTGTTCCACAAAGTCCACCAGAGAGGAAGCCAAGGAAAAGTAGGCTTTCATACTCTTATTCAGTAAACTGAGAACTGGGAGAGTCAGTCACATAAAGGTAGATAGGTCTGATTCCACCAGTTCGGACCTGGTTTAATGTTTCTCAAACAAAGAAGCAGAAACGGTCACTGGAAACTCATCGGTGTCTTTGGACCTCATAGCTGGTTGGCTTCCTGGTTCCCATCTGTAAACATTTCCACTGTTGATTTGACATTGGATCATGCACATGGGAAGCCCCTTAAAGCTACACCTCCTCTTTCCTATGGTTTTAGTACTGTGGAATTTTTTTTTTAAATTTGAGTTGGGGTCTCTCACTATGTTGCCCATGCTGGCTTCAAACTCCTGAACTCAAGTGACACTCCTACTTCGCCCAGCCAGTGATGGAGACCACCGTCAATGCGAACCATCACGAAGATTCCTCTCATTTCCACTTTGTTCTGCTCCACCCCCACAGCTACCTGGGACAGCCAGTTATGCTCCGCCCCACAGTTGCCTGGCAACAGCCAGCTGTGCCTGACACTGTAAAAGGGGCTGCTTGCCCCCTCCTCTCTCTCTTACTCCCCTCTTATCCCCTTTTACTCGTTGTTCTTCTCTGTTCTTGCCCCCTTCCCCCTCCTCACCACGTGCCCATGGCCGGCCTTTCCTCTCCTCTCCTCTTCCTTTCTCATTAAACCTCTCCACGTGGAACCATGTGGTCTGGCTGTGTTCTGCCCGGGCACAGGCTGAGATTCAAACCTTAAAACTAGGCTTTTCAGAACACTGAAGTGCCTTAATCAGATTCTCTTCACGGGCTAGGGAGATGGCTCAGTGTGTAAAGTGCCCACCACAGAAGATCGAGGGCCTGAGTTCAGATTCCCCAGCACCCACCAAAATCCGGACGTGGAGGCTTGCCCTTGTAACCCTGGCCCTGGGATGGAGGAGGGTGACAGGCAGATCCCCAGAGCTCACTCTCCACCCCTCAAGAAAAAAAAAAACAAACAAAGAAACAAGTTTGATAGCAACTGAGGAAGACATCTGATACCGCATTTAGCTCAGGCATGTACCCGTACATGCACGCACATGAACAGGCAACACACACAGCTTCTTTAGAAAGTATTTTCCATAGTTATCATGGCTCTTTAGTACACCACTAATCAAGTCAGTCCTTCTGTGTTCCAAGCTCCCGGTTGGCATCCTACCTAGACAAGACTGGCACGGAAGGCAGCTGCTCTACCATCCTGCGAATCCAGGTGGAGACACCATGGCAACTCCTTTTTTTATTAAAACAATTTTTATTTATTTATTTTTATTTTGAAAGACTCCCCCCCCCCTTGAAAGGAAAATTATACAAGCTTAAGGTCCACAACTATAAAAGTAAAAAGTAAGTTTTAAGATCCACAGACTCAGAGCTGAAACAGGCCCGGGCGAGCCCAAGCACCATAAGGAAGAAGGAATGCAGAACCAGCCCCCCCCCCCCCGGGGTATCGGAACTGACTCATAGGCCATCTGGCAGGAAGGGATAAGCCCCTAGCCCCTGACATTCCAGATGCCTCAGCCTGCACGTACTCTTTTGCTGTGTTGTAACTTCATTTGAATATGTTTGAAATAGCCAATTGTGTAACCATACATCTGTGCCTCATTTGAATATGTTTGATATAGCCAATTGTGTGTAACCATGCATCCGCACCTCATTTGAATCCACCAATCAAGTCCCTGTAACCATGCATCTGCTTCTGTATGCCTGCTTCTGCTCCCCAGAACCCTATAAAAACCCGTCCCTGGTTCTGCTGGGCGCACCAGTCCCTCCGAGCTGACTGAGACGCCCGCAGGTACCTGTGTATCCGGACAATAAACCCTCTTGCTGTTGCATCCAGTGGTCTCGGCCTGGTCATTGGGCATGGGGATCTCCTTCCTGAGGGAAGATTCTCTCTGAGGGTCTTGCAATTTTAGGTGCACAGGTGTTTTGCCTGTATAAATATCTGTGGGAGGTTGTTAAATCCTGGAGTTACAGACCGTTGTCAGCTGTCATGTGGGTGCTGGGAATTGAACCCCAAGTTCTCTGGAAGCGCCATCAGTGTTCTTAGCTGCTGGAGCAACTCTTATGAAGGAAAACACTTAATTAGGGCTGGCTTACAGTTCAGAGGTTCAGTCCATTATCTATCATCATGGCGGGAAGCATGGTGGCACGCAGGCAGACATGGTGCTGAGAAAGCGCTGAGACCTATGCATCTGGACCAGCAAGCAGCAGCGAGAGATGGTTCCACACTGGATGTGGTTTGAGCATATATAACCTCAAAGCCCGCCCCCCCTGCCCCCTCAGTGACACACTTCCTCCAACAAGGCCACACATTCCAACACTGCCACTCCCTGTGAGCCTATGGGGGCCATTTTCATTCAGACCAGCACAGCCTTGAACTAAAAATCCTTGGCTCTTGAGCACTAGGCTTGCAATATGGATCGAATTTTCTAGTTGGTGGCCATCACACTGCACTGAACATGTTGAGGTTTGCCCTGAAGTTATCTGTATTTTGATGCTAATTCCACTGTCCCAAGGACAGCTGCCTAGTCACATACTCGGGAATCAGGTGACTTGATCAGAACCTTTTCCCCATTGAATTTGTAAAGTACAGGTGAGGGGCAGATAGAGGATAGAAGGAGGCCTGTCATTGGAGGAGAAGGAAGGATGGGCGGGAGAGAAGTTTGAAGGAAGAGAAGAGAGAGGAGGAGAGAGGAAAAGGAGAGAGGGGCTGAGAAGCCATGGCAGGACAAGATGGCAGGTGATGTTAAGATTCTGCTCTGTGTATTTACAGGTTGTTATTAATGTTCTCAAGGGATGGATGGTACCGGACTTTATGTTTAAGTGAAGGAGGCCTGTCATTGGAGGAGAAGAAAGGATGGGCGGGAGAGAAGTTTGAAGGAGGAGGAGGAGGAGACTAGGACAGAGAGGAGAGACAGGACAGAAGAGAGGGGAGAAGCCATGGCAGATGATGTTAAGATTCCGCTCTGTGTATTTACAGGTTGTTATTAATGTTCTTAAGGGATGGATGGTACTGGGCTTTGTATGTTTAAGTGGGCAATTATATCTTACCAATTGGGTCAAAGATTTTTGTGTTGTGTGTTCTTTTATGTGAGGGTTTGAGTGTAGGAAAGCGTGCGGCTGGGCTGTGTTTCCGCCAAGATATCTAGCAGATATCTTGGGGCACCGCGGTGCGGACCTAGCGGGGTAAAAGGCAACTATACTTTTTTACTTTTATATTTTTACATCAACATGAACATGTCTGACCTCACCTGACCTTACAGACTTCACTCCGCACTTCCACTAAACCCTCCTCTTCCTCTTCTTTCCTTTCCTTTTTTAATTTTTGAGACAACTTAGCCTTTCGTTACCCAGCTTAACCTTAAATTCATTGAATAGCAGAGGATGCCTGTGAACGCCTGATCCTCTGCTCACCCCTGTTCCCCGACGCACACCCATCCCCCAACCCCACCCCCTACCCCTACCGCTATCTCCTCAAGCCCTAGAATCATAGGCCCCTGAAGGTCTTTTAAAATGTTCTCTCTACCATCTTGGAAAGAATGAGGAATTTCATCCTCTTTCAAGGATTTGTCTCCTGGTGCCTGATTCTGGAACGAGCTAGGCACGTGACTCAAAAAGCAGTAAATAAAGTCTCAGGGTTGGAGCGAGGGATGACTGCACCGTGCGCCTCTGCCTTGCCGAGTTTCTGTCATTTGCTGCTGACTTTTGTTCCAGGTGCATCAGAGGAAGGATGGAGAAACCTCAGCCATTAGGACATCAGGGTTGTGGCCAAGAACATTCACACGTACATGGAACCTGGCCAGAACCAGCTCTGGGACACGTGGGTTTGACTATGCTCAGTTCTTTCTCCTCTCTTCTTAGTCTGCAGGGCTCTGCCTGCTTGGCTCACTGGAGCAACTGCCTGCTTGCTTTTTCTTTTCTTTCTTTTCTTTTTTTTTTAAATCACAATATTAAAGTGATTTCTTTTTCAGAACTCTTTTGAGTTTCTCATGATCACAGAGCAAGTATTCCATTAAGTGAAATTGTAATTATTGACTGACTTTTACAGGAAAAGAATTTTGGTGCTGGAGAGATGGCTCAGTGGTTAAGAGCACTGACTGCGCTTCCAGAGGTCCTGAGTTCAATTCCCAGCAACTACATGGTGCCTCACAACCATCTGTAATGGGATCCGATGCCCTCTTCTGGTGTGTCTGAAGTGTACCAACATACATAAAATAAGTAAGTAAGTAAATAAATAAATAAATTTTGTAAACATATAAATAATTAAGAGTAGTTGGGGAGGTGTGTTTCTTGACAACTCTTGCCACTCTCATTATGAGGTTGTGTATGAGCCCTTTTTATGTTCTCAAGGCACAAATTTGAACAAGCTACAAACAGTCCTTGATCATGGCTGGCTCCCATTAGAATCCATGAATGACACCTTTCATTTTTTTAATTATTTTGGTTTGCAAAGTAATGACTATCTACGAACCCTTCGTAATCAGCCTTTTAGGACAAAAGCCCCAGCTCTGGGAAGAACTGGCCTCATTTACTAACCCAGTAACCAAAGTTGTTAAAAGACAGGGGAAGGAGATTTCACAAGGCAGCCACTTGGAGAATAGTTCATGGGGTTCAGTAGCCCCAAGGCCATCTTTAGGGATTATGAACATTAGGTTGAACAAAGGAAGACTGGGGCAAAGGGCAAGCAGCCTGCGTAATTAAGTGACCTGAGTCACCGAGTTATGTCCTTGGTCATTTCTGCTTTGCTCTGTGTGGTGGCCTAAAGAAGTCCTGCCTGCTTGGGGGGGATGAGCTGTAGTCCTGAAAGACCCTAGGGGCTTTCGCCAGTCTTATACCCACCGCCTCAGGTCAAGGCTAGGCCAAGTTCCCCTCTCCACCCACAATTCTCGGGAGGAGCTGGAACATTCTTGAAAAACCTCAAAATGTACTAATAGTCACCTGACCCTCTGGTCCCAGGTAGAGTTCGAATGCGTGTCATATGCTTGCTAGCCAATAGATTCAAAGGTCAATATGCTTAGCCAATAAGTTTAAACTGTAACCTTGCAGATGCAACCTGTACCCCTAAAAAGTATAAAAAGTCTTTGTTATAGCCATTTGGGGTCACCTTCTCATCATTCTCCACGAGGGGGTGATTGAGGGTCGACTCTGACTGGCCGGAAAAATCAACCTCTTGCGTTTGCCTCAAACTCTGTTCTGGTGTCTCACTTGGAAGGGTCTCCCAGTAGTTAAGACTCACCTGAGCCTTACAGTCCCTCAACAAGTAATCCCAGACCATGGTCCCTTTCGATTCAGGGCATAGCCTCACCATCCAATTGGCAGTCTGTCCTGATGTGTTTTGTTGTCCTGCTAGTCTTAGCTATTCTGAATTCCAAGGTAGCTGCATGTTTAAGGCAAACATTTTTATCTCCCTTGCCTTCAGTCTTTAAGGGAGATGAGACATTAACGTGCCAATGTAGAGTCCGGCAGGAGGCAGACCTAAAATTAAGGCAGGGGTACCTGGCTTTCATCTTGTTTTTAGCTTTTTGAAGGATGGGGAGCTAAGAGTAGTCATTCAGATCTGTGCAACGAGGTTCATGAAAAAGGGAGCATCAGTTATTGCTAAGAATGGTAAACGGTTTACAGTGGGTACCTACTAAAGCTGCATACGCCTTGGCTTTCGTTGGTGACAGGCGTGTGAACTTCTGCCTAGCACATATCTAGTGCCAGAATTGCTGCTTTGACTACTGTGACTAAGTTTGGCTTTAATATACATCGCCAGATAATTTACCCCAAAGGCCTGCTTACATTATTTCCTTGTGAGAATTCCACACATTTTAAACTATCCTCAAGGCTTTGTAGCTTGGGTTGTGTTCGTCTCCAACCTTATACCGAATGTGGTTTTTTAATACATTAACCCCTTAAAAGATGACATTGGGGGTTGGGGATTTAGCTCAGTGGTAGAGTGCTTGCCTAGCAAGCCCAAGGCCCTGGGTTCGGTCCTCAGCTCTGAAAAAAAAAAAAAAAAAGAGTATCTGCTACCAAGTCTAACCAACTGAGTTTGATCTCTGTGACCCACATGGTGGAAGGAGAGAATTGACTCCTTCAGGATGTCCTCTGACCCCGATATGCACACCATGGCATGGATATGCGCGCACACACACACTAAATAAACAAACAAACAAATAAATAAATGTTAAAAAAAAGGCTTTTTTTTTAATCGTTAAATTCCCAATTGCCAGGTATAATGAATTACTTCAAGCTTTTTCCTTGTTTGCTATCTTGTTGGTGTTTGGGGCACTTTCTAAAACTGTACCCAGTCTGATCTGGAACTCAGTATGTGCCTCATTCTGGCCCCAGTCGGCCCATTCACCCTCAGACTGCTAGGACTGCAGATGTGAGCTACCTAGCCAGGCTTGAATTTCCTCAATTCTTGTTTTTCATCTCTCAGTAAAACAAAGTCCTCTTTCTCCTTTAATATTTTTATTTAAAACTTAAATATTTAAAATTTTTATTTTAAATTTACTTCTTCAATTCCTTTTTTCTTTTTAATCCATTTTTTATTGATTATTTTATTTATTTACATTTCAAATGTCGTCCCCCTTCCCAGTTTCCCCTCCGCAAACCCCCATCCCATCCCTCCTTTCCCCTCTTCACTTTGCCTCTATGAGGGTGCTCCTCCACCCACCCACCCACTCCCACCTCACCGCCCTGCATTCCCCTACACAGGGGCATGGAGCCTTCACAGGACCAAGGGCCTCTCCTCCCATTGGTGCCAAGCAATGCCATCCTCTGCTACATATGCAGCTGGCTGGAGCCATGGGTCCCCCCATGTGTACTCTTTGGTTGGTGGTTTAGTCCCTGGGAGCTGGGGGGGTGTCCTGGTTGGTTGGTATTTTTGTCCTTCCTATGGGGTTGCAATCTCCTTCAGCTCCTTCCGTTATCCCCTAGCTCTTCCATTGGGGTCTCCGTTCTCAGTCTGATGGCTGGCTTCGAGCATCCCCATCTGTATTGGTCTGGTGCCAGCAGAGCTTCTCAGGGGGCAGCCATACCAGGTTCCTGTCAGCAAGCGCTTCTTGGCATCAGCCATAGCGTCTGAGTTTGGTATCCACAGATGGGATGGATCCTAAGTGGGGCAGATTCTGGATGGCCTTTCCTTCAGTCTCTCCACTCTCTGTCCCTGCATTTCCTTTAGACAGGAGCAACTGGAGATTAGAACCTGTATTCAGCGGATAGGCACAGCCCCAAGTTGAGGAATGGGGCCACTCACCCATCTCAAAAACTCAGTTCTTGGGCTGGAGAGATGGCTCAGTGGTTAAGAACACTGACCGCTCTTCCAGAGGTCCTGAGTTCAATTCCCAGCAACCACATGGTGGCTCACATCACAGAGGGATCTGATGCCCTCTTCTGGTGCATCTGAAGGCAGCTACAGTGTACTCATATACATGAATGAATGAATGAATAAATAAATAAATAAATAAATAAATAAATAAATCTTAAAAAAAAACTCAGTTCTTGTTTTCATCTCTCAGTAAAGATAGATCCCCTTCGTCCTTTTAAACTTTTATTTAAAATTTAAATATTTTTTAAAATCTTAAAATATTTATTTTGTGTGTATAAAGTGTTTTGCCCACACCGGTCAGAAGAGAGCATCAGGTCACCCAAAACTAGAGACACAGGTTACCATGAGCTACCTCATGGGTGCTGGGAATCAAACCTAGGTTCACCGTAAAGAACAGTAAGCTCCCTAAAACACTGGGCCACCTCACACCCCACATCTTCCTTCTTGAAATTGTGCTCCTTTACCAAAGAGAAATCGCAGGAGTCGATTGCTCTGGACTGGGCTGTGCCCTGAACACCAGCAGACAGACGGAGAGTTGGGTGTGGACAGAGTTGTGCTCCTCCACACACTGTGTCACCAAACAAAGGCTGTAGTCTCCCCCTCCTGGGAATCAGAAGAGAGAGCAGTTTATTAGGGGATCAAACTGCCAGAACTGTCTCATGGTGGGAGAGAGAACTGGTTAGGAAAGCAAACACGTTCTATATGAGAGTCAGCGAGATGGGTCTTTGAGCTGACATAGGCTGTCCAGATTAACTGGGAACCAGATGTGCTTGCCCAGTGTAGCTGACCTTTGGGACAATAAGAGAGATATTGATTTTCCTAATTGCCCATCTTATAAGATTCCCAAGGAATGATGAGTTTAGGCTTCTGTTTACCTGGCCAGAGGCCTTCTGTTAGGACAATGTTACCAGCACTGCCATTTTAAAGGCTTTGGACCTAATAACAGCCTTGTTTTTTTTTCCCAGATGCTGACCTAGAAATCTCACAAACAGTATAAACCTTGCTTACAGTAAGAAGCCTTGACCTCCCCTGCAGCCCTAGAGACCTGGCTGCTAATTTTATAAGGTTTACTTGCACGGTAAGTACATCAGGAAATACCCGCTGACCTCATTTCTTCAAAAGGTAAAGAAAGCCCTGGAACAGCCCTTTGGGACGTAGAGACACCATAGCACGGCTCTCCTCGGAGACGCCCGCAGTCATGCTAGGCGGTATCTTCTTTGTCTGAGAACCATTTCGTCTAAGAACCTTCTATTGACCCCTTTGTTTAAATAACCCTCTTCCTAATAAATTCCCAGTCTGCTTTCCACTGGCTCCCCCTGAAATTCTCTTCTGAGACCAAGTATAGATTCCTGGCTTCACCTGGGTGCAGACCCCGGAGGCTGCTTGCAGAAGGATGGGGTTCTGTACTGGTTCCTACCGCACTGCTGCTGATGCCGGCCACATTAGCTTTTAGAATCCGGAAACGGTACGGCGGTAGTGTATTTGCCACGTGATCCAGGCCTAGTCTTCAGTACCAGCTGAAGAACCCCCTAGGCAAGTCTTTGCTATGTTGAGGGAAATTGGGAGAACTCCACTTTTTTTTTTTAATGCATAGGTGTATGTTGCTTGCCTGATGGGTGTGCACCCCATGAGGACCTGGTAGCCCCAGAGGCCAGGAGAGAACATCAAGTCACCTGGGACCCGACTTACAGAACACTGTGAGTGGCCCTGTGGGTGCTGGGACCTGAACCTGGATCTTTTGCCAGGTCAACAAATGTTTTTTAACTGCTGAGTCCTATCTCTAGGTCACACCCCAGCCCGCCCCCTTCTTTTTTTTTTTTTAAAGATTTATTCATTTATTATATATAAGTACACTGTAGCTGTCTTCAGACACACCAGAAGAGGGCATCGGATCTCTTTACAGATGGTTGTGAGCCACCGTGTGGTTGCTGGGAATTGAACTCAGGACCTCTGGAAGAGTAGTCAGTGCTCTTAACCGCTGAGCCATCTCTCTAGCCCAGCCCGCCCCTTTCTTTTTTATTTTTATTTTTTTCGGAGCTGGGGATCGAACCCAGGGCCTTGCGGTTGCTAGGCAAGCGCTCTACCACTGAGCTAAATCCCCAACCCCCAGCCCGCCCCTTTCTTAAAGACATCATAGAGACATATCCCCAGCCTTCTTTTTACTTTCCGTCATCTCCTTTAAAGTATTTGTTAGATTTATTTTACTCTGCCCATATGAGAGTTTTGCCTACAGGTATGCACGCACGTGATGTTCATGCCTCGGAGGTCAAAGAGGGCAACCCGGAGTTACAGCGAGCTGCCGTGTGGGTGCTAGAAATTGAACCCCGGTCCCCTTGAGAAGCATCTGGCGCTCTTCCCCGCTAAGCCATCTCTTCTGCCCCCTTACCTCTCTTTCGAGACAGGGTCCCCTAAAGCACCCAGGCTGCCCTAGAATTGAAGTCCTCTTGCCTCAGGCCCCCAAATAGCTAGGACTTAACTCAGCACCACCAGGCACAACCTTTACCTAACGTCTTTAAACATCGGTTGGTGGCGTTTTTTAATCTTTAAAACAAGGATCGAACTAGCTAGCTGAGAGGACTGTGAACATCTTGAATTTCATGACTCATGTGTTTAAAACTCGATATATTAAAAACTGAGCCTCCTTACCTTCCCCTCCCCACGCCTCTATCTGTTCCCATCTCAGGGCACAGCACCAACTTCCCGCCCACTCTCTCCTCTCCTCTCCTCTCTCCTCTCCTCTCTCTCCTCTCCTCTCCTCCTCTCTCTCTCTCTCCTCTCCTCTCCTCTCCTCTCCTCCTCCTCTCCTCTCCTCCTCTCCTCTCCTCTCCTCTCCTCTCCTCTCTCCCCTCTCCTCCCCTCCCCTCTCCTCTCCTCTCCTCCTCCTCCTCTTCTTCCTCTTCCTCCTCCTCCTCCTCCTCCTCCTCCTCCTCTTCTTCTTCTTCTTCTTCTTCTTCTTCTTCTTCTTTTTCTCTCTCTCTTCTCTCTCTGGCTCATTTGTTTGATGCTGGTCTCTCTCTCTCTCTCTCTCTCTCTCTCTCTCTCTCTCTCTCGGTGTGTGTGTGCAGTATGGGGCATTGAACTGAGATGGGAGTTAAGTCGCTGCAGGACTTAAGGGCATGGCCCATGTTTGATCATTGAGGAAGTTATGTAGCACATGTGACCAGTACCCTGATTGGACGGCAATGAATGATCGTGTCTTTCATTGGGCTTAGGGAGAATGCAGAGAGCATGATGACTCTTCATTGCTTAAGCTAAGATGATGCTAAAAAAGTGACCATTCGAGATAAAGCGAACCTCCATCTCCAGTGACTTCCCACCACTAGGACCTGTAACAGACTTCTAGGCAGGTCGAGCAACACATTCTGTTTGTTCCTGCTGTGGCCTCCTTTGCCGGTAAAAGCATAATCACTTCTCTGGGTTCTCACAGAAGACTGCACTTCCATTAGACCCAGCACCACATGGTTTTGTAGTTATGGTAAGTCCCCTGCTGCCTGAGACTTCTACCGTGTGTCCTAAGCTTCCCTCAGTGTGGATCTTGGTGGGTTATACCTCTCTACCCACACCTCTATGGCAGTTTATACGAGGCACAATAAGAGATGGACAAGAAAAATGGGTAATAAAATGTCGCAACTGTAAGAAGATGTAATAAACAGTTATGTATGCCGTCTCTCCCTTTGAACGGTATCACACCCACCTTCCTTTCTGTGACCAACATTAGATAACGGAACCCCTATGCAGGGAGAGGAAGTGAGGGGAAAGGAGCGTGGTGGTCATGTGACATAGCACTAGGCTATTGCTTATGCACCCCTGGAATGTGAACAAGATAGCAGCAGATCTGACAGCCAGGGTGGCTACTAAGTCGCTCATAGGCGGGTGGCAAAGAGGGGACAACTGTTGGACAAGGGGGTGAGTCGCATACCGGATGGGGCAGTGAGGGATGGCGCAAGACCTCATTGTGTTTCTCGGAAAGGCAAGTAAAATAAAACATATAAATCACTTATTTCTGGAATCCTCCATTTGGTACTTTCAAAGTGTGGTAGACCGCTGGCAAAGGCCACTGAAACTTTGGGAAACTTTGGGAAACATAGCCGTGGGTATGGGGAACTCTTAGGCCTGTTTTTCCCACTGTCTAATTTTAGACCGGCAGTTGCCCAAGAACAAGGTCTTGTCTTTCCTATTCTCCACAAAGCGCAGCAGCTAGCGCCTCACAAGGAAAAACCACAGGCCTCCCCTCCCCCTCTTCTCACTGTAATAGCTATTTTTCTTACGCCGCAACAGAATACTTAACAGAAACAACCTGGGAGGGAAGGCTTTATTTGAGCTCACAGTTTGACAGAACTGCCCATCTTGGGGGGAGGGGTGGGGATGAGCTGGTTGGTCTCACTACATCCAGTCAGAAAGCAGAGGAGGGGGAATTCTGGTGCTGTATTGGTCAGGGTTCACCAGAGTCACGGAATGTATGGAATGTCTTTCTGTATTGAGGGAAATTATTATGATGACGTACAGTCTGTAGTCTAACTATCCCAACAATGGTCAGCTGGGAATGGGAAGTCCAAGATTCTAGCTAGTAGTTGCTCAGTCCCACAAGGCCGGGTGGTTCAGCTGGTCCTCTGTAAAAGTAGATTTCAACAAGATGTGCTGGCAAGTAAGTACAAGCAGGTGAGGAAGAACGCATCTTCCTTCTTCCAAAGTCCTTATGTAGGCCTCCAGCAGGTGTGGCTGGGACTTGCTTTGTCCCAGGCTGACCTTGAACTCCCGGATCTCCTTGCCTCATTCTTCTGGGATTAAAGGTGTGTCCTACCTTACCCGGGCCTAAGCTTTTCTTGGCCACCGAGTCTCAAGATCTGGATGCCAAGATCCAGGTCAGAAACTTGTGTCTTCCAGCCTCTGGATCACAGGTGAGCCCTCCAATTCTGGATTGTAGTTCATTCCAGATTATAGCCAGTGTACCAGCCAGGACGAGCCATTACACAGGTCTAGCTTGCTTATTTCCCCCTCTTTTTTTTATTTAGCCCAGGACTGAAGACCATTGATTGAGCGGCGATGTCTACATTTGGAATGCATCTGTCTTCCTTTCACCGTTAAACCTCTCTAGAAAAGTCCTTACAAATGCCCCCAGAAGTATATCTCCCATGTACTCAAGATGGAATAGTTCTATGATCAGATATGAGGGGGCTTTCCCCTGGCACCAAGTAATTCTCTAGCAGAGACCAAATGATTGTCCTATAACTTAATTCAGTTCAGGCGAGGGGCTCAGTCTGCTAAGACTGCTGTGTCTTAGATAGCAAGCAGATACACACACACACAGATACACACACACACACACTCTCTCACACACGCGGGGGCAGGGGCTCTGCTTCACGCTGTGGGCTGACTGTAAATTGACTCTGACTTGCTAATTTGTTAGGCACACAGGACTCAGGAAAACAGGCTCACCATGTTATAAAATGCTACTGATGAAGCTGATAAGGGCCAAGGTGTGGGGGAGGTCACAGAGCTGCTGCCTTATACCCTCACGTGTTCCGTGACCTGTAAGGTCACTAAATCAGACCCAGGAGACTTTATAGAGTTTAGGGCTTGAGGCAGAGTTCACTGGCAGAGCCTGTGTTACTGCTCGGCAAATGTGAGGGGGGTAGAGGGGGGAGGGGGAAGAGAAGGCCAAGAAGAAAAACAAGGAGAAGCATGAGGAAAGGAAACAGTCGGGGATCTCCCCTTTTCTTTGAAGTTGGTAGGTGGGGTTGATGGCCTCAATTCCCTACTTAGGGAGTTTTTTCTTATCAGCAGCCCCACCCTGTGACCCCAGAAGGGCCCTAGGCAAATTACTTTATTAGCTTCATTTGCATAAAAGGCAATAAGCAAGGGCTCCAGGATGTCTGAACAAAGTTCATAATTAATTTAATATACTAATTAAATATAGTGAGTAAATAATTTAACATATTTATATTAAATAACTATTTTATATTAAAAGTTGGGGGGGAGGGAGAGGGAGAGAGAGATAGATAGACAGGGAGAGAGAGAGAGAGAGAGAGAGAGAGAGAGAGAGAGAGAGAGAGAGAGAAGAGCTGGGGCTGGTGTGGGCTTTGCTCCGGGACAGCGCCTGCCAGCCACCATGCTCCCTGCTGTGACAGTCAGGGACTATACTCTCTGATACTGTAGGCGAGCTCCCAATTAAACACTTTTTTTAAAAAAGTTTCCTGGCTCTTGGCATCTCCTCACAGCAATAAAAAAAAATAAACAGCTAACAGGCACCTTTTCCTATGCTGTGAATTAAATGTATGTTGGAATGTGGGGACCTAGGGGCATGTCCAGACAGACATGTCTACAAGGCAGATTCTCTCCCCACCAACTAGTTCTTGTTTGTAGACCAGGCTGGCCTTGAACTTGTGGCAGTCCTTCAGCCTTCCGAGTACTGGCATAATCCCTACTCTTGGTGAGCTGTTTTTCGAAACAGTGTTTCACTATGTAGACCAGGCTGGCCTCGAACTCAGGGTTCCCTTGCCCCAGACTCCTAAATACTGGAATTAGAGACATTAACCATGGCATTCAGCACTGTCCCCTGCCACCTTCCATTTCTATGACTGAGTAGTTCCTGAGAATCCAGACACAGGTTTGACTCGGGAGTGACAAGCCTCGGTGACTGCAGAGAGTAACAACACTGCAGCCCGTGGTCAGTTCTTAAGACTCTGCTTCCAACCCACCATCCCCCATTCCTTTCTGACATCAGCCAGCTCCGAATGGGGTCTGACTTACTTACTGTCATTGCTGGCTTGAGTATCCCAGGGTGGACGATCACGTGTCTTCGTGTGGTTCCTTCTTTCCTTACCCATGTCTTCTTTTCTCTCTTCTTATTGGGTCTGTCCTACTGGATTAAGGACTATTCATGTGGCATTTTACCTGTATTTCTGTGTTAAAGCCCCATCTCCAAAAGAATGCACATTTTGAGGCAATGGGGGGTTAGAACTTAAAAACGCCCGAGTCAGAATTCAGTCCAGAACAGCAGCTAGTCAATCAAATCCTCTCCTTATCAGAGAGTGTAGTTTTGTTACCCCACCGGGGTGGGAAAAGAGTATAGCCCAGAAGAGGTAGCCATGGCAACTGGGGCCAGCGAAGGACTAGGTAGAGTGCGTGGGTGGTGGCTCTTGGTCGTTGGGAATTGGTTCTATTGCTTTGTCTTCATTTGGCTCCAAAGCCGCGCTTTCGCGGTCCCTGCCCCCAGCTGGCTTTGATTGGTAATGAAGAATTACCATACAGCCAATGGGCAGCTGGGCAGGGAGACGGAGGCGGGACTTTTAGATTGCCGGTGCAAAGGACCCAGGGAGGAGGAAGGAATACTTGGTGGGGGAGTAAGAAGAACAGATGTAAAGTTCTGGAAAAGTGGCCCTAGGGACTATTCCCCTGATTGGGTCGGGGGTAGCAGAGATGAAATATGGGTTTACCAAATATTAATTCAAGAATACCAGAGGGAAACGTGTGCTAGCCGCGGGAGGTTTAGAAGTGCCCAACCATTGAACTAGTCTAGGTATATCAAAATTAGCTGGTGTGTGTGTGTGTGTGTGTGTGTGTGTGTGTGTGTGTGTGTGTGTGTGTGTCCCTTTTATTCGTGAATCCAGAGCTCTCGGACGGGTGCAGTACGCGTGTGACCCGCTGGGAGCCAAAGCAGTTTAAATAATTTACTGCTACATCCGAAGACTCCCAAGAGCACTCATTCCGGGGAGACATTGAAGAGGGATCTGGGCTGTTCTACTGGGCAAAGCTGCAGTGGTGAATGTGGCTGGCATTCCCAGGACTAGAGGTTGAGCCTTCTGCTCTTCCCTTATATAATCCATACAGAACCTCAGACAGTGACAACCTTTTAATAGAGATGACGCCAAAGTTGCCCCTTTATCCTGATGCCACCAGCTGACCCACAAACTTGGATTTTCATAGACACTTCAACTCCACATAGTTGGTCAAAGCCAGCTATTGTAGGATTATTTTGGGGTCGCCACAGGGCTCAGGCCCGCTTGGGGAGGCAGGACTCTGATTCTAGGCCACTGCTAGGCCTTAGGGCAGCCCCCGGGGTGGGGAAACACAGTATAGGAGCAGGACACGCCGGAGTCCCTGGGCCTACAAGGAAGCTGGGGCCGTCTGGTTCTCAGACTCTTGGACATCCAGGCACCGGGGGGATGCTGCTGAGAACGGGGTGGGGGCTGCGGGGCTGGATCTAGCCTGGGGCCAAGGGAGAAAATGGGGAGCTCGGCTGGTCCCACAGGGGACAGTCATAACGGCAGCGGCCTGCAGGCTTGGTGTGGTTTGGCTGAGGCTGGAAGCACTGGGAGGCCTTCTACAGGGAAATTAGATGGCGGCTCTGTAGGCAAAGGGCTTCTCTATGGCTCCCCAGGGCGAATCCGGATGAAACGTTTTAAGACATTTATTGTCATGGTGAAAAGTGGATGAGTAAAACTGTACCACACGTCTCAGATTAGTCTCTGAAAAGGAAAGTTCATTGGCTAAACCTCCAAGCCTTTAGGTACCTCATTAAAATGGAGATGTCTTGAGCCTATGTGACATTATGGTCACTCCTCTACCTGTGGAGGGGCTTGGGGCATTGCCTTTATATGACTGAGGGCCACAAATCTATGGAGGGCTGTGGCTAGTGACGGGGCCTGACTTCCCGGAAGTCAGGTGAAACGCCTACTGTCCCTTCAGGGTTACCGGGGTTTCTAGCCTTAGGACCCGGCTGCCTTTCATGGTCCCACAAGCTATGATTTTCCTGCTTCAAGTTATGACCCCATTCCCCCTCTGAGTTTCCCTTTTGTCCAACCACAACTTAGTATTACACTCACTTCCTCAAGGCCCAGGAAATGTCACGGAAGGGTAAGCAGAAAGACTGTGGGAGCTAAGGTCATGGTGGACCAGGGCAACGGTGTCTTCTGGGTATGACAGGGTCGTCACTCACTCACAGCGCTGTGGTTGCCTGCACAAACCCTGCAAAAGGAAAAGCCAGTGAACGTTCTAGCACGGATGGGGGACGGGCATGTGGGCCCCAACCTCTTCCTGAGGAGTTATTGACGGTTGACGGTTGCTGGGGAAGGGAGAGAGAGTCACTTTACTATAGGGATGTAGTGTCTGGGAGGTGGACCATGCTCTGGTGGTTGGCCCATATCTAAGTGAATATGGGCTGTACAGTTGGATCCAGTCAGGTATTAAATAAGGGGTGGAGAGATGGCTCTCTGTTTAAGAACATTTGTTGTTCCTGTAGAGAATTCCTAGTTGGTTCCCAGCACCCACGTGGCAGCTCACAACCATATGTATTGCGAGCCTAAGTCTCAATACATATTAACACTTAGAAATTCTGAACCTTCTTTTCCCTTTCCTTGGTTTTCATGGTACTGGAGCCTCGCACATGCTAAGCAAGCATGCTGTCACGGAGCTACAACCCAGGAGGATTTCATGCCCACTTCAGACTTCTGAGGATACTAGGAACACACATGGTGCACAGACACACACGTAGGCATGGTTGGGAGTCTCTGGGAAGAGGCGAGGAGGAGAAACACAATTGGAATACATTGTGTGCATGTTTGAACTTTCCAAAGAACAAATACAAATAGTACATTACATAAATAAGTACTACCTAGACTTTTTAAAAAAAAAACCCACAACTTGAAGATTCTCTATACTTTCTCTAAATGATCCTTCGTTCATGATTTCTTAGTAAGTTGCATTAAATAGCTTTCAAACTTTGGTTTATTTCTCTTTATTTTGTTTCTTTCTTTTCCTCCCTTCTCTTCCTCTCTCTCTCCCTCCCTCCCCTCCCCCTCTCCCTTCTTTCCTTCCTTTCTCCCTTCTTTTCTTCCTTCCTTTCTTCCTCCCTTCCTTTCCTTTTTAGAGACACAGTAGCCCAAACTGGCCTTTAACTTAAGGCATCTCCCCTGCCTCAGTTCCCCAATTTCCAGGGACTAGAGTTACAAGTACAACTCACCACATCTAACTTTTCAAACTCATCTTGACAGTGTTGACATCATTTTCATTAGCAGATAATATGTCTGTTGTAGAGGGCCGCTTTAACATTCGCCACCACTAGATGGCGCTGGCTTCCACTGCGCCCCACGTGGAAGGCCAGGATAGCTTCTGCCATTACAAGATGGCGCTGGCCTCCGCCACGCCAGCCGACTTTCTTTCAGGAAGTTAACTGTGTGCGCATGTGCAAGAGTGCCTTCGTGTCAGGACTTTGCCCACTCCGGGGCGTGCCTAATGAGATCATGGGTAAGCGACCAATCAGGTGTGGATGTGCCGTGCTAGGGGGTATATAAGCCACGCCATGCGGGTGCGCGGGGCTTCTCCTTAAGATTAATAAAAGTTTTGCTACAGCAAGGACTCTTATGTCCCCGCGTGTTTTCTTGCTGGCGAGAGGTCGCGCGTGGGACAGTCTGTCATCGATCATAACGATATTATAACATTAATGGTATATCTTGCTTTAGCCATGATTAGGGCCATCCCAGTCAGCTTCAGTACAACAAACTTTGCTCTACTGTGACTGGAATCAGACACATACGTGAAAAAGTGATAAATATTGTTGACTTCTGTTTAAATCTTGGTCTTTGGGCCAGATGTCGTGGCAGCTCCAATCTCTGCGCTTGAGAGGCAGAGGCAAGCAGATTTCGAATTCAAGGCCAACCTAGCCTGGGCAATGCAAAGAGTTCCACTCCATCCTGAACAAGACCCTCTCTCAAAGAAGTAAATACGTAAAAATGATGTCTTGAGAAGGCTGGAGGTCAGAAAACACAATTTCAAGGTTTTGAGTGGCTTTCCATTTTGGAAGCCACAGGGACCCAAATGCACTCTTGTGGTTCCTAATCTCAGTGTTTTCGATGGCTTGCTTCCAATGGGAGCCAAACACCCGTGTTGACACAGAGACATACTTTGAGAAACCCTACTTTGCTCTCCAGCAGGCTTACAACACTCTGGGAGATGAGTCGCCCTTGATCATCATTTAGCTGCTGAGTTGGTGAACACCCACGTTCCTATTGCCACATTCTACGAATGTTCTCTTGTTTGCTCTTCAAAATGGCAGCGTCTCCTGGGCAAGCCTCTCTCTATTTGCTGTGCACCACACAGCCCTTCTCACCCTCAGTTATAGAAGACAATTGAGACAATCGTTTGGGAAATGCCCTTCTTTCCTTGAACAGCTGTGACGCGATGCCCACAATGCCCACAGCTGTCTACTCCTCCCCTCCTGCTGTTTATACCACGCTCAGATCCCCAGCTGTCCTTTCATAATCTTTGTGTATTTCTAATCTCGTCCTTGTTCTGCCCCTCACTGAAAGAGATGCCTTAAGCCAGACTCTAAAACCTCATGAACCCGGCACTCTGTGCTCTCCCTGCTGAGGTTCTGATTATAAAGATAGGGCACACCTTGGCACAGGGAGCCACAAACTCGGTCTGATCTTACCAATGGTCAGCTCCTACTCAGGGATGTAGGGTTGCTGTTCTCTGCTTCACTTTGTGGACCTGGACCCCACAACTGGCACTTCCTTTCCTCCCCTCTGGGTCATAATGCAAGCTCACCTAAATAGAGCTCACCATTAAACACTTTTCCTGTCACAACTTCCTGCCTCTCTAGTTCCCGGTCACATCCCTACTTTCCCTCCCTTCAAAACAAACTCAGAGGCTAGGGAGTTTGTTCAGCAGTTAACAGCTCTTGCTTTTTTTCCCAGAGGACCTGAGTCGAGTTGCCAAAAACAGAGGTATTTGATGTCTTCTTCTACTCTCTATAGGCATCACATACACACACACACACACACACACACACACACACACACACACACACGGGGGCACATGCAGGCAGGACATTCATACATATAAAAATTAATATAAAAATTTTTATTAAAATAACTCAAGTTCTCAGGGCTAAATTTCAGATGGCCTTTTGTTCGCCTTTTTTTTTTTTAAAGACAGATTTTACTATGTTGGTCAAGCTGACCTTGAGCTGATTGATAATCCTGAAATTACAGGCCTGCATCACTTGCCTGGCTCCAAGAACCTATTTGGTGTTACCTGGATACTCATAAGGTATCTCAAATGGAGTAAGTTCCAAACAAGAGTACGGATATGCACTAAAGCAAACAAGGAAACAAACAAACAAAAATCCCAAATTCCTCCCCATATGCCATATAGGAACCTTTGCTAGAAATTGCACAATTGTTTATGCTAAAACTGATGATAAAGGACTGTCACCAGAATGTCACTGAATGTGCTGACACCTTGACCTTTCCTTCCCCAACCTCCAGAACCGTGAAAAAGTAATTTAACAAAGTAATAAAAAACAAATCTAAGCCCATTATTATTCTTCCTTGTTGACTTCCTCTCCCACATTCCTTCCAAGCCATTACTGACTCCACCATCCTTTCCTGCCAATTTATTCTCGAAGCTACATGTGATGTCAGCTTTACACGTCAGCTCTACACAACCAGGAATCACCTGGGAAGAGTCTCACTGATGCATTAATCTAATTGGGGTTGCCCCGTGGGTGTGTCTTCAAGGGATTGTCTTAATCAAGCTAATGAATGTGAGAAGGCCCAGCCTACTGTGGGCAGCACCATTCCCTATGCAGGAGGTCTGGAACCTTACAAGAGTGGAGAAATCAAGTGGCGTGTAAGTGATCAAGTGAGCACCAATGTATTGACTTCTCTCTGCTCTTGACTGTAGATGTCCTAGGTCCCCTTAAGCTTCCACTGCTGTAACTCCTGTGTAGTGATGGACTGTAATCTGGACTTTTTAGATAAAATGGAACCTTTTCCTGTAAGTTGCCTTTTGTGGGGGTGGGTATTCCATCATGGCCCCCTGAGTACCTGAAGTCTCTCATCTGACTTCCTTGCCTCTCCTCTCACCATCTGCTTTTCACAGCTACATGACTACCAAAATTAAAATAACACACTCTCCTTTCCCCTGCTTAACAACTCTTCTTTCTTTTCTTCTCCTTTCTTTTCTTTCTTCTCTTCTCTTTTGGACTACAGAAAGGACCCAGGACATGGTAAATGGTAGGCATATACTCTACCATCAAGCTGCAGTTCTAACTCTATTTTTGTATGTATCTTAAAAAGCATCTCACTAAATTACCTAGACTGGTCTTTAGTTCCACGTTACCCAGGCAGGCCTTGAACTTAGGATCCTGTGGTCCTAAGTAGTTGGGATTACAAGACTGTGGTATTACACTGATCTCTGAAACCCTTCCTAGCAAGCCCCTTGCACACCAGTGAAAATATCTGGATCTTACTATGACCTGTAAGATACTACAAGGTCTGACATATGTCCACTGTTCCAGAGCCACCCGCCTTTTACCATATGCCTTACTGAATGCACTCAGGGCCCAGGAGTCTCTCTGCTCTGTGAAGTGTCCAAGCCTGTTGAGCCACTGGTGTGATGCTAGGCAGGGAAGTCCTTTCCATGTGATCATCTGGTCACAGCTCCTGTGTGAGTGAGCCCTTCCTACACCCCATGAGGTAACACTGCTCCCTGTGGGTGTTAAGAACATGTAGGAGGGAATCTTTTGAACACAATGGTTGGTGTGCTTCTGACATCTCAGGGCAGAATGGGAGAGAAGGTGTTAAGTGTCTAGATACCATGCAATATATGATCAGACTCTCAGCAAATCCTAGTGAAAGACTGTCCTTCCATATTGCCCAGTGTTGAACGTTGTGCGGTGCTAGACAGCCTCACCGGGAAAGAAACCCGTGCCAAGAATCCTGTTGTAGAGCTCCAGACACTTACTGGCTAAGCATTCTTTGCTGAGTTTTAACATCCATTTCTGGAGATGATGCAGTGGTCACTTGGATTGAAAAGAAAAAAAAATCATGTATTGGGTTGGTCCGATGTTGCCTGATTCTGACCTGGTTAAATACCAGCTCCTGAAATCTGGTTGACCCAGATGAGCAGATCCTCCTGTCATACACCAAGCAATGCTATGTAAACCTTGCTCCCCAATTTAACTGGTCAATAAAAGGCCTGTGATTGAGCAGTGGAGGGAGAGAGGTAAGACTTGAGGATTGAGAGAGGGGGTTACAGGAAGAGAGAGGGAGAAGTACAATGAGGTGGAGCTGGACCTTGAGCTCATGGCCAGGGAAAACAGCAAGTAATACGGGAAAATATGGCTGGGAAATCAGTTAGAATACCTCCAAATCTGCCCAATCCAGGCTTGCAGTTTGCAAATAATACCTGGATCGTGCGCCTTTCGCGCAGGCTAGCTAGGATTATGAGTAATCACTACGAAGTCCGTTTTCGTGTTGCGTGAAGCATTACCCAGAGCTGTTCACTACAGAGGTCACCCTGTCGTGAAAGGACCATGCTTCCTGCTGGCATTTGAGCTGCTGGTGGCACGGCTAGAATCAGTGGGCGAGTGTAGCTATCACATCCATGGTGATTCGGTGTATGGAAGAAAACATCAAACAGTTCCATCTCGTCCTCAGGTACAGTCATGCCTGTCCTGTGCATGTGGAATTATGTCTTCCATGACTGTCTCCCATCTCCCCCTTTTATTGCAGGTGGAAATATAATACATACACATATGTGCGTATACTTACATGTCTGTACATACACACTAATGTGTCCTTGAATTGTGGGCATAGGCAGATGTAGGGAGCCATTCTGAGCTATGCAGTCACAGGGCGCTCAGCCCTAAGGTGGCTGCTGTAAGATTATGAGATTGTTGGACAAAAGCCTCTCCCAGGAAGATTCCAGGAGCAATCACAGGATGTTTCAGCCTGAGCAAACACCGGGATGTCCCTGAGCAGATTCCTGAGAAGGGCTCGACCTTTTCAAAGAACATGTCCCCGGAAGACTGTTGCCTCTTGCAGTTTAGTGAGTCACCTTATATCCTTGGGCACTTCCCAGTACTCCTCCACCCTAAGCTTCAGTTCCTGCTTCAATTCCTGCTTCAGAGCTTTAAATGTTGTACATTCCTCTCAATAAACGAGACCTTGACAACCTCTTTGGAACCCTGAATAACTGGACCTGCTGGACGGGTCAAGTGGCACCCGAACAGGGACCCGAAGCACGGCCAACTACCAGACGACGGAGACAGGAGATCTGCAGAGAGATTGAGGACTCTTCAGGCCGCATCGCTCGTGTGTCGCTGGAGAGGGAGGTAAGACCGGTCGAATAATTATCGTCCCATTGTCATGGGGAAGGTATTGTCTAAGGAAGCTTGTTTCATAGGAGAGATCAAGCGTTCACTCAGGGAGAGAGAAATAAGAGTTAAGAAAAAGGATCTGATAAAATCCTTTTGTTTTGTTGATGAAAAATGTCCTTGGTTAATTTTAAGCAGCCCCGATATTCACCCCTTACTTGGAATAAGATTGGTCAGGACATTAATAAGCTCTTGAAAGCCGGTGAACCAGTGTCCGTGGCTTTTTTTCAGTTACTGGGGTATCATTAGAGACATTATAATAGATGCTGAGAAAGGAGGCGAGAGTGCCTGCCTCTTAGCTGTTGCAGAGGATTTCTTACAAGCTTCGCGGCCGCCGTCATGTAACAGTGAAAGAGAAAATGGGGAGCCTCATTCTCCTTGCTCTTCCATTGAGTTTTATTTTGTTGTCCTAAATGTGGCTGTGAGTAAAGGCTGTCGACTGGCGGGGCTGAAATACCAAGGAAGGAGTAGAAAGATGGTCATGAGGGTTGACGTTGGGGGGAGGGTTAGAGAGGTGCTAGTCAGAGGGCACGAGCTTTCGTTTAGACTGAAGAACTGCTTCAGGATATCGCACACATGGTGACCACCGTCTGTAACACGATGTATTCTCTATTGATATTAAGGGTCCTTTTATTTTTGAACCCAGTCCCCTTCCCTCATTTAATGACAGTTGGAGACAGTGTTTCACTATATACCGTAGGCTAGTTTTGAATTTGAGATCTTGCTTGCTTCGATCCTTCCAATTCTGGGGTCAGAGGTAACAAACTTTCCTTTAGATCCATGTGCCTATGAAGGAACTTAGTCCATGATACTCTTCTGTCACCTCCCAGCAGTCACTGGGCCCCAGAGTAGTCAGTCTCATTGTCTTCAGAAGAACTGAAGACTGGAACTGAAGATGTGGCTTTGCATCCCACCACACATGCTCAGAAGGGAGCTGGGAAAGTTTCCCACCATTAATAATACTCCAGGCCCCACATGCTTGAAGTTCTCTTAGAGGTACAGACACAGTTTGTGGCTTAACTGGCTCAGCCTGGCAGTGTGGTTTGTCAGGGTCTGCAGAATAGATAGGGAAATGTAGTTTTTGGAGCAACTGGACAAGGTGACCTGGGTGACGGCTCAAAGCAAACAGCATGGTATTGGGCTGAGAGTCATTGGTCCTACAGTACTCTAAGCCCAGGGGCTGCCTGCTGCCTCTTCTTGTCAAGCTCAAAGAGACCAGGGAACTGAGCTCTCTCAGGAGGCTTGCTCAGAGTCTCAGAGTCAGATAGTCCCACTGACCAAGGCTCAGACACTATGACTGATTCATTGTGCGGCTGGACCCCAAGGAGAGTCTCCAAAAGGGTCAGGCTCATGGGATGAACATTCTGGGCAGGCAGAACAATTCAATACAGCCTGCAATGTCTCTAGTGGGGGTACTCCATCAGCCACTCCCCCGAAAGGAGGAGTGGGCATGGGCAGGACCAGGCTTTCACCATCATTCTCAGACTTTCATATTCACACTGGGAAGGCTTTAGTGCGCTTTAGGGAGCAATCGTGAAGGAGGCTCCAGAGGAGAGATCACCTACACTCTCTTCCCCAACAGACCATGTTTCACAGGGCCTCCAGACTCACGATGGTGGATCTGCAGGGAAAAGGGTCCAGAGCCAGACTCGGTGAGCAGGGTACCCAGAATCCCAGAAGGGTCAGGAGTGACTTCAGGATCTAAGACACTTAGAGGACATCATATCCTTGAATATTCGCACTGGTGTAGTGTGCCGTGGTGCACACCTGTAGTCCAAACATTTTGAAGATTGAGGCAGGAGATCAAGAGTTCAAGACCAGCTGGGCTACGTCCTGTGTTTGAGCCCACAGCCATCGGGCTACATAGTAAGACTCTGTCTCAGAAACAGAAACAAATGCCTAAATAGGTCAGGAAATAAACAATCCCTATGGAATGAGCTGTAATAGAAAAATGGCCAGGTTTGGTAGTATGTGTCAGTAATCCCAGCACTTAGAGGATGAGGCAGGGGGATTGTTGTGAGTTCAAGGCTGGAAAACCTCGGAAACCTAACTCCACCAAAAAAAACAACAAAAGGCCACAGGATTTGCTGAGAAATTTTTAATGCTCTATGTTCGTCAAGTAGCTCGGTGTAGTTGTGCATTTCACTTAGTGACGAAACACATTGAGTAAAGCATTTCTTCTTACACGGTGCGTCTGTCACTGAGGGAGAATCAGGACAGGAGCGCAAGACAGGGGCCATTGGAAGAACTCTGCTTACTGGCTTGCTCTCTGCTATCTTTCTTATTCAGTTCTGGTCCACCAGCCTAAGGATGGTGCCGCCCACAGTGGGCTGGACCCTCCTATATCAATCATCAATCGAGACAACCCTACACAGGAACCACTGCAGCCCAACCTGATGGAGACACTTCTTCAGTCCAGCTTCTCCCTCTTCCTAGGTGCCCGTGAGTTGTGTCAAGTGGACAATAAAGACTCACCAGGAGAGGCAGTAAGGGCACGCGCATCATAGTCTGATATCTCAAACCAGATATGGGCATGAGGATCATACTGGGCAGCTCTACTTGTTGCAAATGGCTTGAAAAGAGGTGAGCAAAGGGAAGTCCTCATCTGCTACTCCTTACACCAGACCTTACTACATGTCAGATATCACACTTAACGCATGTTCATTCCAGGTTAAGTCTCAGAACTCTAGTACAAAAAAATTATTATCTTTATTTTAAAGATGGGAACATAAGGCAGGGGAAGGCGGGGCACGCTTTTGATCCCAGGCAGAGGTGGTTGGATCTCTGTGAGTTCAAGGCTAGCCTGGTCTACAGAGTGAGTTTCAGGTCAGTCAAGGCTACACTGTGAGACTCTATCTTAAAAAACCAGGCCGTCCTTGAAGAAGGACGGGAAATTCAGGCAGAGAAAGTTGCTCCGAGTCCTACAGATGATAGGTGGCAATGCTGTGTTTGGATCTGTCCAGCTTTGATGTTCATGAAGGCTCTCCTTTGACATGTGCTGGTCTTGGCTATGTCCAGAGACATCATCACAGAGGTCTCGGGGTAGATGTCTGGGAGCGGGGAGGATCATGACCTCATGACAGCTTGGTCTATGTAGTAAAGCCCTCTCTGGGAAAAAAATAGGAAAACAAAAATTAGGCAGGCAAAATTCCTTTGGATTGAAAAGAAAAAAAGAACTGTAGCAGCATTGATCTTGGATGCTTTAAGCCTTCTTCTATAATAATAATGATGATGATGATGATTATGATGATGATGATGATGATGATGATGATGGTGTGTGTGTGTGTGTGTGTGTGTGTGTGTGTGTGTGTGTGTGTGTGTTTGAGACAGGATTTCTGTGTGTAGCTGTGGCTGTCCTGAAATTTACTCCATAGACCAGGCTGGCCTGGAACTCAAGAGACCCGCTTGCCCCAAGTGTAGGGATTAAAGGCATGCACCACCACCACCACCGTCTGGCTTCAGCTTTTTGTTTTTATTAGTTTAATTTTTAAAATTTTTATTTATTTAAGGCCTGGTGAGATTGCTCAGTGGGTAAAGATGGTTGATTTAGTCCCTGGGAGCCAAAGGGTAAAGGAAAGAAAGTAAACCAACTAGCCAACAAACAAGTGAAATAAACATAGAAATATTTTTATTATTGAGTGCAGGCTATAGGCCATAGCTCTCCATGCTGAGGTGGTATCTCTCTTGTTCCTGTTGACCTGCAGACTCTAACCCTGCTGCCTCCCAAACTTCTAAGCCTCTGGGGCATTTTCCTCTTCCCACCTTGCTTGCATCTTGCCCTAGGAGTTTCTGCCCAGGAGATCATGTGTGCCACAGATCTGCCTATCTCTATGCATTCTGGGAACTAACCTCAGACAGTGCTATGCATTCTGGGATCTGACCTCAGGTGGCGCTACACATTCTGGGAACTGACCTCAGGCGGCGCTACGCATTCTGGGAACTGACCTCAGGCGGCGCTATGCATTCTGGGATCTGATCTCAGGTGGCAGCTTACCCAGCTAGTCTTTTACCCATTTTTCCTGGCCCAGGCTCTGGTTCTTTTTGTTTTGTTTTTAAGACCGTGAGTCACGATTCAATATAGACTCAAAAAATTGGATAGTCATGAAAAAGTTGGTAATAGTGAAGGATTTTTAAACACTCAACGAACAAAAATTAAGAATAAAACCTCTAGTGAATCCAAGGTGTTTCTGGCTCTGCTTGCCGTATCATATCAAAAACCTGACACAACCTTGACTCTGAACACACTGTGTCAGTATGTGCTCTGGCATGTTGTCACACTGTACACCATCTGACACACCTCAGCCCAGAGTCGAACCTATAGATTATCGATTACAGTGTTTACACCGCACATAAACGGTCTCTGCTTTTTTATAGAAACATAAAGGTTTAAATATACAAAGGCTTTACCTGTTCCCTTACCATCATTCCGTAGCATGGAAAACATTGTATGATTATTGTATAAGATTGCATTATGTTAGAATGGCTGACTTTTAAAATTGCTGGTTGAGTCTGAGGAAATGGCTCATTGGCTAAAGCACTTTGCCATACAATCACGAGGGATCCCCAGAACCCACATAAATGCTGGGTGGATGTGGCGGCCCATCTGTAATTCCAGTATTGGGTAGACAGAAGTAGAGGTGTGGGAATTGCTGGAGCAAGCTGGATGTCTAGAGTAGCCATACAAGTTCAATTGAGAGGCCCTGCCTCAATGAATAAAATGTAAATAATCAAAGAGGACTCTACACATCAGTCTTGGCCCTACACAGACACACACAGATACAAACACACACACAGACAAGCATACATGTGCACACATGCATGTACACACATGTGCACACATATATACACATGCACACACACATACACAAAACCACACATATGCACACACACACTCTCACACACATACTCACAAATGCATATACATACACACATGCATAGAGACACAGACATGCATACACACGTTCACATGCATGCACACACATGTGCACACACATACACACACGCACACACTCATGCATGCACACACACACATGCACACACATACATGCAAACACACACACACACTCACATATTCACACATGCATATACACACATACACACATGCATACATACACACAAGCATACACTGTCAATATTCATGCATCTATACACAGGCATGAATGATTACATGCAATATACACGTGCATCTGTAAAAAGTATTGCTTAGTGGCTAGGGAGATGGCTCGGTCAGTAAAATACTTGCCGCACAAACATGACAAGCATGAGGGCCTGTATTTAGGTCCCTATCATCTACATACAGTCAGGCATGGCAGCACGCACCAGTAACCCCAGTGCTGGCTAAGCGAAGACAGGGAGAGTCCCCAGGGCTTACTGGCCAACCAGTAGACTCCAAGTTCAGCGAGAGACCATGTCTCAAAAAAATAAGGTGGAAGGGGCTGCCCTTCCAGAGGAGCTGGGCTCAATTCCCTGCACCTACATGGCAGCTCACTGCTGTTTGTAACGCTAGTCCTAGGGGATCTGATGCCCTCTAGTGGCCTCTGTAGGCACTGACATGTAGGCAAAGCACTCATGCCATAAACGTGGGTAAGAGGAAGCATGATAGGGAAGGATGCTTTCAACCTTAATGAGCTTCTCTGTTGCCGTGGCAACACCATGATTAAAAGCAAACCCGGGAGGAAAATGTTCATTTTAGCTTGTGAGTTTCACGAAAGGAAGTCAGGGCAGACCCTTGGAGACCAGGACTGAAGCAGAGAGCATGGAGGAGTGCCGCTTCCTGGGTTAGACCCTCAGGCTTGCTCAGCCTGCTTGATCGTCTGCCCAGAGATGGCGGAGCGGTGGTATTTCTTAGCTGAGGTTCGCTCTTCTCGGATGACTGTGGCTCGGATGAAGGTAAAAACCCAAACAACAACAACAAACCCCACCACCACAACAAAGCAACCAGGACACCCTCTCCACGTGAATGAACACAGATAACTCACATACATACACATGCTATCTACAAAACAATATTTAAAACTTGGAGACTACTTTAAAAGTTGCAGTTGCAGTTGCTAACTGGAGTGTTATAAAAATTCCCTCAGCAGGGGCTGGGGAGTCAACTCAGCCGAGTATCAGAGCTCAGCTCCCAACTCCCAGAGCGCAGAAACTGCAACGGCACATTTATTCTGAGTTAGGCATTTATTCCTACCACCTTTATGTACCTTCAGATGCAGTTTTTCTATTAAATATTACAGGGATGGTCCCTTGGGTTCCACTTTAATGGAGAAAAGCATCTCTTAACATCATCTTCATTTGGCTAGCCATCTCAAATCATTTGATTAGGCTTCTTTTACACATGCTGAAATGAAATATGCAACTATCCAAGATGCAGAGTGAGTCATGCATGGGAAATCACACTTAGTCACTATATTCCCTTCTGCTCACACCGTGGAGGCATTCAACAGCGATGCTTCCAACCCTGTCTGCACTGGACATCATTCTGACCTTGGAGAAACAAGTGTGTTCACTGTCTTCCTCCCTGAAAGAGAAATTAAAAACGACTCAGTACATATTTCCCCCTCCCAGTTCCAAGTCTGCTTTCTACCACATCCTGTCTGGACATAAAAACACAACCTCAGGTTTGAGTCTGTTATTGGTAAGGATTTCCAGACACTGGGAAGCAACTTCTTCCTGCCACAATCCCTACCCCTCCAGAGAGAGGGAGAGAAGGGTGGAGGGGAGACAGAGAAGAGAGAGAGACAGAGAGACAAAGAGACAGAGATAGAGACAGAGAGACAAAGAGACAGAGATAGAGACAGAGAGAGACAGAGACACACAGAGAGAAGACAGACAGACACACATACACACACAGATACAGAGATAGAGACAGAGACAAAGATAGAGACACAGAGACAGAGAAACACGGACAGAGAGAGAGAGAGAGAGAGAGAGAGAGAAAGAGAGAGTGGGGAGGGGAAGAATTAGGCCCATATATTTCAAACGGTTCTTTCAAAAAAAGGTCCAGCTACCTCAAGTCCTCAAGTAATACCTTTATCTATATAATGGGAACCCCCTCTAGCAAAGGAAATGGAAAATTTCCCACACTATTATAACACGGCTACAGGAAGGTTCTGGTTACGTTCTAGAATAAAAGATGGCTAGACATAGCTGTCAGTTCTGCAGCAATAAGAATTACTTACGAGAATAAAGCTTTTCTCTGGACTGTGGAACTGTGAGTTATATAGATAGCCATTTTTCTATAGTCTTGTGTGTCATAACCTATTGGTATCCTCACTGCTGCCCATCCCCCCCCGTCCTCCACAAAACTGTGAAAGTCCAGGTTCTACAGCAAGAATGTCTCCATCAGCTTGCTGTTAGACTAGAAAGCATAATGACTTGTTGACAGGGCAAAGGAACGAGACAGGCAGTCTTTACTGCCTCACAAAGGTTATGGAGTTTTTGGTGTCTTTAAAATCACATTAAAGACTCAGAAGGCCAGGACAGCTGCTGTGTGATACTGTCTTCTGGGCACGGTGGGGGATCTGCCACCGATCAAGTCCAGCAATACGTTTACCTAAAAAGGGCTTGCGTCATGACCATGGCAGTTGAGATGCAGTGTGGATGGAGAAAAATTCACAAGACCTCACTATCAGAGTTCACTCAATACAAAGCTAGAACATCTGGGGATAGGGAAGAGGAATTACCTCCCTCAGACTGGCCTGTGGGCCTGTCTGTGGGCATTTAAAATTAGTAATTGATGTAGGAGGATCCAGCCCAGTGTGAGTAGTGCCATCCCTGGGAAGGTAGACCTGGGCTGTGTAAGAAAGGTAGCTGAACTTGAAATAAGCCAGCAACAAAAATAATAATAGTAATAATAATAGTAATAATAATAGAAATAATAGTAATAGCAATAATAATAGTAATAGTAACAATAGTAATAGTAATAATAATAGGAATAGTAATAATAGTAATAATAATAATAATAGAAGTAATAGTAATAATAATAGTAACAATAGTAACACATGAAACTCAAGAAGGATGACCAAAATGCGACTGCTTCACTCCTTCTTTAAAAGGGGAACAAGGATACCCTTGGGAGGGAATAGGGAGGCAAAGATTAAAACAGAGGCAGAAGAAACACCCATTCAGAGTCTGCCCCACATGTGGCCCATACATATACAACCACCAAACTAAATAAGATGGATGAAGCAAAGAAGTGCAGGCTGACAGGAACCGGATGTAGATCTCTCCTGAGAGACACAGCAGAATACAGCAAATACAGAGGCGAATGCCAGCAGCAAACCACTGAACTGAGAACGGGACCCCCGTTGAAGGAATCAGAGAAAGGACTGGAAGAGCTTGAAGGGGTTCGAGACCCCATACGAACAACAATGCCAACCAACCAGAGCTTCCAGGGACTAAGCCACTACCTAAAGACTATACATGGACTGATCCTGGGCTCCAACCGCATAGGTAGCAATGAATAGCCTAGTAAGAGCACCAGTGGAAGGGGAAGCCCTTGGTCCTGCCAAGACTGAACCCCCAGTGAACGTGATTGTTGGTGGAGGGCGGTAATGGTAATGGTGGTAACCCCCAGTGAACGTGATTGATGGGGAGGGGAACACCCATATAGAAGGGGGAGGGGGAGGGGTTAGGGGGATGTTGGCCCAGAAACCGGGAAAGGGAATAACAGTTGAAATGTAAATAAGAAATACTCAAGTTAATAAAGAAAGAAAGGAAAAAAAAAGAAATAATAGTAATAATAATAGAAATAATAGTAATAATAATAGTAATAATAATAGTAATACTAGTAATACTAGAAATAGTAATAATAACAATAGAATCATAATAGAAATAGTAATAATAGAAATAAGAGCAATAGTAATAGTAATAATAATAGTAATAATAGAAATAATAATAATAACAATAACAATAAAATAGTAGTAAGCATTGTTCCTCCATGGCCTCCACTTCAAATTCTGCACTCGGATTCTGCCTCAGCTATTCTCAATGATAGTAGTCTGTGAAATGAAATAAACCCTTTCCTCCCCAAGTTGCTTTTTGTTGTAATGTTTTATTACAGCAATAGGAAAGCAAACTGAAGGGCCCATGCCTCCATGAGAAGCTTCAGGCCATTAGTGAGGGAGGGAGAACCACTTTTTCCCAGGAATGAGCCCCCTGATACATTATCCATTCTCAAGTCACCAGTCCTAAATACGTGTACATATGTGCAACACTAACTCTGTGTGTGTGTGTGTGTGTGTGTGTGTGTGTGTGTGTTGTTCAGGAAAACATATTGTCAGATTTGCACATCCCCACCATGTCTAGAACACACACACACACACACACACACACACACACACACATAATAATAATAATAAGTCTAGAAGGACAGGTCATTAGTTTTAGAGGGAGTGGGAGGCATGGTAGTAGTTGGAGGGACATCGAAATTATGTAAAAAGATATTTGAAATTTTCAAAAACATACTTGAGAACAGAAACAAAATTTCTAGGTGCCAGGAGTACTAGGTAGTAAGAAAACCAGTCTACAGCACGGGAAGTGGCTTCACACTGAACAAGGGAGGTTTTTTTTTTCCCCCTTGACCACTTTGATCAACATTAGTCCCCTGTGCCGATTTTCCAAGGATGCTTTCGATTAGACAACAACACGCCTTCTAGAGTAACAGAACCGCCACAAAGGGTGCTCTCACGGGGTTAATGTAGTTTATAAATGATCGTGTGCTGGGTAAGTAATTTCTTAGTTTGGGGAGCTAACGGCCTGATGCTCTAGTTTGTCCCCGCCCCTCACCAGATAGTCTGCACAATATGAAACTTTGAAACTCCCGTTTCCAAGCAGTACCTCAATATGTCCTCTAGGTGTCGCCAGTGACCATCATTAGCGGAGAGCTCTAAGAAACGCGTTACACATTCTTTTAATCTTGAGATGATCTGTTAAACATATGATACTATGTATGTATCATTTATATATGTAAAAACATTCATCTTAGGTCAGACCCTGATTATCACCACTCCCCACTTCCTTCTCTTACCCACTTCTTTTTCCTTTGTTCTCTCCCCTAAGTACCAAGATAACCTTGAATTTGCTATGTAGTTGAGGGTGACCTTGAACTCTTGATTCTCCCGGATCCGCCTCTGATGTGCTGAAATGACACGTGTACACACCACCGCACCTGGTTTTATGGGATGCTGGGGGGGAACCAAGTCAAAGGCTTCATTCATGCTAGGCGAGTGCTGACAGCTGAGCCACATTTATAGCTCCTGGAAACTATTCTAGCTTTGCAAGTGGTTGAGGTAAATTGGAAAGAAAGAAAGAAAGAAAGAAAGAAAGAAAGAAAGAAAGAAAGAAAGAAAGAAAGAAAGAAAGAAAGAAAGAAAGAAAGAAAGAGAGAGAAGAAAGAAAGAAAGAAAGAAGGAAAGAAAGAAAGAAAGGAAAGGAAGAAAGAAAGAAAGGAAGGAAGAAAGAAAGAAAGGAAGAAAGAGAGAGAGAAAGAAAGGAAGAAAGAGAGAGAGAGAAAGAAAGGAAGGAGGGAAGGAGGAGGGAAGGAAGGAAGGAGGAAAGAAGGAAAGAAAGAACCAAACTACCATTAGAAGCCAATGAAGAGGAACCGTGATATTATTAAAACTATGAGTCTGGTTCTATTACGCCAACTACACTGTACATAAAGGAGGGCACTTAATTGACCAGAAGATCTATTGACCCTCCTACCAAGCTCCACAAACCCTGTGTAAGGTCCCAGTGACCCAGAAGAAGTTCTCACATTGATAAACATGGAACAGCTTGAGACTTAGGCTCAAGTAAGTCACCGAAAGAAATCACCTTCAGCCACAGTTGAAGGATAAAACATGGAATGAATTGTTCCCTGGGGCCCGGAGATGTCCCTCTGTCCCCTGACCCCATTCCATCATTTCTTTGAATGAGAGCCTCACTATGCATACTAAGCTGGTCTCAAACTTGCAGCGATCCTTCTGTCTCTGTGCTTTTAAAAGCAGAATCTTGGGCTGGCCTGGAGCTCATGGTCGTCTAGAGCAGCGATTCTCAACCTTCCTAATGCCGCAACCCTTTAACACAGTTTCTCATGCTGTGGTGACTTCCAGCCATAACGTTATGCCACTGTCAGTTCGTAACTGTAATGTTGTCACTGCTAGGAATCCTAATGTAAGTATCTGATATGCAGGGTATCTGATATGTGACCCCTGTGGAAAGGCTGCTCCATCCCTGAGGGGCGTCAAGACCCACAGGTTGAGAACCTCCGGTCTAGACTCAGCCTTCCAAGTTGCTGAGAGCAGCCTGGTCGAATTGGCTCTCTGTCTTCTTTGCTGGCTTGACCATGCCCCATCACTTTTGGTTACAGCCAGTTCTACGCCTATCCTAACCCTTCTGTGGAGAATCCAAGATCTCAAGATCTGAGTGTTACTGTTTTTGTTGCTGGTGGTTTCTTTGTTTGTTTGTTTTTGCCTTATTTAGCCCTTTTACTGTATAAAACTTGGAGATTCGCGTGTACATGTTTGTGCGTTAACATATACGTCACACACACAGATACACATGCATACCTATGATATACACTCATGCAGAGATGTGCACACATATGCAACATACATGTTTAGAGATCCCACTCTCCACCTCCACGCCCAGCACACACCTGAAGGGTTCTTTCTTGCTTTCCTCATCTTATAGTCATGTGATTTCATCATTTATTGTGATGACGTCACGGCTTTCAGAAACGTGAGCGAAGGCACCCATCTTCAAAGACTTGGTATTTGGTCTCATAGACAGGAGACAGTTTTGGGGTTTATTTGATGTATGGAGTCTTTATTTATTAATTATTATTATTGTTGTTGTTATTATTATTATTGTAAAGTCTTTCTGTATAGCCCAGGCTAACCTCTAACTCATGACTCTCCTACCTCAGTCTCCCTAATGTTAGCCAGGTTTGCTGGCTCAGACAGCCCCTCCCAAAGAGCACGCTTTGCATCCTAGACCAAACAGTGCAGACAGCATCTTCCACCCACTTAACGAACCTGCCAAATATTGACCATTTCCAGGACGATGTTCTTTCTGCATGAAGGACTTTATACCTGAAGCAGTTCTCACATGATTTCGCAAAAGGCTGGATACGGGTTCAGTGGGACAAGCTCAAACTATAATGGCAGGTCATGTATACCCGGGACGCCAGCACACGGGGGAGAGCCTCAGTGTCTGTCTCCTTCAGTGTTTCCTTCAGAAAGACCCAGATCAGGAAGAAGCGGGAGGGGCCGGTGCTCAGGTTCCAGTGCTTGGGCAGCAGGCCCTTTAAGGCGAAAGCACTCTCCAGTCCTGGTCCAGTCACTGGGGCTTGAGACTCCCCTCCCCCCTCCAACCCATGCTTCCCCCTTCTAAGTGGAGCCATCCTCAAAGCCTCCATTTCCCACAGTGTCTTCACTGACAAGGTTGCCCTCATTTCTTATTTCTGCCTCTAACTCCCTTGCCAGCTATTGAAGGCAGGCACTCCACCGTGTGTGTGCACTGTGTGCAGCCACCATTGAGGATCTAGCATCTGGCAGAGGACGCCCAAGCTGCCGTAGGCTTTGGTGAAGAGCAATTTTATCACGAGCAGGGCCTTGTTATACACCTCCAATGATGCCACATAGGCGTTTGCTGGTCTCCCTACACAGAAGTCTGGCACTACGTTGAGCTCGCCAGCCTGCAAAGAGCTTCATCCAGAACGCAGCCCCTGCCAGAGATTTCTACTCCACTTACTCTCCGGCTGGTGGTAGACAGACACCCCCAAACCACAGTTAAAGTCTTAGGATATCAAAGTGCCAGCCGACAGTGCTTTGTCTCTCCTTGCAGGGAACCCAGCTCTCTGCTGTGCCACAGGCTTACGTTAAGATGGAAGGAAATGGGAGAAGGACTATTTTACCTCAGCACAGAGAGAACTAGAAGAAAAAGAGCCTGCTAGGCAAAGTCGCACTTTTCAACAGGTCACAGCACAGGACACAGGTGCTGTTGGCTGATACCAACGCCCACTGTTGGAAAGGTAGTGTCCTAAGTGGCTGGGGTGGGTGAGGCACTTCCTGAAGCTGAGGCAGGTTCTACTCCACGAAAGCATTATTTGCACTGTTTTCTTAGATCATTCCTTCACTCTTGCATATATATATATATATATATATGCACATGTGTGCAGGTGTGTAGAGATGTGCTGACCCGAGCACGGGCACCTAGAGCTCAGAAGCAGACCCTGTTGTCTTCCTCCCTCCCTCGCCACCTGATTTGCTTAGTCATTCTTTTTAAAAGGTTGGTTGTGTGTGCACACACGTGTGCATGCTTGTTTGTGTGCTCCCCCTGTGTGTCCAGTGCGCACAGAGGCCAGAAGAGGGCATCGGATCCCTGAAACTGGAGTTGTGAGCTGCGCAGTGTTGGGAATCAATTCTGCGTGGTCATTTGCAAGAGCAGCCAGTGCTCTAGAACACTGAACCATCTCTATAGCCCCTGCTGTCTGTTTGCTTCTTCTTCTTCTTCTTCTTCTTCTTCTTCTTCTTCTTCTTCTTCTTCTTTTTTTCTTTTTTTTTTTTTCTTTTTTTCCGGAGCTGAGAACCGAACCCAGGGCCTTGCGCTTACTAGGCAAACGCTCTACCACTGAGCTAAATCCCAAACTCCCTTCTTCTTCTTCTTCTTCTTCTTCTTCTTCTTCTTCTTCTTCTTCTTCTTCTTCTTCTTCTTCTTCTTCTTCTTCTTCTTCTTCTTCTTCTTCTTCTCCTCCTCCTCCTCCTCCTCCTCCCCCTCCTCCTCCTCCCCCTCCCCTTCCTCCTCCTCCCCTTCCTCCTCCTCCTCCCCCTCCTCCTCCTTCTTCCTCCTCCTCCTCCTAGATATTTTTATTGCACTTTTATTTATTTGCATATATGGGTTAGTGGCTGCATACAGGCAGATGCATGCACACCTGCATATCTGGAAGAAAAAGACAGCTTTTGGGACTCAGTTCTCATCTTGCACTCCATGCTGGCTGGGGATCGAATGCAAGTCATCAGGCTTGGTGGCAGGCACTGAGCCACTGAGCCATCTTGGTGGCCTTAACTTTTGAGAGCGGCCTCTCCCTGAACCTGGAGTTCAGCGTTGCGGTTGGACCAGTCACCAGTCAATCCCCTGGGACCCAGCTGTCTCTGCACTCTGCCAAGCCCAGGGCCGGGTTTACAGACACGTGACTTCATGCAGTGTCTTTGTGGGAGTGTTGGGGCTCCACGCTCAGGTCCTCCGGCTTTCGAAGCAAGCACAGTATGGGTGGAGTCATCTGGAGGCGTGTCGTAAAGATAAGTTACGCAGCACCACGTACAAACCTTAGTTTGCCTATTCATTGTCTAATCACTCACTGGTCAGGCTTTTTACAGCTTCCAAGGGGGCTTCTTGCTCCTCCGAATTCCACAGGCTTTGAACACTCACCATAGCTGTGACCTATTTTAGATTGTTCAGTATAAACTGTGGAATTGGGCATTCCTTGTCTCAGTGTAATCGACAGATTCACATGGTTCGTTCATGGAGGGGATTTTCGGTGCTTTCATCCTTTGTCCACAAGAGAACTGTGAGGGAAGCTCTGTCAAGCTGAGGGGAGCTGGCTGTGCAGGTGGGGCTTGGCTTCACCCACGTTTCGCTTACAAGAAATACATAGCCACTGCGGTTGGCGCAGTAATGGCTGTTGGATAGCCGGCATGTCACAGAAAACAAAGGGTGACATAAATGTCAGTGCTGGGAGTGACAGTTTTCCTGCGTCTGTTGCTGCAACCGCTCTGGGCCGGGGCCTGACTCGTTGTGAGTTTCCTTGAAAGGAGCGGGGCTGTGAATGGGACTCGTGGTGTGGACGAGGCTCCTGGAATACCCAGTGTGGAATCTGAGTGGGAGGGAAGCGTCTCATTGCTATTTACCTGCGGAACTCGGCCTTTGACACCCTGGATGAGCCAGCGCTTTTGACGGTTGCCTCCCCGAGGAGGCAGCATTCCTCAGCCCACACTCTGCTCTGTGCTGACTTCCCTGAGCAGGCTTTGTATCGGCACCTTTTTTTAAAATCCAGACTCTGCATTTTGAGGGAAGCACCAATCCAAGCCTCTTTTTTTTTTTTTTTTTTTTTTTTTTTATTTAAGGGGGACCCACAGAGCCACCCACACAGGGATGTCCTCAAAGAGAGTCAGAGATGCTGAATCCTTTGAAGAAGCTGCGGGGAGACAAAAGGGATTCCCCTACGTGCCTGGGTGCCTGCAAATTCTTCCTTTCCCACCACTCTATACAGAACGCACGAACAAATGTCTATTTGTAGGGTCCCAGGCACTGGCAAATAAACAAGGGAGTGAGGCCCTGCGTCTCTGGGCTCTGGTTCCAAGGCACGGCAGAGTTTGGTCAGGTTGCGAGGATGCAGCGATGCCTCTGTAAGAACACTGAGCGCGGTTTACAACCAGAGTAGGCCGGGCTCCCTACCACAGCCGTGTCTCATTGGCAGCTCACTCACATAACCCATGGCTCAGAATGCCTGTTCTCTGGAACATAATGGTCAAGGCAGAAGTCGGCGCGGGTACCAGCTTCACACACACAGCAGACCTGTGTCAGTCAGGAAACCTCCATCACTGACCGGTGCTGCTGCTACTGCCGCCTTCTGACTGAGAGGCAACATGAGTCACACATCTCCGTCAGAGTAAGCCTGCTTTCGAGGGCCTCTCAAGAGGAGGAAAGTCTGTGGTGTGTCCGTCAGGACCTTTCTGGCCTGGGTTAGGTGTGACCCCTAGGCTGTGTAGGATCCAGTTCTCCTGGGAGCTGAGACTCTAAGAGGAAGCTGCCGCTCTTGTGGTATTCTGTCAAGCCAGCCCATGTCCTCCTGGCTCCCCTCTCTTAAAAGCCTCTGCCACGCAGGCTGAGACAATGGGAGGCCCAACCCACAGGCCCAGCAGCCCCCACCAACCTCTCAAGGTGCTCGGAGAATCCCCCAGGGCCCTGTTGGAAAGTTTTGCTGCCCTGGTAGAGGCCCCAACATTAGCTTAGGAGAGGTGAGGCCAATCCCGGTGGGCTCCCCATCTCTAGGCAAAACTGTCTCCACTCGATAACTCTTTTTTTCTTGCTTCTCTATGCGCCCTCCCTCTTGTCCCCCTCATGCTTGGCCAACATGTTCTCCACATTTGTGTCCGACTCGCTTGAAAATTACCTTGCTTACATAGCTCTAATTATAAGGACTCTGAGCTCCCAAGTGGAACGACAAATCCGAAGGGTTTTTCCATTCTTAGAGGAATCCTTTAAAAGAACTTTTCTAGGGGTTGGGGATTTAGCTCAGTGGTAGAGCGCCTGCCTAGGAAGTGCAAGGCCCTGGGTTCGATCCCCAGCTCCGAAAAAAAAAGAACCAAAAAAAAAAGAACTTTTCTAGCTCCCACTGCTCCTCCCCACCCTCCTCCCCTTCCTCCTCTTTCTCCCTCCCCTTCTGCTGCCCTTCCTCCTCCTTTTCATCTACTCTCCATCTTCCTTTCCATCCTCCCCCTCCTCCTCTCCATTTTCCTCTGCCTCCCTTTCTTCCTGGTAGATTCTTGGGTTCATAGCTGTTCTCTCTGAGTCATGGCAGCCAATGGGCTCCACCACTCCCGCTGAGCATCTTCCCCTCCTCCTCCTCCTCTGGCTCCTCCTCCTTCCCTGGGATACACAGGTGACCGGACCTGCCTCGGTCTTCCATGCTATGGACTATGGCAAGCAGTGCCATATTCTCAGAACGTCTTCCTTCTTAGCTTGGTCGGTGTTGCTGACCAAAGCCTGGAGAACGGAGAACCCCGGAATTGGTATTAGCAGGAGTGAGACAGAGCCGTGCCTTAGCCAGTGCGGAGGGGTGAACTCTGTGCTAAGGGAAGAGGCCTTAGGGACGGTGAGGGAGCTGCGCTTCCTTCTCACAGAAGACAATCACTAGCACGCGTTGTGACATCTCACAGGTCCAACTAAGGCAGAGGTTGGGAGAAACAATGAGCCAAGTGAGATGAGGCCGGGCTGAGCGTGGAGGCCGTGGTAGCGAAGCTGAAGCAACCTTCGGAGGTCTGACCAGGGCCAGTCACTCACACACTCAGTTTGCACTCAGCACCTAAGCACGTGGGAGGAGATCGATCTACCTATCGGCGCGTTTTCACCAGGTCTCACCGGAGAACCCAGGTGTTCAGACTGTACCCGAAACCCTGGCAGGGGGCCAGGCTAAACACTACAGCAGTGTCTGGGCAGGAGAGGCTCAGCCCTTGCCCGGGGGCTCTGGGCCTCTACCTCTTCCTCCTGGGAGCCAAAAGAAAGTTCCCTTATGGGATCAGCCGAACAGCCAGGCCATCTGAGAAGAAAAGAGAGATGGGGGTGCATCCATCAGTAGACCCAGTTCTGTCTGGTAACCTCTGGAGTCTCACTGGGAGCTGCTTGGCTCCTTGAGGAAGCCTGGGCAGGTACAGGGTGCCTACTGGCTTCATGGTGTGGATAAACAGGAGCCTGAAGACCTGCCCTTGGGCTGCAGGGAGTGAGGACCTGACTTTGCAGAATCAGTATTAGCTTCACAGAGGCTTTCTGTCCTGACGGAAGGCCTACGTGCTAAGCTTTTTCTTACCCACTCCCCGTCCATGTCTGCCCTACCCACTCACAGGCTAGTCTGTGGAATATTTGCTGGTTTCCAAAAACGTCTATTTCATTTTTAAAGATTTATTTACTTAGTATACAGTATTCTACATGCATGGATGCCCACACACTAGAAGAGGGCACAGATTTTGTTATAGATGGTCATGAGCCACCATGTGGTTGCTGGGAATTGAACTTAGGACCTCTGGAAGAACAGCCAGTGCTCTTAACCTCCGAGGCAATTCTCCAGCCTTCAAAATGTGTTTTTAAAGCATTAATGCTTCCTTTAGTATTGCTCCAAGGAACATGGTCCTGATAGGTTGTCCAATAAATATTAACTTTCTTTTAAGAGAAATTGCTCATGAAATGCCTAAGATTCTCTTGAGTATTATGTTTTAGGAGGTCCTCAGTAAAGGGCTGAAGAGCTAGCTCAATGGCTAGAGCACTTGCTGTGTAAGCAAGAGGGCCAGAGTTCAGATCCTCGGAACCCATGTGAAGGTCAGGAGTGTGGTAGCTCTCCTACAATTCTGGCCTGTAATTCTGTGAGCTCTGAGTTTGATTGAGAGACCCTGCCTCAAAGAATAAGGTTAGAAGAGCAATAGAGGAAGGTTGTGACATCAACACACGCACACATACACATACACACACATACACAAACACATACATGAACACATACATACACACACACATACACAAACACATACATGAACACATACATACACACACATACACAAACACATACATGAACACATACATACATACACACAGACACACATATATACATATATACACAAACAATACATATATGCACAGACACACACATACAGGTACACACATGTATATACATACACATGTACACATACAGCCACACATATGTACACATACACACCCACACCTACATACACACGCATACATACACACATACATACCTCCTCACACGCATATATACCCACACAAAGAGTGAGGGCAAGGAGGAAAAAGAAAGGGTCTGCTGTAGAGCATCTTGGCCTTGGAGGATGAAGCATGCGCTTGGTTGGGAACACTACCCGATGGAGAGAACTGGTGTTTGGTGCTAAGTCCTATTTGAAGTACAAAAGCTATTTTGGAAAAAATTTGTTGAAATGTGTATGACATAGTATTTATTATTACAACTTCTATTTGTTTGTTTGTTTGTTTTAGTATATGGGGGCATGCCGCAGCATACATGTGAAGGTCAAAGGGCAATCTGCAGGAACGGGTTCTACTACATGGGACCTGGGGGCTAATCTCAGACTGGCACACTTGGTGGCTAGCATTTTACCAGCTGAGCAGCTTGCCGACAACACCTCTCCCCACGTCCCCTTTTATTTTGAGACAAACTGTTACTAGGTAGCCCAGGATGGCTTCCAACTTGAGAACTTCTTCCTGCCTTAACTTCTAAAGTGCTGGGATAACTGGTGTGTACACACACACCAGTGTGTGTGTGTGTGTGTGTGTGTGTGTGTGTGTGTGTGTACACCCTTTCTGGCTATGGTAGCTACTTTTCTGTGCACAGTCCAATAGTGCGCTTCCTTCATTGTGCAGCAGATCCCGGGAGCTTTTCCGTTGTGAGCATTGGAAACTCTGCCCATACATCAACTTCCCACTTCCCCATGTGCTTTGCTTCTATGACTTGTATTTGAGCGGCTTCACACAAGTGGACTAATTCTAAGAACTTTAGCTGAGAAGCATGACAAGAGGCAACCTCACAGATGAACGGACTCTTTCTTTCGAGATGGGAGGGCTCCGCTTGATAGATCTCTGCCCCTGGTGGCTGAGAAGCAATTAAAGAAACACAACCATGGAAGTTGAGATCCTTAGATTTCCTCATAAAATTCACTTCTTGGGCTCCATCCGTTACTCTTTGTACCGAAGTTTCAGCGCCATCAATATGACAGGCAGGCAATATTACTTCATCCGTCATGATTTACTTAATGTTTTCTGAATTTAGTAGTATTTGATTAAAACTTAATGCGAACATATCATACTACGCCATATATATTATTACACCCATTAATCAGGTAACGATCATAATGAAATACCGGAAGGTTGGATGAAAAAGAAGCTGGGATCTTGATGTATGTTTGACACAATTCTTCGAGTGATTAACTAAAAAATAAGAGTCAGTCCCGCAAAAACTCATTAATACATATTACTTCTATAATCATCTATGCATCATCAGATATTTTTAACCTTGGTTAAGCTTGATTTTTTAATTTACCAAAAAGACAATAAATATTAATAACCGTGAAAGATATACACTATCCTATTGAAGCGCACGTCGACGGAGTGATTTATAGTTGGTTCTGATTTCTTTATTTTGGTATAATGACGTGTATTAAAACATTAGCGAAGTTGTTTAATCAGTTAGTCACGGGGGAAATGGCGCACGGTTAACATAAGGCTGAGTACGGTACTAATTTAAATAGCATATCACATTTGTATCGTCTTTAACTCCCATGTCGTTGAGCATCCCAGATAACCACCCGTGACGATGTCTAATTAATGTTCGTCACAGGCTTTCCTGGTTAAGGATCCCCCTCTGCGCTATTAAAACATGGAATCGGTCATCTTGTTCTTTTTTTTTTTTTTTTTTTTTCTATTGCTGTTTTAATCAGCTAACTCAGGAGGGACCAATTGGTGTCCAGCCACCTATTGGTTTCTGGTTGTCAGAGGAGTTGAGGAGGGGCGTGCACTCGGAGAAGCAATTGAGCAGGATAATACGTTCAACGCAAGACAGTTTAATTGTGGTTTGACGGAGGAACATTGATTATCCAAGCACAATTATCCTCGACGTCGTTGCTCTTCTCTCGGAGATGTTCATCACTCACGAATCCGACGTCGCTTTGTCTCGAATTGACCTCGTCTCGTGACGGGGGCCATGTCCTGGGGTTCTGGGGTACGAGATGCAGTCACATGTTCCTGGTCCCCCACACAGCGAAAGCTACGAATGGGCGGGAGTACAGACAAGTGTTAGCAGGAGCGAGCTCTCCAGAAAGGAGCTTGAAAAAGTCGTGTGGGACACAGAGGAAGTTTTCCAAACCGGGGAGTGGCTGAGAAGAAAGTTCAGGAGCTGACTTCTTGAATAAAGAAACACGGGCGTGAAAATGACTCCAGGTCAGACACTCACTGTGGAGGTGTTTAGAGAAGGAATAGCACGCTGTACGGCTTGGTAGAGAATGTTCTAGAAGAGGAGAAATTCCCTCCTGTGTCTAATGACTATGCACTGAAGAGGAAGGATACAAAGGTCAGGTTTTTCTCCCTTCTCTGGGTGCCACTCGCTGAGAGGACTTCATTTGAAGCCCAGGACCAAAGTAGCTACATTCAGTCCTCTTGGGTTTGTGTTTGATGATGAGGTGTCTCTCTATGTAGTCTTGCCTAGTCCAGGACTCACTCTATAGCCAAGGCTGGTCTTGAACTTGTAATCTTGCCATCTCCCTCTCTGAATGGCTGGTATTATAAGCATGGATTCAAACTACTGAGAAGGGCTTGATAACAGAGGACCCTTAAGAGAAGACAAAGATATGGGAGTAGGGGGTTGGGTCGGGATGACACAAACGCATGTTCTGTGACCAGTATAGTATAGGGACATTGCCCCGTAGAAGCGTCATTCCTAAAGCGTTCCCCAGAATTAACTTAAAAATCTCAAATGTTCGAGCAGAGGAATCACGGTAGGAAGTTGAACCTGCTAGCGCACTTTATAGTTAAGTCCTCTGTTAATGGGGGAGGGCGTCCTGCAAGGGGTGAAGGATGACTTTGAAAGCTGGGAGTGATCAGATACTGTAAGCCTGGCACTTAGGAAGCTGTGGCAGGAATATTGGCACGTGTTATAACGCAGCTAGTGTTAGGTATCAAGACGCTGTCTTCAAATCAAACTAAAACGTGAGGAGGCGCACCTTGCCTTTCTTTGGAACGTATTATTTAAACGGAAACGTTAGCTGAAAGGGATGTGTGTGTGTTGAAACAGCTCTGTTATTAGGATTTGAGGTGACATACCCAGAAAATATTCAATAAATGTTTCCTTCATGTTAAAGAGAAATGATGGCCCTAAGAAAACGAACAGTTTGGCTCTTAAGGTATTGGGAAAGGAATCTTCTCAGTGGTGACATTATTTTAGAAGTTGGGGGTACCAGATCTAGGAAGAAGGGAAGTGGTACCCATATCCAGAAGGGAAGGTTAGCGGGACCTGGCATATGGTGCTGATGGCTTGACCCTGTCCTTGGGTGGGAAGTGGCTCCCAGTTGGAAATTGGGTGCTGTTCTCTGGTGGCTGGGTCCAGCCTGTGGTTGGGTCCAGCCTGTGGAGGGGTCCAGCCTGTGGAGAGAGGTCAAGCATCATTTCAGTTGCTTCAACAAGCATTCATGATTCATGTTGATGGACCACTCCATCATCGTGTTATGTAAATATGCGGCCTCTCTTTTGTATGTGTCTCAGGGTTTAATTGGGTTTGGGGTGGGGGGAGGAGGTGGGAGGTTCCAGGGTTAATACTGTTAGCGTCTTCCTCAGTTGCAAACACTTCTCGTGATGGATGGAACGGGAGCTATAATCGCAGCAGCCAAACTGTTAATGGGATTCCGTACAGGGAGGAGGAGTGTGATTATTCGGGCAATCTTCATGACAGTAACGGAGAAGGATCTGTAAACTAAGGAAAGTCACTTATAAATGTGACCATGAATCAAAAACTGTAACGAGGAATGCTAATTTGCTGGCTTCTCAGCTACTCAAATTTTATTATTTTATGGAGGAGTAGACTCTCTCTGTGTCTCTCTGTCTCTCTCCTCTCCCTCTCCCTTCCTCTCTCTCTGTCTCTCTCACTCTGTCTCTGTCTCTCTGTCTCTGTCTGTCTCTGTCTCCCTCACTCTGTCTCTGTCTCTGTCTCTGTCTCTGTCTCTCTCTCTCTCTCTCTCTCACACACACACCGAGTAAGTAAATAAATACCGGTGAACCTTGCGATCCTATTTTTGTCCCTCTGCCTTTCAACCGCTCCGTGAGGCGCTGACTCTGAGTTTGTAGACTGGAAGCTGCTTAAATCATCTTTCTCTCAACTCTCCTGAGGCAGGAGTTTGAAGACTTGTGGAAGTGATAAGACATCAGATGTGAGGACATTCATCGCACCCCCCTGCCTAGCTAACAGTAGGCGCTCAATAAACTGTTAATGATCATCCCAGCCCATCTCGTTCCTGTCTTGCTGTTGCTCCAATAGGTACAGCATTCCCTAAAACAAATGCCTGAATCCAAGGGTAGGAGGACGGTTAATTTTCTTTCAAGAATGAATTGGAGAGGTTTTTTTTTTGGTTCTTTTTTTCGGAGCTGGGGACCGAACCCAGGGCCTTGTGCTTCCTAGGCAAGTGCTCTACCACTGAGCTAAATCCCCCCCCCTTTTTTTAAATAACGCCCCAACTTTGGGAGAAATACAGTGTGTACACAAGCATGATGTCTATTAACACTGCTAGGGAATTGCTTACGGCTTACTGCAAGTTTGACTTTGCGTGCTATAAAGCCCTCCCCTCCCCCAACCCTGTCTCTGACGCCCAGGGAAGAATGCTGTAGTATCGCTTTGCTGGGTGCCTACCTCACTCTTGGCAAGCGCACCCCTCTTTACTATCCTTAACAAAAGGTGTTCACGAATGGGCTGGAAATCTCAGTGCTGAGATGACAAATCTTCTTCGGCTGAACAACAGTCCCCGGTTAGGGATGCCAAACAGGAAGGGCACATGTGTGCAAAACAAGCCTTAAACTGGAAGGTTGAGTAATGATGCTGTGTGGGCGGAGCTTAAACTCCCGGCCAGGCCTCTCAGTGAGCGGCCGTCTGATAACAATGGAAGAGGTTTTGTGTTCCCACTGCCTCCCACACACCTTTGTGTAGAATCTCCGCAGGGGAAGGGAGGTCGGTGGTAAAGATTCCTCTGTCCTTAGAGCTCAGGTATCGATTCAGAATCTTAGACTCTTTCGATGAGAGATTTCTTTTACCAAAGCTTGTAGTTTTCAGAATGCGGTAAACCATAGTAACACAAATTCTCTTTAGGGATGGGAGAGTGATTTTTGCTTTGACTTTCAAATACCCAATAGACGCTATTAGACTATAAGTTAGAGACTTAAAGACTGGCTTGTTTCAGGTTTAATTAAAGTTTGTTTTTTTTAAAAAAATAATTGTGAAATGAGTTCATTTTCGTCGAACAAACCATACTTGTGAATTTTAACACTTTTAGAAATATGAAGGTTTTTTTTTTTCTTCTGGTTCTAACAGAGTGTGTGTGTGTGTGTATGTGTGTGAGTATATGTGTGTGAGTATGTGTGTTTATGTGTGCATGTGCATGCATGTAAATGTGTATGTGTATGTGTGTATATGTGTGCATATGCATACCTGTAAATGTGTGTATGTGTGTATGCGTGTGTGTGTGTATATGTAGGTGTATGCATGCATGTGTGTATATGTGCATGTATGCATGTGTGTGTGCATGCGTGTATATGTGTATTTGTGTGTATATGTGTATCCGTATGTGGGCATGTGTATGTATGTGTGTGTGTATATGTGTGTATGTATATGTGTATGTGTGTATATGTGTATGTATGTATGTGCGTATTTGTGTATATATGCATGTGTGTATATGTGTATGTGTGTATGCATGTTTGGGTATGTGTGTGTGTCTATGTGTGTGTGCATGTGTGTATATGTGTGTGTATATATATGTATGTGTATGTATATATGTGTATGTATATATATATATGTGTATGTGTGTGTATGTGTATGCAGGCTTACATACATGTGCAGAGGTCAGAGCAACTTTGGAGAAGCGATTCTCTCTCCACCTGTGGCCAGCAGGTCTCTCATTCTTCCTACACTGTTTTCTCCATGGGTTCCAGAGTCTAACTCATCTCACCAACAAGTGCCTCCATCCGCTGAGTCATCTCCTCAGACCTGCCTTGAGTTTGTCTGGATTAGGTTCGACTGGCTGGCCTGTGAGCCTCAAGGATCCCCTGTGTCCACCTCCCCAGGACTGGCCTTTCACCTGTGCACCACCATGCCCAGCCTTTTTCCATGGGTGCTGAGGATTGAACTTGGGTCTTTGTGCTTACGAGGCAATCTCTCTACAAACTGGGCCATCATCCAGTCCCAGGAGCATGTCACAGCCTGATCTCTCGGTCTACAGTCGGCCTGTTGGCCGCCATCAGACAAGATGGAATCATTCTGGTAGAAAATACACACATTGTTTTCTGTGTGCTTCTCGGCTTCCACCTGTCACTCAAAGCTTCCCTGTATCTCACCAACCTGGAGAAAACAAAGGCTCTCACTTCCTTTCCCCTCCCTCCTTTCTTTCATTCCCTCCTCACTCTTCCTTCCTTCTTTTTTTGAAAACATTAATTTACTTATTCATGTGTGTGTGTGTGTGTGTGTGTGTGTGTGTGTGTGTATTTGTCTGCATGTGTCTGTGTGCATGTGTGTTGTGTGTGCATGTGCCACAGCATACCTGTGGGGGTCAGAGGATAACTTCTGCAAGTCCACCAAGGGTCCCTGGGATTGAACTCAGACTGTCAGGTTTGGCAGCAATCACCTTTACCCATTAAGCACTTTCACCAGCCCATTCACTCTTGTTTTCAAGTGTTTTAAAGACAGGGTCTAACAAACAAAGTGAGGTTCTGAATGAGTCTGCTGCCTCTCATCCCCATGACCTCTGGCAAGACACTTTCTTCATCTAGGGGAGGGGATGTAAAGGGGGAGAGTGGAGGATGAAGGGGAGGGGAGAGGAGGAACAGAGTAATTAGTGCATGAGGAATAAATATGATGGCAAAAGTCAGGTGTGGCGGTCCAGGCTTATTAGCTGATATTCAGGAGGCTGAAGTGGGAGGATCTTGGGTTTGAAACCATCCTGGGCTACATGGGAGGATCTTGAGTTTGAGGCTAGCCTGGGCTACATTCAAGAATTTCAGGTTTGAGGCCAGTCTGGGCTACATGGGGGGGATGGGGGGATAATCTTGGGTTTGAAGCCATCCTGGGCTACATGGGAGGAGCTTGAGTTTGAGGCTAGCCTGGACTACATGCAAGGATCTCAGATTTGAAGCCAGCCTGGGCTACAGGAATGAGTCCCTGTCTCAGAACAAATGAGCACCACCAGAGCTACAGAGCAAGGACCAACCTGTCAGGTGAAAATTGTTCAATGTAATTGAATGGCTTAATTTCCCCCCACTTAATTAGCATACAACTTCCTGCCAAATTCTGAGATCAAATTAATTATTAGCTAATGTCTAACTTCCACTGGAGAATGTAGTTATCATTGTTGAAATGTAAATATATCTGAATTAGGTATTAGTCATTTACACCTTAGTGTAATTAAAACGGGATTAGTTTAAGAACAGGAGTTAAAAAAATGTGGGCGCTAAAAGGAGGCCCAGTAGTGACAGCGGGAAGTGACAATTCCTAAGGACGACCTGGGCTTCCTTCTGAGCAGCTCACCAACACCTGTAACCCCGGCTCTGGGGTGGACTGGCGCCTCTGGCCTCTCCAGGTATCTACACTTAGGTGCACACACGATCACATATACACATAAATAAAAATAATGAAGGTGAATCTTAAAAAAAAAACCAAAAACATGTGAGCATTGTCTGTCTGAAGAACATCCCCAGCGCAGGAGTCTGAGATGTTAGAAAAGATACCCATTCTCCTGAGATTGTACTTTGAAGATGCCCAAAGGATTCCTTCCTTTTTCTTTAAAGCATGGATGAGTGTGTGTGTGTGTGTGTGTGTGTGTGTGTGTGTGTGTGTGTGTGTGTAAACTCAGGTGTCATCCCCAGGAGCTGTCCATTTATTTATTTATTTATTTATTTATTTATTTATTTATTTATTTATTTTTCTGTTCTATGACAGAGAATCTCCCTGGCACCTGGGCTAAGGACCCACCCGTCCACCGCCCTAGCCCTGGAACTGCAGGTAGGAGCCACCACGCCCAACCGTTCTGACTTGGGTCCTTGGGATCTCAGACTTAGACACTCCTGCTTTCACAGCAAGCGTATCGCCTCCTGAACTGTCTCCAGAGCCCACAAGATTTCTTTGGTAACTCATTTCATAACAAAACCTGCCCCAAACTCACTTGGCAGCCAAACTTGCCCTCGATGGACAGAAGCTCACTTAGATCCTTCACAGATCCCCGGTGTGGCCATATTTATATACCTGGCCACTGAACAGTAATAGCTTTCAGGACACAAAACTTCTTTCAGGCCTCTCTGGGGATGCATCACGGTGCAGGGCAGGGAACCCAAAAAACAAGCAAAAACGAAAGAACATTGCCTGCCCAGTAACACTGGTTGATCTACGACACTCTCGCTGCCAGTCAACGGCAATGCTCGCCCCGCCAGTGCTTCCTGTGCCCTTGGTGGCTTCTGGATCATTTTCATCGGAACCATCAGCACAGGAGGTCACCGGTTAGTGGTTCCAGCTTCAGGGCTCACATGTGATTGCCACCACCAAGGTCCCCACTACAACCATCACCGGGCAGGAGGGCAGACTTCCTGCCGTGGAAGTTAATTTCCACAGAGAAGTTTCTACATATTCAAAACTGTCAGTATATAGCGAAGTAAACCTGTGTAGTGGTTATAGTTTGGTGTGAACATTTGTTTCATGCCCCTTGCCTCTGAGTTAGGAAGCAGACAAGCCTCTAAGAGTTCTCCTCTTCTCTGACTATCTCATTTTCAAAAGAAACTGGAGTCTCCCTTTCTGAGTTTGGACAGGGGACTCCACTTTGTGTGGGCAGACAGGGAGAGCTTGTTGAAGATCAATGATACAGAGAAAGAGAGAGAGAGAGAGAGAGAGAGAGAGAGATCCAGACATCTACAGGGCATTAGCCTTAGGATTCCTCTCCTGGGCATACCCAAATCTGAGAGTGTGCAAAATGTATAAAATGGAATGCTATTTGTACGCAGCCCACACAAGCTCCCTATGTTCAAATCCCCTCTAAATTATTTAAAATTCTTAACACTTTTTTTCTCAAAAGGAATGATCCAAATAATAATCTGTTTTAGAAAGTTGATCATTTCTCTGAATTACGAGGCAATTTTAGAATATTCATCCTTAAAACTCCCCTTCCTCAGGTAACCGGTTTCAAAATTCCAAATCTCTAGTTTGTTTTCCACTCCTATTTCAAAGCATGAGAGCCACTAGCAACTCTGGTAGCAAGTGACACCAACAGAATTTATAAGGAAACTGGCAAAGAAAGAGACTTAAAAAAAAACAAAAACAAAACCCAAACTAAACAACAACTAACCAACTAATCAAACAAAAACTAGTGTGTTACTATGTAGCCCAGGCTAGCCTGGCACTCATGAACCTGCCATCTCATCCTCTCAAGTGCTGGGATTCCAATTTATCTTCCCTTAGAGTCTAACAGGAGGGATCCAAGTGGCCATGTTATCAAATGAATAGGAAGGGTGGAACTTAGGGTGATGTGTTTATAAAAAGATAAAGAGAGGGGGATATGTTCTGTGGAGATGTAGTCAGATATGGGGGAAGGGGATGCCTTTGCAGGGCCACTCTGAGGTACTCCCCCCCCCCAGGGAACAGTCACACAATGGTATAATATAGAATAGAGTTTATTTAGGGCATGGGGAGGTGAGTCAAGAGGGTAGTAGAGGCAGAGAGAGAGAGAGAGAGAGAGAGAGAGAGAGAGAGAGAGAGACAGAGACAGAGACAGAGACAGAGAGACAGATACAGAGAGAGACAGAGAGTCAGAGACAGAGAGACAGAGAGAGGAAGAAGAGGAAGAGGAAGAAGAAGAAGAAGAAGAAGAAGAAGAAGAAGAAGAGGAAGAAGAAGAGGAAGAAGAAGAAGAAGAAGAAGAGGAAGAAGAGAAGAGGAAGAAGAAGAGGAAGAAGAGGAAGAAGAAGAGAAGAGGAGAAGAGGAAGAAGAAGAAGAAGAAGAAGAAGAAGAAGAGGAAGAAGAAGAAGAAAGGAAGAAGAAGAAGAGGAAGAGGAAGAGGAAGAAGAAGAAGAAGAGGAAGAATATGAGGAGGAAGAAGAAGAAGAGGGGGAGGAAGAGGAGGAAGAGGAAGAAGAAGGGAGGAAAGGGAAGAGGAAGAGGAAGAAGAAGAAGAAGAAGAAGAAGAAGAAGAAGAAGAAGAAGAAGAAGAAGAAGAAGAAGAAGAAGAAGAAGAAGAAGAAGAAGAAGAAGAAGAAGAAGAAGAAGAAGAAGAAGAAGAAGAAGAAGAAGAAGAAGAAGAAAGCAGCAGCAGCAGCAGCAGCAGCAGCCCGGACATAAGCATGTGAAGGTGGGGAGGGGGTGGGGGAACGGGGAGAGAGTGGGAATTAGAAGGGAAGAGGGTAAGAGCAAGAGAGAGGAACAAGAGAGAACGGAGGGGGGCAAGCAGACCCCTTTATAGTGAGTCAGGTACGCCTTGCTGTTGCCAGGTAACTGTGGGGCGGAGCATACCTAGCTGTTACTAGGTAACTGTGGGGCGGAGCTTAGACAAAAATGCTATCATAGGGGAAACGAGAGAAGCCTGCTGACTGATGGAAAGCAAGCATGGATTTCTACCAGATAAACTAACTATAGGAAAAAACAAAAACAAAAACAAAAACAAAAACAAAACAAAACAAAAAAAAAACCAGCCCTGTGCGGACAGCTTGCTTCATACTTTGTGCCATATCCATTTACACAATGTCTGGTGGAAAAGTCCAGAAAAGACCAGTTGGCGTATTGCTTTACCTCGGGATTTCCAATGGTGTGCATGACTGCTTTCCGGGGCAGCAGATACAGGATGTCATGGAGACCCAGTCTCCGTGGTCAGATGCTCTCCCAAACTCTGCAGCTTGAGGAGCCAGAGGCCCTCTGGAGGACAGCTCCAGTGTGGTCTTCAAAGCCGGCCCTTCGTCTTTCCAAAGGGATGAGATGAAAAGAAAGAAGGCGGGCGTGGGAGGACCCTAAAGACCCACAGTAGGAGGCCAGGGGCCCGCAGACCTGCCACAACTTCAATGGGACAGCTATGAACACAAGACTTTTCACGGCCCCTCCCAGAAGTCGAAGACCTGCGATACACATATTCCATTTATCGCATACATCAATACGACAGCTTTGCTCGTCAGAAAAGCAAGTGAAGTGGGGTAACCAAAGCAGGGTCAAGAAGTCAGGAAACCTTACTTCCGGCTTGACATCCTCCATTGTGTGTGACTTAAACTCTCCCTCCCATTTATTGCCGCTATTACATCGGTTTGTCGCGGGTGAGAAGGACCACGAAGTCTGGAGGGTCTTTGAGTTCATACACCGAGGTTTTGGCTGTAAGCCTAAGCTACTATAGGGTCATATGAACCGGATTCCCCCTCCTCCATCTCCTCTCCCCAAGGCGGCTGCTTCCAACTTAATCAGGGAATTCTTAATCCAATGATGGCTATGCAAGTGTTTCACCAATGTCACCGGAAATGATATTATTCACAAAGAAATAAATCATTAACTTATCGCCGAGGTGGATCCTAAAATATACTTGTTTTTGTATGACAAGGGAGAAAAATCAACTTACCAGCCCCGTGTGACAAAGCCACTTGGACGATTTCATCCTTGAGCATTTTAAATTAAAAACAAACAAACAAACAAACAAACAGATTTGGGAAACCAAAAATTTGTATGTCCCCAAAGCTCTAGAAATAGCATAGCCGAAGCCTACACTATTAGGCTTGAGATTAAATATCATAATAAAACACGTTCTCACCCAAACGAGGACCAATTTGGAGTCGGCAATATAGCATGGTCTTACATTTATACGTCAGGAACAATTGAACATTCAGAGGGCGGCCCAGTGCCTCATAGAGCCCCTTTCTCCCTGCAAAAGCCTGTGTGGGGTCAGGCTGTGTGGGAAACCTCACAAGGCAGCGGCTCTCTTCAGGGGTCTGCTCTCTTCAGCGTTTGGAGGAGGAGTCAGAGCAGAAGGGCCCTTGGGCAATCTTTGGGTGAGTCTGGTCACCGACTTCTCAAAAACAGAACTGGTTTTGAACTACAAACTTGTTAATCTCTTTTATGCTGTCGCGTCTCCTCCCCCACCCTGTTCCCCAAATAAATACCGAGCTCAAAAGCCGGTTAAGGCAAATGGCTAGAGAGACTTGACTCAAGGACCATGGGCTACAGGAGAAATTCCTGCTGGAAGCTTCTTTATGTCAGTCTCAAGGACTCTTGTAGGAAGAGAAAAGCCGGTCCCCAAATGCAGGCTTTGTTTGATTACTGCATGGAGCTTACTGATGAAGAAACTCTCGGAATGGTAGCGTGTGGAGAGGAGATTGTAGGTCCTACCAGATCAAACACAAGGCAGAGGCACTGTCCTCTGGTCCCTTGGCATTGAACCTGATGTACAGGGGTGAAGTAATTGTCAGCATCTGAGTCAGCATCCGAAAACATTGTAAGGTCCTTTTGAAGCCTAGGACTTCAGGGTGCTTGTGCCAGAGTGTGGCCTGGGAGATAGTTCCCCTGACAAGAGGAACCCTCCTCTGAGGAAGATTTGCACATTCACGGTGGGAGCAGTGGCTGTCAGTGGGACCCTCACAGCTTTCACAGGCTAGGTTGGTGTGGGCTGCATAAGAAGGTACCAGAGAGCTTAAGTAGCAGGCCTTGATTTCCACAGTTCTGGATGTCAGAAGTCTGAGACAGAATTCATTTCCTGGTGACAATTCTTCTTGTTCACACATTATCATCCTTCCTTCCTTCCTCCTTTCTTTCCTCCATCTCTCTTCTTTCTCCCTGTGCCCCGCCCTCTCTCTTTCTACCGGAGCTCACACATCCCAAGGCCTGGTCTCAAATCTGCCTCATAGCTGAGGCTGAACCTTGAATGCGTGGTCCTCCTGCTCCCACCTCCCAAACGCTGGAATTACAGACGTGTGATTGTAGAGTTCTGGGGATTGAACTCAGGGCCTCATGTGTACTAGGCAAGCATTCTACGAACGGAGGCGCCCCCACTTCTGTTGTCCTCTTAAAAGGACGCCAGCCTCATTATGGGACTCAACCCTTATGACATCATCTAAACTCCATGGATCCCTCAAGTCCTTCCTCCTAGCCCCAACACCAAATGTTAGGATTTCTTGTTTTGGCAGGGTCTCCCCATGTAGCCCAGGCTGGCTTTAAACTTAGAATCCTCTTACCCTTTGCTTTTGATTGTAACGTTTGCAGTTCCCAGTAAACACCTGTATTGGTGATGTGTCTCCCTGAGGAATTAAGGGTTTATTTTGGCTCACGGCGTGAGGACATAAATCATGGTGGCAGGAGATGGAACAGATTACCAGGGTGTGTCTGCAGTCAGAATGCTGGAGCTTGGCTCACTTTTCATTCAGTCCTGGACCTCAGCGTATAGATTAGCATTTTCCACAGCTGGAGTGGGTTCCCCCGCCACCCCATTTCAGATAATCTAGACTAGAATCCCATTCACAGACATACCCCGAGTTTTCCCCCTAGGTGATTCCAGATGCCATCAAGTTGACAATATCACCCATCACGGCTTCTGTTCTGACGGCCCCGGGTACCAGCATTCCGCAGGCTTCATCTGCTTCCTCCATTCTTCTTAGGGAAGGACTCTTGTATCTGCTATCTGATGCTGAAATGGAAACTCGAGGTGCATTTCAGAGACCCAGGTCACACAAAGACAACCTTGGCCTGGAACGAAATCACGTTTGAAGGGTGACTACGCAGGGTTAGCGAGATGGCTCCGTGGTTAAGAATATTTGCTGTTCTTGAAAAGTACCTGGGTTCAGTTCCTTGCACCATCATGATGTCTCACCACCCGTAACTCCAGTTCTGAGCAATTGGAACCACCTTCTGGACTCCTGGGGCTCCTTCGCCTCCATGGTGCACTCGAACTCATGTAAATGCACACACGTACACTTAAAACCTAACCAACCAAACACATAAAGTCAAGCATGGTAGAAATGTCATAATTTCATAAAATTATTGAAGTTTTAGAGATATGTTTTATTTCAATTGTAATTACTCATCAAAGGGGCAGGCTGACAATTTAGTAAGCGTTACATAGGGCTGGAGAGATGGCTCTGTGGTTAAGAGCACTGACTGCTCTTCCAGAGGTCCTGAGTTCAATTCCCAGCAACCACATGGTGGCTCACAACCATCTGTAATGAGATCTGGTGCCCTCTTCTGACCTGCAGTCACATATGCAGGCAGAATGCTTACATAAAATAGATAAATAAATCTTTAAAAAAAAAAAGTGTTACATAAAATTTTGAACAGGGCTGTCTCAGTTCTGCTTTAACCACATGCATCAGAAACGATCCTACCTAGAGCTCTCCTGTGGTTTATTTTTTCCTTCCTCTGCCTTCAGAGCACTGGGATTGGAAGCACACACTACTACACCTGGAAAGTCTGTAATTTTATTTAAAAAAAAAAAACAGACAGGTATGGGACATTTGAAAATTTTAACAGGGTGTAGAAAAGGGATCTTGGGGACTGTGGGTATTGGCTTTGGAGATACCATAATCTAGATAATCTAGACTAGAATCCCATTCTAGCTCTCTGCTGACCATGAGGACTAAAGTCATCCAGATGAGGCAGGAAGTTAAGGACAATCTGAGAGACTTGAGTGCCTGCCACCAGGGTTGCCGCAGAATTGGATGCCTACGTCTGGAGGTCTTGTTTATTTGATTAAAAAAAAAAAAAAAAAAAAAGGTAAAGCGATATTTGGTGCCGTCTCTGTAGTTGGGAGTAACTGACATCGTCTGATGGTTTGGTGTATGCTACTTTTCTATTGCCGTGACAGGACGTGACCAAGGCAACGTACAGAAGAAGGGTTTATTTTGGGCTCACGGTTGCAGAGGGATAAGAGTCCATGCCCATCACAGCACAGAACCCTGGCAGCAGGCAGGCCTGGCAGCTGGAGCAGCAAGCAGAGAGCTCACTGGAACCACAACAGGAGGCAGAGAATGAGGTATAGACAGAATGGCACGAAGAAGCCTTTGAAACCTGGAAGATTACTCCCAAGGACATTCTTCCTCCAGAAAACCCTTCGTACTTAAAAACCTATCCCAAGCCGGACTGGGCACAGAGCATTCCAATGCTTGAGACTGTGGTGGGGACATCTGTCATTTAAACCAGCACATATGGTCATATTCGAGCTGTGCTGCTAAGGCACTTTTTGCGCCGTGCTGTGATCTAGGATCGATCTCTCTCCCTCTCCTGTTCCCTGCCCTTTTTCTTCCTCCTCCCCTCCTCCTCCCCTCCCCCTCCCTTCCCCCTCCCTCTCTTCATCCCTCGCCCTCTTCCTGGGAAGCCCCTTGGGAACATACTTTGTCATCCTTGCATCCCTGGTCTTCCTAATAGCCCTGACCAAGGCTGGGATGGTGTAAACCCTGACAGCAGAAATGTGTGGACAGTTGCTATGTCTCCGATACACTCCAAAGCGCCACACGGCCACCAGCGTGCCTGAGTACTATTTAGGAGATGAAATAGGCAGACTGGTGATTCACTGGATGTAGGGGAAGAGAAAAGAGAAAGGGGCCCGGAGTCTGGACCCAAAAGTTACAGAGGAGTTGAATGACATTTGCCAGCTAGGAAACACTAAGCGAGTAGCACACCAGGGAAGACAATAGGGTTCATTGTTCTCCCGGAGATTAAGGAAAATAAGACCGAGAGAAACAAAACCTTGCATAAGATCAGTTCACCCAGTGGAAGAGCAAGGGTTTAAACTCAGGCGGTTGGGTAACTTCCTTGACAGGTATTGGTATCTATTGATCAGCAGAGGTGGCACGCCCAGGGACAGCAGGCATCGGTCTATTCCTTCTTTCCTTCTTTGTTTCCTCCCTCCTCCCTCTCCCCCCCATCTCCTCTTCTCCCCCCTCCCTCCTCACCCCCTCCCTCCCTCCCTACCTTGCTGTGCTGGGAATCAAACTTAGGGTGGTGCTCATGCTAGGCAAATTCTCTACCACCGAGTTCCAGACACACACACACACACACACACACACACACACACACACACACACACACGTAGGCACACTGTGAGCTTCAGTCAGACGTGACTACTTCTGAGGAAATCCAGGCACATCAGTAAGTATTGTTAGTGGTTAGATCTTCTAAGGATCATTTTTAAACGAGTATTTATTTATTTATTTATTTATTTATTTATTTATTTATGTTTTTATTTGCTCCAGCCCTCTAAGAAGAACAGTAAGTGCTCTTAATTGCTGAGTCATCTCTCCAGCCCCACTGAAGTCGTTATCATCGTGGGAGCATAAGGATGATGAGAATGCCGTGATGTGCCGGTGACCCGGCTGAGGACAACTTCCAGGAGTCGGTTCCTTTCTTCCACCGTGAGATTCAGAGAGCAAACCTAGGTCATTCGGCTTAGCAGCAGACATTTGCTCTTAGTCTCAGAACCATCTTGCCAGTCTGCACCCCTTAAAATCGTTTAAAACACTGGGTTTGTTTGTTTGTTTGTTTTTAAGGAAAATGTCCTTAGAAATTTAGAAATATCCAAGTAAAGGCAGCTATATTTCCAGTCTGAAATAGACCATATATATGTAAGTATACATATGGGTGTGCTCATGCACTGTTTGTAATTTTACCCACCAAAGAGTTTTCTTTAAAATAAAAAGAATCATTGCTTTCTTTATTATTATTATTATTATTATTATTATTATTATTATTATTATTTATGTGTGGGAGATTAGGTTTGTACAATTGTCACAACCAATGCATGTGTTGAGGCCAGAGGAGAGCTTTAGGTAGTCAGTTCAAACCTTGTTGTAAAGGGCTTTCATTTCTGCCTCACTGCATACTCCAGGCCTGTGAGCTTCTGGATGATTCTCTTGTCTCTGCCTCCCAGGTCATCACATTTTAGAATCTGTATTTGTAAGTGGTTCAAGGGTTTCCCAAACTCAAGGCAACTCAAAGAACTATAACATCATTATCCATCCACTTGATAGTCATCTGTCCATCCATCCATCCATCCATCCATCCATCCATCCATCCATCTATTCATCCATCCATCCATCCATCCATCCATCCATCCATCCATCCATCTATTCATCCATCCATCCATCCATCCATCTATTCATTCACCCATCTATCCACCTATTTACCCATTAATCAATGAGTCTGTCCATTTTATCAATCCATTCACCCATATATCATCCATCCACCCACCCATCCATCCATCCATCCATCCATCCATCCATCCATCCATCCACCCATATTTTTTGTCATCTGTAAAGGAGGAAGATTGCTTGACACTCCTTAATTAAACATATTAAATGAGTCAATGCATTCCAAGCATGTAGAGTTGTTCGGGACACAGTACTGTAAATATGACCTACTGTAATTGAAATAATTTTAACTTTATTTTATGTGCATGGGAATTTTGGCTGCAGACGAGTTTATGCGCCACATGTATGCAGCAGCCGGAAGACAGGGTCGCATTCCCGGGAACTGCAATCACAGATGGTTATGAGCTGTCATGTGGGCGCTGGGAATTGAAACCAGGTCCCCTCGAGGAGCAACCAGTGTTGTTAACCACTGAGCCATCTTTCCAGTGCCTTTGATGCTATTGATGATGATGACTTGGTGTCTACCTCTCAAGAACTCTTTAATGGATAACTATCCCAAGCACATAAGGATCCATGTTTAAAAACAGAGTTAAAACATGTCACCCTTTCGTGTAATTTAGGAAAATATTTTTAAAATTACTAGCATTAGGATCACAAGAAAAACTGCTTTCCTCTAATCCACACCAAAGTTCAAATTTCCTACCAAGCACAAGCCAGCCCAATCTATACTGTAACTGAATAAAAATTGCTTCAGATCTATATGGAACAGTACACTTTAATAGTCTGGGAATCGCATATTTGCCTAAACAATGGAAAACTTTACAAAATCTTGTATTTAAGATATTACTTTTTAATATCCTTGCATTAGAATGAAAATGATTACTTTTTAATATTGCTGAAAACAACCCTATCCCCAGCTGTAAAGATATATTTCTTGTGTGATTTTATTATATGCTTAATAATAGTACCTGTGAGCTCAGATTTCCTTTGAATAAAATTGATTGGAAACTATATCCACCCTAAAGCATCTTTAATGTCATTACAGGAGGGTTGGAGTAAATTAAGCGGTATTTAGGCACCAAAGTCTTTAATTCCATCGAGTTTGAGTAGGAGGTAGACATTATGAGGTCCAATTAAAAAAGTCGCTAATGTTTTTACATCTGAGTAGGAGTAAATTAAACAAAATCACTCCTGAGCTGCTAATATCATTTTAATTGAATGTCATTCGGTTTCTAAGTAGTTACCACACCACAGATAATGAAGCAGCTTTGCAGCCACTGAGACGGGCGGGGGTGGGCACTGAGAATCAGGCCATGGACTAGGCCATGATGGGGGCTGACCAGTGTGGAGAGAAGTCGGCTATAGTTACGCACATTGGAATTTGCTAGAGCGTGGGGCTGGAGAGACAGATAGCTCAGTGCTTCTCTTGAAGAAGACCGGAGTTTGCTTCTACTCGTGCCAGGTGGCTCGCAACCCCTGGTAAATGCCAGCTTTAGGAGATCCATGCTTTCTTTTAGCTTCTACAGGTCCCTGCAATCGGGTGTGCACATCCACATACCCACACACTCCTGTTCACATAATTAGGAATAAAAATAAATCTTTAAAACTGCTGGGTCTTGATGGGCTCACTTAGGGAGGGACCAAAGGGTCACAAAACAAGAATGCATGAATGTGGGAACGGAATCTGTGGGGCAAGGAGGAGGGGAGGGGGTAGCTGACTGGGGTATCGGGGAGTAGGAAAGAGTCGGAAGTGGGAATAAACAGAAGCCATCATAGACATGAATGGAATTGTTGAACAAATTAGAGGTGGCGGTTGCAACTGTGGGGTCACAGTCTGGGCACGCCCTTGGGACAGGTTGTTTCTCTATTCCTGGATTGGTGTGGGGAGTCTTCCTTGTTCCTGAGGAAGATGTGGGGAGACCCGCCTATTTCACCACGATGAGTTATCCATGCAGTTGGGTTCACTGGAAGACTTGATGTCGAGACAACAGTTAAGAAGACACAAGAGAAGAATGGGGATTCAGACATTCAAAGGCATACAAACATTGAACACTTCTTCTGCACATCCCCTCATATGAGTCATACATGGTCATATGGCCATGGTAATATGTGGAGGAAGAAAATCTAGAAGACAATGTCTGGTTCTCGAATATAAGCATCAAGGAGTCATTGCTGTTACTTTTGTTATTTACACAGAATTTACAAAAATTTGCAAGGGAAACAGAGTAATGAATGAATACTGCCCATCTGGGTTTTGTTCTGTTGTTTGAAACAGGGCCTTGATAATTAGTCCAGGGTGGCTTTGAACTCATGATCCTCCTGCCTCTCCTCCTGAGTGCTATGATGACAAGCGTGCCCACGTGTCAGTTTTGAAATTTTAATTATATTATATTTTATATCATTATAATATTATCATTATTGGGTTTTGAGACAGAGTTTCTCAGTGTAGCCCTCTGGCTGTCCTAGAACTCAGTCTGTAGACCAGGCTAGCCTCAGAGATCCACATGCCTCTGCCTGCCGAGTGCTGGGATTAAAGATGTCTGCCACCATTGCCTGCCTGAATATTTTTAAGCAGAGACATAATTCATATAACAGAAAATTCATTGTTTGAATATGCCCAAGTGCTCTTTAGTATCTTACCAAGACTATAGGACCAACAGCCATAATCACAATTTCCATTTTCCGCAAATGAAATCCTGTACCTGTGAACATCACTCTGAATTTCATTTTTCTCTTCCCCAGAAGAATCCCAGTTCTCTTGGTGTCGTCATGGTACTGCATCCACTCCAAACATTTAATTTAAGTAGAGATGTATGGTACTTATCTTTTTGCCTCTGGTCCTGCCACTCATGTTTTCAAGGCTCAGTCTAGCATGCTTTTCATTTCCTTAAAAATCTTTACTATTATTATTTTTTTTTCAGAGCTGGGGCCTTGCCGAACCCAGGGCCTTGTGCTTGCTAAGCAAGCGCTCTACCACTGAGCTAAATCCCCAACCCCTATTATATATTATAATTATTATTATTATTATTATTATTATTATTATTATTCCTATGTATGATGTATGTATGGGCACACACTTGTCACAGTGCATGTATGGGGACCACTTCGTGGAGTTGGTTTTCTCTTTCTACCTTTTGTGGGTCTAGGGATTGGTCTCAGGTTTGTCAGGCTTGTAGAGCAAGCACCTTTACCCACTAAACCATCTCTCCAGGCCCAGCTCCCCATTTTTCATGGCTAAATAATATTCCATTGTATGGGCATACCATATTTGCTTCTCTAGTCATCCCCCCGAGTGGATCTTTGGAGTATTTTCTGCCTCTTCACTGCCGTGAATAATGTTGCCATTAACGCTGGGCATTAATTTTTTGTTGAGACAGGGCTGCTGGGTCAGATAGTAATTGCACACTACCTGAACTATGTTATATTCCCTCTGCAATGGAGAAGAGTCTTAGTTCCTCTTGCTGTGGCTTTCAGTTGTGTTTCCCTAATGACTAATGCCACTGAATACCTTCCCTTGTGCCCTGTGGCCATTTGTATCTCTTCCTTGGAGGAATGCCTGGTCCAGTCTCCTGAGGTTTGAACATTCTCACCAGAACTTGTGATAAAATTTAATCCCCACTGGGAAGGAAGACAGAATCTCTTTTTGAGGAGATTAGGTTGTAAGGACTCGGGAGTGGATGGCTTTCTTCATGGATTAATGAGCTAATAGATTAATAAAGAGCAGAGCTGTTATGAAAGCCAGTTGGGCTCCATGTCTTGCATGCATCCTTCTGGTGTGTGGTGATGTCATGCCCTCAGTATCTGCAGAGTTCTTAATGTTAAGAGGACCTTTACCACATGCAGCCCTGTCACCCACTCTAGAACCATAAACTACATAAACCTTTATTCTTCATAAATTAACCACCCAGTTCATGCTTTCCACTTATGACAACAGAAAACGGATTAACCCTTCTTTTGTTATTGAATTCTCAGAGTTGTTTATATGTTCTGTGCATACGGTCTGAGCCCACTTCCAGGTTTGAAAACCTACCAAACCCAACCAATCGTTTGAGCTCAAAATCTCACCAATCCCTGGGCACAAAATCCCACCAATCCCCACCCAAGAACACTCCTCCTCCAAGAGACTGTCTCCCACTCAGTGCTCTACTGCTTCAAGCCGAGCATAGGCAGCTGCCCTCTTGTGTCTTTCTCGATAACTGGGTCCCCCCATATCTGTCCTCTGAGAGGCTCTGTTTAGCAGCTGACTGAAACAGATGTAGGTAGACACAGCCAAACACTGGATGGAGGTTGGGAACTCTTATGGAAGAGTTGGGAAAAGGATTGAAGGCCCTGAAGGGGATGGGAACTCCACAGAAGACCAACAGAGTCAACTAACCTGGTCCCTTGTGGACTCTCAGAGACTGAGCCACCAACCAAAGAGCACGTACAAATCTCCACTTTATCTTTGCCAAAGCTTTTGATTTATTTAATTTCATTTCCTTCTTTTTAAAGAATAAAATTTAGATTATCGCCAGGTGTGGTGACTCACACCTTCAATTCCAGCACTCAGGAGGCAGATGCAGGAGGACTCCTGTAACTTCAAGGCAAACCTGATTTATACAGTAAGATCCAGACCAGCCGTGGCTGTATAGTGAGACCCTCTCTCAAAAAGAACAACACAATTCTAGGTTATCTATTCAAAAGCTTTCTTATTTTTAAATGTAGACATTTACAGCCACATATTTCTCCCCGTGCCAAATAATATTTTTACTAATTATTTGGGAATTTCATACAATGCACCCTGATCACACTTACTTCCCATTCCTCCCAGGTTTACTCCTGCCATCCTCGAATCCTCTCCACACCCCACCCCCACCCCTCTGGGAAAAAAAAAAGAAAAAAAACCCACTAAGTTCAATATATTGGTGCATGGTCAAACTCCTAGTGGCCAGTCTCTTAAAGATAACTGAGTCCTTGCCCACCTTCCTATCCCCCCTTATCCCCCACCAGAATCTAAACACAGCTATGCATTTCTAAGCATAGGTTTTTCTGTATCCTCTAAGTCTGGGTCTAGCTGCAGGATGGGTCTATTAGGAATGGCCTCTTTAACTTTATCAGGATGCAACTCATTGATAAACCCCGTCCGTGAGTCATAGAGCCTCTGTCACAGGCTTTGACAAACACCCCATGTATCTGTCCCTCTGCCTCCCATTTGTCTGTCAAGTGTCCTTATGTCATTAAAGTCTGAGAAGGCACTAATTTCTCCTCCACTTTTTGAGGACATTTGTGCCACATGCAGGACACTTGGGCAATGGCTTTAGTTCCTAGTTGGGAAAACAGAAGCAAGCTTTTTTGAGTAGGTTTTCTGCCAGTCACCAGGTAGATGATACAAGGTGGTTCTTTGCAAGGGAGGTCTCTTGCAGGAGGGTGGGCTGGTACTTATCAAGGCTACTAGTTAGCTGGGGAGTGAGGAGGAGTCTAGGGCAACTCAGTACCACAGAGTTCACTGCTCTTATTAAGACTTGCCCACTTTTCTTGAACATCCGAAAGTCAGTGTTTTACCCTATTCCTGGCAGCATTTACAGATCGAATTTATAACACCACAGGTTAAATTTATATTGCCAAGACTGCTTTAAGTAGAATCATAGATTGCAAATGTTCTATAAAAATGGAGGCTTTTACTTTCAAACAGTTAAATACTCCCAGACAGTTCCAAGAAACATAGAGATAACACATGCCTTCTTAGCTTTCTCCAGTATATGTAGGACCCAGCAAAGATATTTGGACCCAGCAAGCTCAGAACATTTTAACAGGTAGGAATCCCTCATTCTGGTGTTTTAAAGTCAAAACCATTTCCTTCCCTCTCTTCTCTCTCTCTCTCTTTGACTCCTGGCAACTACGATCCTTTCTCCGTCCAAATAATTTGTCATCTTGGGAATGTTCTAGAAATTGGAGTTGTCCGTGGTGGTACCTTTCAGAGCTGGCTGCTGCCTCTCAGTGTCTCAGTATAATTCTATGGAAACGTGCACACACGTGTGTGTGTGTGTGTGTGTGTGTGTGTGTGTGTGTGTGTGTGTGTGTGCATCCTTCCAGTTGTGAGGAAGCATCCCATGGCGTGGCTGTGGCACAGTTTGTTGCATTGTTGCCTGTCTGAAGAAGACAGGTACAAACGCCCTCATAAAGATTTTGTGTGAGCACGGTTGACATTTCTCTTGAGGGTGCACAAAATGGCAGTTGACAATGGAACTGTCTACGTCTGGACACCCACTCCTTTCCTCTTCCTTTTTCTCTCCTCCTTCCCCTCCCCCACTCTCTGTCTCCCTCCCTCCCTCCTTCTCTCCCTCCCTCCTCCCCTCCAGTACTCGCTCCGTATTGAACTCAGGGCCTTATACACAATAAACAAATGTTCTATCACTGACCTATGTCCTCAGCCCACAAGACCGATGTCTTCTTCCACATTTGGTAACATTAACTGATGAACTCATATCGACCTGGAGTTTCACTTGAGGGGAAGATTTTCTTTAAGTCTTTTAATCTTAAATTTATTTATTCATTCACAATTTTATACAAACATGTGAAATATAGTTTGATAATATTCTCCCCTCCATTAACCTCTCTTAACCTTCTCCCTGACACCAAATTCCTTCTTCTCAACACATAGCAAGATGTTTTCAACGACAGATTCCCTTTTAAGGTAAATTTTGCTCATCCACAATTTCACACGCAAACACTGTATATTCTGTTAAGTCCTTTCCTCAATTGGTTCCCTTGTTAAGGCTCTGTTTTTATTTTGCTACCTCATGTTTCGTCTAGAAAGTCACAATGCTTAAAGGTTCCATTTCCTTTCAAACACCCCAAATGCATCGGAAGCACGTTCTCCATGAGATCTGTTTCTCAGTTATGTCGGGCAACTCCTTTCCCCTTCTAGGCAAGCCTTCCTGGATTTAGCAATGCCGTCAGCTTTTGACAACTGAGAACAGACCTGAGCAGGACCCGGCTCAGCGGCAGTCAGCAGAGCAGCATCCCTCAGCCCTGTAGCAGGATGCATCCCATGGCCCTCCCTGTTCCAATGGTTGCTCCCCTTCTACCCTGCGGCCATGGCTCTTGGGCTCCATCTCCTCTCTCCGGCTCTTTGGGGGAACCACTACCCATTCCATCCTTTCCGTTACTGGGAAGAGAGCACACAGCACATCAGCGGCTTTCCGCATGAGCTCTCCATGTACCTCATGTCTGCAATCCCTCTGTATGTACCCTTGGGTGAAGCCAAATGGCTGGGCTCCACGCCGCTCCACTGCCCCTTCAGTGAGTCCCGCTTCCAAGGTCTAGTGCTCACAATGGCTTTGGCCATTGCGTCTCATTGGACCCTGAGGTAGGCACTGGCTCATTATAACATCCTGTTGCACTGAGTGCGATACCGCAAAGAAAAATGGCTGCCGAAATCCAGGAACGTATCGCGTCTGTGGTGCCTGGTATTACAACCAGAGGCTTCGTCTTAGCAAACGTTCGTAACGTTTTCGATGTTTTTACATTAAGAATATAACTTTGGTTTAGGAAAATGGTTCCCTCCAGTCTACGGGAAGAGGATGAAACAAAGAGAGTGTTTATTTATTGTGCTCAATAGGTGAGGGACTCTTGAGTTTCCCAGGAGATGGGGGCCTGAGGGGACCTGGTGGAACTCAGTGGGGAGCTCTAGGGAGAGAGAGGGCCTATTGGAAGGTCAGGGCCCAAAGAGAAAGGATGATTAATGACGGGACTGCCAAGACAATTTTGACACAGGGATGCCTAACAGGAACTGTTGAAGTGTTTATTCCTATCCCTTTATTAGGAATGCTGTGGACAGTGCCCTTATGTTAGCGCTGCTTTGGGGGAGGGGGGAAATTAACACCAGAAAGAAAAAAAAGCAACTGGGGTGAGAGGTGGGGTGGAAACTTGGCAGTGCTTGGGATAATATTACATACAGAAGGCAAGGCTCGCCTAGGAGACCCGGAGCCCACAGCGAGCCAGAAGTGTGAATCTTCCCGTACTAGGTGTTCTGGGGGTGAACTGGAAGGGGGTCCGTGTACTTACTTAGGCATCAAGAAAGCACAAGATGGCCTTGGAAACTCACTCAGTTTTGCCTAGGAAGCCCGGAGAAACACAGTTAACTATCTAGACTTCTGCAGTGGTGGCTGAGGGGTTGATTGTATGGTTCTGTGATGCTATTTAAAACCTGAGCTCCTTCTGTCCTGTGGCCTGCTGGGCCAGTGTTCCGGCACATCCGTAACTTGACTCTTGACCCTGATGTCGACGAGATGGTTGTTGCAGATCTAGGGCTTGCACCCCACATTCCAGCACCCAGAGGGAGAGAGCGAGATGTCTCTCCCCTCCCCCTCCCCTCTTACCTTATTAGAGAAGGCACATTTGCAGACCTCCCCAGCAGATTCTGTTGGTGATCGAGTCACATTTTCAGTTTCTGGATAAAGTTGGGTATACTGTTTCTGTAAACTTCTTTAACTTTAAACGGTAAATATTTTCCCCATTACATATAATTTTATATTATATGAAATAAATATTAAATATCCCATTGTATAAGAAACCCATTTTTTCTTTCCTTTCTAAGCAAGCAACCATGTTTTAAAAGATTTATATATTATATATGAGTACACTGTCGCTGTGTTTGGACACACCAGAAGAGGGCATCAGATCCCATTAACAGATGGTTGTGAGTCACCATGTAGGTGCTGGGATTTGAACTCAGGACCTCTGGAAGAGCATAGCCATGTCTCTCCAGCCCCCCTCACCCCCCCTTTTTTAGGACAAGATTTCTTTACATAGCCCTGGCTGTCCTAGAACTCACTCTGTAGACCAGGCTGGGCTTGAACTCGGAGATCTTCCTACCTCTGCCTTCTGAGTGCTGGGATTAAAGGTGTGCATGATCGCCACCTGGTTAGGAAGGAAATTTTGATCATAGACTTTGACCTAATAAAATCAAGTCAATTGCATGTTTGGGACTGGACCCAGGACCTTTCGGATGTGAGGCAAGCTGTCTACCATTGGGCTTCACTCACGGCCCTTTTTATTTTTTTGTGTAGTCCAAACTGGGAATGAGGAAACAGGAGGAAAGAGAGAAGGAGGGAAGGACAGCGGGAAACATTGCCTTTACTTATACAAATTGATTTTATCTTAATAGTTTCTTCCCAATTCTTTGAGAAAGGAATATAAGATGTCACCAACCTTTAGAATGCCATAATTGGTTATTTGAAGCTAAAGTCATCTGATTGTCATGTTTAATTGTACAAATGTCCCTGGTTTTAACCTTCTAAACTATTCAGGAAAAGGAGTTCCATACTTTGCTTTGGGTTTTAAAATTCCTTTTCCTTCACAGTGCTTAAACTTATCAAAATCACTTTGATTTTACACCTACAGTTGGTATCCTAACATCTCCATTTTCGACACTTATAAATGCTTTAATAGATACATGGACAGTAATTTAGTTTGACTTAAATGTAATAATCAGACCCATTTATCTAGGCTGACAAGATTTCATTTCCTAATGATCTTTTATTGTAAATTTATTTGATTTCCTCTAATATATTGTCTCATTTCTCATCGCCTTTTCTTTTGAAAAAATATGAATAATTTTGTAAGGAATTATGAAGGTTTGGCTTGGAGCTGACAGCTCTGAGCAACAGTGACTATCCCCACCCTTTTAAACAGATTACATAGTTCGATAACAAAGTCCCAAGAAGAAAAAGAGTGTTAGTTTATCAAGAAGTTATTCTAGAAGACCCTAAGAATTATAATTCTGGGAATTCTTATTTCTTTTGGATGACCATAACTAAAGTAGTTCTAGGTTCTGTATTTTCAATGTCCTACCCCACTTCAACTTCATACTCAGTCAAGCCAGTAGTCAAATGGTTATAAAACCAAACCTTTTGTGTTGGTTAGGTTCTCTATTTTTTTAATTGTTAGGAATTTGTTCATGAGTATTTTACTTGCATGCATGCCTGTGCAGGGTCCACATAGGCCATAAGAAAGCTGTGGATAACCTGGAATTGGAGTTACAGATGAGTGTGAGCTGTGGTGTTGGTGCCAGGAATGGAACTTGGGTCCTCTGGAAGAGCATCAAGTGCCCTTAACCCTTAAACCATCTCACCAGCCGCTCCTATGTTGGTTAGTTTTTAACAATCAACTTGATGCAACCTAGAATCACCTAGGAAGACTGTCTCAATGAGCAATATAGCAGGTTGGCCTGTGGGCGTGTCTTTGGGGTGCTGTCTTGATTGTTAATTGACCCATTCCACTGTGGGCGGTACCATTCCCTAGGCTGGGCTCTGAACTGTGTAAGAGTGAAGAAAGCTGTCTACGCATAAGCAGCAATCAAGCAGAGGTGCATGCTTATTCTCTTTGCTGTTGAGTGTGGATGGGATGTGGTAGCTGCTTGAGCTCCCTGAAATGATGATGGAATTGCCCCTAAACCCTTTCTTCTCTTCTGTTGCTTTTTTTCCAGGGTATTTGACACAGCAACAGAAATGAAACCAGAACACCTTCATTTCTCCAGATTGGCTGCTTCTTTTGACATTTTTATTTTCACTATTTATTTCACCGTCCTCTTGGTCAAGCTGAAAAATTGTGAGACATTTTGGAGACTGCCAGTCAGATACAATGTCTCGACGCTTGCAGCTACTCCTAAGTCCCCAGCCCCAGTCCCACCCTTTTGGCGTGCCTGTGGAGGTCAGAGGAGAACTTCCAGGAGACCATTCTCTCCTTTCACCTTTACGTAGGATCCGGGACCAAACTCAGGTCATTAGGCTTATGTGGTAAGCACTTTACCTACTGAACCATCTCCCCAGCCCTGATTTATATCTTTATATTGAAGTATTTATTTGCAAGAAATGAAGTCTTTTCAATATAAACCGCAGTACACAAGAAGACCATTTTAGAATTTACATCGAAGATGGTAATAATGTGATGCATTCAGTTCTATAGCATAATTTAAAGCTGGTAAGAGAACGTCCTTCAGTCTCATGGTTGTGCTCATAAATGGTATGAATAAATTTATTTAAAGATGACTTGGCAGGTTGGAGGTGGTCTTAAACCAGAGGCCTGGACCCAACATCTCACATGCCTACCTCCCAAGAGAGAAAGGCCCTGCCTTCTGCCCTTCTGTGTACCTGCTTTTAGAGCATATGTGCCTTAGGAAAAAATCTTTAAGAAAGCAGCCATTGTTACAGGGTATAAAGATCTCTGGTATTACCCTCAAATCTTCTCAGCTACCAAGTTCTTAAGAGTTTGTGGTAATGGGAAACATTATGGCAGCAAAGGACAATAAATACCAATGGAATGACTGGAAACGAGACCCCCGATTCTCCACTTGACGAGGCTAGCCTCTTCTCTGGCTCTTCTGAGTAGACTCATCCTCGGAGTTCTTTTTCGGGAGTCACTGTGTATGCTAGACAGGCCTAAACCAGAGGCATTTTCAAAACTCTTACCTGGAGGGGTGGGAGGAAAATGGTAGCCGTGCCTTGCATGGGAGCCCCACCTCCTAGCTACAAATTACTCCTTTCAAACCCTGCATTAGGCGGATGCCTGCTTGCCCGAGGAACTCTTGACTTTTTATTCTCCTGCATGTATATGTTCTTTATGTCCATAAAGTCAGGATTTGTTTTGTGACTGTAAATTGGAGCCAGGGGAGTTTCTTTTTCTCCCTACAACTGCAACCGCAGTGAGGCTTTCTCCACAACCTGGTACTTTCTGCCCTTCTGTGTGTGTGGGCAGCGAGTGTGGGGAGAGAGCCGCGCCTGATGGAGCTGTTCACCTGGTCTGAACAAGAGCTCTGGTTTTTGTCCTCAGCGTTAATCATGACGGGGTGTGAGTTAAAAGCAGGAATTGTAGAGGGGCCATTGTCCTTTTAACTCTGTTTTGAGTTATAGAATGCCTTTTTTTTTTTAAACACTTAGGGTATTGCTGAAACAATCCTGCAGACTTCTGGAATATGGTAGAATGTACTGGATGGATGGCTTCCTGTTCTCTTTGAATGCACTTCTCCACATTGGTTAATAACAGAATTCATATTTTCTTCCCCAAACCAGGTTGAATTACAAAGGATTTTCTGGTTTGCATATTCATTTAACCAACGTTCTTGAACGATCTCTTTGAAATACTCTCTCCCTTTCTCTCATATGTGTGTCTACTGCACCACAGCATGTACGTGGAGATTAGAGGGAAACATGTAGGAGTCAGTTCTCTCCCACCATGAGGGTCATGGGAACTGAATTCAGACTGTCTAGCTTGCTGCTTGGGGCTCTTACAATGGTTGGGGGTACAGAGTCATCTCATTGTCCCTTTAATTTACATTTTGGAACTTCTGCTATACGCTTGTGCTCAGAGGGAAGGCTCCAAAGGGAAACGGCATTAGCTCCATGCTCTCAAGTGGCTCAAGGTTATATAAAGAAGACAAAGTAGACAGAGACAACCTGGGTAAGAGGTGACCCTGGCTGTATCCTGACGGAAATGAGCCAACGAAATGAAGAAGATGGGGATGGTGTGTGTGTGTGTGTGTGTGTGTGTGTGTGTGTGTGTGTGTGTGTGTGTGTCTGCGTGCACGTGCATGAGTGATGAGAGAGAGAGAGAAAGACAGTGTGGCTTATGTGTATGCTTGCAATATGGAGGTCAGAGGTCAACCCCATGCATCATTTCTCAGGTGAAGTTTTTTGAACCAGGGTCTCTCTCTGGTCTGGAGCTCGACAACTGTGCTAGGCTAGTGAGCTTCAGGGATCCTTCTGCATCTGTCCCCACTCTGCCCATCCCCCAGCTCGCCCCGTGTTGGGAATCCTCACACATCACCACAGTTAGATGTCTTTGCATGGGTTCTAGAGGTGAAGCTCAAGCCTTCATGTTTTCAAGGCAAGCCCTTTACTGACCAAGCCATCTGTGCAAAAGTCTTTACTAAACTTGGGTTTAAAGGATGTTTTAGGTTCGTGGTAATTAATATTGAGTACAGAGATTTCCCATATATTGTCTCTCTCTGCATCACAGTTTTCCCCATTATCCATTCTCTCTGTCAGAGTGAAGTGATGTATTTATTACTATCAATGAGCACACACACACACATACACACACACACACACACCCTAAACACACAGCAACTTGTGTCTCTACCTTAGATTCATGCTCGCTCTTGTATGTTCAGAGGATTGAACCAGTGCTCAATGCCACGAATCCAACATTGGAATATCACACAGAGTAGTTCCACTGCCCTGGAAGCCTCTGTACGGGTCAACCTTTCTTCCCCCTGACGTCTGATAGCTCTCTTTCCTTCTCTGCAGCTCTGCCCGGTCCAGGATGTCATGTAGCTGGGTCCGTATGCCTTGTAGCCTTTTCAGATTGGCTTCTTTCACTTAACGGTGGACTCAGGCTCCCCCATAACTTTTCATTATTTGGTAGCTCTTGTCTTGAAGGGTGGCGGTGGTGAGGCAGGGTCCCAATCTGGCCTCCAACTCATGCTCTGTTGCCTCAGGCCCCCTGGTGCTTACATTGCAGATGTGTACTGTCAACCCCAGTCTGATAACTCTTCTTTTTTCAAATCATGCAGTAACATTCTAGTGCAGAAGGGCCACAGCTAATTATCCATTCTTCTACTGTAGAACGTCTCAGACCCTTCCGAGTTCTGAGGAACATAGCTTCTGTAAGCAGGTAAGGAGGGCCCTTGGAGATGGGATCAAGGCCTATTTGAAGATTGATATTTAATGTGTAGGATGTGTATATGGAGAGCGGCTGTAATAGAGAAGGTTAATTTTATTTAGGGAATCATTTTAAAACCACAGTGTGGATCCCACATCAGTGGCACTTCTCCTGTTACTATTGTGCCTGGAAACAGGCATAAGGAAAAGCTGATTCACGCACACACACACACACACACACACACACACACACACACACACACACACACACACACACACACACACACGTGAGCTGATGAGATGGCTGAGTGGGAGCTTGCTGCTAAGCCCGGTGACCTGAGTTTGATCCCTGGGACCCACATGGTGGAAGACAAAGACGCTGATCTCTACATGCATACTGCGGTACCCACTTGAGTATATGCACACGTGTATGTCCCCACACATGCCGTAATAAATAAATGTGAAACACAGGAAGCTCTGCTGGGCTGAGCTGAAGCCATGAAGGTTGCTCCGAGAGTCTGGAGGAGAGGACTCAGGCTGTGGGCTTGAGTGCTGTTTGCTCCTCGTGACTCAGAGAGAACTGAGTGGCTTGTGTTTCTAGAGGAGCTTCACTGAGTGTTTTGGAAGGAAGCCCAACGTCGGAGGAGGTGGTAATGGTGCTGATGTGGCAAACTGTCCAATTTGTCTGAACACGGGGAGCCACCCTCAATTTCTAAATAAACTCAGAGTGAGTCACGCCAAAGACAGAGTCCGTAGCCTCATTACAGGAGAACAATTACTGCCCCCATTCAACGCTTGATGAACTCACTGGGCTTTGCAGATGCAACAGTACCATCGGTGTGCCTGTGACCAGTCAGGGCAATATTTCACATAAAGATTCTAAAGGCATCCCCTCCCCTCCCCCACCTTTGACAGAATTTATTTCATTTGTTAAAGTAACACACTCTGGTGCTGGTGGGACAGATCCCTGAGTAAAGCCTGTGTTATACAAGTAGGAATTGGAGTTTGGGTCCCCAGAACCCACATCGATGCCAGGTAGATGTGGTGGCCGGCTTGGAATTCCAGTACTCAGAAGAGGGAGAGAGGGCACCTCAGGTCTAGAGCAGGCTGGCTGGCTCAATGAACCATATTGCTGAGCTCTGGGAGACTGACTCAGTGAGCGGGGTAGAGAGTGAATGAGATTCAGGAAGGCTTTCGACATTAGCCTTAGGGCTCTGCCCGCCTCTCTCTGTCTCTGTCTGTCTGTCTGTCTGTCTGTCTGTCTGTCTCTCACTTTCTCTCCTTCCCCCCTTCTTCTCTCTCTCATATACACAAACACACACAGAGCAGCAATATATATATACACACACATACATGTGCCTGTCCACCCACTCCCATGCAAAATACATATGCACACATGTACACACACTATACACGCATACATGTAAAAAAAAAGTAACACATTGGTGGACCCCATGAAATTGTCCCCTGAATGTGCTGAAATTGTAGATGTCTCTGCCAGGATCGGTGTCCCTGAGGATGCCACAGGTTTACGGCTCTTCTCTCACTGATTTTAATGATCCCCTTCCTCTCTAGTCCCTTACTCAATACTTAACCTCTGTGGTTATGCAGATCATAGCTTGCTTACCTAAGGCTTACTGCCCCAAATCCATCCATCCATCCATCCATCCATCCATCCATCCATCCATCCATCCATCCATCTATCTATCTATCTCATACGATATTTGTTGGCTTTTTGGATCTGGGTTACCTCAGTCAGGATGAATTTTTTCTAGCTCATTTACCCATAAATTTTATAATTGTAACAGCCAGCCAAATAATGTTTCATTTCCCATTTTTATTATCCATTCATCTGCCTAACCAGTCACTGGACATCTAGGCTGTTCCCAATGTCTGGCTATTGTGAACAGAGCAGCAATTGGTGTGCAAGAGCGAGCGTCTCTGTAGTAGGATGAAGCGTCCTTTGGGTAGATGCCCAAGCGTGGTCTAGCTGGATCTTGAGGAAGATCTGTTCCCATCCCCCCCAAAGAGCCGGAGCACAGTGATTTCCAAAGTGGCTGTACAGGTTTGCATCCCCACATCAGTGGATGAGTGTTCCCCTTACCCCACACCCTCGACAGCGTGAGCTGTCACTTGTTCTATTGATCTTCCACCGTGACTGGTGCAAGATGGAATGTCAAAGTCATGTTTTGATCTGCAGCTTGCAAAAGCGTGTCGAGAGTGTGAGGGAGTCCTTGGGGTCAGCCTCGCTTTTTACAGGCTCAACAGCTCAACAGTGTGGGGATTGCTTTCACAACAGTGAACTACTGAGAAATCTCACTACAGCCATGTCCATTCTTTGGAAAACAAATATTCGCATATCTAGGGAGGAATCCTAAATTAAGTAATTCTGCAGAGGTTAAGGGCCCCTAAATATCTGATATGTGGCTCCTGTAAAAGTGCCACTCGACAACCCAAAAGGGTCGAAACCCATAGGTTGAGAACCACTACATAAGAACATGGACAGCTTCTCAGAACCCGTATCCCCTAAGAAAACTCATTCCCCGCCTCCCAGGAGTCACCAACTGCCAGTGGCTCCTCACCTGGGGGTGGGACTTCATGAGCATCTCCACCACCCATGCTGCTTTATGTCCTGCAAGTCTTAGGCATTCATTCAAAGCCACCGTAAGTTCATGTGTGCAGAGGCTGCGCCATCTTGGATCAATCCTGCTTTACTATAGATGTCCCTCCTGGTTCTTGCAATCGTTTGGCCTCCTCTTCCAAGACGACCCCTGAGTCTTCAGGCAGTCGTGGTGGTGATGGGGACTTCCTATTTAGAGCCTAGCTCTCCAGTCTATTATTGTCTACGTGTTGACCAGTCGTTGGTCTCTGTTTTATTATCCATTGCATAAAGAAGCATCCCTGGTAGGGGCTGAGAGAAGCAATAATCTATGGGAATAAAGATAAGAACTAGGAGGCAGTTTATTACTAGGTCCATTTAGCAGAATAACAGTGCCAAGTTTTCCCCGAAGGCCTATGACCTAGCCAGCCACGAGTTGAATTACTTTTAAATTAAGGTCTCATGGTATTCTTATGCGAAGAATGCCCATAAAGGTACGTATTCTGCCTCAGACTTTAAAATAAATTCTTCCCTTGATGAGAATATAAAATTGTTCTGAGGTCATGAAAGGGAAAAGAAGAGAAAGGGAAACATTTCCCTTAGTGTTATCAAAAGCACCATGAGGGGTGGGAGAGGTAGCTCTGTGCATGCTGTGCACACATGGGGCCCTGAGTTCAAACCCACAGCACTCAAGTAAAAGAGGCACCAGGCAAAGGCAGCAGCATTGTGGGAGGAGGAAGAAAAATCACTTAGGTATGATGGCTCTCAATCTGGCTCCCTGTTGAGTGAGTGATCCTGTCTCAAGGCTACAAGGCAGAGAGGGATAGAAGAAGACATTGGACACCTTCTGGCCTCCACCTATGTGCACAGGCCTCCACATCCACACTTACATGTGCATAAACACCACACACATACACCACACATGCACGCACACATGCACAGACACCATGACATTCAAAGCCTGTTTCTTTGATGTCCTTGGTTTATGGTTAAATGTTAATATTCGCCCTCTAGTGGCTTAAAATCGTAAACAGACATTTTTTGGTGGCTTCCCCTAAAGCCTCTGTTATTGGAGATAATGGTTCCATTAAATAAAAGCACATGTGGGGCGTGTCTGAAAAGCATCAATGATAATATATCCCTTCTATCTTAAATTGGCCCTTGGCATTTCCCCACCGTGTTTCCAAAGCAGAGCCAAAAAGAAGCTGGGAGCCTAAGCTGCGAAGTGGAAATAATTGGATTTCATAACCTGTCCTGTCAACTACTGGTGAGGTAATCCTGGGCACCTGTTGCCCTTGCTTGCCTGGCTGCTTTCTGGGACCACAGTAAATCACAGACCTCACTGAGTTCTTGAGAGGCAAACTGATCAGACAGTTGGGGGTTGTGTAATGAAATTTTACTATTGTTACTCTTTCTAGTAGCAACCCCAGGGTAAAAGTATCTTCTCTGTGCTCAGGTAAACAAAGAAATAAGCTGTTTGGATGGTTAGTTTTAATTGTCAACATGATACAATATAGAATCCCCTGGTAGAGTCTTGAGGCGACTGCATCTGGTTGTCTGTGATGGGCACGTCCGCAGGGATTGCCTTGATAGCTTTAATGGCTTGGAGAAGACTCAGCTTGAAAGAGAGTGGTGTCGTTTCCTGGCTTGAGAGACAGACTGTACAAAAGCAGAGGAAGCCAGCTGGGCTCCACACATGCCCTCATTCCTTTCTCTCTACTGTGGATGTGCTGTGACCATCTCAGGTTCCTGCAGCTGAGACCTCCCTGCTGTGACGGACTGTAGCTAGGGCGCTGTAAGTTAAAATAAACACAATTCCCCGCCCCCTACCCCAAGGTGGTTTCTGTCAGGGTGTTTCATCACAGGACAGAAACAAAACCAGGACAGAAGTCTACAGTCTTTTCGAAGCTTTCTAGTCATGCGAGAAGACCTGTGTGTATGCAGAGATCGTGGAAGCTCATTGCTCATGAATTCAGCACGGACCAAATAGGATGTTACTGTATTGAAGATGGCTGGATTTCTGGCTGTGTCTGTTTTTCATGCGGTTGTCATGGTTGACAACAGCCTACTACGTGGCAGCTTAGTTGAAAGCATCTCTTCATTTGTGTGGGATGGAAATGAATGGCCTGTCATGAGCTGATAGTGTCCCAGACTCAGTGAAATAAGGCTGTATCAGGCCTACGTTATTTGATAAAAATGAACAAATAAATAAAAGTCCATGTTTACCAAGATCCAGGTAAAGGGTAGGATAAATATAAGACACTTTTTTTTTAGGGCTGGAGAGATGGCTCAGTGGTTAAGAGCACTGACTGCTCTTCCAGAGGTCCTGAGTTCGAATCCCAGCAACCGCATGGTGGCTCACAACCATCTGTCATGGGATCCGATGCCCTCTTCTGAAAACAGCTACAGTGTACTTATATATAATAAGTAAATAATAATAAAAAGATACATTAGAAGTTCAGTGAATTTAAGGGATGGAAAAATCACCCGAAGAATGACCTTGGAAGATGTGGCTACAAGGATTCTCAAGATCCGATCTGAGCTGGACTGAGACACAAGGAAGGCAGAGTTGGGTATTAGAAGATGTTTGGGGCAGTCCTGGAAGAAAAGGGCTGTCATGTGGTTTTGGCCTGGAGAAACCATCCTGTGGTGGCTGCCACACTCTGACTACTGTTTCTTGTCAAAACTGTTACATTGTGGTCCAGAAGGAGGGCTTGGCTCAGGGTTTCCTGTGTTCATTTCCGCCTCTTGCTTGTAATTCTAGTTGCTTTAGGCTATCTTTTTCAGCCTCAGCATGGCTGACACTTTGGGTTGGATGGTTCTCCAGAGCAGGGCTTTGCTGTGCACTGTGGAATACGTAGCTTTATTTACTAGATGGTCATAGCACCTCTCAGTTGGGACGACTACGGTTTCTAGACATTGTCAGATGTCCTCTGGAAATCTCTCTCTCTCTCTCTCTCTCTCTCTCTCTCTCTCTCTCCTCTCCCTCCCTCCCCCTCCCTCCCTCCCTCTCTCTCTCTCTCTCTCTCTCTCTCTGTAAACACCACAAATCCTAGAGGTTATTTTTGATAATTCTCTAATCTTGCCATTGAGATTTTTTCTGGGGGTTGCTATACTTCCCTGCAAATGCACCAAGAGACTACTCTGCAGTTTAGCCATTAGTTTAGTTTTTTAAAGTTTAATTCCATTAGTTTTGTGACCTGATCTTACTGTGCAGCTTAAGGTGACAGTGAACCTGATCTTCTCCTGCACCAGTGTCAGAGAGGCTGCAACCAAGGATGCACACCACATCCCTATGTGTGGTTAGGGTGGAGGGGACTGTCTCCTGGGAGATTTATTTTTTGCTAATTTTTTTTTATTTTGAAATAATTTTTGATTTGTAGAATGGTCATAAAGATGAGATAGCATGTTCCAACATCCCTCCCCCCGCCCCAATGGCTGCATCTTATGTAGCTACAACACAGTTATTAAAGCTGAGATCTTAGCATCGACTCTCATAATACCATCAATTAATCAGTCTTTATTAATTGGATTCTCTTGTTTTCTCACAAAATCCTTTCTCCTCCTCCTTCCTTCCTTCCTTCCTTCCTTTTTCCTTCCTTTCTTCCTTTCTTCCTTTTTCCTTCCTTCCTTTCTTCCTTCCTTTCTCCTACCTTCCTTTCTTCCTTCCTTTCTTTCTTCCTTTCTCCTTCCTTTTTCTTTTCCTTTCTTCCTTTCTCCCCGCCTCCCCCCCCCATCATCTGGGGTTCTTCGTTGCACTTGCAGAGGGAACATAACATATTCTTGTAGTTGTGGATGGAATCTAGTATAATCCTTGGAAAATTGCAGGTTCTCAGAAGAAGAAGAAGAAAAAAAAAACCGAACAAGCTTTATCTAGAACAAAGAGTTCAGTAGCATTGATGTTGGTGGGGAAAATAGTGGCGAGTGGAAATTTTTCTCCTTTTTTCCCCCATAAGATCCCCCCCACCCCTGTCTATGAGTGGCTATGTGCATGTGCACACGGAGGCCAGAAGAGGCATCAAATCCCGTGGAGCAGGATTGATAGGCAGTCGTGAGCCTCCTGGTGCGGATGCTGGGAACTGAACTTGAGTCATCTACAAGAGGAGCAAGGGCTCTTCACTGCTCTACCACCTCCCTATCCCCAGAAACTAGAATGTTGAGCGAGCTTGTCTAAGAGGTCTACTGCCATGAGCACTCAACCAGGTTTACAAGGTCCTCATTTCTGCTAACAGTGGAAAGCCTCACCTGAAGTTGGTGGCAGTCACACAGAGCTTGAGTAGCACCATTTTCCAGATCTGGGAACCAGCAACCCACAGGACCTCCTGTCTCACTTTCAGAGAACTGTCCTTGCTCACAGGTTTGCTTCTAAGTGATGGATACTAATATGATGAGCTCAGAGTTGTGAGTCCCAAACTGCTGTTTCAGGTTTAAGATGAATGAAACAGCCTCATTGCAATATTAGCTGACAAACGCACAGATACGGAGCCACACGGAAGAGCTGTAATCGACTGAATCCCACAGCATGTGAGCCGTAAGTTATTTCAGGTTCTTGGTATCATTCGTGGCCCAGCCAGTTCTCATCGAAGTCAGCCTGATTTGGGAGCCGATCAATGGCAGGGAAACCCCTTTGTCTTCTTTTGGGGCATAGAATTTCAAAGATGCTTAAGTCAATATTCCTTTTTCTAATGTGTCTTACGGAAATGCCTGCCCCCTACTTCTTCTCATATAATTAATTGACCTGCCTACCACCCACGAGGTATAGTCATTGCTGCCTATAATTCTCGCTCTGTTCTAATTGCCATTCTGGTTTCAGTTCTATTTGTCTTTAGATGGTTCTCCTCTCCCCTCGTAGTGCGGGGCGTGTGGTGCACTTAGTTTTTTTTTCTGCGCGTTTGCTTCTAAATGTCAGCATAATTTTTCTACCTTATAATATCGGAGATGTTATAAGCATCCATCAGCCCAAAAGAAGAACACGAGAGATTAGATATCATTTGTCTGTATTGGTTGTTCATCGTAATGACCCACTGGACAACAGGAACAGATAATCTGTTGCTTTGATGGAAACTAATTATTCTTGAGCATGGCAGCCTCGAAATAGCTTTTGTGACATTGTTTTTAAAAATGACGGCTACCTAGTCGTTACTACTGCAGGCAACGGTTCAGCCATGTTCTCTCATGATTTCCCTACGTAAGTACCAAAACAGTTTGGATTCGTCTTCATTGCTGCTTTTTTTTTTTTTTTTTCAGAAAAAATACAACTAGAATTTAAAAACTTTAACTTTTCAATTGTCAAACATAAGGCCTGATAAATGTGTATTTATGTTTGATATTTATTATTTTCTTACATGTCTTTATTTTGTGTAGCCTCTCTCTCTCTCTCTCTCTCTCTCTCTCTCTCTCTCTCTCTCTCTCTCTCTCTCTCTGTGTGTGTGTGTGTGTGTGTAGGCCAAAGGATACTTTTGTCCTTGAAAGTCTGTGATCTCCTTCCACCATGACGTTTCTGCAATTGAGCTCACGTTGTTAGACTTGGTAGGATCAACTTTCACCCACTGAGCCATCTTACTGGCTCTGCAGCTTCTTCTTTCTTTTAAAACTCATGTAGCGGACTGGAGAGATGGCTCAGTGGTTAAGAGCACCGACTGCTCTTCCAGAGGTCCTGAGTTCAAATCCCAGCAACCACATGGTGGCTCACAACCATCTGTAAAGAGATCCGATGCCCTCTTCTGTTGTGTCTGAAGACAGCTACTCACATATAATAAATATAATCTTAAAAAAAAAAAGACTCATGTAGCTAGAGATAACTCCTCCTCCTCCTCCTCCTCCTCCCAGGTGCTGCAATTACAGGCTTGTATCACAGTTTTCATAAAAGTTTCTCTCTCTCTCTCTCTCTCTCTCTCTCTCTCTCTCTCTCTCTCTCTCATATTGATTTATTCTATGTAACTACACTGTATACACTGTAGCAGTCTTCAGACACACCAGAAGAGGACATCAGTAGTCACCATGTGATTGCTGGGATTTGAACTCAGGACCTCTGGAAGAGCAGTCGGTGCTCTTAACCACTGAGCCAACTCTCCAGCTCAGCTAAAGGTTTCTTAATGGGAAATAATTGCCATTCTCTAGGAAACAGTGGAAATACACTTAGAAGACGATGTTGCCAGGCGGTATCCGAAAGCCCTCAGTCTTTTCCCTCCCCTTGGCAGTCATTGGAGAATAAAGTTGTCAATAATTAAGGTGATACACTTCAAAGCATATATTTCTTTTAGTTTTATTTTGTATGTGAGTGTTCGCCTGCATGGATGTAGGCTCACATGCACACACTTAGTGTTTACAAAGGCAAGAAGAAGGCATCAGATGCCCTGGAACTGGAGTCACAGAGGGCCATGAGCTGCCATGTGGGTGTTGGGAACCAGACTTGGGCCCTCTGCAAGAACCTGTGCCCTTAAAGAACATAATTCTATAACTCCTTTTAAACACAGGATAGATCTACCGTCGAAATGAGTTTTTACTTTATGCCTGCTTATATATAAATATCAAGATAATGCCAGTATGTTGATATATTTCTATCTTTGTATCTCTTGTAGAATGTTTTAGAAATGCAGTCAATATTCTACAGTAATATCTGTATTTCTGGCATGACTGATGATAAAGACGTATACATTGTTATTGAGCCGTAACAAAGCAACTGGAGCATACCTTGCTTTGAGTTTGGTAACTTTTCAGGTGCCATGTTTCTTTGTTGCTGTTTGCTTGTTTTGAGAGGCATCCTCTTGTAGCGCTCAGGCTAGTCTTGAACTCCTGACCTCCACAGCTTCCTGTACATCAGCCTCCCTGGTGTTAGTGCCAGGCAGGCTGCTAAGACATCCAGCTGTCTTTTTGTTTCAATGAGTTTTGCTAAAAGGAGATACTTGGGGTGACAAGGGACCACACCTAATAAACTGAAGCAGACAGAGTTTTTTGTTTACAGAGGTAGCATCGCTGTAAGGCAGTACTTGCGGGGCCAGAGAGATGGTGTAGAGGATAAACATTTCTAAAGGAACCTTTACAGCACCGTGTAACCCTGGAAGCCACACCAGGGTGGAAACAGAGAGCTGGCTCTAGAGAGTTGTCCTCTGACCCCCTGTACTCCACAATGCCTCATGGGACTTGCAGACACACAATAGTAAATAACATTAAACATTAAAATATGCTAAAAAAATTTCTGCTATAAAAATATTCAAACACTACCGCAGTTAATGGTAGTGAAAGTTTACAGTGTTTTTGACTTCCGCCAGCCCTGGGCTTCTCTACCCAGGTCCATCTAAGGAAGGTTGTTTACAGCACTTTCGTTGGTTGGGACGCATAATCTCAAATTTTTATTTCATGTACCTTTTGCGTGCACGCGGGCGTGCACACATATACATGTGCACACACACAGATACTCAATATATCATTCCGCACCTTTTCTCGTATAAAATCTCATTCTTCCCCACGCAAGGCATCCATTATAGAACTCTTGTGTCTATTTAAATTGTTAAATAATTCTATGAAACAAGCCTTGTTCTCCCCTATTTCCCCTATTAGAAAACTTTCATCAGCCACCTGCCAATTACAGGAGGATGTTTAGTTCGAGCCGGGACAAGCTGCATGGGTGGTCTAGGTCGAGCACTTCGAATACTCAGCCTCTAGAAGCAGCTTTGGCATCCCACGACTTCTCCGTGAGAAAAGGTGTGCACCTTGGGCTCAGGGAACCAGTCTTAAATCTGACTCCAGGTCAGACCCGTGTTTGAAGTTCTTCCCCTGCAGGAGGAGCACAGACGGAAGATCGGGCAGTGTTTAATCTCATCTCCATGTAAATACTAATATTCAAGACCCTCCTCCCTCAGTCACCCAAGAGCTAGGACCACAGGCATGCTCGCTTATGCCTGTGAAATTTGACTGTTTTACCCCTTCTCTCTATGTATGTATGTATGCATGCATGTATATATGTACACATATATATGCATGTATGTGAAATAGTTTTATACATGTCATAATATGGTGGAAGTCAGAGGACAGCCTTTGATATCAATTAGTTCTCGCCTCCATCTTGTTTGAGATAGATAGCACTGTTTTTCTGCTATGAACGCCAGGGTAGTTGGTCCTTAACTAGGCATTCTCCTGTCTCTACTCCCCCTGGCCTCATTGGGACACTATGATTTGAAAGAGTGTGTCCTGGGGTTTGAACTCAAGTCCTTGCATTTTATATAGCAGGTGCTTTTAATCTCCAGCTCTTGACACTCTCAACTTGTTTTGAAGGCAAAACAGAAAAACTTGTGTTTTCGGAACTAAGAACTTCATTTCGACAGGCGATCATGATAATGTTTTCTGGGGCTAATTGTAATTGCATATTGTTGACATAACGCGTATTATACTGGTCGTGGACATACACCCTTTCCTTTGGAAGTACTACATGGGACAGCTTTTGTCACCAACGAAGTATGGCGATGCTCACTGGTGGGGTAAGAAAAGACTCTGGCAAATCTTAGACCCACCTAGCAAGACTGCATTGGAACACCCTTGCTGCTAGAACTAGGGGATATATTGCCCCTGAGCTCGTGGCTTACCCTTGCATGGATGCAGCTTACAAGCAGGCATTCTTGTATCATGGTGACTTTGAAAATGATGGATTGAAAAGCCATGATGTAACCATCGTCATTAATGTTAGTTGTAGCCAACCGAAAAGGGCACAGACTATATTCTGGACACTTTGTGAGTCATTCACTCCAACATTTTACAACAAGGAAACCAACTCTATCAAACTCAGTATGTTTTCCAGAGACACAATTAGCAATGTGACTAGTCCCGACAAAGAATCGGTTGAGCAGAGAGAAATGAAGCATCACATGGCCACAGATCTGGTCCCAGGCAGAAGGTAAATGCTGGCGTTCTGCCTTTTAGGAGGATGCCTTAAGGAGTCTTAATTTGAAGCTAGTTCCCCATTCTCACGCAGGGCCAGAGTGCTTAGGAATAAAGGTAAACAAAGCCATTCCTTGTAGTCTTCCAGCAGCCAGAGCTCTCTCGTGCTGACGTCTGCAAAGCTCCCGTACTGGCAGACGAGCCCTGGTGCTGGAAACTGCAAAGTTGATGATTAGTCTCAGAAGTCTGGCCTGCATCTACAGGACATCTTGTAGCACAATCAAGCCCCACTTCATCATGCTTGGTGACAAGACTTTTCCCGAGGAAGTCTCCGTCAGACACAGGGAGTCAGGGAACAGCTCAGTAGCTAATTAGACGAGGAGACTTATGGCAAGTACAGGCCTACTTCAATAGGCTGGAAGGGCGGGCCCGTCAAAGCCCTCTTGTCGGCCCCGTGCTTTATTCTCGTCACTGTACTGGTTGAACATTAACACCAGAAATCTGCTGATTTTCTCCCATCTCTCAGCCCATGCAGAGAAGGAGCGGCAACGAATCTGTACGTCTTTAAGGTGGCTCCAGGCTTCATTATCCCCGAAAGCATCAATCTTCAACTCATTGTTACGGAAGCTGCACAAGCTGTGGAAATGGAGGGAGATGGGCAGAGGGGCAGCATGTGGACTTTCTAGTGTCCGCTATAATTTCCTCCTTTTCCTAGGACGTTTGCTTTGACTCAGGGGAAAAGCCAAAGACTTTAAGAAGTATAAAAGGGTTTCCCTGTGGAGACAAATGCTAAGGAATTGTAAGCGTTTCCTTCCCTTTTGCTATTGTCATTTAAGAGATTGTCGAAAACAACCTTAGATGTATGTGTTTACCAAACTGTCAAGATGGAGAAGTAGATAGCGAAAAATCTTTACAAAAAAAAAAGTCAGAGATATATTCTGTATTTTAGAATGAAAAACAATATAAACATAACATAGCACAGCAGTGATAACAAAAACAGCAATAGGATATAAAAACTGTTAAAGACGCTGTGTGTGTGTGTGTGTGTGTGTGTGTGTGTATGAATGCATGTGTATGTGTGTATGTATGTGAATGTGTGTATGTGTGCAAGTGTGTGTTTTGTGTGTGTTTGTGTGTGTGTGTGTGCTGTAAGTATATGTGTGTTTGTATGTGTGAGTGTGTATATGTGTGTGTTGTAAGTGTATGTGTGAGTGTGTATATGTGTGTTGTAAGTATATGTGTGAGTGTGTGTATGTATATGTATGAGTGTGTATGTATGTGAATGCATATATATGTGTGTGAATGTGTTTATGTGTGTGAAAGTGTGAGTTGTGAGTGTGTGAGTGTGTGAGTGTATGTGTGTGTATATGAGTGTGTTGTAAGTGTATGTGTGAGCGTGTGTATGTGTGTATATGCATATATGTATGGGTGTGTATGTGTGTGTGAAGGAGTATGTGTGTGAATGTGTATGTGTGTGTAAGTATGTGTTGTTAGTGTGCATGTGTGTATGTGTGTGTTAATGTGTATGTTGTGAGTGTGTGTGTGTGTGTGTGTGTGTGTGTGTGTGTGTGTGTAGAGTGTGTGATCAGAGTATCTCAAATAAGCTCCCATCACCTGTGGTAAACATAACAGATGCTAAAACTCTAAGAATCCTCTGAGAGAGATCTCATTCGATCCTGTCAGGCCACAGAGGAGAAAACTGAAATCTAGAGTGAGCACACATGGACACCATGCCTTGTTTTTTGTACAACAGCATGTTCTTTGCTGTGGGAGATGAGGTTGGGGGTTGGGATGGAACTTGTGTCCTTAGACTGATGCATTTGGGACTGAGACCACCCCATAACCTTGAGAGCCATTGGCCGTAAGCTACACTTAAGCCTTCCTTGTAAGGGTTTGTCAATGGACGTTATTTAATTGTGTCTTCCTGAGAGTGAGACACTGTCATCTTCTGACTGAACTTCAGGGGGAGCGTGGACTTGGTCCTGAGTCATGCTGTATGGATGTTGATTTGTCTAAGCCATGCTTGCAGATGCTGACTTGTATGTCATGGCAGACTGCAAATCACAGAGGGACAGTGGGGTCCCCGTCCCTTCTAAGTGAACAGGAGCAATGATCGGAATGGCCGGACTAGGGTGACATGCCATCCGAGAGGAGATGCTGCGCGCCTCACACACTTTTGCTGGTCCAGTTTGCTCCAGTCACATAAACGATGTTGTTAGAGTGGCGAATGAATCCATATGGAGAAGAGAGGCTTGGGTATAAGACTCAATTTTGGTCTGGTGAGAGATTTCTGACTGCCTCAAAACACTGAATCCTTTTGGGTCTCAGTATCTTCAGATGCATAAGAATGTATGAATATATATGTATGTATATGTATATGCATATATATGGTGAATATAGGTCTAAGGAGATTTCTTTTGCTTTTCCTTTTCTTAAAAAAAAAAGACATTTATTTGTTTGTTTGTTTCATGTGGGTTGGGGGAAGGCGTGCACACGGCTGATGTGTGTGGGAGTGTCCTGGAGTAGGGGTAAGAGGCGATGGTGACATAGGTGCAGGGAACCAAACTCCCACCCCAGTAGAAAGTGTTCTTCATTGCTGAGCTGCCTATCCAGACCTTGAGTATAATTTTTAAAACCAGTTCGAGGCGACCCAACATCCCGCTCCTGTTTTGGAAGCACGTGTGGCAGGGAGACAGGCAGGTGACTGAGATTCTTCTTTTACCCTCTCTCTGGTAAACCCTGGCTTCCCTTGCGGTGAGTTTGACAGAAGAGCTGCTGTCTATGTGTTGGCTTGTCTTGATTACTCATTAGTGGTTCCCAGTTGAACCAGGAAATCTCTCTGGAGATGTACTCTGGGGTTTGAGGTTTTTCTCTCTCAAACTCTAGAGAACTTGGGAAGGGTGTCGCGGCAGTCTCTCGATCCGATTCACAGCAGCCGGCCTGGAATAACTTTCCACACTGCAGGAATACCTGGAAGGGAGAGCCAATTAAGCACCCTGTTCTCGCCTGACCTTTGTTCCTCTCCCCGGTTGTGTTCCTTGGTCCTTTAATTAATGAGACTATGAAAATTTCAAAGGAGCTGCACAGATGTGGCGCCATTAAAATGCTAGTGCGGACTTGAAGTCTGATGATGAAATTGGGAACAAAGACAGGCTAGCACCTAAATCCCAAGGGTGATTTTTAAAATCTATTTTGTCTTCTTCAGTGGCTCATTCCTTCCACCGTGTAAAAACAAAGCCAGGAGCTTCCAGGGTGACTTGTTCAATGGTACGAATATTGTTTTCTGGGACTCTTGTAGAGACATGGAAATACAGTGTGTGTGTGTGTGTGTGTGTGTGTGTGTGTGTGTGTGTACGTGTGCACGTGCACAAGTGTGTGTGTGCACGTACAAACCACCATGTACTATTAAGAACTTAATAAAATATTAAGTAGAAAAAAAGCTACCTCGAGACCGAGATAAACACCCTGAGGGGGCCCTTCTCACCCAGGCCTCAGACAGCCCTCTGTGGTTGGGAAACAAAGTGAGGAGGCCTTTGTTTTTAGAGTCCAGGTCATTACTGGTGGGCCATTAGCCAACTAGAAAACGCTGTCAGGACAACTTCAGAAATCCAGACAATCACGATGTCAATTCTTATTTTAGGCGAACTGGTTGGGCCGTTCCTTCCTCAGAGAACTGGAGCGGGTTTCCCCTGATGAGCTTAATTGAAAGGACTTGCTTCCACTTGAAAGATGGGGTAAACATCTGGCAAAGAGGTGTGTGTTTAGAGCAATGGAGAAATCTTGGAAGAGTCCGGGAGCCTCAGGCACAGCTAGCTAGCCAGGGTCACCCGTTTCATGGCCCACTCCTTCATTCGCCTAGCTCTGACCTTGAATGTGACTTGGCTGTGTGCTTCCCCTCGGTTGGAGGGGGATGACGGGAGAATGACTCACATTTATGGCCGGGACAAGTCACTGTGAATAACTGGAAAGCACTTTTTAGACGAGGGCTTCTTCAGGGGCCTCCGTGTGAACGCAGTTGGGGAATGTGGACACGTAGACATTTCAAGGCGGGAACAATACGGGTCTGGATACATAAGGGAGCGTTCTCATAAATTCCAGGACAATTGCAAATTGTTATGAAAGGAAACGCTGCCGTGGAATAAGGAATGCAGTAGCAGAGAGAGAAGCAGGATGACTGAGGGGTTTCCATTCATTTGCTCTCTTAGCAAGCAGAAAGATGCACCCAGGGACTCTGCCCAAGTCCCGGGCTCTGGGTTCAACTGTAACGACCTACGCACACCAAGGTGCATATTTTTTTTCTTCTCATGAAGCTCACTGGGGATTCAGACAAAAACAAAAATCGAGAACAACAAGAACAACAAACCCATGACTCAGAAGTTCTAATCTAGTAGTATAGGAAAACAACTCCTCTCTCTCAATTCTTAAGACTAAAATTAAGGACTACACTTACCTCATGGATGAAGGCAGGATGTCCACCTGAAGAACTTGGTGTGGGCTTAGGGACATTGAGACTGTATGGCAATAGTTATTGAAATTATGGTTAGAAAAAAGAAAAGAAACCCACAAATCTGTGTAGTTAGTTGGTAAACACAGGAAGATTTTCTTAGAGATAGGTTGAGGGTGGGGGCGGGGGGAAGAACTAGATATTTTAATAGCTTTACATTGTCAAAGAGACATCATGGTAAGGGCAAACATTAAAGGGATGGGATTGGAGTTCTGGTCTTTACAGCTTGCCTGTGGGATATTGGAAAAGCCAAAACTATATGCACATTAACTTCTTTGCCTATAAAGCGCTCCCGTGGTTGTATTTACATTTGGGATGCATTATGGTCCCAAGCATGGTTTTTCTATAACAGTGAATGGCAACAGTGACCAAAATGGAGCTGGAGTGTGCTTCTCTTTCAGGTAGGAAATGAGGCATGAGCCTCTGCCAGTAAGTATCCGTATAAGACGATGATGATGATGATGATGATGATGATGATGATGATGATAGTCCTATCTAGACTGAATCCTTGACAGATTAACCTGTGCAGACAGAGGTACCCATCCGTGCTGGAGATCACTACAGTGCTGCTTAAGAAAATTTGTGAGCAAACCAGACCATTGATTAAGAACCTGCTTGAGACCAATGGGAAGAGCGGTTAGGATCCTGAAGTGGCTGAACTGGCCTTTAGAAAGCAGGCTAGATTCCTTGCGGTCCTCCGGTAAACTCCATTAGAGGTCCTCAAGGGTAGTTTTTGGACCAGCATCACCTGGGAACTTGTGGGAAGTGCAAATCACTGGGCCACACTCCAGGCACACTAATTAAGAGCCTTCCAGGGTGGGACCCTGGCTGTCTTTGAATACACTTTCCAAGTGTTGGTGGTACTCGGTCAAGACAGAGAACCACCAAAATAGACCTCATCCTAACAAGTGATTCAAGAAAAGGATAGCCAAGCAAACAGACACCCAAGCTCCAGACTTGTTCCTTAACTCATTCATAAACTTTGCTTGATCTTACAGAACAATACTATACGGTATATCCAACACTGTGAGGTATGCCCAGTGAGATTGCTCAGCAGGTGAAAGTGTATGCCAAGCCTAAGGATTTGAGTTCTGTCTTTGAGGTCCACCTAGAGGCAGGAGAGAACTGACTCCTGAAAGCTATACTCTGACCTCCACACATGGGCGCTGTGGGATACATGCCCCCACACAAGCCACGTAAAACATTTAAAAAATGTCACTTGAAAGGATACATCGTTGCTAGCATGATGTCACGATGGTGCACACCTTTAATCCCAGCACTGGAGAGGCAGAGGCAGGTGGATTTCTGAGTTCAAGGCTAGCCTGTTCTACAGAGTGAGTTCTAGGACAGCCAGAGCTGCAGAGAAAACCTGTATTGATTCCACCCCCCCCAAAAAAAAAACCAGAAGAAAAAAGAATAAAAAGAAAAGATACATTATGAAACAATGTTAGGATTAAAAGTACTGGAGCCCAGTGGGGTGGTGGTAAAGAGTGAGGATCAAAAGGAGTTAAAATCCGAGACATTTCTGCTCTGGTTTATCCAGGGATGGAAGTCTGGACACTTCTGTCTGGGGTCTTCTGCTGAACCAATGCTCTGCTTTCTTACCCAGAGGTTAATTAAACATATCAGAATCTTCTGGAAGGTTCTACGAAAGACAAGAAGCTTCCTCCCCACCTGCTGCCCTTACATGGGACCTGAGCTTGGTTCCCAGCATCTTCATTGACGTATGCAATCATATGTAACTCTAGAGGCTCTGAGGACCCAACACGTGCACGTGCCTACACAGAAACTCACACATGCACACACAGAGAATGTATCACATCCTCTGGAGGAACTGAGGTGAGGGAAACATGACCAGAAAGCTGAAAGTGAGGAGATTAGAACCCTGGAAGTGACCTTAACCAGGGCTGGGTCTGACCTCTGGAAAGCAGCTGGGCGGGGGAGTTTTGGTAAAGATTTGTAAAGTCGAGGTGGAGTGACCTAGGGAATGGGGCCATATTTAGATTATAAATAGTCCCGGCACATTTCTCAATGGCTAAGAGCGGCTTCTTAGCCACCAGGTGCTCTGTCTGGATGGTTAATATTAATGAGGCATGCCGTACTTCCCTTCCAAAAATCTCATCTCCATTGTCTCTCTCATTTTCTGGGCCTCTCCGTGAGATAGGCGTGGGTGGGTGCTATTTCCCCATCTCCTCGTAAACGAGCACACCAGGGAAACCAATGCCTTTGACTGGTGCAAGCTCAACCGGTCAACAAATATTTGTGAAGCATCTGACATTCTTTCCCGGCATTGGGTCTTTTAAAGATGGGTGTAGGGATGGGCGTTCGGCTGGTGAAGCCGAGCTGGCAGAGGTGAGGGAGAGCTGGGCTGTGCTGCCCTGTGAGGACGGTACTTTTTCACTCAGCGTAGTCTAAGCATCACCAGTGACTCATTCGTCCCCTCCGTGGCAGCTCTCCAGGGAGCCTACTAGGAATAGGCAGTGAGCTTCAATGATGGCAAGATAAGAACCGGCAGAGTTGGTTAAATTGAGTTTTCCTGTTCACTAAACTCGGGACAAAAATTCCTTCCAAGCTTGCTGATTTAGAATCGATGAAAACCCTAGTTACCACCGAAGTGTGCAAATGGTGTTCAGACAGGGTCAAGAGGCCTTAGAGTGATTTTATGACATAGGACCTGTCACCAACACACTTCTGGTCTCAGTCTCCCCATCTGGACCACAAAGGGGTGGTCTTAAGTGAATTCTGGGCCTCTTTTGGGACTGCATGTTTGCTCTCTGGTGGCCAGGGCTATCGTCTGAACATTATTAGTATTTGAAACTATGGCAGTAGTGGAGGGAGTGAAGGAAATAGGGCCTGTGGGGAAGGAGGGAGGGAGGGAGGGAGGGAGGGAGGGAGGGAGAAAGGGAGAGAGAGAGAGAGAGAGAGAGAGAGAGCCAGCCCAACAGCCAAGAGCACCTACTTCCCTTACATGGAACCTGAGCTTGGTTCCCAGCATCTTCATTGAGGTATGCAATCGTATGTAACTCTATAGAGGCTCTGAGGACCCAACACGTGCACGTGCCTACACAGAAACTCACACATGCACACACAGAGAGTAAATAACGTTTTTTTAAAAAAGAGAGCAAAAGGGCCCAATCTGCTCTGGTGACAAGGAAAATAAGAGTTAGAGGGGGGGGGATTTTTCATATTGTCTTATTTATATTTTCAGTGTTTAATTTCACCATATCCGGCAAGGGCTCATTTAGATATATTTGCAAACAGATATATGTTAAATCTACCTATAAATTGTCACCTCAGAGTAGTAAGACAATTAGGCAGTTTTGATTTTGCCCTTCCCAGATTATTTTGAATAACTGTGTGTTGAGGTTCATGGGTCTTGTCTGATTAGAACAAGGAGAAATAGAGATAAGTGATTTGTGCCTTCGGCTCTCTAAACCCCTTTGAAGACTTGAGACTGTTTCCAATTCTGTAGCGCCCCCCCCACACACACACACACACACACACACACACACACACCCCACCACACACCCCTCATATACCACACACACACACACACACACACACTTCATATACCACACACACACACACACACACAACATACCACGACACCACAAGTGAGCCTAACACCGGAAGAGACCCGAAGTAGATGTCAGATCCCTTGGAATTAGAGTTACAGACAGTTGTAGCCACCCTGCCAGTGCTGGGAATCGAACCTGGGTCCTCTGTAATAGCAGGTAGTGCTCGCCATCTCTCCAACGCCACCTCACTAGGCGGCTTCTTTCAGCTAATACACTTGTATTGTGTATTTTCTCTCTTGCCTTCTCCTTCCTCCTCTCTCTCCTCTCCTCCCTCCCTCCCCTTTCTCTTTCTTCTCCATCCCTTCTTTCCAAGAGTTTGCCAGTCGACTGCCTACACTATCTACACTCCTCTCTTTTTTCCTTTGGGGTTGAGGGTATAGTTCAGTTGCTCGGTGTAAGAAAATCCTGGGTTTGGTCCCCAGCACTGCGGAAACCAAGCGTGGTTGGCTGAAGTTTACAATCCCAGTGCTTGGAAGGTTGAAGCAGGAGAATCAGAAGTTCCTTGCTATATAGGGACGGCAGGACATTCCCAGACACTAAAACCAAACCAAACCAGAGCCAAAAGTGTGCGCACGACTGAGCCTCTTCTTGCTTAGATTGGCTTAATCAAGACCTTGAGCCCCGCGGCTCACCTAGCAGCGACATCAAGCCTTTTTGGGTTGATGGATTGAAATCTAAGCCTTACCGGCAGTTTGTCGAGCTTCACCTGCTCTGCTGTGTGCTGAGGGTGGGCTCCAGTCTGGCGCTGGCGCAGGCGCATTTCCAGCCTGCAGCGCTACCAGTCTGGTGTCTGTACCTCTTGTCTGTGCAGTGCGCAACTGTAGGCCCGTTTAACACAAAACCTTAGTCGTCCCTGGGTTCCTCACTGATTTGTTCAGAAGGCAAAACAAGAAAAGAGTACAGAGGGAGAGGGAGGTAGATCTGTGAGACCGGAAGAACACTTCCGGTCACTCTACTGACAGGTTCCGGTCACTTTCCTCGGCAAAATTCTGAATCCAGTTAAGATATAGAGATCCATCTTGCCAGTTTACAGTTAGGTAATTTATCCAATCGAATTGCATCATAACCCCAACCGGGAGAATCTTCCAGGCTAATGAATGACAAACAGATAACGTCACGGAATGATCCGCACTTGCAAATGGGTGTGGCAAGAGCTGCCTTTACCGTGGAAATTGAGTCAGTTGAGGACTTTTGGCTTACATTGTGAACAGGTGCCTTAAAAAAAAAGCCTATTTTTTCTAATCTCCATATGTAATTTCTACTAATAAATATTTCTTCACCTTCACATCTACATGGAAAAATCGCCTCCTACACGGGCTCCACCTCCCAGTCAGCTCCAGGCCTCTCACTCCCAATGTTATCATTACACCCGGGATTCCAGCAGCCTTCGGTTTTGAAGGCTTCATGCAAATATGAACATAAAATACTGCCTTTCCCCCCCTTCCCATTCCCCCTGAGTGAAATAACAGTTTATTCTGCAGGTTTTCAAATCACTCCCACAAAATTGGCAATCCAATACAATGGATGCATTTGTGCTAATCCACCCAGAAGTAAATACACGGCGAAAACCTCGACATTTGCAAAGGCCGTAGCTCCCCAGTTGCTGGAGAATTAACTAGGGATATAACGGGGGAGGGGTAAGTGTAATTCAGCACCACTCTGCCACTCTGTGTCTAACCCGCCAAAGGAAACTTTCTATACATTCAAGAACTTAGAAGTATGGCCAATTTCCCACCCTTGCCTTAAATAGAAGGATTTTCCCACATTTTCTTGGGTTCAGTCTAAGAATGGACAAAATGTCCCCGAGAGGTGCTGGCTTGGAGGCCTATCTGGAAAGAACCAGTGCTATGGTGTGCTCACCCTTGGGGAATTGTCTGCTGTGAATCTACACGCGATGGAGTTTGAGCTTTGCTGGCTGTTCAGGGAAAGCAAAAGGAAGTTGGCTGTGTGCTGGAATGAGGGTCCGGAAACCTGGGTTTGGGTCCCCACTTTATCCTTAGTAGCAATAATAGGACTAGGAACAACCAATCTGTTCGGCGCTACACATATTCCTGAGGCTTTTAATGTGCATTTTAGCCTAACAGCTATGCTAGGAGGGCCCTCATGTTTCTCAGATGGAGAAACCCAAGCTCAGAAAGGTGCTAATTGCCTGTCACCACACCGTGTAGCAGCCTCTTCTACGATATAGCTAACGAGTCCAGGTCTAGGTCCAGAGGAGGTAGGAGTTCACCTTGTGTACACAGCAAGGCTGATCTAAAAAGGATATAATTAGTCTAGAATTTCCAGCCCATTGCTTAGGTCATTGGACCATGATGTCTCTAAGCCCCAGAACTGGCCCAGAAGGCGAACCATCTCACATTTCTTCCCTTTGGCCAGGAAACCACTTCTGGGCTCTGATTGGATCCCAGCCACCATGATCAATGTAGACAGGCAGTCAGGAGAGGAAATGAGAGGCTAATCATGTACTTGGCTCTTCCAGAAGGATCTCCCCTCTTATAAGTGGACATCTTGCAGAGTCTGCTTGGTGGTTATGATAAGGAACGACTAGCCGCCACTTTAATCTCTGAGCCCAGTCCACCCACGGGCCTCAAGAAAATGCCTGATTGATCAGACAGCATCACAAATTTCAGCTCCTTGTCCATTAGGAGGGAAAGAACCTTCCGGAAGCGTGGGCACTCTAGGAGAAGGCTCTCTCTGTTCTTGGATCACAGACAGTCTAGAGTCATGGCTTTGCTTTAAGTGAGCCTTGGACCACCAGACCTCATAGAGGGGAGATACAGGGTCATTCTTTTCTCATTCAACAGACATTTAGTATAATGGAGCGGATTTTATTGAGAGTATACTCTGTGTAGGAGCAAGTGAAAAAAATCTCTAAAAATCTCATCAAACTTCAATGTGCTGAATCTTCTCATTAAAAATGCAAAATTTTACTTAAAGTGTTTAATTTTTTTCTTTTCTTTTTTCTTTTCTTTTCTTTTTTTTTTTTTCAGAGCTGGGGACCAAACCCAGGGCCTTTTGCTTGCTAGGCAATTGCTCTACCACTGAGCTAAATCCCCAACCAAAGTGTTTAATTTTAATAAGAGAAGAAATCTAGTCTTTGAAGACAGAGAAGAACATGAAGCTTTATAGCAAACGCTATGTCAGATTTGATAAAGGCACCATTTCCCAAAGGCATCAAAATCCCAGTTCAGTTGGCTTAAGAGAAAAAAAAGTTCACGTCTTTTGAAATTCGGTTTGTTCATAGCACAGCCATATCTTGTGAGTGCCTGAATATTGGGATCCAAAAGTAGAAAAAACTTCCAGAAAGATGTGAGGAACCTTCTAGAACCTTCTTCGGAGATGTCCTCTTCTGACTTGCTTGGTAACTTGATTTGAAAGTATAATTTATTCTTTTTCTGTAGTTACTAATTAACTGTAACAAAGTTGTTTATGAGTAAGACTGGTTGCTGGTGAAAAGAAAAACCCCAGCAAAGCAAGGCCAAAACCCCATCTCTCTAAACAAAAACAGCAAAACAGTGTGCGCGTGCACGCGCACACACGCGCGCGCGCGCACACACACACACACACACACACACACACACACACACACACACACAAAACCCAGCAAACTTTATGTAAATTCTCCTACCCAGAATTTAGACTGCCCCTCCAAACTACCTCAGACTCCTGTCTCCTTTCCTCCAGTTCATATTTATATCCCCTCTGTTTAATTATTATTTATCTAATGGCTTAGGAGTTTCTATGGCAATTTTCCACCCAATAAATCAGTTTCTTTTTGGCTCCAAGAACCCGTGTTTGTGTTTTCTTTAGTTGCCTTCGGGGAGCTGTCTGAGGTCTTGGCTTTGTTTTCTCTTGTGGTCTAAGGGTTCAAACCCAGGCCCTCCCACCAAGCTGGGGAAGTGCCGTACACTGAGCTGCGTCCAGTTCCGCCCGTGCAGGCTCTAAGTCTCCTGTTTTCCAGACATGCTCCATACACGAATGAGCTTAGGCTTCCGTTTCTCGGGGAAGATTTGTACTTTTCTACTCAAAAGAACTTTTTTTGAGAGTCTCTTTTGAGGCAAGGGGAAGTAAATACGTGGGAGGAGGGAAGAAGAAACATAGAAGGTCCACATTCCTGCTCCTGAGTAGACAGACATGTCTCAAGGGAGAAGATGATGATGAGAAGCATCGGAGTTCAAGTCCCGGGACTCACATGGTGGACATAGGGGAGACCGGACTCCTCTGAGTCCAGTCGCACATACCTTGTCCCCTTCCCATAGGTAAATGAATCTAGGAGAGGGAGAGAGCGAGAGCGAGAGCGAGAGCGAGAGCGAGAGCGAGAGAGAGAGAGAGAGAGAGAGAGAGAGAGAGAGAGAGCGCCAGAGCGAGCGAGCGAGAGAGAGAGAGAGAGAGAGAGAGAGAGAGAGAGAGGGGGGAGCGCTAGATTGGCAAAACATTTGCTGAATCCCTACTATGTGTCAGGCCCAAGGCTTTGACTGAGTTTGGGATGACCTTTGCTCACATTCAGCTCCTAGATAAGAAAAGCAGGAACACAGTCCTCACAGTGCCTGAAAGGTTATTCATGCTCAAGCAGGAATGACGATAATGAGAACCACGATGCTTCCAGTGACAATGTTACTTATTATTATGTATTTATTTACTTATCTGTTTACGCATGTTTTGGTGTGGCCCTGCCTGTCCTGAGACTTTCTTTGTAGACTGTCTACCTCTGCCTCCTGAGTAGTGGGATTAAAGACACGCTCCACCACACCTGCCAAGGAAGATACTTGATAGATTCTCTCATTTGATCCCCACAAAAATCCAATAGAAACTGAGACATCAAGAGAATAATTGCCCAAATTCGAAGTCAGCCAAGTAAGGAAGTGGTAAAATTAGGAACCAACCCTAGCTCTACCTGAAGCTAAGTCTTTTATTTTATGTGCCTATTTGAGTGTGTGTGCACGTGTGTGTACATGTGTGTGCATGTGTACATCTGTGTGTATATGTGTGTATGTATATGTGCATATGTGTATGTGTAGGCATATATATGTTCGAGTGTGTACATGTGTGTGCATGTGTACATCTGTGTGTATATGTGTGTATGTATATGTGCATATGTGTATGTGTAGGCATATATATGTTCGAGTGTGTACATGTGTGTGCATGTGTATATGTGTACATGTATATGTGCACATGTATGCATGTGCATGTGTATATATGTGTGCATGTATATGTTGGAGTATATACGTGTGCGTGTGTATGTCTGTGTGTATATGTGTGTATGTGTATGCATGTATATGAGTGTGCACATGTGTGCATGTGTGTACATGCGTGTGCATGTGTATGTCTCGGTGTATGCATATGTGTGTGTGTATGTATACGTTTGAGTGTGTATGTGTGTATGTGCATATACATGTGTGTGCCTGTGTATGTCTGTGTGTATATGTGCATGTGTAATGTGCATGTGCATTTGTGTATGTATGTGTGTGCATGTATATGTTCGAGTATGTATGTATGTGCATATATGTATGTGTGTGTGTGTGTAGATGATTGTGTGCATTTGCACATGAAGGTGGAGGCCAGAGATTGACATCAGATGTCTTCCTCCATTACTTTTCATGTTTTGAGACAGACTGTCCCACTAAACCTTCACTGATTGACTAAATTGGCAGGCCCGCAAGCTCCAGGGATCAATCTACTTCTCCTCTGCTTCCCCCATCCAACCTCCTCTCCAGTGCAAAGGTTATAGATGCATGCATGCTATGGCATGCGTCCTTCTCTAGCGGACTGAGGGTCTGCACTCAGCTCATGCTGGGACAGCAGGCGCTCTACCAGCTAAGCCATTCCCCAACCCCCAAGAACCTACAGTGTTGCTTTACGGTTATTTTATACCTGTGAGAAAGCTGGGGTTATCACAGGGAAAGGAGCCTCCCTTGAGGAAACGCCTCCATAAGACGCAGCTGTAAGGCATTTTCTCAATTAGTGATCGAGGGTGGGAGGGCCCAGCCCATGGTGGGTGGTGCCATCCCTGGGCTGGTGGTCCTGGGTTCTATAAGAAAGCAAGCTGAACAAGCCATGGGGAGCAAGCCAGTAGCAGCACCCCTCCATGGCCTCTGCATCAGCTCCTGCCTCCCAGTTTCTGCCCTGTGTGAGTTCCTGTCTTGACTTCCTTTGGTGATGTAGAGCAATGTGGAAGTAAGCTGAATCAACCCTTTCCTCCCCAACTTGCTTCTTGGCCAGGATGTTTTGTGCAGGAATAGAAACCCCCTACTAAGACAGGTGCCCAAGATGGCCAGAAGAGGGCATTGGATTCCCCCTACCATGGAACCTGAGTCCTCTGTGAGAGCAGTGCACATTCTTAGCCACTGAGTCATCTCCCTACCCAGGACCTATGGTTCTAACCACTAGTTCCTCCCACCACTTTGCCCTGGTCAGCTGTGGCCTTTGGGAAGGCTGTGGGTTATTCATTACCCTCCCTAGAATGGGAGAATCTGACTCTGCAGAGTGGGCTCAGAGACTGCGCATGGCCACCTTCTATAGTGACCTCCATTTCTCCAAAAGCACTAGTATGCTTTCCTAGGCATTCTGAAGATTCGTCCATATTGCGCCCAGTTTCACATATGCCTCCTGCCCCGAATGATTAGCTGATTCCTAAAGCAGAGAGGAAAGATTCCAGCAAGAGTGGAGGAGGGGGGTTGGGGATTTAGCTCAGTGGTAAAGTGCTTGCCTAGGAAGCGCAAGGCCCTGGGTTCGGTCCCCAACTCCGGAAAAAAAAAAAAAAAAAAAAAGAGTGGAGGAGGATGTTGGAGCGACCCCACGGTCGCAGGATGTCAAAGCGGTACCACCAACCTTTTTTGGCTTTCCCAGGCACCCCCTCCCCTTGTAAGAAAACTGTTGGCAGCCTTTCAAAATTGCAAAGTGTGGCAACATGGGAGCTCGTATGCTATAATGAGTAGAAGGGCTGGGTGAGGGGAGGAGGAGGGGGAGGCAGAGCTCAGAATTGCTATTCAACAGTGTAATAACACGTCTGCGTGTGAGCTGGGAACATCTACACAAAACGAGAGCACCGCGGGGCTGCCCTAGTGGATTACAGGCACCCGAGAAACAAACAAACAAACCGACTCAAGACAGTAATTTTCACTATTAATGCCAGAATGTTTATGCAATGAAAACTTTAAAAGCCACCAAAACGGTTCCCGGGGAGAAAGGAACAGCCCATGGTTCTCTAGTGCCTTAGAGGGCGAAATGTCTTGTCGAGCCGTTGTTTTTTGGCCCTGGAAACCAACACGGTACGCTCAGCGAGGTCCTTGCTCCTCGCTCTCCTTACAGGGGCAACCAGAGCCGGATGTATGCACATAATGAATGCTTCAGTGGCTACTGATGGCCGTGAGAGGGGCGCCTCCTGACTTCCGAGTCACTGCCCAAAGCTGGGCTGGTGACACAACCAAGCCCTAAGAGATGACATGTGGGGACAGAGACCATGAAGGCATCACGACATCATGTGTTTGATTTAGTTCTATAAACACAATTCACTGCATATCTCTATTGTTCAAGAGGTTGTACAAAATATCTGTCAGAAAGAAACCTGGCACCCCCGATCCAGTAATACAGTGCAGCCCAAATATCCCAGCAGCAGTCTTAACATTCATCAAAGACTGTGCAGTATCTGGGATAGGCATCTTTCAGACATTACTTCAATAATTTTTTTCCCTTTGATGATATCCACAGTGCAGATTCACCTTCACCGCCCCCCACCCTCTTATATGTGTAAATGGCCCTGGAGATTGAAGGAACTCATCTAAGGTCATGCTATGATTATGTGGAATGGTGTCATGGCTCCAAATTCCCTCTCTCCGATTTCCAAGAAGGGTGGTCACAGCCTCCTGCGGGAGCTGTTGGAAGATGCTAAGTCCATATAAGAGAGGGCGCTCCAAAGAAGAGGGGTCGGGTAGAAGAGGGTCAGGCTGAGGTACAGGGAAGTGGAAATGGAGACCCAGTCTGTTGAGGGAAAGGACGAAGTCAGTGTAGGAAGGGGTTGGGAAAGACAAGGGGCTGGCCTTGGTGATGAGGTGTTTAAATCCAAGGCATGTCCTGAACACGAGATTCTTCTCTCTGGATGTCAGAGAGGAGGTTTTTATAGGAAAATGAAAGCCACTGAAGCCTCAGCACATGTGCTGAGACAGGGGCTCATCTCTGACTACCCGAAGACCATCTCTGAGACCTGACACTTGGAACTTCCAACTGTTAAGATCCAGTCACGCCGTGCAGTGTGTGAGGGTACAAGGCAGTATGAACAGACATGGAGAATGCCCACAGAAGGGGAGGCAACTGGGGTGTACATTATAGTTAGGACCTTAAGGGTCTCAGAACTGGGGACCCCAGGGGACACTGAGGTGGATGTCTTTTTGATTTAGTAGTTGAGTTTGTTTGTTTGTTTATGAAGGCCTCACTTGGTGGCTTTGTCTAGTCTGGAACTGTTTCTTTGCCTCTCATGCACCACCACACTCAGAATTAACAGAGCTCTTAATGTCTCAGGATGACTGAGAATTCAGGTCCACAAAGCTTAAGCTAAGTCGGGATTCCCTCTTGAAGATTTCAGAGGGAGACGGGCAGGGTCCTATTCCATGTAACTGATGGGTTCCCAGGACAGGCTAGCCAGACTGCCTCTAAATCTTAGGTGGCAGGGAAGGGGGAAAGGTTTAACCTTTGTTTAAAGTATGTCCATCCCACGGGACTTAGAGCCATGATTGCTTGGGTAAGCTTCCTTTGGGGAAGAGGGAATTTATGTGCTCCCAAGCAGACACTTGGTGGATGACTGTTACCCCTCTCTCCCGAGGGGTGAAAATTACAGTCACCTACAAGGATGGAGAAAGAGGCTGTTGTAGGTGAATGTGGCCAGAGATAGCCCAAACCTAACAAGGGCCAATAGGAAAAAAAAAAGAGGACATTAAGTTGTTCTGTGAATTTAAAGTTCTATGCTGTACCGGAGAGGGAACTGTGAAGGAGGAGGGCGGTGATGAATGGGCAGAGGTGAAGCCGGCGAGGACTCGGATGCTGTTGGGGAGGTAATGAGTCTGACCAGTAACCGATCTTTTCATTTCTTCATAAAAGGTCAGAGAACCTGAGTATCTGAAGGGCACTCAGCGATTCGCACCAGCGTTCCATGTCTTATAAATCTTTTCTTGTGCTAATCAACTTTGGCTAGCAGAATTCCTTGGGGGCAAGGAAGTACGTAGCCCAGGAAGAAATATTGAAAAATTAGAGAAACATTCTCATCGCTAATGACTTGGTCAACTGAGATGGGGCATTAGACCTCATTTCTGGTTTTTCTTTTTGTTATTAGGCGGAACGTGTTCTATCCCTTGGTGTCGGAAAGATGAGCTTCTGATATTACTGCTGAGTGTAATTGACTCTTCGGAGCCCTGTCTGATCTCAGTGATTCATCATTTTTCAAATTAGTAAGGACAGCGTTGGGGGTAATCTGAAGCTCTAATCAGTGAAACCTTCCCAAAGCCTTCCACCCCACTGGAGGAAGTTGCCACCTGCATGCAGCGTGTCTCTCGTTTCTGTCGCCGTCTAGGTTTAAGATGCCAATTGAAACCTCTTATTTATTTATTATTTATTTATTTATTTACTTATTTATTTATTTTCCTCCTTGCTCCTGACAGCCTTAGGAAGTGAGACCATGCGATGGATGCTTGCAGCCCGGGTTTGTTGAATTGGGTAGAAGCGGCCGCCCTTGTCAAAAAGACAAGACGCTCGAGCGTCAGACACTTGCGAGCCATCCATCTTCTGGGCTTCTCCACCCACGGGGACTGGGCGGCAAGGCACCCACGGTTGAGCCCCTGGTCTCGGCTTTCTCTCTGCATTATCTGGTTGTCACTGCTGCCGTTTATCCAGTGATTAATCATCATTTGGAAGGTTCTGCCCGGGAGCCCACAAAAAGAGACAGTTCCAGCAGGTGGCTTCCCTGGGATTAGTCAAAAGCGGTAAAGGCTTGCTGCTGGGGCTTTGTCACAGGAGGCAAGGATGCCACCTCTGTTTCTTTTTGTGGGAATGAAATTGAGTTTTATAAACCTGGGAAATCAGCCCAGTCCTACAAATAATAAACAAACAAACAAACAAACCCACATTTAGAATGAGCCTTCGGAAGGTGTCCCCTAGAGGTGCTGTTCACAGTGAAAGCACACGCAGGGTTACAAACGTGCTCACACCATGGGCTTGAAGTGTTTATAGTCAGGCTGTTCGCGTGAACAACCCTGTTAACGTAGCTGTCCAGAAATAAGTCTGGGGCGGGTGAGGCACCACACGGTTTATCAGCAATCGGTGCTCAGCAGAGGAAAACAGCTGAGATTTTCGCCCGTGATAGCCAATGACGGTAAATTATTATTATTTACAAAAGAGAATCTGGCACCAACGCCTTCGGTCCTGAAGTTGGAAGATGATGGCTTTCATGGAAACAGGCGGAAGGATAGCATCCGGCAGATTTTCCCTAAGGGCTCCCTGAGGTAGAAGTTAGGGTGACTTAGTGTTGCCAGAGGAGGAAATGAGGTGTCCGGGTGGGGAAGGGAGGGGAGCCCAGGTAGAGGACAACGGGGAGGAGCTAGGGGATGCCTCCCAGCCTCCCGCAGCTGGCCCAGCCTGCCGATTATCATGTATATGACTTCTAAGTAAGTCGCTGGGATTCCAGAATAGGGCCAGTGAGTCATCTGTGGGGAGTGAAGGAGATTCTGTTTGTGAGCTTAAAGACTCCTTGCCTCTTCTTTTTTAACTTCTTTCTCGACTGATGTGCCAAGGGGGGGGGGATGGTCGCAGACAGAATTCCTCCCTTCAATCTTGTCCCTGAAGTCAGAGATAGCTGGGACCCCAAACTGGCTCTGAGTCCTTACTCCTTATCCTTCCTTCCTTCCTTCCTTCCTTCCTTCCTTCCTTTCTTTCTTTCTTTCTTTCTTTCTTTCTTTCTTTCTTTCTTTCTTTCTTTCTCTTACCTCGATTGGGAGTTTCGGTGGGTCGATGAAAAATTTGGGAATTGGCACTTAGTTTGAGAAGCAAACTGACTCCCAGTCCTGAAACTGACCCCCTTTACCCAGCTTTGCCTGAGATTCCCCCCTCCCTGGTGTCTTTGCTGTCTTGGCGTGAGCTTGGTCTCTCAAGTCTAGACGTCATCTTTAATGAATACCCAGGGAGGGGGTGTGAGGGGAGCAGTAAGCCACTTGATGCTTCCTGTTGTTGCTTGGGCCAGGGTGTGTGTGTGTGTGTGTGTGTGTGTGTGTGTGTGTGTGTGTGTGTGTGTTTGTGTGAATGTGTGTGTGTAGAGAGAGACAGAGACACACAGAGAGACAAAGACACAGTGAGACAGAGACAGAGACACAGTGTTCAAAGTAGGGAAGTCCCTCCCCCAGAACAACAGTCACTTAGGCTTGGGGCCTACTGGGGAGTCTGCAAGGGACAGACACAGTCATTCCCTGATGGGCAGTTTCCCTGGGACAAGGAGCAGCTGCTGTCTGACAGGAACGTGGGCAAGAGTGACATCGAAGCTGGCAGCCTGGGGCGTGGAGCATGGGTTCCTGGAGAGGTTGATCAGGAGGAAGGGAAGCAGGTGGTGGAGGCAGGGGAGGGGTGGGCTGGAGGAGCATCCCAAATCCTATTCCAGGAAGACAGAAACCCTGAAATCAGGCCTCCGTCTCTCCACTCCAGCGTAAAGCATTTTGGGGATTCTACCCACTCATGGGTGTAAGGGGCTGGCTGAAGACAGCCTAGACTTAATCCACCTCAGGTGAAGCATTGTCTTTGAGCTGGGATCTCTACTCCTGGCCGTGGGTCCTTAAATGCGGTTCCTGGAGCAGCATTGGCACCTGCTGACAACTTACTAAAAAACGCTTGTGGTTGGGCTTCCATAAACCTAACCAAAGTAGGATCTCTGAGGTGTATGTGTTGCAAGTGGGTCCAGAGAACGCTTAACAAGCCCTCTGGGGCGAGTCTGTTACGGCTCAAGAATAACAGACCTAAACAGAGAAACTTGGAGAACCGATGAAAAAGAGTGTTTTGTTTCCAGACAGAATCTTGCCATGTGGGCTAAGATGAGCCAGGGACTTACGCTATGGACGTAACCTACAAGGGCCTCGAACTCGTGGAAGGGTTTCTCCATTGATTCCTGTGCTGGCCACCATGCTCACATGGAGCCGTTCATCAGTGGCTTGAAGCGAATGGACTAAGGCCAACAGGGCCTCGCTAGCCCAGCCCCTCTGACCATGCAGGAGACACCTGCTGGATACACTTACCCCACTTGGAACTGAAGTTCTCTAGATGTGACCGCGTGCTGAAGGCAAGGATGAAAATGGTTGTTAGGGGAATTTCAGCTCTGGACATAGACTTCTGGGAAGATGGACAGAGGTGGTGCTTTTCCCTTCCTCCCTTCCTTCCTTCCTTCCTTCCTTCCTTCCTTCCTTCCTTCCTTCCTTCCTTCCTTGCTTTCTCTCTCTCCCTCCCTTTCTCCTTTCCCCACTTTATCTTTTTCTTCCATCTCTTCCAACCTCCATCTCCCAATGCTGGGGTCACCTATCCGGCCATGCCTGGCTTTCCTCTCCTTTCTAGTCATTCTGCTGCTGTGCCTGGGTAAGAAAGGAGGACTTTCTAATTTTGAGACTCGGCCTAGGAGCTGTACTAAGAGAAGGACATAGGGTTTCTCTATCTTAGCCCCTCCTTCAGTGTGAGCAAGGGCATTTGATGGGAGAGACCTGGGTTAGTACCCAGGTACCCAGGTTAGATCCCAAGAGGGATCAGATCCCAGCAGCAGAGTCTTGGCAGAGTCCTGTAGAATTCAAACGCTCCAGCTGGGTATAGTGCAAATCTCTCTCGTCTCAGCACACGGATGGGACTTCCGTCTAAAGTTTCTTCTGCAGGGTGGCGTGGCCCTGCTCATCAATGCCACTCTCTGACTCAAGTTTGCACAACTCACAGAGACTACCTCAGAGTCGGAAGCTTCCCACCGGGTGGGTGGAGAGATGAAGCGGGAGGTTGGTGAGTTTGAGGGAACCCTGGGCTATATAGCAAGGCCTGTTCTCGGGGTACAGAAATTAGGCTACTTTATTTCCTGATGGAATAGGGGGTCTTCTAGATGGTGAGAAAGTTTGTCCCTCTTGATGCAATCCACTTGAAGCTAGTCACTTGCAAAAGAGTAAATAAATAAAAAGCAAAAGAAAACAAACAATAAACCAACCAAACCACTCCCCAAAAAACAAACAAAACAACCCCCAAAACCATCCTAACTTTGTTCCAAATAAATACAGCTCTTCAGAATGGCTCCTTCCAAACCTTCTTGAACCCATTTTTACTTTTGTTTTACATAGGTTCCTGTGGTAGCCAGTTCCAGATGAGACAATTTGCTACCTACCCACAGTATGAAAAGAATGCATGCTTTTAATTATCCTGGCACGACCTCTTCCAAGTTTCAAGGCGCTTATCTGAAATCTTGGCTTTTGGGTTTGGGTGTTGATGCTTCCGACTCTGAGGCAGTCTCTGTGCGTTGTGCAAACTTGAGTCAGTGGCATTGATGAGCAGGGTCACGCCACCCTGCAGAAGAAACTTCAGACGGGATTCTCGTCTGATTCCGGGCCACGCCTGCTTGCCTCTGTAGCACAGTTTGAGGGGTTCTCAAGGACCCCATCACGTTCTTCTGGAATCACTGAACCAACTTCCACCATTAGAAACTAACGTCTGGCTGGGCAGCGCCTTTAATCGTAGTGCTCTGGCAGGCAGAGGCTGACAGATCTCTGTGAGTTCAAGCCAGCCTGCTGGGGGAGATAGTATGGTCCATAAAGGAATTATTGTGAGCATGTCACATTGTGAGCATGAGTACCTGGGTTAAAATTTCCAGAAACAACAAGAAAAGAGGGGCAGGAGGATGGCTCAGTGAGTAAAGATACTTGCTAGCAAACCTGAAAACCTTGGTTTGATTGCATGTGCATGCATGTCTCTCTCTCTCTCTCTCTCTCTCTCTCTCTCTTGTTATTTTGTCTTTTTTTTTTTTTTTTTTTTTTTGGAGCTGAGGACCGAACCCAGGGCCTTGCGCTTGCTAGGCAAGCGCTCTACCACTGAGCTAAATCCCCAACCCCTGCACTATGCTTGTAATTCCCATGTAGGGGGGTGAAAGACAGGTGGCTTGCTGGGTCTTCTTACCCATCCAGCCAAGCCTCACACGCAGACACACATGTGAACATGCATGTGAAATCAGTTATCTCTGAGCAAAGCATTTCATTCACAAGTATTTTCTCAAGTAGATTTAGCTTTTGAGAAGTCAAAGTGCATGCTTCCATGACCTTGGCGATAGTCAGAGAAACCAGAACAGCAGACTTCCCAGCTCTTTGGGGATTCCTGGGTATGGGGTCTTGGTGTCACCTGCTTGTCCCCAAGTGTCTCGGGTATGTGAGAATGAATTTGGCTCCACTTTTGCTGACGAAAGACTGAGGTATGCTCCTTGCAGTCATGAACGTTCCATCCACTGAAAGAACACACCCCTCTCTCCACCTGAGATTCCATTGATAAAGCCCAGGCCTTGCAGGTCTGGCCAGACACGTCACCTTCTGTTCGTTCCACGTGGTTATCTAAGACAGACCTGGTTTCAGAGGAATCTTTTTTCCTATTCCTGGAACCAAGAAGAGCGGGAAAGCATGCTATGTTGAAACAGTGGCTGGTATTTATTGAGCATCCTAAGTTCCGGGAACTCTTGAATGCGTCCACTCTGCCTCAACCTACTGCTTTCTTGTGTCACTGGTATGAAGTAGGTACATAGCTCTTCTCTGTCGGAGAAGAGGGCAGAGGCAGGAAGGTGAGATAATCTACCTGAAGGACATTAACTAGGGAATAGAAGGGCCAGAATTCAACGCAAACAGGATGAAGTCAAGGTTTGGCTTAGAGTCACAGTATACTCTTTCCTCTTGGAGGATAAAGGGCACAACAAGGCAGAATTAGGTCCCAAGATAGTCATTCTTGGTGTGTGTGTGTGTGTGTGTGTGTGTGTGTGTGTGTGTATATGTGGTGTGTGTGTGTGTGTGTATGTGGTGTGTGTGTGTGTGTGTGTGTGTGTGGTGTGTGTGTGTGTGTGTGTGTGTATGTGTGTGTGTGTGTGTGTGTGTGTATGTGGTGTGTGTGTGTGTGTGTGTGTGTGTGTGTGTGTGTGTGTGTGTGTGTGTGTGTGTGTGTGTGTGTGTGTGTGTGTGTGTGTACACAGGTGAGCCCATCAGGACATGTAGTAATGCTCTGGAGAACTAGATGAATGTTGCTAAGGATTCTGGGAAGGAAGGCAGGAAACAAATGCCTCACAAGATCTCATTTTGTCAGGTATGGGAAGGAAAGGGTTATGGAGTATGGACAGAAGCTTCCTCCAGCTCTTTCAGTGAAACCACACCCCCCTCCTCCATCTCCACTTACTTACACACACACACACACACACACACACACACACACACACACACACACACACCCCCCACGTTTCTGTTCACCTTTCCTTAATAATTTGATCAGTTCTCCATGGAAAGCACTTAGTTGTTATGGTAATAAGCACTCTCTAAATATTAACAGAACAAAGGCAGACGAGAACAGCAGTCTCCAAATGCAGAACCTCCTGGCCTTTGTTTTGAGCCTTGTGGTCTAATGGTGGGACCCTAAGTCACCTGGCTGTAAATCACACTGAACACGGGTGCAGGTTCTAGACGCCACACACAAGGGGCGGAGATGCAGGGTAGCTCCCACTGTCGTGCAATGCGTGGAGGTGTGGGCCAGCTCCCATTCCGCTGCTTCCTAGGCCCTTTCCTAGATTTAATAGAATCCTCTGCTTTCCTATCTAGTCCATAGTTAGACCTTGCGTCTTAACTCGTGAGACCGAGCGCTAAAGGCATAAGGATTTGTCAGTGTAGAGAAGGAACCGTTCTGAGTGGTGGCCTAGGCTGGTCTCAGACTCCATGCCTTTGGACAGGAGAGACCAGAGAGGGAGGTAGGCTGTGGACAAGAGAAAAGTAAGTAGACAGCACCATGGTGGGTCTGGAGCTTAGAATCTTCTAGATGCTTGGTGTTCCTTTAACCTCAGAATTTAAAATTATATAACGAAATGTAACAAATGTAATGAAAATCAGTAGGGAAAAGATCATGAGGGGGAATAACAATGGGAAGGAAAAAAAACTAAGGATAAGTTTAAACAAAATATCTATCCAGCTGGAACATGTCCCAGGGAATGAAAAAACAGAACCACACATGCAGGAGAAGCATAGACAGCTCCAGTCTGTGAAGCCCTTGATGCCTCTGGACTCGTTTTAAACCCTGTCTTCTTTTGGCCTTGAGTGTTCTTCCCTTGCTCATATAACTCTACCTGAGCGTCTTCTGGGGATGGGGGAGGAGCAGATGGTGTCAAAGGTAGCAAATTTCAGTTACACAAGGAGGACCAGCTCTGGAGAGGTACCCCGGCAATGCTACACCGTGCACTTACAATGCGCTTAGAGAGTAGATTGGTTTACTTATTGTATACATGCGGGCATACATTCTCCAGCAGGTATGTATCTGCCATAGTGTGTATGCCAGGGACAAAGAAGACTTTCCAGGAGTCAGCTCTTGCCTTGCACCTTGTCGAAGGAGGGTATCTCCCATTTTTGCACTGTGTGGCATACTTCAGGCTGGATGGCCCGAGAGTGTCCAGTCTCTATGTAGGACTAGGCTTACAGATGTATTGCTTATACATTTGACTTTTTAACGTGCATTCTGGGGTTGGAACGGACCAGACTTGTAAAGCTAGGGGTTTTACCCACTGAGTTAGCTCCTCATTCTGGAGAAGGTGGAGTCTCTCGACTCCTTCGTTCTCCCAGAATTCCCTGCCCCAACGCCGCCCTGCAGACTCAGACACAAGATGGTAACATTGTGAGGTAGCAGATTAACTGGTTATGGGGAATATTTTACCATGTATATGGACATTGGCATTCCTTAATTGTATATGCACAGTTTAAAAGCCAGAAATGAAAAAAAAGTTGCAACGGGTACCACACACATGTGTTTGTTTCTGCTGATTTTTTTCTTTGCCTTTGTCTTCCGTGAAATCCAGTCATTGTGTCTTGTTGAAGTCGTGGTGTTTGCAGAAACTGTTTCCTGGAGAAAACAAATAAAATTCTCCTCTCTTCTTTCATTTTGACAGTTGAAGTAAACATGGGGTTTGTGTTTATCCGGGATGGAATTGATTATTGTATTAGTGATCGCTCGCTGTCTGACAGATTACCAAAAATCCTCACGATTCCAAACAAGCATGTATCATCTCACAGTGTGGGTTGAGGACTTGGAGGTGGCTGCGCCCGATGGCTGCTGCATTGAGTCTGATGGTGTCCTAGTGAAGATGCAGCCTGCACCATCAGTCATCTGATAGCAGGACACGGAGTGCCATTCCAAGATGGCAAGTTCAGTCTGTTGGCAAGGGACTGAATTTGTCACTTAGGAGACTTTCCTTAAGGTCCCCAGAGTGTCCTAATAACACAGCGGCTGACTCCTCTCATATACAGACATCAAAAGTTAAGTCAGCTGGAGAGGCAAAGTCCCTTACCAACCAAGCAACGGGGGTGGGGGGGTGGGGGGTGTTTACACTTCCCTTTCTGGAATACCGCAGACACACAGGACAGTGCTATTCGGTATGGGAGAGGTGTCAGCAAGCCCCTGAATGCTGGGAGTTGTGAATCCCGATGCCTAATCCAGAGGCTCAGTCAGATGTTCTCCTCTTAATAACTCCTAATGAACATTCACTTGTCAGTGTGAAAAGAAAGAAGAAATTTTAAAGTGGAGGGTGGGGGAGAGGAAGAGGGAGAGGGAAGGGGAGGAGGAGGGGAGGGAAGGGGAGGAGGAGGGGAAGGAAGGGGGGAGGGGAGGGGGAAGAGGAGACTGGGAGGAAGAGGAAGTGCTGGCTCTGTTTATTTCCTTCTGCAGGTTGGTGTCCATTCCTGGAGCAAAGCATCAAAGGATATCAGGTGTAATTCTTTGCTTGTGAACGCGGGGTAAGCTTGGTCAACTCAAGAGGGGAAAATAAGTCATTAAAAGCACACCAGGAGGTAAGGACAGATGAATGGCGAGGTTAATTGAGAGCAAATGCCTCAGCAATAGGAATACACAGCAAGTGCTTCAGGGTCCTTCCGCTGAGGGGGCTGCTCCGGGGACCTTCCGAGTATCCGGAAGGGAGAGTTTCATTGGGCCAGTCTATGTCACGTGGTTATTTCAGGACCCATCTGAAGTTCTGGGATTTTTCAGCCTCTCAGAAATGCAAGGAGGAAGACTGACTTTCCCGTGAAAGAAATTGGACACCAGCTCTCATTTGGAGACCAAATAGTTTAAATTGGGCTTTCTGTTTCAAAGAGAACGGGAGCCTGTTGAGTGTCAGGTACTGCGTGCTATTTATTAGTTCTCCATGTTGACGCTGTTGAAGGGAAGACGCCATCTTTTAGAAAGCACACAGCAGAATAATTGCCCCAGGCACTGAATTATTTTCAACCTGGAAAGACGCTCATTAATCTTGGGTATCTAGTATATCTAATGAACTTGCCTGCGATATTCTGAAACGTCTTCTGGACAAGATGGATTGTCCTTTCCTACCTAGAAGGAATAAAGCACTCGGAATTTCCCACCAGCATTCCATATGCTCTTTCATGGCACTTGACAAAGCTGATAATTACTATTTATTGCAATCTGTAATAATTACTCCTCTGACATATTCATCCCTATCTATCGCCGAAGCAAAATATTTACAGGAACTTACAGAGCATAACCAGGCCCGGTGGTGCACACCTGTAACCTCAGCATTGGGGAGATGGAGAACCAGGAGTTTTAAGATCATTCACGACTACGTAGTGAATCTCGTCTGGTCTGGACTACTTGAGATGCTGTTTCAAACAATCAAAGTCAAACCAAAACAAAATGAAACAACAACAACAACAACAACAACAACAACAACAACAACAACAACAACAAACTTACTAACAAGGTTTTTCTACCCCCACCCTGGTTTAATCTCAGATAACTCTTGTTAGGGGAGTGACCAAGAATTATCAGTAATGCATTCATATGCACTAAAGGATTCCTGGTATCATCTCAGGAGTCCTCTCACAGATACCAGAAGGATTCCCCATCATGGTAACCAAAACGTCTCTCCAGATGTTTCTTGGGGGAGGGGGCATGTAATCCCCAGTGGAGAACCGGTAATGCCAAAGAATACAAGAGTGAGGGAACCAATTAATTAGGAGACTCATTCAGAAACTCGATAGGACTGCCAAATCCTTGAATGTTACAGAAGACCATTTGCCTGTTTTCTTCTTCTGATTCGTTTCTCCATTTTACCAAACATTCTTTGAGGGGCTGTTATAGCAAGAGGCTGGGGTATTGATTAATGACCCTGCAAGGTTCTAGGGCTTTGCAGGGCATTATGCAATAAACATTGAAAAAAGACAAGAGGGGTTGGGGATTTAGCTCAGTGGTAAAGCGCTTACCTAGGAAGCGCAAGGCCCTGGGTTCGATCCCCAGCTCCGAAAAAAAAAAAAAAAAAAAAGAACCGAAAAAAGACAAGAAAACGTAAATTACCCCCAGGCAGGTATGCTGTGCTCCAGGGAGGAAGGTCATTAGAATAGTACCCTGTCTGCAGTGGATTGCTGGCCCTCTGGTGCCTTCTAGAATCTTAACCATCCTTCCCAAGTTCAGCAGATGGGGTCCAGACTTAGAGTTCTCTCCCTATAGCTTCATTAAGGCTCCATGTATTGTCCACTGGTTTTACCGCTCTGTGTGGGAATATTATAGATCCTACAAACATAGACTTCCCAAATGTATATTTTGGAGAAGTTTATGAGAATTGAAAGGATTCTTTGAGAAAGACACACGTGTAATCTTACTTTGGCCGTCAGTGTGGCTTCCTGACCCTCAGCTGGTTCCCCCAGTTGCCAGACTGTGCTTTGTCTATGGACTGGAAATGGTCTCGCCTGTTCTTAGCCACCTGCATGAGGGCTGCTGAGGAGGTTAATGGAAATGACAGTATACAGTTCACAAGTGTGTTTTGTGAGCTGAAAATATATAACGCAACTGTTGTTGTTTAAAGGATGAATAACTCGAATTTCTTGAGGCAGAGGGCTATGTCTTACAGTGTCACATCTTAAAGCTAGCCGTCTCTCTGTGCCTGTTAGATTGGGCTCCGACCAAACAGAGAAGGGGCTCCCACGGTATCTTGTGAGGTGTGGATCTCATTCATTATAAACTTGTTATCTGATTACACAGTAGTCAATAAATAGTTGTAGAGTCAAATTGAATTTCAGATAATCACCCGAGAAGTCTTTATTATTTCTCATGCATATGTATGCTGGCACCTTCGGAAGCTTCTGAAGAGCTGTAAATATTCTATATGAAAAATATTTTAAGGATATAATGGTATTTTGTTGATTTTTTTATGAAGAACTTTAAGGATATTTTATTTGATGCAGAAATACATCACAGAAGGCACAGATTCTGAAAGATTTCCCCCCCAAAGCATATTAAAATAAAAAGTGATGACATATCCCCAGCCTTGGATAGATTTGTTTTCTTGTTTAATTTTATTATACAAGAAAGTGACAAATACTTTAGAGCATAATAAGAGATTAATCTACCTAAAATACCCATTTTTTCCAGTGATTTCCTGAGTTTACAGTTTATTTTAACCAATGTATAAATTCAGTAGACTAAAATCTGTTCTGGTAAAGCTCACAGTTGGATTAGCCTTCCTGATACAAGTGTACCATGGTGATGCTAAAATTGAACACCATAGCAACAAATTTGCTTTACTGAAAATACCGTGATAACACAAATAAGACATTAAGGAAGCCCATGCATTAGCTGACTGACCTTTCTTGAAAAGCAAATACTAAGGAAATATTTCAGGGGAGTTTCCTTTTTGTTTTCTTGATTTAGGGTTCATTTCCAGTCAAATATCGCTTTTGTTTAAAAAGAATTACGTTAATACCTGTTAAACGGGGCAGTAAAGTTTTACTACATATAATTACGTTGTAAAACTAAATGGACTTTATAGGTAAATCCCCAATGTAAGCTTTCTATATTTTAAAGAAAAGCAACCGACCTTGCTCTAGGTACTAAGTACTATGCTAGCCATAGAACTTTGAACATATTTTAGTTTATTTCCCTAAAGTGGGAAATCTAAACAAGGCCTTTTAAGGCTACAAAGAAGGCTCATGGATGTTGCACCTGACGAACTTTAACTTTTTATAAATTTGGATTTGGAGGACATTTAGTGACTGTCTCTTATGGGCCAAAGGTGGCATTAGGCACATTGTTTCCCAACACTGATGTGCTGAGAACTGCTGACCTCACACAGGATGAGCAGACAGACATGTCTAGAGCCCCTATGCTTCTGTAGAGTATCTCTGAACGTCACACAATAACAATTACCCACAGCACTTTTTTTTCCCCCTTTGGAAAATATTTCTTGCCTACTACTTTATTTCAAGACGGTAGGCTCCTAAGAAACTTTGTTTTAATTGCTTCTTTCCTAAGTTATCCTGTAGAGGATACACACATGGGAAATGCTAAATGGTTGGGCAAAATGCACTACTTCACCTCAGTCAACCCGGATTCCACTCAACCTGATGCGCCTATGTTTAAAGGCATGCCTGTCTGTCTGTCTGTCTGTCTGTCTGTCTGTCTGTCTGGGTCTGTGGAAATCCTAAAGAGCCATTTCCATGGGACTAAAATCACTTCCCTTCAGCCTGATGCTTCAGTCCCATCCTCAGGGACTTGCAAAATGTAGTCTAACCAGAACACATGAAACTGAAGAGATCTGACTCGGGAGTCCGAGTTAGTGATGGTGCCTCGTAACCAAGGCAAACCTTCATACCTCATGGCTGAAGGAGGTCCTAGTAAGCACTGTACATTTCTTTGCCAACCTCCATTCTCCCCATCTCTTGCACCTGCTGATAGAAATTGGTATCTTTTCCAAAGTGAATTTCCTCTTTTCAGATTTTTTTTTTTTTTAAGTTTAGCTGAGCACACGGTCAGAGTTTATTTCTCAGCCTCCCTTGCAGCTAGGAGTCACACTTGGGCTGCAGACAGAGCCGCAGGTGGAGCTTTCCGGAAGTACTTTTCTTCCGGCTGGTTGGGCTGTGGATAGTTGGATCGGAGCAGAAGCAGCCGCTAACACCCACGAAATGGGAGTCTCAAAATGAGTATGGGAGCGCGGTCTACCAAACCGGCCCCCGTCCGCCTACACGGACACAACCTTAAACCTTGCTTATACACTACCATGGTCTCTGTTTTGTTGGCAGTATGAGGCAGCCGATTTTATGGCTGTATTCAGTCATCTTCTTTGAATCTATGTATAAAATGGACTTCTCATCTGAGATATTGAAATGAATGAAAACTTTAGGAAATCAACACTCCTGTGTGCCTTTAATTCTTTCTTTCTGAGTGGATCTTTGGTAGCATAACATACCCTTATCTCTGCTGAACAGAAAACAGGTCACCTTGCCTTTTGACTTCCTTTGCATGGAGAAACAAGCTTTGGGTGTTCGAGCCACGCTGTTCTTGGTTTTCTATTGGGTTCCACAAAATGCCATCTGCTGTTGATAGAGGGGCTCTTCGGACACTGTAAGAAAGCACAAGAGGAACACTACTCCATTCCAAAGAACGGGAGTGGAAGGAGGATCCTGTCAGGCTGGTCTAGCCCAACACATAGGTGTGAATCACCCGGGCCCCACTCCCTCCTGAAAGGGCAGCTGCTGTACTAAGAGGCCATAGGCACATCTGGCCTGCAGGTGTCATGCCTTAAGGCCAGACACGGGCTAGATGCCTTCAGAGGTGGGCTAGTCTAGGCGGACACAGACTTTATCTTTTCCCTTTTATTAGTTACATCCTTGTTGCTGTGACAGATTACGCAACAGACACTAACTGAAGGGAGGGTGGGTTTATCTTGGGTCATGAGCTGATGGGATTCAGCCAGGCGGGAGTGGGAGGTGGGGGGTGGGGGGATGGGGTGGGGATGCAGGGGATGGGGGGTGGGGGTGAGGGTGGGGGTGGGGGTGGGGAAGCAGGTCAGCAGGACTGTGCTCCTGGGGCAGTAGTTAGTCAAGAAACAGGGACAAGGGCAGGAGCCAGGAGCAGGCTGCTCTCCATAAGGCCCACCCCCGCAATTCATTTTCTCCAGTGAGGCCCGACTTCCTGAAAGTTCCACCAGCCTTCATAACAGCACCAGCAGCAAGGGGCCAGGTATTTTAGCACAGGCGCTTTGGGTGTGGGGTGGTGGTATTTCTCATTAAAATAACAACAGACATTGTTAAAACAGAATACCTGTGTTGTCTTTTTTCTCCTTTTGGGCTACTCTGTACATGGCCAGATGGACCCGAATGCGGGCTGGGAGTCTTGGTTCTGACTTCTTCCTAGCACCCATGGACCAACTGCGGCTGCACAGCCTTCGTGTCCACTGCACGGAGATCTGGGGATCGATTAAAGCAATGGATTCCAGTGTGGAGGATCTGGAAACACAGCCAGCTGAACCCTCTTGCCACACGGGAGCCTCAGTCCTCTGTAAGAGCATCAGCTGAAGGCCAGGCAGGCAGTTTAGTTGCTGGTGTTTAGAAAGACTTCTGGGGAGTTTGGGTTGGGGAGGCAGTCTGCATCTGAGGCAAAGAGAGGTCTATGAGCTAGAATCTAGGTTTTTGTTTGGCAACCGTCAGCCCGGCATTTCTATGATGGAGAATCCCAGGCAGACCGAAGCACACTGAAAGTACCATGTGGATGGTTCCAGCTTCACCAATGGGACAACCGAAAGTGCCATCACTTTCCTTCCCATCGCTACCAAGACCACAGGATTCCAAACCTTCCAAGGGGCTCTGCCATGGAAGATCACCGGCTGATTAATTTCTTCTCATAGAGGCTGCCTTGGGGGATTCACATTTTGACAAAGTTCCCATGGGTTACGAAAAGTAAAGGGACGGAGACAATTAGATTGTTTGCCTCAGAACCTCCACCTTCTCAGGAGTGACCTGTTCAGAATACTACTGCAGACAGAAAGAATACCTCCAAAATCAACCTCATGATGTCATCAACCTGATTATATATGGTCATATTAATCAGACGTCGTGCTATTGTTACTCCTTCTGCAAAAGTATAATTCTACTTCATATTCTTTTTCTTCTTCTTCCTCCCCTCCTCCCCCTCCTCCCCTTCCCATCTTCCTCCTCCCCCTCTTTGTTTTTTTCCCCTTCTTTCCCTTCCCATTCTCCTCCCCCTCCTTCCCTTCCTCCTCCCTGTCCTTCCCTCCCTGTCTTCCTTCTCCCCTTCCTCCTCCCCTCCCCCTCCTCCCCTCCTCCTTCTATATGTGAGACAGTCTCATATAACTCCCAAATGGTAGGATATAAGCCTATGACACCATGCCCAGCTGTTTTGTTTTCTAGAAACACAGTCTTTATTTTATGCATATGGTATTTGCCTGAACATGTCTGTGCACCATGTGCGTGTAGAACCCACAAAGAGCAGAAGAGAATATCAAATCTTCTGGGACTGGAACTTCAGATGGTTCTAAGCCACTATGCGGGTGCTGGGAATCAAAACAGGGTCCCCTGGAAAAGCAGACAGTGCTCTTAACCACTGAGCCATCTCTCCAGCCCCCTCAGATCCAGTCTTGATGGGTCTAGGCTGTGAACTCATGCAACTTGATCTGATCTCGAATTCCCCTGCCTCAGCCACCCTTGACATATTCTGCTATTAATACGAGTTACATAAATCAATGTAATAACTATCTTTGGGAGACTCTGGGTTAAGTGAGACAGAGCTGGAAAAATGTTGTGTGGTGTGTGAGCTTCTGGGCAGAGTGAGTGCCTTGGGTGAAGAACCCCCTATGAAAAGTTCACAGAATGGGAAATAATTCTACCTCTGGCCCAAACTTATTTGTTCAAATGCTTTGTCTGTGGCTGGAGATGGCCCAGGGTAAGGGACAAAGGCTAATCATGATTCCTCATGGGCTGGGGCCCAGACGGATGTATGGTTTCTGATTTTATTTTTGTTGTTGTTTGTTCATTTTGTTTTGTTTCTTTTCCCACAATGCCCTTGTTTCCTATCTTTCCCACCTGCTTTGGGAGAATCTCTCCGGGCTCTCTATGTTCTGTATGTGACACGATGTATGTCCTGTTGTCCATAGCCCTAGACATGAACTGTTGCAGAACTGTGTTCTGTTGCCCCAAAAAGTGGCAATTTCCAGACTTTGAACCAGAAACCTATTTCCACACCTCCCTTGCCCAATTCCCCTTTATTCCTCTCCCCCAGAATTTCTTAGTGTTAGTCTTTTACAGAAACACTAGAATAGCACTGTTTTAGTCAAGTCAGGAAATAACTTGCTGGGACAGAATGCTTCATTTAACTAAATAAGGTTTTCTTCCTGCTCTCTAACAAACACAAGATCTCATAACAGATTATCTTCTTATGATGGATTCATGATGAAATCTTCTCCAGACGGTTGTCAGTGGCTTCCTGTCTCCTTCCGTGAGCATCCTCTCTGCCCGCATCCAGAGCTGGGGCCCACCGTGGATGCTCTTAGAACACTAGAAACCAGATTACATTTTGTTTTTACCTAACACATTACATCCACTAATGACTTAGGTCAACTGGGTAAGCACTATGGTCATTCATAATTAATTTTGCAGTTCATTATAGCCAATTATTTTAACCACTGGATCATTTGTACTTTTATATTATCTATGGTCTTCCAGGAACATACAAGGAGCTTAATGGGCTGCATAATGTTCAATCCCCGATCCACGATTAACATGCTGTTTAATGAGCACAATTTTTAAGGAAGCTCGGAATCTCAGGTCCCAGGCTTCTTCTACAAAGTCAGACGTTGGAATGGAAAGTTTGAAACAATAATGGGGTTTGAACGAAAGGTTCTTTGTGCACAAATGAGATCCTTTGTGCAATCTGGGGGCATGTTATCGCTAATATCCAGCATGAGGATCTGAGCATGTGAGGTTCTAAGTTCTGCCCCGCAGTCTTGGGTCTTTTGGTGTAGCAGGTCCAGGGGAGCTGAGATACGAGGTTTTTACAGTGATCGTGACACTTTCACACTTTCAGCTGGAAAACATTTCTCGTTGTTTCTTGAGTATGTCAGACACTGAGTTGGGGCAGGAGAGATGGCTCAGTGGATGAAGAACCAGCTTGTGAGTACCTGAGTTGGGATCCCCAGCATCAACACACAAGCTGGCACAAGAACATGGATCTGTGATTCCAATAGTGAAGGTCGAGGTGGGAGTCTGAGATAAGCAGGTCCTGGGGTCTCACCAGTCACCTCAGCTGAGAGACCCTGCCTCAAAACAAACAACAAACAAACAAACAAACAAACAAACAAACAAACAAACAGAGAAGAGATACCTGCATATAGAGGCACTCCTGGTCTGGTCTCATGGGTGAATGCACTGCACATGCACATACCTGACTCCTACACACACACACACACACACACACCACAACCCCACAAGAATATATCACACTGGAATGTGTAGAGCTTCCCTAACTGCTGAAATTTGCAGAGCTTCCCGAATCGCAGGCATACAGACCCTGTTTGTGGAAGTTTGTCAGGAATCTTGGGTCTGGAATGTTGTAGCAAAACTGAGATCCCTACACTTTTTGGATCTTGTTTTTGAAACATGCGCTGGCTGTGTCTCCTCTTGGGAGGACCAGAAAACTCTGATGTGTGGAGATGTGTTGTGTCGGCTTCCATCATGGCTGCCACCAGAGTTCAAGTAATTTTCTTGTCCTTTGTCTCAATACGTGGAGCATTTAGTCCAGTGTGAGAGACTGGCATGTGTGTGTGTGTGTAGTATGTTTGTATGTATATATGTATATTTATGTGTATATGTATATATAAGTTTGTGTGTGTATGTAAATGAATATATGTCTGTATGTGTATATGTGGTGTATATGTGTGTATATATGTTTACAGTGTGTGTGTCTGTGTATATATGTATGTGTGTATATATATATATGTGTGTATGTAAATGTGTGTTAATGTGTGTATATATGTGTATGAATGTGTATGTATGTGTGTGTGTATATGTGTGTGGAGAGTGTGTATGCATATATATGTGTATGAACATTTGTGTGTATGTGAATGAATGTATGTATGTATGTGTATATGTGTGTATATATAGTATATTGTGTAAATGTGTATGTATGTATATGTATAGTGTATATATGAGTGTATGTGTATATATGTATGTATGTAAGTACGTGTATGTATGTTTATGTATGTACGTGTATATGTGTGTGCAGGTGTGTATGTATGTGTGTATGTGTGCATGTATGTGTATATATATGTGTATGTGTATATGTATGTATATGTGTGTATGTGTGTTTATATGTGTATGTGTATATATATGTACATGCATATACATATATGTGTATGTGTATGTATATATGTGTATGTGTGCATTTGTGTGTGTATGTGTGTGTTTTTGTGTGTTTGTGTGTGCTTGGAATGCTGTGAGACTGAAGCTGTTACATCTCTCTCTGGCTCTTGACCCCTCTCACTGAGGTACTGGTGGGGAGCACTGATGGTTACTGATGAGCATCACTTACTTTATGTGACAATTTCTGAGTATTTACCTTTGCTTCTAAGGGCAACTATGAACAGTCACTTAACAGTCACTGTTTCCCCAGGTGGAACATAACCCACAAAGTGTTTTCCTTTTAGGGCTGTTGATAGGATTAAATTAGATAAAGCATATAAACTATCTCATCTGCTTCCTGTCATTGATGAATCAGAACAGCTTTCTCTTCTTCCTCCTTTGCTGTCTCCTTTTCTCCTGGTTCTTCTTCTTCTCACTTCCCAACTCTTTCTCCCAAGAGACAGGCGAGCTGTGTAATTTATATTTAGGAAGAAGGCTTACACCATGATCAGATTCACAAGTAAAGAGGAATGAGTTATGCAACTTGTAGCTCATTGTGTTAGCTATGTTGTTCTCTCTTGGCCACATGATTCTTGGGATCTGAGGATGGGGTATTCTGATATCCACAAGGCATCCCTCGGCACCATCAGATACTATGCCAAGATGTGCAGGGAGACAAAGATGTTGGGACTCTTTCTTGTCCCAAGGAGTATGGTCTAGGTGGTTTCATTGTCTATCTAACTGTATTGGTTACTTTACCCCGTGTTAAAACACCTAACAGACTAGCTTACGAGGGTAGGTTTATTTCAACTTGATGTTTCCAAGAGAACAGTCTGCCCTGGTGGGAAAGACATGGCAGAGTTCATGGTGGCAGAGAGTGTGGTAGTGAAGACTTCACACATGTCGGCAGACAAGACACAGAACACTCAGACTAGAGCTGGAAGTAGGGGAAGTCTACCTCCAGAGATCCACGTATGCCAAGTTGTTCTCTACCCTGAAGTTTCTACACCTTCTCAAAATAGCACCACTCTCTGGGAACTGCACGCTCAAATGTATGAGCGTTAGGGACCAGTTTTCACATTCAAAACATGGTGTCTGTTCTGCTCCCCGTGGGCCTGTGCACCAATCTAACTGCAAGAGTCCTCACTGTTTTAACAGACACAACACTTCAAAAGTCCAGCATCTCAGCCTCATGAGACCTTTGCAAAGCGCATTTTTTCCTCTGTGGTAATATTTACCTCATTAAGAAGTATCGATCTTCTGTCTGCAACCCGTGTTGTCCACATCTTCAAATGTGTCTGCACTCCCAAACTTCGCAGCTGTTCACACCTTCCCCTCTGGTTTCTTCTCTTCATTCTAACTATAAAGACAACTAAAGGTAGAGATTAGTAAGAAAGCCATAGCCCAACTGTTACATTGTTTTGGAATTTCCACTACTAAACAAATTAGTTCATTTATTTTGAATTCACCTTCAGTTAGATTTTTTTTAAAGACCCAATCTGATTATTTTACAGTATGTAGCAAAAATAAATTTTAGCCAGTTTCCAATACTATCATTTTTATTGTTGTTTTGCCTGAAATCTCAAGAGCAACGTCTTTACTGTCTGTCTTTCTGTCAGCATTCTGAGGTTAGGAATGCCTAGAAAAGTGACCCATAAAATTCTCTAGCCTGTAGGTGCAAATCTTCCAAACTGACCCCACGAATCAGTTCCAAAGTCTAAGAGTTACATGGCCAAGTTTATTACAGCAAAGACCCCACTCCTGGTACCAATTCTTGTATTATTTTTCTTTTATTGTCACTGTGACAAAAAGTACTCCACATACTTAGGGGAGTTTCCATCCACCATGTTTTGGAAGATGTAATGGGGCTCACAGTATCTGGAGTTTGTGGTAAAGGCTCCTTCCATCCTTCTGGATCTGGGAGGAGAGAAGGCCAGGCTGAAGCACAGTCAAGCTATAACTCCAAACGGCCATCTACCAGTCATGCCTCCTACTTCAGAGTTTCCACAGTTTACAAAAGCAACCCTGGCAGCTGGAGACATAAGTGTTCGAGCATATAAGTTGGTAGGGAGACCCTAATCAAATCATAAATACCATAGAATAAGCCAACTATTGTGATTTACATCAGATTTACAGAGGTGCCCATTGTCTCTGGCAAAGAGGAGGGAGCAATTAATTTTTGGGTGATGAATATCTGTGTTCTGAACATATCTAAATTCAGACTCAGAAGAAAACATTTCCCTGTCTACTAAAAATAGTGATGCAGCCATGTATCCATTGCTTCAGGTGGGTTATTAGGGAGAATACAAGCAAAGGCAATACTGTTGTATCAAAGGCTACCTACAGGACCAGGAAGAAAGTGAGGCAGAGAGGATCTGAAGAACACATCCCCTGCAGCAGACTTCCATGTTCACACACAGTCTTGTCGCGGGAGTGCTGCTCTCAAGAGAAAGTGGGGAAGAGAGATACCAAGGGAGCCAGTGTTTGCCTTTAGTTGTAGGTAATAAATTGTGTGGGAAATGCCAATTTTCAAAATTCCTCCTTTCTGTGTGATTCAGTGTGAGTGAGACAGAATCGTTGTCGGTGACTCTAAAATCCATCTCAAAGACTCCAAAATCATTAACGTCCAATAATACTGATTTGTTTTGTGTTAAATCTGAGTCCTGTGGGTTCTATAACTCTCTCCTTTGGCAGAAAATTCAATAATTTATTATCACTGAAGGTAAAAGTAGCCTCAGAAATATTTAGCTTAGTTTCAATGCTGTTCACTTTTCAGTCCATAAAATGCTAGTCATGTCCCCATAATTCCTTACTGCAGAGTTAATTAAGTTTCTTGTTTCTGCACTTCGCAACTTGACTATGTTTTTGTTAGAGGTCTAGTGGGAATTCTCATTACTTTTAGTCTTCACTTTATGGGAGCAATCTATGTTTAAAAATTACAAAATGGAGACTCACATGCCAGTAATGTTATAATACCCTGTAGTCCTTTTTTTTTTCTAACTTACTTGTTTTAATGAGAAAAAAAAAAGACAGGCAACATTGAAAACTGACAGATTTTATTTTATATTCTTAAATCTGTTTCCTGGAAGTTTGCAACTTAAAAATAATGGTTGTGCTGATTTTTTAGTCACAGGAAGCTTTATATCCAAATATGTTCTTTGTGGATGACTGAGACACTCAGTTGTCCAGCAGTGAGGAATCCCACGATACCAGGATACCCACTGGGGAAGGTTCATGGAACACAGCAGCAGGAAGTTTCTTTGAGACAGAGAGTGGGGAGTTGCATTTTTAATGGGCTCAGAGTACAAAGAGAACGTGAGCTCCTTAGTTTAAGGGAGTAGTCCAACTTGGACGAACACTTTGAGTTTGTTAAATGTAGACAGTGTAAAGTTTTTTTTTTAATTTATTTACCTTACTGTTTATTTCTCTGCAAGAGTGTCTCTGTGTGGGCTTGTGTGCGCGTGTGCGGGTACCTGTCGAGGCCAGAACAGTGTTGGATCTGTTGGAGCTGAATGGGTTGCAGTGAGCTGTGTGGATGGGTGCTGGAGACTGTCTTTAGGTCTTCAGCTCTCCTAACTGCTAAGCCACCCATCGAACCCCACAAGACCCAGGTGATGGTGTGGGTTCAGGCTGACACTGTGTACTCAGCCTAACCCGGGGGGAGGGGACGGTCCAGATTGCAGATTTCTCTCTGTTAATGAACTTGGAAATTAGGGGCCCTTTCTGTGAGAACAGCATATTGGCAAAACAGATGTTAAATCCGACAGAGCTAATGGCTCGTTCTAAATGTGCTGTAAATGGTAATAAATATCACTATAGAGACCGGTCCTTGGTCTTCTGTCACGCCTTAGTATTTCCTAAGATCCCCCACATTGTCCCCTACCTTGCTCTGTTTATACTTTAGACCTCCTTATTCCTGATTGGATACCCTGGAAGGTGAACCCAGGTACAGCCTGGCTGAGTCAGATTGTCTCTCTTAAGATTTAGATCTCCTCTCCCCTCCCCTCCCTTCCCTCCCCTCCACCCTCCCCTCCCCTCTCCCCTCTCTTCCCCTCCCCTCTCCTCTCTTCTCCCCTCCCATCACATCTGCTCCTCCCCCCTTCCCCTCTCCCCTCCTCCCCTCCCCTCCACCCTCCCCTCCCTCTCCCCCCTCCTTCCCCCTCCCTCCCTCCCCTCTCCCCCCTCTTCCCCCCCTCCCCTCCCTCTCCCCTCCCATCACATCTGCTCCTCCCCTTCCCTCTCCCCCCCTCCCTCCTCCCCTCTCCCCTCCCATTTGTTCCTCTCCTCTCCCCTCTCCCCCTGTCCTCTCCACCCCAATCCCTGACTCTCTCTCCTTCCTGCCTGCCTCTACCTCCCTTCTTTTCTTTCCTTTCCTGTTCTTTGTTTGTTTTTATGCTTTTGAGACAGAGTTTTCCTGAATCTCCGTAGCCCTCACTGGTTCAAGCCAGATTGGCCTTGAACTCCTAGCAATCCTCCTGCCTCAACCTGTTTAACCATGTTTCCTCCTCTCCTTCCCTTCCTTCTGCTCACCTTGTTGGGGGATGAGACCCAGATCCTTCAAGAGTCTAAGTAAACAGCCCACCACTGACCGGACAGACTCCCCTTGGCATTTCTAAAGCTGTGAGCAGAAGCACCCAATGTGGACTGCTGCCGGTACCGAACTGAGAGGGTTAGGAGGATGGGGGCCTCAGGAAGATATGACATCCCGCAATGATGGCTATGTTAAGTAGGCTCTTAATTCCTGTGGCAGAGTATGTGACGTAAATAGTTTAAAGAAGGGAGGATTTATTTCCGACTCACAGAAAGGTATCGTCTTATCACGCCCGGGGTCTGGGGGAGGGGCCAGGTAAAAATGAACCAGAGCAGCTCACAACACAGGGGCGTCCGGATCAAGAATCCATTGACCCAGAGAGACAGAGACAGAGGGTGGAGAGGGATGGGTGGTCGTGGTGGTGGTAGTGGATGGCACAGGGGGAGAGATGTGGAGGGGGACTCGAAGATGACAATGACAACATGGACATGGGATGGGACATGCACATTCACAGAGAGGGCAGGGAAGCAACAGGCAGATACAGACACAGAGACATATTGAGACAGATTGAGTGAGCGCGTGTGAACCTCTGCTTGCTCCTGATGCCCGCCCCTGCTACCCCTTTTCCACTCAGACAGATCGTCTGCCTCTTAGTCCGTCTTACAGACCTTTCTAATCTCCTAGGAGCATCCAGTGAGACAAGCAAGATCACCCATTAAATCAAGAGTCAGAAAAGCGAGAGGAAGGAAGGTAGATGTGGAGAGGGGTCAGAATGGGACTGACCTTTGACTTGGCTTGAAGACCTGACCCACTTCCCCTGCTCTCTGAAGAAATGCTTGCTCTTGGTGTCTGACACTTCCGGTTCTGAGTGGGTTTCGCGAGCATTTGTTTGCGGTCCTGGTTTTGGCTGGGGCCCTCTCTCTTCTCATAAACATTCACGCTGTTTGCTTGCCTGGGATAGCCTGCTTTTAAATATTCACTGCTAACAACAGTCTGGTCAAGTCGGAAGTGGAGTCAATACTGTTTCGACTTCCTTTGTAAAATCATACTGTTCCACGACACTCATAACGGTTATTTGGAGCAGGTGACTATGAGAATATGAGGACGAAGTTGGTGAAACACTGAAGGCGAGCCTTTGGAAGAGATTCACTCAATGACCTTTGACCAAAAGGAACCCAGCCTCTGAACCGGAAGTGTCAGAGACCAACAGCAAGCATTTCTTCAGAGAAATGTGCTGTTATCCACAAGGGCATTGGCTCCAGCCCATCATCTCTGCGAGCTGTGGCTCACAGAATCAGGGAAGGAAAACAGCAGCTCATGAAGTGGCTGGAAAACAATTCAGTCAGGGGTGGTTACACGCTGCCTCGCCTGGTGCTGGCTACATGTGCAATAGATCAGAGGAGAGCAGTAGGTCAGACCTGAGCTGTTAGAAATGGTGGGATGCAGCAGAAGGGAGTTAGTTAGCCACAGGAGCAGAAGGTGGTCCAGGCTCCAGGCTGAGTGAGGAACGGGGATGTGAGAGGTGGGAGTGGGGGCGTGGAGGATAGGGGGTAGGGGTGGGAGGTGGGGGATGTAAGGGTGGGGAGGAAGGGAGGAGACTCAGGTCTTAATGCTGAATGCCTCTGTGCGGTATAAGGAGGACGCTTCCCACACCCCTCGTCCCGGCTCTGATCCACACGGGCAGACAAAATGCGTCGAAGACATGAAGGCTACCGGAAGGCAAGACACACGCATGAGTAAAGAATGCTGTAAAATGGAGAAAGGAGGCGAAGGAAAAACTGATTGTACCAAGTGTAGTGGAACCAGCTCAGTGAGAAGCCGTGGTTACAACGAGTAATTTGGGGATGAGGTTGGCCCAGGTTTGGACCAGATGCTAGACAGGAAGCTAGGGAACAGAAGTGGCGTTCGGGCGCGCATGTAGAGGGCAAGAGCTTTCCTCTTCCTGATCTTCCATTTTGTTTCACCCTCCTGAACCTTCTCTGGAAATTGTAAACGGAAGGGCAGCAGTAAGAACAACAGAGCAGGGTCCATGCCCGCTACACACTTGAAGGCCAGTCCCCAGCACCGTAGCCAAGGAGGTAGGAAGCAGGCAGGCTAGAGTCAAAGTGGCAGGAAGTCACAGTGAGCCAGAGAGGAAGGAAATAGGAAGCCTTGGAATCTGGATGGTGGACTCATTGAGAGGTGAACTGAACTTGGAAAGGAACAGGAGAAGATAACAGAAGGTGCCAGAGAAGAAGGCAGATGGAGAAGCTAACACAATGATGCTCAACCTGTGGGTTGTGACCCCTTTTGGGTAGAATGACCCTTCGGAGGGGTCACCCAAGACCATCTACGTATCAAATAGTTACATTATGATTCGTAACAGCAACAAAATTACAGTTAATGAAGTAGCAACAAAAATTGATGCTCTGGTTGAGGGTCCGCGCAACATGAGGAGCTGTATTAAAGGGTCATAGGGTGAGAAAGGCTGGGGACCACTGTGCTAAGGGGTGGGGACAAAGATGGGGAAAGAGACAGCCAGGTTCCTGCCTTCTGGGTCTTAGTCAACACTTCCCATCATACCTTCTAGTGCCCCCCCGCCCCAGGCTAGATTTCCAGCCCTGGAACTCTTTGGAAGAGTGAGTGTGGACTTTCTAGCACATTCTGCAGCTCTCTCGTTTGCAATGGCACTGTTTGCAATGGCCTCGGTGAGTGGCACAAGGGATCTTGTTCTAGTCTGACTCCTGGGTGTTCCTTCTTGACGCACAGCTGTCCTTTTCCCTTCAGATATTAGCCACCTTTTTATGTTATTTCTGACATCTCATCATTTCTTGCTTAGGAAGGAAGCCTGCCTCCCGAGGGGTTCTATTAAATCGACTTGACTGTCAGGCACCGCTGAAGAGCTACAACAAGGAAGAAGGCAGATTGCATTCATCTCCCCGGCTCTTCATGTCCAGGTATGCGTTTTGGTTTCTGCTTCCAAATTAAGTCTCTGCAGGTTTGACGTGGTCAGCTCGGCTTCTGTTCCTTAAAAAACACTCAGCAGCTGGAGCTGATTCAGGTAAGTCGAGGCTTCAGCAGCCTCGAGGCTGGCCCAGACGGACCACCGCAGTCATCAGTAACCACATCCGTCTCAATCCAAGCCGAGCTTGTTGAAACATCTAGCGGAAGCCCACATTTGCTGTACATGAGTAATGGATGGGACAATAACGGTGGGCTATAATGAAAAATGAACTTATGAGCCTCCGATTGTGAGTTTATGCATACGCAGGGTTGTGTCGTAGTTAAGCACCTCGGTGAGAAAACCCCATATATAAACAGTTGAGGAGAAGAACAAAACGACTTCTTATCTTTGAAGATGGCCGCGACTTACTTGTCAAAGATCTAAAATTTCTTAGGAACTAAATATGGAAAAACCATCCACCAGACCAAATGACCTTTAAAAACAGATTTACTTTATCTTCAGTTGCGCGTACCCTTGCAGGTGTGTGTGAATGTGCACGGTACTGGTGAGAGCCAGCTGCCTTGGGCCCCTTGGAGCTAGAGTTTCAAGTGGTTGTCAGCTGTCTGAGCGGGAAGCTGGGATCCGAACTCAGGTCTGAAGAAAAGGTAGCATCTGCTCTTTATATACTGAGCCATCTAGCCCCATGGAGCAAATGCTCTAAAGTAAACTCTAGAATGCAATTATGACTGTTGATGTTTGCCCAGGGCTACCAGGTCTCTGGATAGCATAGCTGTCTCCATCTGTTGCTTCTGGTAACTACAGGCCATTACTACTCACCGTGACCCTGTAAGCCCTGCTCCGTGTCTTTCTTCTTCCTGTTATAATCTTCCACCTTTAATACCATCCTGCCTAAAAGATTAATAAATCTGTGTAGCCTAGGCTATGTGTCATGCATGCTCAGGCCAACCTCAGTTGTCACACATGGACATGCTGTCCCTCACATGACCTGAAGCTCACCAGGATTGCTTGTCAGCTCGCCCTAAGGACCCATCTCTCTGCATTTCAGTTGCTGAGATGGAATACAATTTTATGTGTTTGGTTTGGCTATATAATTCGTTAATATAGTCAATCTCAACTTTAGAATTAAAATTTTTTTTTAACTATCAGAATTAGCCTTCAAAGTTTCTATTTTGTCTGAATTAACTAGCCTTGAGGATGTTACCTTTTTTTTTGTACCAGGGATTGAACTCACGGCCTTGTGCATGTAAGACACATGCTCAGCTACATACCCAGAATCCAAAACTTATTTACTGAGCTTAGTGCATGGGTCACAGGCATTGGCCTAGTGAATGAGGGAGCAACAGGTTAGAAAAGGCGTGTTCCTCTTGAAGATAGTGTTCTCTTGCAAAGAGAAGACAGATACACAGTTGGACCATGGAAAGTGTGAAGACTTGCCTGTGTTTACCTATTTAGCATGTGTGATATCTACAGGAATATTTGATAATAGAAAAGGATTTACATTACGGATTACATTCATACTAATGAAAAGATTGTTTCCCAGTGGGAAAAATGGCCATCAAGGGAACACTAGAAAGGCAGATCTTCAGACACGTGTTAAAATGCGCATGGAATTGAGGGAACAACCCAGGCCTTCCTCTGAGATTTTGACCTTGCAGAAGTGAAAGGAATGTATCTTTCATGAACATCAGACACTTCTGGGTAAACTAAGAAGGGTGGCTATGCACCCAGGGTTCTGACTGACTCCAGCCCGATTAGGCACGTGGTTTGAAATGTCTCCTATGGGCTCATGCTTTTGACCATTTAGTCCCTAGCAGGTGACACTGTTTGGGAAAGTTAAAGGGCCTGCAGCTGCTGGAGCCTTGCTGACAGAAATACATCACCGGGGACATGTTTTGGGATTGTATATGGTGGCCCCACTTCTATTTTCAGTGTTCTTCAGGATTGCAGAGGCAAGGTGATGGGCCAGCCTTGTACTCCTACCAACATGTGGTACCCATCATGATACACTGTATCACTCTGGACACTTTCTCCCTTAAGTTGCTTTTGTCATGGGGTTTTATCAAGGCAATAGAAATGCAACAAAGATACAACATCACCAGACATAGGTTCACAGGATCAGATTATGGGGAAAGAGAGATGTATAGAGGGTTTCTAAGAAGGCTCTGTAGTTGACCTTGTAGAACAGAGAGATTCCCATAATGTCGTGGAGTGGCAGGGGGTGGAAAAAGTAAAAAAATCAGTGCTTACTTCACAGAAAGCAAAGATGTTGATTTCTCCCTAAACTACAAGCCTCCATCACATAAGCTGCTAAGTCCAGTCATGAAATGCAGTAATCTTCTATTAAAGACTTTCAAGTGTCCCCTTCTGGGCATTTTAAAGATGCTATTCAGATTTTTGCATGGTTCTATTAATTTGTCTTCTTTATTATTGGGCATTCCTATATGATGACTTCTCTAGACCATTCCCAGATTCCAGTTCTGAGAGTTGCAGTCTCTCTGCTAGCTAAATGAGGCTTTCTACAGAGGGATGGGTTTAATTTAAGCCACAGAGGCTTAGAAGGTCTCCTTCCCATCACAATTATAAGAATTATATTTAATATGTGTGCAACAGATATTCACATCTTGTTGGGAAAACAATTCCCTTTGCACAGAATAAAAAAATGACTGCAAATATTTTATTATATTGGATATTTATTCTTTCTCAAGTCCCAGTAGTATCACGTTCCTCAAAAAATAATCCTGATTATCACTAGATATTCTTTACTTATTCGATTCTCAACCACTTGATACAACTTTTAATTATTTTTGACTTTGTGTATGGGAGGGCTTAGATAGGCTCATTCATTCTGAACCTTTTTAGATAATAGAATTTCCAGGATCACTGTCAGAAATCTGGTTAGTGAAGCATCTGGTGACATCTCATCACGCAAAGACTCATTTCAACAAATACAATTATACATGAGAAACTGGATCCAGATCTAAAGTATAACAGAGACTTCAAATCTTTTTTTATACTAAGGTAATGTTTGAATAAAATATAAAATAGGGTTCTTTCTGTCGTGCCTTTCAAAGCTCATTTTCTGGATATATTGGTTTTCTTTACTCATGCAGTGTGTTGGCTCCCTTTAATTGTTGGCTTGGCACAGCCTAGAATCACCTGGGAAGCGAGTTTTGATTAGGGGCTATCTGCATTGAGTTGGCCTATGAGCTTGTTTGAGAGTGATTGGCTTAATTGAATTAGTGGATTTGAGAAGATCTAGCCTACTGTGGGTGGCAGTATTCCCTAGGCAGGAGGCCCTGAACTATGTAAACAAGAAATCAAGCTTAGTGTAAGGAACCAAGCAAGCAAGGAACCAAGCAAGGGCGCACAGGCCCACTTCTCTCTGAGCTTGTGGATACAATGTGACCAGCTCTCTGAACATCCCACCCCAGTGATCCCTCTAAAGTGACGCACAATAAATATCCTGTCACTGTGAGCTGAATTTACCCCTTCTCTCCTAATTTGGACTGGTTATATTTTGGGTGATAATGTGTCTAGCGTAAAGACAATGTAGCGTTTAAGGTGCCTAAAAAGAAGTGGACGTCCTCACTGAGATACCTAGAAAGTGCTATCGTTTTATGGTTAAAGGAGACATACAACCAGCAGACATTTCTTCTTCTTTCTCTTTCTCTCCTCCTCGTCGTCATCGTTGTCGTCATCAACAACGGTCCTTCCTTGCTTTCCTGTCTGTATGAAGAAAGATGAGAAAGTTGAGAAGGCTCATGATGGCCCTGGATTTTCTGTGCCAACATAGAGAAGGCACCCAGGGGATTTATTGCTGTAAGACATGGAGAGAATTTTACTTGTTTAATCTGTTATTTGCTAAGTATCATGCTACACAGAGCCAAATCTACCCACCCTCAGCAAACTCTTGACCAATAAATCAGGGAACAGCCCAGTGCGTTCCATCTCTGCGAGATGAGGTAGTATAAGGGTTAGTGAGAAGGAGAGGTTTGCAACACATGTATATTCGCTCTCCGTGGGTCAGCCATCTTTAGAGAAATGAGGTAACCATCCAAGGAAACACTCACTTTTGTCTCAATATTTAAATCTAAAAAAAAAAAAAAAATCAGGTTACTATTAGACCCATCAGAAGAAGTTTGTAGTGGTAGTAACGATTGACCTATTTGAAATGCTAACTTAATCATTTCACTGCCCATTTTGATCAAATAGTGATTTTGAATGGCCTAGAGCTGAAGAAGACACAGTATAATAGTCAAGTAAAAACAAAATAGGAAGCCAGGCACGGTGGATGCTCGCCTGTATTCTTATTAGAGAAAGAGAAAGAAAGGCTGTAGATTTGTGTGAGGAAGAGAGTCGGGGAGGATCTGGGAGGAGTTGAGAAAGGGGATCCTGTAATCAGAATATATTGTATGAAAAAAAAATCACATTTTAATTAGAAAATAAACCAAAAAGAGAAAGCATACTGTGTTAGTTGCTTTTTTCCTTCCTGTGACAAAGTACCTTGACACATTTTGAGATTTTATTATGTATTTATTTGTTTTGTTGTTTGTTTGTGTGTTGACATAGGGCCTTTCCATGTAGCTCTGGCTGTACGGGGTCTCACTGTGTTAGCCAGGCTGGCTCACAGAGACCTGCCTGCCTCTGCCTCCCAAGTGCTGGGACTAAAGGCACGCACCATCTTATTTTTGCTCACCGTCCGAGAGCGGAGCCTGAGGAAGCTGAGCCAGGGAGCTGGAGGCAGGCAGCTGGTCCTCTTGCTGCATCCCCAGTGAGGAGGCAGAGAGGGATGCTGGTACTCAGCTCACTTTCACCTCTACATTCAGTTGAAAGGATTCAGTTGAAAGGATAGTGCAGGCCATGTTCAGGCTGGACCTCTGCTCTTTCGTTAACTTGCTAGGAAACATTCTCTGAGGAGTGTGTGTTTCCATGGTGATTCTGCATCCCGTCAAGCTGAGGCCGAGGACTGAACATCACAAGCACAGTCTAGTCACCTCGTGGACCATCTCAGAGGTGGGTGGAATTTCAACGTGATGGACAGATCTTGATGGCCACAGTGAAAAAGGGGCAGCCTTCAGCAGTGTGACAGTGGCTTATTATTAGGTGCATGATAATGTGTTACCTGGTGGGGGGAGGGGTCACAAGAGCAGCCATGTTGTCTGTGCCATGGACTTGGTCTAGACCAGAGGTTCTCCACCCATGGCTATGACCTTTTGGGGTTGACTGACTCTTTCACAGGGGTCACCTGAGACCCTTGGAGAACAAAGATATTTGTAGTATAATTCCTAACAGTAGCAAAATCACAGTTATGAAGTAACAGTGAAGATAATTTTATGGTTGGGGGGGGCAGCACAACACAAGGAACTGTGTTAAAAGGTCACAGCAGGGGTTGGGGATTTAGCTCAGTGGTAGAGCACTTGCCTAGGAAGCGCAAGGCCCTGGGTTGGGTCCCCAGCTCCAAAAAAAAAACCAAAAAAAAAAAAAAAAAAAAAGGTCACAGCATTAGGAAGGCTGAGAACCACAGGTCTAGACAGAAAAAAACAAAACTTAGGGGGTTTGTTTGTTTTGTCTGTTTTTTATGTGAACAAGAAGAATAAAGGCATGGGAGATTTTTTGGGGGACGGGGGCACGTGACTCCAGATGACGTTCTGCACATGAAAGTCTGCAGTCTGACCACTTCATGCTCAAGTACCAGGAGACTGTCTCTGAGTTGAATGGAGTTGCCTTCCTTTCTACATCCATGTTTGTTTGTTTGTATAAAATACAGCCCTCAGATCTTCCCTTACTGGAAGTTTGCTCTCATGTAGTGTTGTGCTTTTGAGGTACTCCAATGCATTACAAGAAAGTCCAGAAGAAAACTCGAGCTGGAGAGATGGCTTAGTGGTTAAGAGCCCCGACTGCTCTTCCAGAGGTCCTGAGTTCAAATCCCAGCAACCACATGGTGGCTCACAACCATCTGTAATGGGATCCAATGCCCTCTTCTGGTGTGTCTGAAGACAGTGACAGTGTACTCATGTACATGAAATACATAAAAGGTATTTTTTTTTCAAAGAAGAAAAATAGGAAAAAAAAGACAACTCTGGAAAAGCTTTTCTCAATGCACTGTGTGGCAGGGCGTATTGAGGCAGAGAAGGACAAATCCCTCTGCTGTAGACAAAGGTTACTTGTCATAAGCTTTCTGGTAAAGTTCCCACGGAACATGCCCTAGAGGAAATAAGGGCTTTCGTGGACCAGAGAGGTAGACTCCACTGAGTGAAGACCTAACGGAATTCGACCTCCATCAACTAACCAGCACCGAGAGTGAAGGGCTGCAGGCTGGCCATGGCAGTGCTGAAACTCTCGGCACTTGGGAGGTGGAGGCAGGAGGATCCCGATTTGAAGGTGGAGCTATGGATCATGTCTCAAACCTCAAACAACAACAAGGAACAAGAAACCGAACTATTCCACACATTTGCTAGATAACCCCGACCAACTCCCTCAAGTACTAAGACATCACACCAAGTCAGGGCTTTGACGAACATGCCTATCATGACTTGTTGAGTGAGGGAAAGGAATAATAATTTCATGCACTTCTTTTCTTAAGGATTGATTTTTATTTTTGCATATATATATGCCAGGGTGGGACATTCCTTTTCCTACCGCTCTTGGGTTTGTCATAGTAACACCTCTCTCTCTCTCTCTCTCTCTCTCTCTCTCTCTCTCTCTCTCTCTATCTATCTATCTATGCAGTCTGTATAGAGTGTGTGAGTGCAGGGGCTCTTGGAGGCCAGAAGAGGGCATTGGATTCCCTGCAGTTGAAATTGCAAGCAGTTGTCAGTCTCTCCGTACCTGGATGCTGGGAATTGAACTTGGGTCTTCTGTAAAGGCATCAAGCTCTCTAAACTCTCGCACTGTCTCTGCGGCCCCAGAACCTCTGTTCTCCTAGTGGATAAAATCGCTGCCGTGATTCATGCACTTTGCCTCGAGGCCAGGGTGGAGCATTCCTTTTCCTACCGCTCTTGGGTTTGTCATAGTAACACCTCTTTATAGCCTGCTGCTGTTGCCAACCTGAAACTCAAAGGCAACTGCCGTTCTTGGAATGGTGAGTAAAATGGGATCTATCAAGCTCTGACCGAAGGTTCTGGCTGAGTGACAGCCACGAGATCGTCGAAGATGAACCAAACTGGGAGTATTATACAACACCAGTTAAGTATTAAGGTCTCGGTTTTGGTCTTAGAAGTGGGCTCATTTTTGTCTCCTCTAGAACCTGTAGCTTTGTAGAGTTCTGAAAGAGAGGGACTTGGCCCCCAAATGTCAGCCAGGAAGACTTTGGCTGTGTGTGTCTTACCACTGCGGGGGAAGCAAGCCTGCATGGCCTGTGCCCGCACACCTCTGAAGCAGTTCATGTTCTCAAACTACTAAAATGTTTAAGCAAGGCTGTACGATCCATTTGTACACTAGGCCTATCGCGTTAGAACACGCCCACATTACAGAAACACCCAAGCATCCGAACTCCAACCCCATGGTGCGAGGAACCAACTGGTGGATTTGAACAAGTCAACTTCTTGCTGGACCTTAAGAACGCAGATGAGCGAGCTAGGACATGAAGACAGTCAGGCACAGAACTACCAATCCCCCGAGGTCTCAGGAATGTGACATCAGAGGTACCCATCAATTGTAGAGATGTAGACCTGGCAGCTTAGCGGTGGGTAAAGTGGCTCTGGTGTGGAGGGACAGATTTTAGCGTTTCACATAGTACAGTGGGAGGCCTTCTTTTTCTTGTATTTTCAAAAGTAGCTAGAAAGAGGGTTTTGAATGTTTCCCAATGCAGAGAAAAAATAAATATTTAAGGTGTTGTTACATGGGTTTCATTGCTGTATGCTGTGTCCACACATTGAAAGACTGTCTTACACATCTACAATGGTCATGTGTTGTTTAAAAGCTTTAAGAGGATGGTCTCTGTGTAATGTCTAAAATCCACGAATCAAGAGGTAATCATGCACTGTTTAAGTCATGTAAGGCTTTAGGGTGAATTAGAGAAAAAAAAAAGTTCAGAGATGAAATGGCGATGTCCGGTCGGGTGGAAGGCGAGGCTGGAATTTGTAGCGCTGAGCATTCTAGGCCGCTTGACTTTTGAGTTCTGATAAACATGGAAGCTAAAAGCATTAGTTTAAAAATATGTTTTTGGACAGAACAAAAAAGAGAATTGAAGAGAGACATGGGAGAGGGGGAGGGGGAGATATCAAGAAAGAAAAGTTCCTGGGGGTGGCAGGGGGGGTGTGGGGCAACAGTTGACAAAGCGAATTACAGAATATACTCAGTGAGACCCAGATGAAACACGGGAGATAAAAGGCTGAGGACAGAGGGGTCCCAGCGAGGCATTCAGAGGAGAAAGGCTGCAACCAGGAAGTCCACACAGTCACAGCTGCTTCCGGGCCCCTGTGCTTCCCCCACAACAAAGCCGCTTCTGTCTGGAGAAACCACAAGAGCGGGGCAGGCAGTAGAAAGCCTTTAATTGGGGTGGAGAACTGGTGGCCCTGTGAACTCTAGATGCCTCACAACAGGCTGGGGCATGCTTTGCCCTTCCTGCCTTCTTGGCCACCAGCTTGATGACCACGCTCTTCAGGGCTCTCAACAGGCATTGTTGGCTTCTAACTTGCAGCCTCTGGACCAACCTTCTTCCTTTCTCGGCTCCATCCCAAACTCCCCATGGAGCAGTTTTCCAAGGCCTCAACCACCCTCATCTCTGACAAGGGATTTCCTAGCTGGGTGCTGGGTTCTGTGACCTCAGAACAGTATAGTGATTAATTAACTAATTAACAGCCCAATAATAAAACTGGTGGTAACCTGACAGCCAAAGATACAAACGCTCACTGTGAATACCTTTTTTTATCAGTGGCTGTCGAGGGTTTCACTTGGTAGAATGATTATCTGGGCAGTCACCACTGGGAGGGAGGGACCTCAGGACATAGCTCCTTTGTTTTGAGACAGAGTCTCTTAGATAGCTAAGGCTATCCTGGAATTATCTGTATGGCTTAGGCTGGTCTCGAACACTCAATCCTCCTAGCTCAGCCTTCTCCAGTGCTGGAACTAAGGACTGTGCTACTATATCTGGCTTTCACCTTTATTTTATTTATTTTTTTTTCACTTAGGGACAAAGTATTGGGGAATAGACACGATATCTGTAATTCTCAAAAACTTCCTCAACAAAGCAGATTTCTCATGATGCTGGACAAATTTTACTGTCAAAAATGTAAATGAAAATATAGAATTAATATGACAGGCACAAATAGAGATGGGAGATCTATTTGTGCCGTGATTTCACAGTAAATGGCAAAAATAGTTTTCGTGTGTGTGTGTGTGTGTGTGTGTGTGTGTACGCGCACGTGTGCCTCAGTGATTATATTGCAGTGATGAAATACTATGACCACAAAGCAAGTTGGAAAGGAAAGAATTCATTTGGCTTACACTTCCACATTCACGTCACCAAAGGAAGTCAGAACAGGAACTCAAGCAGGGCAGGAACCTGGCGGCAGGAGCTGATGCAGAGGCCATGGAGGGTGCTGCTTACTGGCTTGCTCCTCATGGCTTGCTCAGCCTGCTTTCTTATGGAACCCTGAACCACCAGCCTAGGGATGGCACCACCCACCATGGGCTGGGCCCTTCCATCAATCACTAATTGAGAAAATGCCTTACAGCTGGATCTCATGACACAAAACCAGCCAGAACAGTGTGAAATAATTTCTAAGTTACCTTTTTCTTTTAGTTCTTTTCTTTTCTTGGCATCTCATTCCACGGCTCACAGGCAAGCATCACCACACACTGGAAAATATCTAATAAAAATATTTTAAACTATTTTAGAGAAGAGTGGAGTGAGTATAATTTTGGCTGGTGGTAAAGCTGTTGGGTTTCTGCTACACACACATATACCATCCAAAAAGGTGGTAGAAGGAGTTTTTTATTTCAGTTATAGAAATCACAATCGAAAGATTTGCTAAACCATAGTTAAAGAATTGCAAGAAAGTAGTTTATCAAAAATTGCCAGAATGTGAATTTTCAATAATCTAAAATGCAATTGATTTAATACTCGAAATTTAAACACTAAAAAAGTTTTTAAAGTTTGCACGACTTATATTATGTGAGACATTATCAAATTGAAACTTTAGGGGCAGAAGAGAGGGTTCAGCAGTTAGGAATACTTGCTGCTCTTTCAGAGAACCAGAGTTCAGTGTCTAGCACCCATATTGGGCTGCTCACAACCACCGGCAACTCTAGGGGATCCAGCACCCTCTTCTGGCCGCTGGTAGCACATGTATACATGCGTGTGAATACATGTATACAGACACCCATACATGTAAATAAATTTTTAAAAAAATTCAAAAATTATTTTAGCTGTATTTGTCTAAAATGACTTCCACATTCACAGAGAAATGTAGATTTGCGGCTTAAAGTTAAAGCCATGGTGTGGTGTGCATTTATGTCATTACCAATGGACGGGTCCATGATGCCACGTTGAGACCTGAGTTCACCGGAGTTTCTAAGTGATTGTCACTGTCTCCTTTCTATGATGCGTACTGAAGATGCTTTCGCTCGGTTTGCTGGTGTGTATTCTGCAATGACGTCATGATGGCGTTGCTCGCATTCTTTGATACATTTGTGCTAAGGCTGCGAGTCACAGGCAATTACCAAGGGTGTGTCCTGTGCTAATGTGGGGGTCCTGTGCTCATTGGCTGAGTCGGGGGTGAGGCTTAGCAGGCTTCCTGAGCTCTGTTCTGTTAACTCTGATCTTGTCTGAGAACAGAAAGAATGCAGCATGTCCCATGTCCAATGATCAGAGACAATCAAGGAAGTGTGATTTACATTTGGTCCATGACATCACACTGCATGTAAATGAGCTGAATTTGAAGCCCCAGGAAATAGTCTGGGGCTTAGACAGTTGTGAAAATCAATATTGAAACCGAAACTTTGATAATACAAAAATAACTGTTTTGTATATTTTTACAGTATGCTAAGGGCGCAGAATGTTTTCGTGAAAGCTGCCCACCAAAAATACAAGGAGAAAATTTAAAGTATGCGGATGTTGATACGTTTAGTACTGTACTTCGTTAAATACCTTAAAATTTGGCGTGAATAACCTTGAGTGAACGTAGAAGGGAATGACTGTATCTCATCGGAACAAAAGTCGTTTTGAAATTGGAAATGCCGACTTAAAATTTAAAAGCCAGAGCTTACTTTGTTTTACAGGGAACTTACTTATGAAGGCGGGTGGAGATATTTAAGGCTTATGAAATGCAGTATGGGAGAACTTAGTATGTTTGAAATAGTTTGGGTATAAGAATCTACTTTCTCCTTCTGTAAGGCAAAGGACACTGTCGTTAGGACAAAAGGGCAACCAACAGATTGGGAAAAGCTCTTTACCAGTTCTACATCTGTTAGAGGGCTAATATCAAAAATATACAAAGAACACACGGAGTTAGACAGCAGGGAGACAAATATCCCTATTAAAAATGGAGTACAGAGCTAAACAAAGAATTCACAGCTGAGGAATGCCGAATGGCTGAGAAGCACCTAAAGAAATGTTCAACATCTTTAGTCATAAGGGAAATGCAAATCAAAACAACCCTGAGATTTCACCTCACACCAGTCAGAATGGCTAAGATCAAAAACTCAGGCGACAGCAAATGCTGGCGAGGATGTGGAGAAAGAGGAACACTCCTCCATTGTTGGTGGGATTGCAGACTGGTACAACCATTCTGGAAATCAGTCTGGAGGTTCCTCAGAAAATTGGACATTGAACTACCTGAGTACCCAGCTATACCTCTCTTGGGCATATACCCAAAAGATGCCCCAACATACAACAAAGACACGTGCTCCACTATGTTCATAGCAGCCTTATTTATAATAGCCAGAAGCTGGAAAGAACCCAGATGCCCTTCAACAGAGGAATGGATACAGAAAATGTGGTACATCTACACAATGGAACACTACTTAGCTATCAAAAACAATGACTTCATAAAATTCATAGGCAAATGGATGGAACTAGAAAATATCATCCTGAGTGAGGTAACCCAATCACAGAAAAACACACGTAGTATGCACTCACTGATAAGTGGATATTAGCCCAAATTTTCATGGTAATTTTAAAATGAAATTTTAGTTTGGCAAGCAAAGGAATCTGTAATTTTTAAAAATAGCTGGTTATGTGTTGAGATTATGTTTTGGACATATTGAGCTAAATGAAACATGCTACAGTTAATTTCACCTACTTCTTTTTGAAACTAATAAAATATGAAAGCCAGAAAAATTTAAGTCCTATATGTAGCTCACATATATTTCTGTTGGAAAAAAGATGCTAGGACCATGAGTTTCTCGTTATAAATAAAATTCTCTGAATCACTGCCAATTGCCACGGGATGTCAGATTTTCTGCCAGTCATTTGTGTCTTCTTCCTGTTAAAACGGGGGACATCTATTGGTGCGGTGCCCAATCGATGTTCAAGGTTTAGTCTGGCCACACCACTTAGCTTGTCAATACAGGATCTGAACTGGTGATTTGGGACCATTTACTTCAACCAACTGAGATGAACCCTGACAGCCAGGAAGCACGTACAACTGGATTTTGTTAGTCAATATTGAGGTGGACCCAGAAATCTTGATGGGATAAAACCACAGCCAGATTCATTGTCCAAGTCCCCAGGAGAGAACATAGACCAACTAGGATTTTGTCCCAAGAGGGACAAACCAGAAGTTGTTCCTGCATAAATTCAGGGGAAAGAATAATCTGGAAGTTTCTGTCTTCTCCTAATCATGTTTCCTATATTCTCTTTGAATCTCTGATGTCTTTTTGTTTTATTTTGTTTTGTTTTGAAGGTAATTTATTTATTTTTATTTTATGCGCATTGGTGTTTTGTCTGAATGTGTTTTGTGAAGGTGTCAGATGCCCTGAAACTTAAGTCACAGATAGTTCTGCCATGCGGATGGTGGGAATTGAACCCTGGTCCTCTGGAAGAACAGCAAGTGATCCAATAACCGCTGACCCATCTCTCCACCCACGGATCTGTGATGTCTTATACAGAGAAATTTGGGGGCTTTCTTTGGTGGATCTAGATAAGTCGTCCCGTTGCTTACTGAATACAAGACTTTGTATTCAGTATAAAGTATAAAGTACACTAGTATAAAGTCTTCTAGTTCCATATTATGAATTAGGTCAGTCGGGCCCTAAAAACCCTTCAAGAGCCAAAATTCTACATTTCTATGTTGTCCTGGCATCAACTGAGAACCGAATCTGACACTTTGGGAAATACATTGAAAATCTCGACATCATGACATCATCCTTCTATTACTGAGAACCTCACAACGCGTATACTACATTTTGATCACCCCTCACTCTTGCCCTCCCGTTTCTGCTCTGTCTTCCTACCCCTAGCCCTCCCAATTTCAATCTTCAGTGTTTTTAAAGGCACAGAGTCCGTTAGTCCTACTTCAATGGATGTGGGAGTAGGACCACCTTCTGGAGCATAGGTAGCTCCTTAGGGCCTGCATCCTGAAGAAAATGGACCTGACCCGCAGGCACTAATTGCTAGTAACTCCTCAGCTAGGGGGAGGGAACTGAATGGGATTCAAGAGTGTTATTTTATTTCCCACTTGTCTGAAGAGTGGATACATTTGTGCAGTTATATCCAGGGAGCTGCTGTTACATTTTCCTTGTAGCAAAACTAACAAAAGGAGGGGTTAGGAATGAGGTCATGTTGCTGTTCACTCTTATTTGTAAGTGTGAATCTTAAAAATGGACATAATGCTTGTAGAACAGCATCATGGACCGTTTGATAAAGCCGCCACATGCATCCGTGATAACTTTCAGTGGTGTTTGTTCGAAGAGGAAAACTCTCTCTCTCTCCAGGGTCGACGGTCTTTATGCTAATTTCCTGCACCTTGCTGTACACAATTATTACAGGGCATGTGGAGGATCCACTGCCGCGATGAAGAAAAATTATTCCAAATGATTATTGATGAGTTAATCAAGGTAACCACGTCAGCTTTCTTTACCCACTAATGGTCACGTCGACAGCGTTCCGCAGTTATCAGGACAAAAGAGCCAAATGCTAATGAGCCCGCTAATCAGATCTTAATGGAGAACGGTGAAAAATCTGCTTTTTAAAGAAGAGTTCACAGTTTTCATAATCACTACAGCGGTCAGTGAGTCCCACGATTCCTCATATTTCATAATGTGTGTCTGCCGTTCTTTCTCCATTTCAACGAGAGTTAGGCTTCCGTAATGGAGGACAGAGGAGAGGTGAATGGAGAAGGACTACTCTCTTTCAGCCACGACTCGTTTGACAGTTGTTCTATTCATTTAGAAACTCACTGGGGATAGAGAGATGGCTCAAGAGCTAAAAGCTCCATGAGTTTGGATCCTAGTACACTGTGCATAGCCATGTGTGTGCACTCTTGGCATGCAGGCGCTGTGTGGACAGGACAGGAGTGGCACTGGGATTTTTTTTTTTTTTGGCCCCAAATTGCAAGTTCCAAGTACAGTGAGAGACTCTGCCTCAAAAGAACAAGGCAGAGAATGATAGAGGAGGACTCCAAATGTTCATGTGTCTGGGGACATGTGTATCCCCACACACCACACACACACACACACACACACACACACACACACACACACACACACACACACACACACACACACACACACACACACACACACACCCTCTAAAACTATCCCTTCGTGCTTTTTCCTTTATCCTCATCATTTCAGTTGGATTTGATAAACTGAATTATTTTCTCTTAAGACTGATTTGATTTTATGTGGATGTTTTACATGGATGTTTTATCTGCATGTGCACCTATCTGTACAGCAGAGGAGCTCATCCGACCCTAGGAGACTACAGTTATAGACAGCTGTGAGACACAATATGGTGCCTGGGAATTGAACTCAGGACCTCTGTAAGAGCAGTTGGTGCTCTTAACCACTGAGACATCTCTCTAGACCGGTAGATTTATTTTTCTTAAAACAAATATACATTTTCTACTTACTCTTTGAGATGTTTGTGCATGTGTACAATGTGTTTTGATCATATATCTATCCTCTATTTTCCTCTTCTGATTCTCCCTGGGCTTGTTCTAATACATCCCCCTTCCAAAAACCATTCATGTCCTTTTCTGTGTTTGTAGTAAACTTACTTAGGTTGGTTTGTGCTGCCTGCATGTTCACAGCTGTGGGGCCATTCATTGGAGCATAGCCAATACCCTCAAAGGAAAGCGCTCTCTCTCTCTCTCTCTCTCTCCTCTCTCGTCCTCTTCCCTCTCTCAGTGTGTATCTCAGCAGCATTAATGACAATTCCTCTACAAGTGGGACCTAGTAAGCCTGTCTTTTTTGCATGCCGGGATGGTGGCTGCTTGACCTTGTTCAGATAACCACAGTTCTTGTTGAGTTCATGAGCACAATTACCATGTCATGTTCCGAATCCAGTATTTTGCAGCACTACCTATATTCTTTCTGTGCCCTCTTCCATGATGCTGTCTGAGCCTTGCGGGGGGTGGGGGGGGGGATGACAGACATGTGCCATTTAGAGCTGAGCTCTTATAGCCACTTATTCTCAGTGCTTGGAGCAGCTATGTGTTAACCAAGACGATCTTATCAATGGAAGCTAAGGCTGCCTTTGCAATATTATTGTAATTATACTTATATAACTTATATAGATCTTTGGATTCTGATGCCTTATTACTATGATGACATGCAGAGGTGACATTAGAAAGTTATGGATATAGTTTCATAGTTTGTAGTATGTGCCCTTGTTACTCTGATACCATAATATGTTCTAGGGCATGACAACTGGTTTGAAAATATTCAAGTGTTAATAGGTTGGCCTTGGAATTTGTAAGATAGCAACAGAAGAGAGTGTTCTAATCATACTGTGCTGTGACCAGGGTGACATAGTCAGATTCTTTTGGTATGCAAATTGTGAAACAGGGGAGTAGAAGAGAGGGAAGGCAGCGTGCAGAATCCCCGGGTAGCAGAAATCTTCGATACACGAGAGGCACATGAGGTGAATGTGGGAAGGAGTGAGTAGTAAGAGAAGCAAATCTCTGCCGAGCCATGAGGATGGAAGCCTTGTTGTCTGGTGAAACCACTCAGGTACCATCCCCTCTTGCTGGACCGGTGCTCAGATTAAAGGAGCTTGATGCTCTTCTAGAGGACCTGGCCTTAGTTCCTAGTTTGCACATCATCAGATGGCTCACAACATCTGAAATTTAGCTTCTAGAGCACTGACCCCATACATGCATGGCTCGCTCTCTCTCTCTCTCTCTCTCTCTCTCTCTCTCTCTCTCTCTCTCTCTCTCTCTCCCCCCCCCATTCTTACACATACACATATAACCTTAAAATAATAAAACTAGCTTTATTATTCCATTTGTGTGTCTTTTAGCTTTATTATTTTTAAAAGCACGTGTGCTTTCACACATGAGCGCATGTGTGTGCCTTTTGGAGGCCAGAGCAAGCATCATTCTCTGGAGCTGGAGTAACACACAGTTGTGAGCTGCCTGCCTGACCTCGGCGGTGGGAACCGAACCCAGGTCCTCTGCAAGAGAAGTTGTGCCCTCTTAGAGGCTATGCCATTTCTCCAGCTTCCTGCAATGTTTGTTTTTCTAAACTAGTGTTTTAAAAGTATGTCCTAGAAGTCTGTCGGAGTTCAAAAGGCCCTTCGTGAAGGAAGAGGGGCACACCAGGGGACAACACAGAGGACTCCATAAGTAGCGTCCGTTGAATACCATTTTAAAACACGAGGAGTCTAAGATGTCTTTCCACCTTCTAGACTCTCTGCCTTGCATCTTGGCAAACCACTGTGAGATGAAATGAGAACTGCAAACATCTACGTGACTTTGCTATCTTGTTTCTCCAGGGACCTTCTCTTTGGTTCTTCCATGCTACCGCCCAAGGCTCCAATCAAGCGGCTGCTGAGACCTCCAGGAAAGCTTTACAAGCTATGCTTCTTCCCGCATCACTCCTCACAATCAGCATACTACCAGGACAGGCTTCTGGGGACATCTGTATTTCTCCAGAAATCTGAGGAAACTCCCCCAGCAATTCTCCAATTACACACCAGAGCCTTTACATTCCTCAGACAAAGCAGGCTCTGACTGCCTGTGGGGGCAGCGAGTGGGTGAGAGACAGGTAGATCGGGTAGCACGAGATTCCACAGGGATGGAACACTCCTTCCTGATGTGCACTTGTGTCTACAATTGACTCTGGAGCATCCTCGTTCTTGTACCGTGCTCATAAGGCTGAGGCATCGTAGGCTACATTTAAAAGATAGAGGGCCTGGAGAGATGGGCATGAGGTAAAGAGCACTGTTCCAGGAGATCAGACACTTTTGTTTGGCGTCTGTGAGTCCTAGGCATGCACAAGGTACACATAGACACTGGCAAAACAGAACAAGAATAAATAAATAAAAACACATTTTAGAAATAGTAATTTAGAGCAACAATAAAAGAAATACATAAAAAATTAGATAGATCTTAAAAAAAAAATAAACCCAATCAAAAAGAGATTACTTTTGATTAGAGTGATTAGTCCAAATGAAGCATATGCCCCAAGTGACGTGACTTCTCCAGCAAGGCTGAACCTCTGCATAAACGCTCCAAATAGCGCCACCAACTGGGGACCAAGTGTTACAGCCTGAGCCTATGGGGGACATTTCTCTTTCAAACTACCACATTCCACTCCCTGGCCCCTATAAGCTCATGGCCCCTATAGGCTCATGGCCCCTATAGGCTCATGTAAAACACACTTACTCCAACTTTAACAAACCCTCAGAGTCTTTCACAGTCTCACAACGTCCTGAAGTCTAAAACCTAAATCTCTCTTCTAAGACTCAAGGCAACCTCTTAATTGAAACCCCCTGTAAAAATGAAAATTCAAACCACACACTTCCAACATACAGGGCATGGAATATATATCGTTACCCCAAAAGGGAGGAATGGAGGCACCCTGAGGAAATACTGCACCAAAGCAAGACAACCCCATCAGGGCAGAATCCAAATCAAGCTCTGTGCCCCATGTGTGGGATTTTAATTTCAAAGGCTCCGCCCTTCCAGCGTCCATGGCAAGTACTTACCCAGTGGGCCCTGGGTAAAAACCACTCAGTATCTGTTTTGTTGTTGTTGTTTTGCTTTTATGTTTATTTTGTGAGTACATGTGTGCCCTGAGGGTGCTATGGTGCGTGTATAGAGATCAAAGAAAAACGTAACAGGTCTTTTTACTATTTGTGGGTTCTTTCTGCTTTCCCTCTTCTTCCGCCCTTTCAACACCTCAACACTAGGTAGAAGAGAGAAAAAGATACAGGAGAAAGGGGGCGACTATATTGTTAGACTGATTCTTGATGATTGGGGGGGGTGTCAAGTTCCTTGGGACAGGTTTGATCTTTGCTGGAAGGATGTCTAACTTCTTCTAGTCATTTTGTACATGACTACTTGACAAACAGCAACCAAAAGCACCCAACCACCAGCCACCAGCCACCAGCCACCAGCCACCAGCCACCAATCACCAACCATCAGCCACCAACCACCAACCAGCAACCAACTACCAGCCACCAACCACCAACCAGCCACCAACCACCAACCACCAGCCACCAGCCACCAGCCACCAGCCACCAGTCACCAGCCACCAGCCACCAACCACCAATCACCAACCACCAATCACCAGCCACCAGCCACCAACCATCAACCAGCCACCAGCCACCAGCCACCAGCCACCAGCCACCAGCCCCTTCTATACACCCTCTGAAAAGTCCCCAGATTCCAAACCTCACACACTCACAGAAACTATCTGCTATTGGCAAAAATCACACCCCTTCTAGAGCAAGAGGCAACAGTCGGCTGCTGTGGACTGTCTGAAGCAACTCCGTATCCCATAGCTGGGATAGAAATCAAAACACGGTCTTAATAATATTTCTTGTTTGTAAAGAAACCAAAAATCCTCACTATGGATAAACTGCAGGAATCATTTCTCTCCTGCTGTGTGGGTTCGGTTATAGAACTCAGGTGTCATCAGGCTCGGTGGCAAGTGCCTCTACCCACTAAGTCATCACGCCAGCCCCCGGACTACCCCTTAACGTGGTCTGTGCAGATCTTAGAGCAGAAGTTTCAAGGCTAACTACTTTCCAATTGCAAATGATGTGAGTTCTCTCAGACGAAGGGCTGACTCCATGGGAGATGTCAGTTCTGAGCTGCCTCAAAAGAAAAAGTCCTCCCAAGTTTTTCTGGGATTGAGTACTCTGCAGCATGAAGGCTATCAACCCCTTCAACGTGCTCAGAAGGGGCAACGGTGAAAGAGAAGTGACAAGAATTGAGGAACATCCACAGAAGACAGAAATGAGCAGAAAGATCAGTCAGGCCCCAGAGGACAGAGCAGCGCTGCGTGTCAAACTTCATAAATGCTAACTAGCTCACTCTCTGACACTAGGAATCTGATGATTTGGAGCCTGATAGGGCAAAAGGGACGGGCAATTTATGCTTGCCCTGAAGTCTCCTTCATTGTTAAGTTTCCTCCATTGCTAAGTCTCCTCCATTTGCTAAGTGGCTTTCTCTCAAACTCATATCTGGATGGTCAGTTGGTTTTCTTCTCATGGACTCATCCTGGATCTTAACCCAGAGCTCAGAGTCTAAAGGGCAAGGGATGGACGCCTCAAGCAATCAATAGTGTGCCGATTTCAGTATGATGGATCAGAGAAGGGGCTCCTGAAAAATGAATCAGAAAGGTAATTGTCTATGCGAGAAAACTAGCAAGCACGGGACGGCCATCGGTGACAGAAATGCTGGTGGAGAGCACCAGCCACCACCCCTCCTGAGGTCAGGTTGAAGGAGACGGGACTTCAGCGTCTTCAAAGAAGAATTTTCTGTCTAACTGTTGGCTGCTACAAGTAGGCGCTCTCAGCCAGGGGTGGTATCAGCGATGCGTTCTCAGGACCAGGTGCTTCACGGGATGGGACGGATGCAAGGGGAGCGGGGCAGACCCCAGGAGAAATGTGCTCAGCGACTGTGTTCATTTCTCATTTCACCACATCCAGCACAAGGGGACTAGTGTTTCACCAGGCAAAGTGTATAGACTCGGATCAAGATTTTTTTCCTGTGAGCAACCTCGTAGGGTAGAGCGTGTATCTGATTAATGCGGGAAAACACATCCCATGTAATCAGGAGATGGAATGCCCCTATTTGAGAGCCCTTGACTTCTGGGAACTCCCCAGAAATGCTCCTCAACTTGAACTCCTTCCTTCTCATCCACACTGAGACTCAATCCTCAGGAAAACAGTGAAGTTCAAAGGTGCCTGCTCCAGGCAGTTAACAAGTCTACTAGTCTTTCCGCGTGACTCACCCTTACTCACTCAGCTCGCTCTGAACATCCACTGTGAACATCAACAAGGCCATGGGCTGTTAGCGTGTGTCATTCCCTGCTGTGCCTGCCCTCTTCAACGGCTACAACTTCCAGCATCATGTTCTGAAGAGCCTGACAAGGCAGCTGGGTTGGGCCTGGGCTCTAAGGCCAGAATGAGCTCAACCATATTACATTATTGCTGGAAGAGGGTTCCCATTAATAAAAGCAGGCATTGTGTAATCTCACTCACTTATTACTGTACCCGAGATGACGCAACGCAACACTGGCCCTTGGTTCACCCATACCAAACGGGAGAAATGAGGCAGATCAGTTGAACTCCATGGGATCTTAGTCGAATAACCACAAACCGTCAGAGCAGGATGGGGGATTAGAAAATACCTCTCCACATCGTCTTTGCCCCAACAAAGGAGAATCTGGGGGCTCATGTTATTCTTCGTTGAATCTACCAATTGGAATTTGGCCAAAGTGCTTGTCTATACCCACAGATGCAGCGTTTGAACACAGATTGGGTCCTGCACCGTCCGATCCCACTCTCCATAGACTAGAAGCTAGAATAGTTCCAAGCCATCTAGGGTGATTGATCAGTATTATCATACTGGGTCCAGAAATTCTCTCCCTGGGGATACGGGCATGTGGGACAAAGGTAAGAAAAAGAAAAATAATCATTGTTTTCTTATGATTTCTTCTGATTCATCATTGCATCAAGATAAACTCTCTAATCTCAGATCTCAGACCTCCAGGGTGTAGGCCCAACCCAATTGTTGGATACGGGACTATGAATGTTGTCCAGTTTTGTAACAATCTGAAAGGTATGTTTATGTTGGACCATTTGAAAATGACATAGTCCCCACTGGTGCTTGCACCTGTGTGTTAGCCTGCCTCCCGCCACGTCTCCTTAAAAGGGGAAGCAGGTCTTAATCTGCTCTACAATGAGTTCGACCACACGGTCGATACAACATCAAGATGTTGTTTACGTTTAGAATTCACTTTAAAAAGTTTAGGGTTTATTTGATTATTTGTAATTGTGTGTGTGTGTGTGTATGTGTGCAAGAGAGTGTGTATGTGTGTTTGTATATGTGTGTGAGAGAGAAAGAGAGTGTGTGTGAGACAGAGAATGTTCTTACAGAGAGGGCGTGTGTATGTATGTGTGTGTGAGAGAGAAAGAGAGTGTAAGACTGTATTATGTGTGTGAGAGAGAGTGTGTGTTTGTGTATGTGTGTGTGAGAGAGAAAGAGTGTATTTATATATGTGTGTGAGAAAAAGAGTATAAGATAATGTGTGTGTATAAGGGAGAAAGAGTATGTTTATGTATGTGTGTGTGCATGTTTGTTTGAGAGTGTGTGTGTGTGTGTTTGTGGGTGTGTGTGTTTGTGCTTATGAGAATATGTGTGTGTTTTTGTGTGTGAGTGTGTGTGTGTGTGAGAGAGAGAGTGTGTTTATGTATGTGTGTGTGAGAGTGTGTGTGTGAGAGTGTGTGTATGCACTTGTGTGTTTGTGTCCTTGGAGGCCAGAGACAGCATATCTATGAGAGCCAGAGTCGCTGGTAACTATAAGCTGCCTGAGAAGAGAGCTGGTAACCAAGCTCAGGTCCTTTGTAAAAACAATATGTGCTGTAACCACTGAGCTGGTTCCTATAATTCACTTTTGTCTGAATTATTTGAGTCATTGTGAGATGGGTTATATACAAGAACCTCTCTATGATTTATTCTTGGCTGTGTTCGTTTCTGTGTGAGATAGCCTAAGATAACAATGACAGAGACAAAGACCATCTTTTTCTAGAGATATTGCCAACTAATGACAACTGAAAACATCGTGGGTACCCAGAGCCAAACAGACCTGTTGATCCCAAGTTGGCCAGCCCAAATATACTGGAGTCACAAATTCTCTTGGGATCAACATGTTCAACAGTATTGTGCAGTGTGCCGGAAAAGACACACTGGGGGTTACCAGAGGAGGCTCCTGTGTTTGAGAAGGGCCTCCTATGTTTACATAACAGAACATTTTGAAAATAGAAAACTCTGGTCAGAAAGTTAGAGGCTAAGGGAAGAAATAGAAACGAAACACTTCCTCTTGCCTCCCCCTCAGTCCTGTAAAAATAGGCAGACTTCCCTTACCACTTATAGATGGGCAGAGTTGCTGGGCAGCTGCGGTGGAATCCTAAGGTTGAGGTGAGCGCAGTCAGAAAACTGGGCAGGAAACTCAGAGCTACGGTGTCCTGAATTCAAGCCCATCCTCAAGATGAGCTTTGCTTTGGGAAATGCTGTGCTAGCCAAGGGTCCAGATGGGAATAGGAGTACTTGGCCTAAGGGAGGACTTAGCTGGACTCCGATCCTGCACCTCTGTACATGGGAGATGGATGGATGGAACTCACAGCTTTTGCTCACCACGAAAGGGAGGTCAGAATGGAATTTTGAATGGTGTGCAGGAGAGAGAGAGAGAGAGAGAGAGAGAGAGAGAGAGAGAGAGAGAGAGAGACTGAGAAAGACAGAGATAGACACACAGAGAGAAACAGAGATGGAGAGACAGAGAGAAGTAACCTCATTTCATTCCTTTGTGTTTTAAATAAACACGTATTTAACTTTTGCGTCTCCTAACCCGAGCAGTTTGCAATGCTGTGTAGAATAGAATGCAGAATGACTATGCTTGGTCTGTCCATGAGTTTCAACAATGATAATAAAGTTGGAATATCACCAGCTCCCCAGAAAAGACAGTAATACAAAGGAACAGGTACTTAGATTGGGGACAGAGTTGATGGAGCTGGGCAAAGCAGAGAGGGCTCCACCATGGAGGTGGTGAGGGAAGGCATCATGGGCACAGGGAACAGCATCAAGGCCCTAGAGCATGGAAGCATGCTTGGGATAAGGGAGGTCTAACATGCTTGGGATAAGGGAGGTCTAACATGCTTGGGAAATGGGAGGGCTAACATGCTTGGAAAATGGGAGAGCTAACATGCTTGGGAAATGGGAGAGCTAACATGCTTGGGAAATGGGAGGGCTAACATGCTTGGGAAATGGGAGAGCTAACATGCTTGGGATATGGGAGGGCTAATAGTTGTAGGCAACAGAGACTGAGCTGAAGGAAGTAGATATGAAGTACAGCGGAGTGGAAGGTTCAAAATGGAAAGACTCGTGTCCAAGCAAGAAGGGAGATGGCCCATTTCGCAGAAGGGAAATAAATAGCAGTAGGAAAGTTTTCATGCAGACAGAGTTAAAAAGACAGGGAGGGCAGGAGGTAGTGGTGCACACCTTTAATTCCAGCATTCAGGAGGCAGAGGCAGGCAGATCTTTGTGAGTTTGAGACCAGCCTAGTCTATACTCTGTCTTTAAAAACCAAAAAAAAAAAAAAAAAAAAAAAAAAAAAAGGAAAGAAAAAAAAAGAAAGGTAAGAAGGAAGAAGTCATTTAGGAAACTATTACCTCAGCCCCAGTTACAGGAACATGAGAGCCTGGAAGGATGCTGAGATAGGGCGAGAAAGGCCCCGTGCACAGAGTGAGCTGCAGGATGAAATGGTCGGATGCCTCCTGGTCAGGCAGAGCAGGTTGTGATCACAACCATTCTGTTGAGGAGGAAGAAGGCCTAAAGGAAGACTTGTCGTCATGGAGACTCTCTCCAGGCTTGACCCCGGGGAAAATTAATGATCTCTAAAGCAGTCTGAGGAAAACCAAATCTGTGATAGGGCTTTTTGAGTGTGACAGATATGGAGGCTGTGTGAGGCAGAGATCTGCTATCGGGGAACTTATACTTGTGTGTGTGTGTGTGTGTGTGTGTGTGTGTGTGTGTGTGGTGTATTTGTGAGTGTTTGTATGTATGAGTGTGTATGTGTGTATGTATGTGTTTGTTTGTGTATCTGTGTCTGTATGTGTGTTTGTGTGTGTTTATGTATGTGTGTGTGTTTATGTATGTGTGTGTTTGTATGTGTTTGTGTGTGGTGTCTTGTTTACTTTTTTTGTTTCTGTGATAAAATATCCTGATGAAACAGCTTAAAAGAGAAGGGGTTTGTTTGGCCTCACACCTCAACAGCATCATCTGTTACAACAGGGAAGCCATGTGCTTGAGGCCGTTGCTCACCTGGCATTCGTATTCAGGATGCTGAAAGGGGTTCAGCTCAGCTTCCTCTTTTTGATGAAGTCCAGGACCCAACCTCAGAGAGGGGGAAGGGGGTTGCGTGCAAGTGTACCTGTGCGAGCACACACGCACGTGCGTGCACGCGCGCGCGCACACACACACACACACACACACACACACCTGCTTCAGGCTGAGTCTGCTCATCTCAGTTAACCTGATCAAGATAGTCCCTCACAGACTTGCCCAGAAGTTGGCCTAATTTAAATGATCCCTCCCTCATGGGTGTGCCCAAAGGTTTACCCTACTAGCTGATTCCACATCCGTCGAGTCGACAATCAACTCATCCAGGGAAGCAAAGACAATGAAGAAATAATATCAACCACTCTGAAGAAGTAGGACAACCACTGGCTGGCTTGTGTGGTCCAGATTGTAAATTACAGAGGCGCTGAGAAGTGAGAGAGCCAGGAGGAGGCTGGTCTCTCTACAGGAAACCATGTCTGAGGGATGGTAATGTGGGGCTTGGAAGGATGGGAGAGAGAGAGACATGGATGTCAACATAGAGAAGGACAGTCACATCTGTTAGGGAACGGTGTGACTCCCGCGGACGTATCTTCTTCAAGAGCTTAGAAGACGTCCTAGCACCAACCGCCTGGAGATCTGACGGTGTGCGAAGAAGGAAACATTGGCTCAGTGTTGTAGCTCGCAGTGTGTGCAGTCCTATTGTCAATAGAAATTTAGCAGCGATACAGTGTTGCTCTTCAGAGAAGATGGGGATGATGAAGAAAGATGGGCGATGAGTTACTTTCCTGTTGGTGTGATAAAATGCCATGGCCGGGAACAACCGATAGAAGAAAGAGCTTATTTCGGCTGATGGTTCCATAGGGGAATTCTATAATATCACGGAAGGCACCGTAACAGGCAGCTGAGAGACCATTCCTTCAACCATACACAGGAAGCAGAGTGAACTGGAAGTGGGCTGAGGCCACAAACTCTCAAACCCCACCCCCAGTGGTGTATGTCCAGACTCTACCACCTAAAGGTTCCATAACCTTCCCCAAACATCATCACCAACTGGGAACCAAGTGCCCAAACAACTGGGCTTACGGGCACATTCCTCAGTCAAACCCCCATATCTGGGTTGTGTACATGAAACAAAATTCTTTTTTCTTGGTGCAAAAAAAATAAATATTGCTTATAGTTAATAAATTGATGGGTAACATTATGCAAATGCTGTACTGTTCACGTACACAAGTGTTAATGAGAATTCATAGCTCTCACGTCAAAGAGAATAAGGGGGTAGTATATTTTGGAGCCAAAATACATGGGTGACCATGGCCCAGGAACACAGATTCAGGTTACCTCGAACCCGTGTCTTGATGTTGTTACCATTTCATGAAGTTTTGGTAGTTACAGAACAAAAGAAAACCAAGGCCTTTTCAGATGTCAGTGGAAGATCTCTTCAGATGTGGTCAGGCAAGGGAGTCTCTGCTATAGACCTTCGATGCCATCTGATGACATTTTTAGCCTTTGGCTTGGTGGATGCTATAAGCCTCTCTGTGCATTCCAGAAGGATTTACTTGGTAGTCACAAGGATGTAAGGCTACACATAGTGGATCATAAATTATTAAGGGGACAGAGGCAGCCAAGATCATTTTGTCTCCTAACTTAAAACACCACAGTTCTTCACGATAGACCAGTGGACCTTCAATGTTTCACCTAGGCTTGGCTTTTTTCTTTCTGGGAGCTTCTGTTCATAAAGAGGTTCTGAAGGAAGAACTGTGGGGCCTGAGGTTGGGCAGATGGGGGCTAACTCTAATAACAGCATGCGAATTTTCAACTTATGCAACCAACCCTTCATGGTCTTTAACGTAAAAGCTTAACTTGTAAAACATGTATCTGGCGTTCTTTCTGATGTTTTGAGTGGACAGGTAGAGCCTCTCTGATGGTGTCAGGATGTCCCCAAGGCTGTCTCCAAGTGTTGTCCAACCCCTTCCTTTCTCATATTCCTACTGTTCCCTAAATGCGGCCTGTTCAGGACCTTCCCCCTTTTGAGGGTTAGGTCTGCTGTTTGTCTGTTTCCCTTTGTCTGGCCCATGGGTCATATGGAAGTCCATGTTTCCAGTCCTTGTGCCCCTGAAGTTCCCAAAGAAAGACATTATAAACTCTCGTCATTCTATCTCAGGGCAAGTTATGCGTGGGATACTCCCTGAATGTGTTTAATATCAAAAGATCAATTAAAAACAAGTATGGAAAAAATGATAAAATCAAACCCATCCTACAGAGAACTTGTCTATATGACGCAGGTTTGCGGTTCCTGATTCTCTTATTCTTTCCTAGTTAATTCTTTGGCTTGGACTGGAGTCCATTTGGTATCCTTTGAGTCAAGAAAGTCGGAGAGACAGTGGGGGGAAAGGGGTTGAGAAAATAACCGGGGAAAGAAGAGAGAGGGAGAATCAAATAACAAAAGAGAGAAAGATGCACATACACAAAGACAGACAGACAGACAGACAGAGACAGAAATAAGTGAGAAGGAGGGAGGATTGGGGGGGAATGACACATGGTCTACTTCACTTCAGGATCTCCTCAATGTGGAAACCTGTTTAAATGAATGCACCTATCACAGAGGAATGACTAGCTCCCAACTACAACTGACCATCGTATTTCTTGGTTTGTTTCAAACACCTTTTCCCTCAAGTCTCTCTACATGCCCTCCACGAACCTCCTTCCAAAAGATGTGAGAGAGAGAGAGAGAGAGAGAGAGAGAGAGAGAGAGAGAGAGAGGCAGAGAGAGATAGAGAGACAGAGAGACAGAGAGACAGAGAGACAGAGAAAGAGGGGGCATTATCCTCTGTAGACTGAAGTGGAAACCTCTAGTTTCTCTGGAAAGTTAGTTGTGTCAAAGGGTGTTTTGCTGGGGCACACAGGTGGATGTAGTAGACATGTGGAAGGGCCTGTGATGATGGAGTATAAACATGACCCCACAGACAGTGGGAGTTGAACACTGAGCATTGGTTTGGTTTGCTCTGTCCGAATTGCTGCCATTGAGAGAAGCTCACCCAAGAATTGCTCCTGAGGTTCCTGCAGCAGCTTTTCCCTTCCGAGGCCTCACCTCAGGCTGGCTGGTGAGCCTAATGGTTATTGAACTATACCTGCCAGTTTGTGTATGCCATCTGCCTGCATAGAAGAGGCCTGCTGCTGCCGAGTCGTACTTGGTGTTTGCTTTGGGACTGAACTACTGCCGAAGAAACTCAAGCTCGCCCCCAAAGAGCTATCGCTGAAGAGGTGCACTCCCCCCATATCCTAATAACTTTCCTCTTCTACTACCTCAGCTGGGTGGTGAGCTAGAGGAGAGGCTGACCCCTTATTAAAAGTAGGCTACACAAATGTATTCTTGCAGAAGACAGTCATGGGCCTACACCAGAAGCATAGTCTGGGACTCTGGGAATTCACAGCTAGCTCTGCCCCTTTACAACCAAGCCCTGACAGGACTTCCTCCAGGAAGTAGGCAGTCTCAGCGGGAAGTCTGTAAAATGGATGTTCAAGCATATCCTGAGCCTTATCATTCCTCCACAACCCTGTCCTTCAGATGTTCCCTGCTCCTTGCTCTTGCAAATACAATCTGCTGGGAAAAGCAAAGATCTTTCCCCCTTTCCTCTTCCTCTCTTCCAGCTTGCCACATCACATCTCCCACCCTTTGCTCTGGCATGGAGTCTGCAAAACACCTTTATCTCTTGCAGACCCGCCAGACATGGGGTCTTCTGATAGGCTTGTTAGTGATCCAAGGCCTCGGGCGCTCAGGTGGCCACCTGTCTTTATCTGACTCCTTCATAGCCAACAATTGCTGATAAGTGAGGCATAAATATTCATCAATAACAAAAAGCCTCCCTGGATGATGTAATCTTCAGCTCTCCATTTATGAATGGCATTCCTCTTCACCTCCGAGAGGTGGCAAGAATTTAGGAACCAAATCCTTGTTAGCACCCAAGCTTTATCCAGAGTGCTTCTCTGATGCTGTGGTACTACCTAGGCTTCTCCTGTGGAACTATTAGGGTCAGAGCCTGAGACCTGGAAGCCCCAGCAAGCTAATCTCATTCACTTACCCTCAATGGGCCAATTAAATAGACAAGGAGAGAGAAAAGAAGGAAGGAGATTTATTTAATGTTAGGAAGAAGTAGAAGAGGTCCTGTAACCAAAGCCTCCTCGAGTCCGAGTTAAGGACCACAAGATGAGGCTTTGGTATAAACAGAAGGCATGGGGTATGCAGAACTAAGCAGTCCTGGTCAGTGTGGGATTGAACTCACCACTGACCCGTCCTTGTCTCCGCAGTCTCTTGTACAAGGTGATCTGGCAATCTGTCAGAGCTGTGAGAAAATTTTTTCCAGGAGGCAAGATCTCCCCTGATACCAGGGCCCTAGACTTTTCCTTCCCCCAGACTGAGACAAGTAGGGAAATACAGTTTCTTGGAGTCTATTGCCTCTCATAGTCTGAAAGACCAAAGCGGGGCACAGTGTCCTCTTAGAGTTTATTTGTTCCTTCCTGGATGGTTATACCCTCATCCTTAGATGGAAGTTTGATAGTCAGGGGCAAAGCATCCACATCTGCCTCAGGATGGACTCTCCCTCCAGAATCACAAAGCAGAATAAAGTCATTCTTCTGCAAGATGTTTTGGGTCCTAGCATTTTTGTCACAGCAGCAGAAACTCCTAATTAGCTTTAACTGCCAACCTGGCACAACTGAGAGTCACCTGAGAAGGAGTCTCAACTGAGGGACTGCCAAAATCAAAGTGACCTGTGGGGATGACTGTAGGGTTTTGCCTTGATTGTTATTGACTTGAAAGGCCCAGCCCACTGTGGGCGGCACCATTCCCTAGGCAGGTGGTCCTAGACATTATAAAAACCTAGCCAAGCAGGAGCATGAGAGTGAGCCAGCAAACAGGATTCCTCTACGGTTTCTGCTTCAAGTTCTGCTTGAGATTTTCCCCGACTTCCCTCAGTGATAGATTGTGACCTGGCAGTGTATGTCAAATACTTTCTTCTTTACTTTGCTTTTGGCCACAGCGTTTTATTACAGTAACAGAAAGAAGACTAGAACACACAGCAATCTTTCACGCTCGTTTGAAGACTGAGCTACCAGCTTCCCTGTGGCTCAACTTAGGGTTCTGGATCTCAGCACACATAGTTTACTTAGTGGAATTTTACACCAGAGAGGATTGTATTCAGACCCCAATATGATGCCTACGGCTATGAAAACACAGAAAAGTCAGTGACCTTCTTCTCAATGCTCTGGTTTTCCAGAATTACCTGGAGAATAGTAACGTGCTTCATAAAATTAAAAGAAGGTAAGTAGTCTGCACTACAATGCGTGGCACAGGAAACATGTGGTCGGGAACCTTAGGCTCCCACAGGGTGGGCCACTTTTAAACTCTCCCTGGGAACTTTGTAAACTCTTGAACATTCTTTCCCTGGTCCCATAGCATACTTCTGACGCCACCCCTCCCTCCCAGCCCAGTGAACTGACTCAATTCGAAGGAATACAAAAGCAATATGGAAAGGGCTTAACTAAAATTTTCTTGGAAGTATCATTTCTAGTCATCTTCCAAGTGATCCCATGGTCGTACGTTCTGAGTGTGCCATAATTCTGGAGATTGAGTTCCGACCTCTAAAATTTTCTTGGCTTAGTGGTAAGGTTGGATTTTGTCAAACCTGACAAGTTCAGTTTATACCCTGGGACCTGCATGGTAGACAACTCCTAAAAGCTGTCCTCTGGCCTCCATGTCCTGTGGTAAACACATAGACACACTGACTTGATCTTGTGCAGGAAAAGTGTTGGTGCCTGTTCTGGCTGGTTTTGTGTCCGCTTGATACAAGCTAGAGTCATTAGAGAGGAAGGAGCCTCAGGGGAGGAAATGCCTCCATGAGATCCAGCTGTGAGGTCCAATTTCCCAGTTAATAACCAATGGGGGAGGGCTCCGCCCATTGTGGGTGGTGCCATCCCTGGGCTGGTGGTCCTAGGTCCTATAAGAAAGCAGGCTGAGCAAACCACGTGAAACAAACCAGTGAGCAGCACCCCTCCATGGCCTCTGCATCAGCTCCTGCCTCCAAGTTCCCGCCCTGTTTTGAATTCCTCTCCTGAGGAACTTCAAACATGAACAGCATGTGTGTTGCTGTAAAATTATAAAAAAACTTTCTTTTACACTGCACTGAATCCAGTACCATAGTGCCCCAAGATATCTGGTAGATACCTTCATCTCAGTCAGCAAAGCGTCTCACCCCTCTGCTCCATCCCATATCACACTGCCAATGGCTTCTCTCTGAGCCTGGCAGCAATCTCTCTACCCATCCAGTTCCCAAGGCAGGTTGCCACCAGGCCAGAAATATCCATCCCAATTCCGTGGTGGCTTTGTGTCTCCGACTGCCACGTACTCTCTTAAACTTAACTTGCCACATGAAAGAACACACAACACAATAACCTCTCATCCAATTGATAAGATATAATTGCCCAGCTAAACACACAAAGCCCTGTACACATCCACCCCTTAAGAACATTCATAACAACCTGTAAATGTGCAGAGAGGAGTCTTAACATCAGCCTCCATGTTCTCTCCACTGCTCCCTCTCCTCGCTCCAGTCTCCTACTCTCTCTAAAACTTTTCTCCTGCCCATCCTTCCTTCTCGTCCAATGACAGGCCTCGTTCTATCTTGTACCTGCCTTCACCTGTATGATATCCTACATGTGTGCATATATGTATGTATACACATATGTGCATATATATGCATACATGTATATGGTCATGTATATTTGTATGCATGTATATACATGCATATATGTAAATGTACACAAATGTGCACATATACATGTATATGTGTATATACTATATATGTGGTAATTTTTTATGTATCACTTATATTACATATGGCTTCTTTCTTTTCATGTATGTATTTGAACATGTTCATACATGGAGATTACACACATGTTCATGGATGTGGAGGCCAGTGTTCAACCTTGGGTGTCATTTCTCAGAAGCCATCCTCCTTGTTTTCTGGAGGCAGGATTTCTTACTGGGACTGAGATTTCACTGACTAGCCTATGCCGGCTGACCAGAGATTCCAGGAATCTACCCGTGTCCACTTTCCCAATGCTGGCATCATATGTGAGTGCCACCACACTTACTGACTTCAGAGTCACACACAGTCTGTTCAAGAAGCTGGTTTTGGCCATCCATCCTCAATAAGCCTAAAGAGTCCAGTTAGTAATAAAAATCAGAAAAGGATTTATTTAACCTGGCCACATCAGGTAGGCGGAGACCTAGTGATCCCTTGAGTTCATTTTTGGGTTCCTGAAGTAATGTTAAAATACAGACAGAGGGCTGGGGAAGCCAACCATTTCCTGTCAAGTTGTGGTTCTCTCCACCATCAACCCATGACTGTTTCTGCAAGGCTGTGTCTCGATCCTGATGGAAGAGTTTCTGAGAGGAGGTCCCTGAGCCCATTGTTCTAATAGTCTGACAGTCAAAGAGCCTCTTCAAACACACCTTCTAGGCAAGGTGGATACTGCCCTGGACATTTTCCATGGGTGCCAACTCTCAGACACAGGCCCTTGCACCTGCAGAATTGCACTTTCCTACCTCAGGCTTTTCCTTAGACCCCGTCGGCCATATTTGCATCCAGTCTTCATTTGTTGGACATCTAGGTTGTTTTTATAAGCTGGCCCCTGTGAACGGTGTGACAGTAAGCAAGGGTCGAGGCTCACCGAGATCTGCTCACTGGAGTCCTTTTGGTGTCACCTAGCAAGAGCTACGTGTAGTTTAGCGGTTTTGCCTTGCTTTGAGGAAGCTGCAGCCTCGCAGCTTCCTAACTTCCCAGGAAGCCTTCCTGAACCACCTTTTGTTTTTGCTTCCATTAAATTGAAATAATAGCATTGTTCTGACATCGAAGGAACACATGTTTATTCATGTGTTTACATGTATGTTGTATGCACGAGTTTGCACATAGGTGTGTATGTATGCCCACCTACGTGCCCACAGAGTCCAGAGGTTGGTACCGAGGTATGAGCTATGGTTTCCTGGATTATTATTTTGGGGCAGGGTGTCACTGAGCCTGGTGGGGGTGGTGTCACCATTTCAGTGAGTCTGGCTGGGCACTGAGCCTTTGGAATCCACTGGTCTCCACCCCCTGAGCTGTGGTTACAGGTGGCCAGGGAGATGCCAAGCTTTCTGTAGGTGACAGGGTTCTCAGGCACAGGCATCAAGCGCTTTATCCACTGAGCCAGCTCCACGACCCTAAAGGAAAAAAATGTTTCTGAATCCATGTATGCAGTTCCTGGAGAACAATGATAAATGAGTGTAATTTTAGCCATATTTCGTTGCCACTATTCTTCCCATGTTATCTACAGGATTGTAGATTGGGTGGGTTGACAAACGGAAAACGTCCTCTGTAGCCGTCGCGAGATGTCACGATGGCTTACAAATGCATTGTCCCAACTCTGGGATCAGCCAAGTCTCCAAATTGGAATCAGCAGCTGGGGATTTCCAGGGCTTTCGAGCCCCACCTCTCCTCTCCATTCTGATCTTCCCTGTAGCTGTTGAGGTTGTTCTGAGAATCGACACCTGACTCTCTTTTCTGAAGCAAAAAAGCTCAACTTTTGCCGATAAAACTACCGCCAACAGCAATATTATTTCTAGAAGAACAGTCCTTATCTCCATGGCTGCTTTCTAAAATAAATAGAGAAGTCAAAACGAGAGAAGGCTCTTTCCACACTGCGCCGTGGACACACACGGTCAGAGATGGAACTTGTCTCTGTGGTACCCAGAGCGTTTGGCGTGCTCCGTTACCTGCAGCAGCCGCTGGCCGGCTTCCTCTTGTGGTGCCTGACCTTTAGACTGGAGCCTTTAAAATACAAACCGAGCACCTTCTAAGGCCAGGCTGCCTAGGAACAAACTCACCATGCAGTGTCTGCCTGCTTATGCATGTGAAAAGGGAGATTAGGAGTCCTCTTTGACATCAGCAGGTTGAGAGCACAGTTGGTTACAGCCCCTCTATAGATTAGGACCTCCCTATGGACCGATGGCCTCAAATGACATTCCTGGGCTCCATGGTGAATAGTTATGAGAAGAAAAGTGGGGACTGACACTCGTTTATACACGTCTGCATTGTTTGTGTGGTTTCGTGTCAAGTCTCATCTAATCCAGGGTGGCCTTGAACTTGCTGTATAGCCAAAGCCGCCCTTAACTTTCTATTCCTCCTGCCTCCATTCACCCAGGTCTGGAATTACAGATGTCTGGCACCACACCTGGATTTATGCGGTGCTGGGGCCCGAACCCAGGACCTTGTATTTACCAGGCATGCACTAAACCGACTAAGCTACAGTGCTGGCCCATTACCTCATATTTGATCGCATTTGAATCTAGACTCTGGCGTGTCTGCTCTAAGAACAAAGGACTCTGCCCAGCCCTGCCATCCTTGCCTTTAGAGAGGAAGGAAGATGATAAACCTGATATGAATTCTTATTCCAAAAAAAAAAAAAAATCGTAATGAGGTCCAGATAAGAGTAGTCTATAGATACTCACAGACCCATCTGTTCAGGTACATTTTAGTTTATTATTTTATACTTAGTTTTACTGTAGCAACTTTTTAGACACGGTCTTGCTGTACCTTGGATGAATCAGCCTCCTGCTCAGCCTTCTAAGTGCCCGGATGACAGACGAGCCTTTGCCTTTGCGGCCACACCTGGTTTAGCTACATTGTAAATAACGTGTTTACCTTCCTTGTTTCTTTCCATTTGTGATAAACATCAGGAAAAAGAAACATTTCATTAGGATAAATGAACTTAAGACCTGTTGTGGCTGCCTGAGGAAAGAGATCATTCTGGGACATACATACGGTGGCTGAGGAGGGACGATGCTGTATTCCACAGGAAAGACAACCTTTGACCTGTGTCTTACAGGAAGAGACAGAGTTCAGTGCACAGAACTGATGCCCCTCCCCTACAAACATGTGAGGACCACCTTTTACTTGTATCCGGTTTATTTCCAGAAGGAGGGCTTTGGAAACTTAAATTTTATTTCCAGAACTAAGGAGACACGGGAACCTACTGTGTGAGGTCAGCGTAACTCCACAGTCAGTTTCTTAGAAGGTGGGTAGAGTTACTCTGACCGTATGCTGATTTTTTTTCCACGGGGTTGAAGCTGAATCCACGTCAGAATTTCCTGCCATGAAAGAGAAAATACAAAGCAAGCAAGAGAAGCCCAACCCTCTTTTCCCAAACGTCTCATTCTACAAGGCTGTTTTGTTCTTACTGTAAGCCATTTCGATAAGATCCATCCCGGCAGGTAAAGATGATCTGGGCACAGGAAGGGGCATCTTATGACTGACATCTGTCGCTCAGAGGTGCTGTCCCTCCCGTGCTCTGGACCCTTGCTCTGAGAGAGGGAAGGCTTGCTTTGTTCTCTTCTCCTCTCTGCTCTTTAGGGTCAAAGGACAACATCTGTCTTTGTGATCGCCATCACGCTCGAAACCCCATCAGAAGCCTTCCCACAGCCTTGGCTCTGTCTAGAAAATGCTTTCCTCAACTTTTTGCTTGGAAAATTCCTGCCCACCCTTCAAATCCATGACAACTGATGGGACAAAGCCTGGTTCTCTCATGGGATTTACACTACACCGTCACAGCAGAGTCAGAAGCTAAGTCTTTGAAATGTTGAAGTGTTTGCTGCTGTTTCTCTCCTCTGTTGAATTACAGACTCCAGGAACCAAAGGGTTTTATTATTTTTATTTTCAGTAGGAACATCATAAACTCAGTTGGGGATTGAAAGAGTCAATGAACCTGGAAACCTTATGAAACCAATGGGTTGTACAGTACTATCTATTTCCAAGACGGTTTATACACGGCACAAAAACTGGTGTCCTTGCCGATTCTAGGTGAGAGGGATCGTAATGATGTTTTCAGAGGGGATTGTAGAGAGAATAGCGTATGTATTGTATGGGTGCATCGCCTGTCAATTAAGAAAGCCTAAGGTTTAGGGAGGAAGTAGAAGGTGGAGCATCCGGGAAGAGAAAGAATTCTGGGATAGAGCCAGGCTTGGGGAGATCGGCCCAGGAAGATGTGAGGAGATGGACTCATGGTACCTGGACACAGGTAACCAGCCATGTGGTAGAATGTAGATGAAAATAAACGGGTTATCTTAAGTTATGAGTCTAGTCAAAGAAGAGCCTAGCTAGATGGCCAAGGAATTTGTAAATATATTTTGAGTCTGAGTCTTATTTGTGGGAGCATGGGGCTGGGAGGAAGAACCAGACATAGCTTCAACAGGGCTCTTCTTTCTAAGCCTCTGAACTGGGGAAGGCCCAGAATGAGGGGCCATGATTACTGTGTGTTCTTTGTGATTCCCACCTCCTCTTCTCTCCTCTCCTCTCCTCACCTCTCCTTTCCCCTCCTCTCCTCTCCTCTCCTCTCCTCTCCTCACCTCTCCTTTCCCCTCCTCTCCTCTCCTCTCTTCCCCTTTCTTCTCCTCCCCTCCTCTCCCCTCCTCACCTCTCCTCTCCTCTTTCCCCCTCTCTTCTCCTCCCCTCCTCTCCCCTCCCTTCCCCTCCATTCCACCTCCTCTCCTCTCCTCTTTTCATTTGATCCATCTTTCCCCCTATATCTCTCTTCATTTCTGTCTGGGTCCCCAGCATCTCCGTGATCACAGTTTCTTTATGACAACTCAGTCTGAAAAAAGAAGTAGTGTTCGCTCTGGAGGAAGTTATGATTCTGTTGTTAAAATCCACAACTCAGGATAGCACCCCCACAAGGGAAGAACACTCCAACTGTTTGTCCAGTGACACACGGTCAGACCTGAAAAACGTACATTATAATGTTATGTATAAGTAACATTATAGAGACTAAAGGGGTCATATTTAGGAATGAGTGTATACATGTATTCAAATACATATATGCATTAAAAACATCCCTCGCAATTCAGTTCTAAGATAAGCCATAGATCCTGCTGCTGGAGAGTTCCAGAAGGACTGAGCTTGTAGCCTAAGAGTGGTAGGGTAGTTCATCTACAGTCCTCTTGGTGGGGTAGGCTCACTTCCCACTTTCCGAATTAAGATTCTCAGCTGTAGATATGGTTGACTTGGCTCCGCCCCCTCTCCCTCATTCCATTATAGCTACTGGTGGAAGCTGGTCCAGGCTCTCACCGTGTGCATCTTGAGGTGAGGAGGCTTGTCGGATTTATTCCACTCACCTCCCAGATCCCAAAGAATAGATTGTGTTTCCCGGCAACCCAAGGTTGTGTCTATCATCCTAGGAAGCCTCAGTCTCCCGCAAGCCTTCAATGAGTCTTTGCCAGTTTCCCTCAGATGCCTCCACAGTGCCTCAGGCTCCTGTGCTCTGATCACCAATGGTTCCCGATGTTCAGCTTTCTCCAGATATGCAGTGGTGATTGATGGGATTTGGAGTCCCTGGAGAGACAAATCTCTGGGCATGTCCCAGAGGGATTTTCTAGATTGGGAGGACCCACCCTAAACAAGGGAAGCACCGTCCCACAGGTCAGGGTCGAGCACAGCATGAAGAGAAAGAGGCAGCTCAGGGCCACTGTTCAAGTCCCTCAGCTTCCTGACAGTGGAGACGATGTGACCCGCTGCCTCTGGCCCCCGCCACCATGTGTTCCTTATCCCAGTGAGCTACACCTTAGAGCTATGGGCCAGAGTAAACCAGTCCTTCCTTAAGCGGCTGCTGCTGAGTACTTCTGTCCCGGCAGGAGAAGGAACCAACATTATAAGCTCTTCTCTGTTCTCACCCCTGTGAAACTCGCCCTCCCCGGGCTTAGGTGTTCCCTGTGGTGAAAATCTCTTCCCAAATCCACAGCCAGAATTACACATTCTCTCCTCTGTTCTCCCTGGTGAAGCGAGGCATAAATGGGCGCCATTGCCTCATCCGTAGCAAGCAGTTGGTGGCATTTATTGGCCTGCTTATGAGCTCTGCAAAGCAGAAGTTTGTTTTTATTTCTTTATCTCTGTACCTGTCCCACCAACCACGTCTTCTCCGGGGAGCTGACATTTTTGTTCTCTCTTGCTGTTCCCTAACTGTTCCCCCACACCCAGCCAGCATAGGTCTATTCAGTCTCGGCTTTGGTTTATCCTTCTAAACCCCGAGGTATGCATTCAACCCTCAGAAGCAGTTAAGTGAACCGGCTGACTCCTTAAATAGAGCGGCAAACTCCAGGCTTCCACGATTCAATTTGGAGAAAATAAACAAACAAACCCCCAAACCATGTCTTGGACCAGTTCTCTTTTTCTCCAGATGTGCTGGCAGCTGGGGAAAGTTGGAAAGCAAGAGGGTGGAGTGAGATGGGAATCACCTGTCCATTAGGGAGGAATAAGAAAGGTGTGAGGGAGAAGAAGTCCAATGAATGGAATCAGGACCATTCATCTTTAGAGGAGCCGGCGTTCCTGCATGTTGTATCACAGTGTCAACACGTAACGACGGCTCCCTCTCCTTGCCAACAGGGCCACACAATATCACCTTTCATGCTGGAAAACAGCAGCTGTCGCTGAGCCTGTGAACAACACCACTTCTGTGCTGGGAGCCCAGTTCTTAGCTCTAATCACTTGCAAGATAGCATCTCCCCAGTTCTCAGAATACTGCTGGGAGGGAGGGTGGAAGCCTGTATTGTTCTACTACTATTTTGCATACAGTACAAACAAGGCCAGGGCAGGTTAAATGATTTGTCCTTGGTCATGCGTGAGTCAGAGGCTGGGCCAGCCAGAGAAACACCTTCCTTCTCAGTCTATTGTTCTGTCTTGATCTTGCTAACCCCCTCACACTGTGCTAGAATTAGTGGGGGAAGCCAGCCGGGCTCAGCCAGTGACACTGTCCTTCCTTCTACAAACAGAAGCCTGACCACTGACCAAGAGATGCTCACACACATGCATAATAGCTGTCGTGTCTGTCTGTGGGTTCCTCCAGTGAGCACGTATCTTAGGAGAAATCTGCATGCCAGGCCCTCTGCTCTTCACTGCCTTCAAGGAGCGTCCTCTTCAGGGAAATCATACACATTATATAAAGAAAGACAAAACCCACGGTTGTCATAACACGTCCGTCATCTCTTCAGCCAATCCGTTGAGAAGGTTCTCAGGGCTTTATTTATTTTTTTCCATCTTCATTAGCTCCTAACAGTCAGTCCCAGCCGCCTCTCACAAGTGTACCATGCTGCCATCAGGAGGGTTAGACCTTCCTTGGTTACTCCGTGGTCAATGACTGGGGTTTGGCTTAAGTGGCCTGAGAGGACCTTGATTTTCAGTTAGCAAAATTTAGAAGAGTGTGGAGTTGGGGAGGAAGCCATGTCTAGGATACCGAAATGCCTGGTTGGTAAGCAAAGGGAGCAGGAACGTGACTATTACAGCACCTATCACTGTGGTTGGACATCTTGGCACTTTAATGGACGCAGGGGCAAGACTCCTAGATTGGGAGACCGGATGCCAGGGCTAGACTTCCTGTAGTTCATAGACTTCCTGTAGTTCCTCCTAGTTACAATATGACTCTCACCGTTGTGTTCTTGGTCACCTAAAGGAATAGCCTTAGCTTTAGAACAGGGCTGTACCTACAACTGTCCCACCTGACTTTACATGCGTTTGACAGCCATGCACATGTGTGTTAGGCACACACATGTGCATGGGTATAGTGGCATAATCTTTAAAAACTGAACTAACTCTTAAGAACTACTGGTTTCTTCTAGTAACCTAGCAAACCAGAACTAAGGATGGTTTCTAGATTTCTGTTTCCATATCAGTTAGACTGCTCTCACTCCAGCATGGCGTTTATAGTCTCCCTGCCAGCAAGAGTTCAGCCTCAATGGGTTTCTGTATTTTTCCCAAATTCTGAGGCTCTTGGTGTCTGCGTTTGGGCCTGAGAATCGAACTGAGGGAAAATAGATGACCAGTGTAAGGAACATGAATATTGTTTGATGTGAACAATCGTAAATGGACATGAAGGTTTTAATACATAGGGGGGAAAATGACTCGAAGAAGTCTGAGAGGGGTCGGAGAGATGGCTCAGCAGTCAGGACTGCGTACAGCTTTTGCAGAAGACAGGAGTTCAGTTCCCAGCACCCAGGTGGAGCTGCCACCTCCAGGACATCCAATGCTCTCTCTGTCACCTGCACTCATGCAGACTGACAGAGAGACAGACAGGGAGACAGACAGGACAGACGGACAGACAGACATCATTTTAACAAAGATTACCGGCTGTGTAAATGTGACAGCACAGAACACATGAGCTAAAGGCTCTAGGAAAGCAATCAGGGAACTAATGAAAGTTAACAGTTATTTCAGTAGGGTTTGTTTATACTGATTCCTCTCCGTGGTGCTCTCTCAACACTGATACTCAGGATGTCCTTTCCTTCTCATGGAGGATTTGCAAACTTCAGGGTAGAAAGGAAGAAGTTGGATCACCATTCTCACGCCTACTGTTCCTTGACTGCCTTCCGCTCAAAGGGTTGGGTATTCTCATTCCCTCCTGCCTCCTCTGTTGCTGCTCTCCTCAGCTCAACCAGTGGCCAAAGTGCTACAAAGTAGCCTCAGCTCTAAGAAGTCTCGCCATCTTGGAACTATGCGAGGCCCCTTGGTTGGATTTTACAGAGACCTAACATGGCTCCCAAGGCGAGCCTCTGAAACCACTTAATTCAATCTCGATTTTACTAATTTCTTAGTTCTAGGAAAGGAGCCCATTATCTAATTCCTTACATATCAGGCACACACAGATTCCGTTTCCTTCCAAGTCAAGACATTATTTCACAACACTAGCGGCCCAACGCAGTCTGATTTCTAACCAAAGAGGCATACGCTAAGCTTGCCTGTACTAGATCCTTGCAAGCAGTAAGGCAAGAGAACGTGTTAGTGAGTCCTCCAGACAAATACTCAGAGGGCTTCAGACCAACAGGAGACTGCAATGCAGCCAACATTCCTGTGTTCAGGCAGTTAGAAATGCTACTCTCCCTATACAGACCAGCTTTCTAGTTAATTCTTCACAATCTCTCCATTGGTTTCTTTTAAATAAAACGAAGGATAGAGGCTAGATAGTAATTTGAACCAAGCTGGTCTGTTTGCCAAAAGTATCTCTTGTCCAATAGTTGGTTAGACAGGATCTTATGGTTGGGAACTATAGAAACCAGTCTCTCCCTCTCTGGGCTCTGCCAGGGTCACATCCAGACCCAGGGATGAGTCAGATTTGGCAGTTCCTCACCTTACCTTCAGGCCTAGAGATCAAAATCCCACTGCAAGAATGTTGTTTGCTTTTTTTTTGGAGGCGGGGAGATTAGCTGGGGAGTTGCATCTTTTACCCCCCCCCCCCCCGCAGTAAGGGCACTGCATTCTGTATTGGTCCCCAGCTCCCTTCTGTGGGATCAATTGCACAAAAGACAGTTTTCTGGAGCTGTGTACAAAGGGGTGGTCTGCAAATCACTTTAGTGTGATGTTTCTCTGAAGAGGAGTAAGACCGTTAATTGATACAAAGTTTCAGATTATCTACAGATGGAAATGTATCCAGCAATCCTCTCCACTTATCCTAGGAAGTGTTCAAGTTCGTAGTCTTAGGCCCGAGAAAGGAAGTGTTCAAGAAAGAGGGCTACTTAGTCCTTAGTTCTCGGTGGAAATGGGAAGCCTTTTGATCTTGGGTTTTTAAGTTACTGGTGTCTCACCTGCCAAGGTCAACTTTTATTAGCATGTCTCCGCTCTTTCAGAAAAAGTTTTACGCCAGCCTCCCCCAAAGGTGACTGGTGTTGGAATCAGCCAATTAACATGACAATGACAAAATGTCAAGATCCATCTCTAAGGGAAAGGTTTGTTCTTTGAAAGCCACTGTTTTAAGGTGTCCGGGCAGACAGGGAGCTTCTCTGGGACTATTTGGATTTTCTGTTCCCGAGCCAAGAAAAACATTCTTTTGCATTGGCTGACAAAACGGGTTTCAGAACAGGAGGTCTGTAATGGAAACTTTAATTATGCAGGTCCTGTCAAAATCCATCTGCTGACTTCAACTGTTTCTGGGTAAGGTACTTCTTATTTTATTTTATTTAATTTTATTTTTTTTTTTTTAGCAGTGTTACTGGGTGACACTTTGATAGGGGTCTGAAATTAGCTTCCTTCATGGGCTAATTTATTCTGCTCCGTTCTCTGCATTAGCAGTATTTATGTCTGGTTGGGACATCTTCGTGGCATTTTTTTTTTATGGGTGATTTTTATGATGATATTTCAGTGACTTGGGAATTGCATGATGAAAGGTCTCCAGGATGACCCTTGGTGTGATTATAAGTGACAGGTCTCATGGCTTCTCAATAAAGCCATTCTGTACGTTTTGAAGGAAGAGGGCCATCAGAAGTTGGTTTTGGTTTTTGCAAGACCCAAGTGAGCTGGGCATGCTTTAAATAAACCTGTGATGTTTTAACCCTTCCAGCATGCCTCATCGATGTGGCCGACAGCCCTTACGTTAAGCAATATTTACATTTATGGTGAGCACTCATTTGTGCTGGAGGGAGGGCTTGGGTGGGAGTTCAAGGTGGTGATCAAATATATAGACAGTGAATGTACCCACATCTGGCATTTTTTTCAGTTTAAATATCAGACAGTGAACTTTAGACCAGCAGCTGGGTTAATGAAATTGTCGTTTTAGGGCTCTTGCCCGGATTGGTTGCTATTGGATGAAACCAGAGGTTTCACAATCAGTGATGTCATATGTGTTTTGAAGATTAAGAGAGAGACACGTTCACCCATGATCTTCAGCATTAAAAGAAATCTCAGTGAAAATATTCCAGAAAACGGAGTGGTGCAGGTCTTTTGGAAACAAGTTCATCTTCCACCGTCAAAAGTTAGAGCCTTATGCTTCTTCTTGGGGACTCAAAGCATTGTGGGCCATTTTGGATAAACAGCTCTTTGGGGCTTTGAGACTAGAGAAGAAAATAAATATGTTTTATGATTTATGGTTTATGAAAGTGTGTGCTTCCAAGGCCTGGTGTCATTTTTTCAACTCATTTCAAGTGTCCATCAAGCTTCCCCACTGTTTGAGTACCCTCCCCCAATATGAGCATACATGTTTCTGTGTGTGGGTAGGAAAGAGAGAGAGAGAGAGAGAGAGAGAGAGAGAGAGAGAGAGAGAGAGATGATCGAATATATATGCCAGAGATAAGTCAAATCTTGGGTATCATGCCTTAGCCACTGTTCAGTTTTTCAATTTTGTTGTCCGTGTGTGTGTGTGTGTGTGTGTGTGTGTGTGTGTGTGTGTGTGTGTGTGTTACCTGCATGTATATTTATGTACCATGTGTGTGTAGTGCCTATGAGGACAAGAAGAAGGCATCAAACGTCCTGTCACTGGAGTTATAAATGGTTGTGAGCCACCAAGTAGGTGCTGGTACTTGAACCTGGGTACACTCAGTTGATGAACCATCTCTCTGGCCCCAACCACCTTGTTTTGAGGCAGGATCTCTCACTGGCCTGGCATTTGCTGATTAGTGTAGGCTGGCCGGCCAATGAACCCCAAGTATCCTCTTGTCTCTGTCTCTTCAGTGGGACTTTGAGCATGAGTCACCATACCTAGTTGGGTTTTTTTTCCCTAAAATTTATATTATTTTTTTGTTTTTTTGTTTTTTTTTGTTTTTTCCGGAGCTGGGGACCGAACTCAGGGCCTTGCGCTTCCTAGGCAAGCGCTCTACCACTGAGCTAAATCCCCAACCCCTATATTATTTTTAATAATATTTGTGTATGCGCGTGCGTGTGTGCTCATGACTGCAGATGCCTATAGAGACCAGAGACACTGGATTCCCCTGTAGCTGGAGTCACAGGCAGTTTTGAGTTGTGCAATGTAGGTGAGCTGAACTTGGCTCCTCTTCCACGGAAGTACACGTTCTTCATGGCTTGGATCCAGCGCCTGACACCTGGCCTTTTTGACATGGGTTCTTGCAATCGAAGTCAGTTCCTCATACCCTCTGAGCCCTCTTCCCAGCCCCTTTCCTGAATTTTTAACCCTTGGCTTGGGTCACTCTTGAGGGGTAAACATGTCAGTAAGACTCTGTGGTGGCAACCTCACTCCTCAGGCCCCTCTGTAATGTGGTGACTGTGCCGAGTCCCTGCTGTTTTTTTGCAGATTTGCATACACGATGTCCTGAACTGTGCTTCCTTCCCAAGGGAGGTTGGGTCTTCTCCTTTGCCACTAGACATGTCTTGGAGACTGCTGCAGTTCTCTACCCACCTCCTCATTTCGGTCTTACCACTTTTGAGGGGTGAAGGGAATAACCAGTAACCATATTACTTTCCTTGAGAAATAATTCTAATTTTACCGTGAGCTGTGAACCACAACGTTGATCTTTCTTTGCCTGAGTTCTGCTTCCGTTTCGTTTTGATTTTAAGGGAAGCCACTCTTTCTAGTCTTTCCAGATCATAAGTGTGCTGTTGGCAATTTCATAAAATGAAATACTCCTGGGTCCCACTCACAGGTTCTAGGCTGGGTCCTGGAATCTAGATTATCTGGGCTTTGAATTTCAGATGGCCCGAATCACTGATAAAAATGTTGGACAGCCAATCCGAGACCGACTCCACCCAGCACGCTCAACGGTCTTCCGCTGAGAGACCTGGCTGAAGGTTGTGTCTCAGTTTCTTTTCTACTGCTGTGATAAACACCATGACCAGGAAGCAATGTGGGGAGGAGAGGGTTATTTCCTATTACAGCTTACCATCCATCATTAAGAGAACCTGGACACAGGAACCTGGAGGCAGGAACCTGGAGGCAGGAACCTGGAGGCAGGAACCTGGAGGCAGGCAGGAATGGAAGCAAAGGCCATGGAGGAGCGCTGCGCCCTAGCTCACTCTCCTAGCTGGCATAGCCTATTTTCCAATAACACCAAGGACCACCTACCTACAGCTGGCCCGGCCCACAGCAGTCTGGGCCCTTCATCATCACTCACTAACGAAGAAACTGCACCACACCCTTGCTCGCAGGCCAATCTCATGGAGGCAGTTCCTTGAATGACACCCCTCCCCCTTCCCAGAAGACCTTAGCCTATGCCAAATTACCAAAAAAACTAAACCAGAGAAGACGGCATCTTATTGAAAACCAGACCCTCTACAGTCTGTACATGGAGCAGCCTAAAAACCTTACTGAAAGAAGATGTGAGAGGTCTTAGCCTATAGAGTGTCTCTGACCCTTTGACCTGTGACCTGTGGGGGTCACTGTTGATTGGCTTGACTTCCTGAGACATAAGGCTAGCTCCCTCTATCTCTGCCTCTGGGAAGGAGCCAATGCAAAGGAACGCGGGTACCCAGCGGCCTGACAGTAAGGAATTACGAAGTTAACACGGAAGTGACTTCCCCTTCTTTGGAGACGTCCATTGGGTTAGAAGATGCCCCCATGGGCCGTTCCCTGGTGATGTTATGAGTGGGTTAGAGAATGAGGGCTGCTCCAGCTGAACCAGGGCCTTTAGATCCACTCCTCGGGCAGTGCCAAATCAAAGCCGGATCAGCTGATGGGGGTCAAAAGTTGCCATTTTCTGTTACCACCTGTTCAGCTTGGGAAGGAAGCTCAGTTGGAAACGGGTGGAGAGGGAGGAAGTGCAGAGTGTTACCTCACAGAAGACAAGTGCTTAGAACCCGTTAGGGCACAAGTGCATGAGGAGTAGTGTTAGGTCCTTAGAGCAAATTGTGCTCATCAGCAGTAAAGATTTTTAAGCCTCCCCATTTCTGCTTCTTCAATGGCTCCCTTCCTCTTCTCCTGTATTGGTAGAACTGCCCTGCCTCTCTTTTTCACACTGCAATAACCCTGAGGCACAGAACAGATGAGGTATCTGGAAGGAGCAATTATACCACAGAGTTATGTCTCCTTATTAGCCCCCACCCCCACCCCAGATTTGAAAACCTCGGGCCAGCAAGCCAGGATGCTGTGAGGAAGGGCTCATGGGTGTGGAGGGCAGAGTGTTCCTGGCTTCCCAGGCAATAGCATCCCACCACCCCCGCCCCAAGCACACACTCAAGTCTGCTGTGAAGGCCGTGGGTGGCCCTCTGACAGGAAGTATTCTTTCTAGGTGCTGTGTGTGACATCCTGGTCAAATGGACCCAGTGGGTCTTCGTGATTTTTTTCTTAAAGTTCCTTTGTTCCTTGGCACTTTAGATTAGTAAGTGTAGGGCACTGACAGACAGCTATTCAGAAAGCGATGACATTTTTTTTTTCTCAGCTTATACAAGTCATCGGGGAAGCTAAATGTGCATTTCACTTGTAAATTATGAAGAGAGAGCTGATGAATCCTGAGTCCCCTGAACTGGAAGCCCTTCCCTACCAATCTCAGGTTATTTGGGGTAACTAGACAGAGTCTGGATTTTCTCCCATGCTCGAACCCACGTAGGCATAATCAGGTCTGGCAGGAGGTCAAGGTTTTCTCAAGATGCCCTGGGGGACTTTCCAAAAGTTTCTAGAACATGGACTATGTTAGGGCTCATTGGTGTCTTCTTCATTTGCAAGCAAAAGGAGGTGGAAAGACTGAGGTGGTTGCTGCCTTTGTCTCCATCTTCCCGAGTGAAGCAAGGTGATCCCTTTCAGGAAGAGATCCACGTTGGAGCAGTGTTAATGAGCATGGCGTGCCCTCTGCAGCCTCTTCAGGCGTGGAGCTACGCCGGGAGCTGGGAACACTTGCTCTTTAAGTGCTTTCTGTTTTAAACCATTGAAAGATCTTAGTGCAAAATCAAGCATGGAATCAGGGCCTGTGGTTTTTCAAAGAGCTTCCTGGAGGGTTCGAGTTGGATGGATCGAGACTGAATTTAATCACCTATGAAGGTTACAGGTAGACGCTGCCGTCTGGGCTAAGGAAAACTGGACACGCTTTGTGCAGTACCCAAGAGGGTCAGTCTTTTCATTGAAAACATCATAACAAGATATGTTATGGGCATGGGGCATACACCCTTAAATCCAGAACTTGAGAGGCAGAGGCAAGTGGATCTCTGTGAGACCAGCCTGGCCTACTGAGTGAATTCCAGGCCAGTCAAGGCTGGTCAGTGAGATTCTCACAAAAACAAACCAAATCCAAAACTATAATGCCATACCCTGGTCTCCATTACAGCCAAACTACGATTTGTGAGGGGGTAAACGAGTTGATGTATGTGTTTATATAGTACAGGGAAATATAGTACAGTGTTTCCCTGTTTTTGGCCATGAAAACCACAGATCAATTTGTTCAGTCTGTAGATCCTTTCCCTGTAAATGCCAACTCTTGACCTCGTTTAAGGAAAAAAGAAAATCAACAAAACCAAATTATCTCCTAGCTTAACTTTCCTCAATTCCTTTGGGTAAATAAACTTTATGAATCAATTAGAGAAATCTCCATTTTTTTTAAATATCAAAGAACTGGATGAAAATGGATTGTGCAGGAAATGCTGTCATTAAAAGGGCCAAGAAATGAAGGCATGCTTGATTATTGAGTGGAATATTCATAGTTTTGAATATCGATCAGCTCAGTGTGTCCCTAACATGTGCTTACGATGCGAGGCAGGAACACACTATAGCTCTTTTCCCTTTTGAAAGGAAGACAAGACAAAGACCGGAAAACACTTATTTGAGAATATTTCAGTTCCCTCGTCTTCCCCAGGGAAAAGCACACTGACTGGTTATCTGTACCCAATGGTCAGCTCTGACAATATACATATGAGTAACTTTGTATACACTGAGCAGCAGGGATTTATGTGTTTTTTTGTAAACATGTTTTTGTTTTTGTGAGGCAGTGAGGGTCCCACTGTGCAGCCCTGGCTGGCCTGGAACACACTATGTAGATGAGGTTGGTTCCAAACTCACAGAGATCCACTTGGCTCTGCCTCTCAAGTGCTGGAATTAAAGGCCTGGACCCTGTTCCCAGCTTACAATGTTTTCAGTAAGGAGACTGATCTGATTGGGTTCTGTACAAAGAATGTTCAGTTTTCCTTGGCTCCGATGTCAGTGTCTGCTTGCTTGTAACATATGGTATTCGTGTACACAACATGCATATGCATACATACATATACACACATTCTCTCTCTGTGGGTCTCTGTCTCTCTCTCTCTGTCTCTCAGTCTCTCTGTCTCTGTCTCTCTCTGTCTCTCTGTCTCTGTCTCTGTTTCTCTCTCTCTGTCTCTCTGTCTCTGTCTCTGTCTGCTTCTCTCTCTGTCTGTGTCTCTCTGTGTCTCTCTGTCTGTTTCTGTCTGTCTGTCTGTCTCTCTCTCTCTCATGCATGTAGCTCATAACAACAATTAATGAGAAAGAGGCCAAAGAACGCAAGGATTTAGAAGCAAGCAGGGAAGGGTACATTGGTGGGGGAAGAAAGGGAGAAATGATGTAATTATATTAATCTCAAAAAATACAGAAAAAGTAGAAACAAAAATATTCTTTCTGTTTAATTGAATGAAATAACAACATCTTTCCACCCCTCTCTCAGGTCCCCTTGAGCTGAATTTAAGGGTAACCTTGAAAGACCTCAGAAGCATATTTGCTGTCGAGTTACTGTATTTGATCTCAAGTGAGTCCCAGACCCTGCCTCTGTTTCAGTTCATCCTGAACTCCTGTTTTCAAGTCTACACAAAGAAAGTTTCCCCTTACATGCACTGCACAAGACCCGTAGGCTTCCCGGGAGAGTGCTTTGCTAGTCGAGATCTTTCTGAATCCCTTTAGGCAGCCTCGTGTCCATGGGAGGAGAAATCAGACATAAAGAGTCTGGAGTAGGAGGCAGATGGGGGACTGTCAACACGATCCTTAAGAAGTCTTCACCGGTTTGGATGATCAGTGGCTTGAACGTGGCCAGGACTTGCCCCTGTGCCACAAGGCATCCTGGCTTTCTCAGAGGAGAGGAGTGAAGAGTGCCAACCAGAGTCTCTCTTTTGAAATATGTGTGGCAGACTGACTGCCGTGTCTCCCTCTCATCTCGATCCCTCTCTAGCAATGTATTCCTGTCTCCACCCACCTCAGTTCTGTCCGTATCTCCATTTTCTCCTCTCTAATGGTCTCTTGACTGTTTTCTTCCAGATCAAAGGTAGAAGTGGACCACTTGATTAATTGCCGTGCAGCCAGATCTTTTGCTTCCTTGACACTCGCAGTGTGGAGACAAAGGGCTGTTCTTTAGAAGGCTGGAGCTGTGTGGGTGCTGGGTGGGGAGTTCATAGGCCTGAGAGAACTCGGCCTTCTCAGCAGGGATGTGACGATCCCTAGACCCCCAACAGGAGAATAAATTTGCTACTGCCTGCACATTGTGGTCGGCCATATTTGTGTCTGTTGGGGAAGAGCACGTAATTCCACTTTAAACCACATGGACCGTATGGGAACTGGATTTGAAGTTTGAAGTCTCCGTGTACAGAAATTATTTGGGGGAGGTCAATACATTTTGAAAGGGAGTTAAGTAACAGTAATTGAGCATTTAAGTGTAATCCTGCTCCATTAAGACTCTTCAAAATGGTGCCATCCGATGTATTCTTATAAGCCCTATGTAGCCATTTTTCATTGGCATTCATGAACAGGAGGTAAAATTTGATATTTGATCCCTCGATCAGATTAACCACGTTAGGTGTCCCATAGACATGTAGAGATGGCGGTCACAGCAGGGACAGTGTTCATAGGACGTCTAACATGGGCCGTCCTCTTACCCTGAGAGCCTTTAAGCAGATAACTTAGAAGAGGCCTTGATGTGTCCCCCAGTATAAAGACAGATCTCGGAAGAGCTTGCAAAAACAGAGAACTTTTATCAGAAGCCACGTAAACTGGTCTATAAATTAGCTGGCCCAAATGTATACGGTTTGAGAAATAGGTTGAGAAATTGAAAACAAATACAAAAATACAAAACAAACAAACAAACATTGGAATTGTGGGAAATATTGTTGAGTACTTCTAATAGAAGGGTAGGCCACTGCTGATGAACACAATGGCCATGTAAGTCTTCTATTTATCAAAGCTGAAATTTAGAGGTCATCACCTCCAAGATTTGGGTAGGTCTCTCCCAAGTGCGCCCACCTTTTTTGACATTGCGACCTGGCCTTGTCATCTACAAAGTTCTCACTCAAGAACTACACAACTGAATAGCACCAAAAGGCACAACTACCCTCCCCTCAAAACAAACCTGATAATATTTTAAGGTAAATGTACAATTTTATGTTGGGTAGCATTCAGAGATATCCTGGGGCACCTAGGTCCTGCAGTCCTTAGGTTGAGCAGTAATTTTTCTCAGTAATCAAGCAGGTCCTACCGTACCTCTTTCCAAAACTAACTCATACACCAGATCTTTGCCCTTGCTCAAGGGACAGCCACGGTGAAAAGAAGCTGACTTTCTACCCGTGTCCTGATTACAGGGACACAAACTAAGAGAGTTGATTCAAGTCTCCTGATTTGCAGGAGACTGGCTCTGCCCAGCTAGGTGGCAATGTCAGAGATCCAGTGTTTCTCAAAGTCAGAACACTGGGTTCTTTTGAGTAGTCTGTGGTGGCCACTGTCCTATGATTTCCTGAGTCATTAACAAGTCCACAGTTCCCTTCCCCCAACTTAATTTACTTATCCACTCTACTGGGACTCTTGAGTTTATAAAGCTGAGTAAAAAGTTGGGGAATAATTCACAAACAAGCAAAACAAAACACCAACCACACACACATGGAGACCTAGGTTCAGGCTTTCCTGAGTGTGTTGTCAGCTACAGGTTGGATCCCTCTCACAGGCTTCTTGGTAAAATGGAGATTTGGGGCTCTAGTTGTTCTGATAGATTCATAGTTTCTGTGCACAGAGGAGCTCTTACTGTCTTGTCTGACGATGAATGAAGACTAGAGTTAAGCCCAGAGAATAAACCCAATGGACGTGAGTCTGAGTCTTCACAGGTAGAAGTTAGACCTCCGGAATTGTCAAGTTCTGTGGCAGAGGGAAAGGTGGCTTCTCCTCTGTGTCTGCATTGATTAGAGCTCCTTGCAATAGGAGGGCTGTCCCCGAGCTTCCTCTCACATTCCTGGGATGTGAATTTACATGTCTGGTGTCTGCTCTCAGAGCACAGTCGAAACTTGCTTGTCCTCTGCCTGCTTTATCTCCTCATCGCTGACAACAGCTCTCCGCGACAAAAGAACAGTGCCACGTAGCCCTCCTTAGAGATGATGGAACGCCACCTTCAGCTCTACCTTCTTACAGGAGAGGAGGACAAGGTCCAGGGAAGGACTACACCTGTGGGGAATGTCTGGCTTGCTGGGTCAGAGGTAGAGGGACCAGAAGGCTGGGTTCCCACTTCTCAGAAGTGAGATTTCCCCCACCACACTGGCCTGTTCTTGTGTCTTACAACCTAGTTCAAATGCTAAGGGGCAATAGAAAAATAAACTTAAAGCTAAACCTTTAGGTACAAAACCAGAGTCCGTCTTGGACTCTGAGGTGCTGCGGCTTCTAAGTGGTGATTCTGAGAACCTTTTGAGTTCAAGAGAACAGGAGGCTTATCTTTGTAGCCCCAAAGAGGAAATCTGAAAAGGCACAGCACTTGGTCTAAACATTGGTACCACAGAGCCATTAAAGCATCGATTCAGAAGCCCGTCTGTGCCACTCGTAAGATTTATCACCTTGGGCAAACCTCTTCAATTGCTTCATGCCTTCATTTACCCATCTGTGATTACGCTGACGACAGTATCTTCCTCAGCCGAATCAGTAGGTTGTGAAGTACTTAGAGTCACGCCTGGCACCCAAGGAGCAAGACGTAATCGTTTTATTTATGTGGCTAAATCCCACCACCATTTCCCAGAATTATTTGCTGCGTAACACTTCGCAAAGAACAAAGCATGGGCACACTTGCCATTCGATTGTGTGGGTTTCTTTGTTCCCACGGAAGGGACAGAGAACTGTCCTACAGCACCAACCCAGATCCATCTGCTGGTTCTGGATGAACTGGAGGCACGGAGGGACCCTATGATCCCAATGGCACTAGGTGGATCTTTGGTTCCCACTGTGGCACGGTACTGTCAGCACAACACCATACAGCCGGGCATCACTTGGACAGGAGAGAAGTCACCACACCGAGAAGGTCCCAGGTAGAAATATGAATAACTTATTAGTTGTTGGGAAGCCCCGAAGTTAAAGCATTCAAACGGAAGGAGGGAAATTGCCCGGGTCATTTCTGAGCTGTATTGTACTTCCTTCTATCCTGTTTCCAATGAGTTACAGGAATAGTTCAGTCGTGCCCCTGACGATGGTGGCACTTGGGCCCAATGTCCTAGGTCCTCCTTAGTTGAGTGGGCATCTTCAGATCTCTTTAGGGATGGGACCCACTACCTGAGAATTAGACTTCTCCAGGTGACATCCTAAAACCACCTACCTTCTTTGCCAAGTTTCGGTGACCCATCTCCTCTTTCAAGGTTGTATGCGTCACAGGGTCAACTGGGAAAATGGTGAAAGGACACATTTTATTCATCAGTTTTTTTTGGGCTTGTGGTCTCCACTTTTATTGTGCAATAAATATGACGTTCAAAGGATATTGTGCCATAGAGGTATAATTAAAAGACAAAGATGGATTGGGGTAGGGCTTTATGGTAGAACACTTGCCTCACACACTCAAGGCCATGTTCACACTCAATACCACAAGAGCCAATGGACAATGAACTCAACAAAGCAAATAAAGAAATCAATACCCGTGGGCCTACTACCCGACCGTAAAGTTAGAATGTGTCAATCACCTAATGAAGGCCTAGACTCCCAGTTCTTCGACAAGTGGTATGTATAGTACATATGCATTCAATATAGTATGGTATATTTATATATGTATTTATTGCTTTTAGTATTGGTCAAATACTATGTATGTAATATAACACACACACACACTCCACACATACACACACACACACACACACATACATATATATATATGTATAGCACACATCTGTATATACATACATATACATGTATACATACACACATACACATATTTACTTGTACACATAAAGTAAATAATTGCTTGCTTAAAGAAAGTTGTCAGACAGTTTGACCAAGCATATACTGTTTCCAAAATCACCCCTGAGTTTGAAAGCGGGTTTCTCTAAAGTCCACATTCCCGATTACTCTGTCTCAGTGCTTAATCTCTCAAGAGCTTTGTCTCTCGCCACAACCTTCAGTAGAGGTTCGAGACCATAACTAGCAGGCTGTAAGAGCCAAGGTAGAGGGGCTGGAGAGATGGCTCGGGGTTAAGAGCCCTGGCTGCTCTTCCAGAGGTCCCAGGTTCAGTTCCCAGCACCACACGGCAGCTCACAACTGTCTGTAACTCCAGTTCCAGGGAATCTGGCACCGTCACACAGACATACATGCAGGCAAAACACCAATGCACGTGAAAATAAACCCGTCTTTTAAAAAAACCAAAGTGTACTTGGAACACTAAGATTTAGGACACAGAGACTAGCGGGTCGATAGTCTGAGGTTGCTAGAGACATCCCCACGGTGTGTAGCTCTTTGTTCCAACGTGACATCATGCTTGTTGGTTGGCACCGGCGGCACAGGGAGCGCTCACACCTGAAGATGGACAGAAGCCATAAATCACACCTCCCTCTCTCCTCTTTTGCACCCAGAGAGTGGATTTACCAGAATTCTAGCAAACATCTCTCTAGGCCCTGGGACAAAAACCTCAGTGTGGGAGGGAATGTTGAGAGCGTTCCAGAAGTTGAGTTTCTCAGAGCAAGGCACTGGGAAGGTCATTAAAGCTGCTGGATCCGGGGAGATCTGCTCCGGGTGACCTGTGGACTGGCCTAGAGACGTTGCATCCTACAGCAGTCCCGGGTGATTCTGATGCACACTGAAACCTGAGAAACAGCCCCATGGTTTCTAAACTTCCATGATATCCAATGTTAAAATTCTGATGGAGCAGGTGTGAGCTAAGACCTGAGACCTTGCACTGCTAACAGCCTTCCTGGCGATGTTAGTAACTCTGGACCATGGACACTCCTTTTGTAAGGAGACTGGCATCCAACCCTCTCATCTTACAGATGAGACACTTCCAAGGTCCAGAGACAAACAACTTATCATTAGCAACTGTTTCCAGGACGCCAAGGGAGACGCAAAAGACGGAAAACCATTTAGTCTATACACCGGCAAGAATAGCTTTGTGTATTAAATGCCTTTTGCATGAGGGGTGTTCAGCTACACTTTCGTCATGTACAGGCTCTGGTCTCAGACTGCTCACCTGCTGGGGGAGGAGCTTGGGATTTTCTCCCAGCAGTAAATAAAGGCAGAGGGAAGTGAGATGCTGGGGTAAAGCCAGAAGCCAGCAGAGTGGGACTCAGAGATTAACCTTGCCTGCTTATAACATGTTGGGACAATCGGACCCTTGGATTCTTGGAACTCCTGTTTTCTCTAGTCACAGAGCCTCGAGGCACACCTCAAGTTAGGAATCTAGGAAGTATGTACACGCAGACTCTCGTTGAGAACCGAGACTGTGCACTGATGGCCGGGGTGCTGTTTAGCTCATAGACTGTTATTTAAGCAAGAAAAAGTCTAATTTTACAAGCTTGATTCTTTGTGAATAAAATTCATATTTGGGACCAATTTGACATTAATAGAGAAGTTGTGAAGCTAAGACAGGAAGTCCCTATATATCCTCACCTTTCCCACATTTTCACAAAAGCCAAGAAATGAAAATTGATGTGATACCATTAATTATACTATAACCTTTGCTCTGACCTTCTATTAATTTTGTTTTTATTTGGGGGAGGGGAGCCAGGGAGCACACAAGTATTATGGTGCCAGGCTGGACTACAGAATGAGTTCCAAGACAGCCAGGGACACAAGAATATGTCCTGGAAACATACATGCCTTTCTTCTTACTCAGAATACCATCTCTCCCTTGAAGAATTCTTTGGACAGTCACATGCTCCTGTGTTCAACCATCCTGAACTGGCCAAAAGGGTTCCCACGCACTCTCTCCTTCCAGCTCCCACCTCCTGCCTGACATTTCAGACCTCTGTTGAACTTTGATGTTTCTAGCATCTCTTGCTGACTGTATTGATCAGCAATTCTTGTAGCCATGACAACTCACACGAACAAGCCAACTTACAGGGAGGAGAGATTTATTCTGGCTCATGGTTTTAGGGCTTAAAGTCCAAGGTTAGCTGGATCCTTTACTTTGGAGCGGAGGAGAGATTAAAATATCATGGTGGCTGGAGCATATAGCGGTTGCAGGTTCTCCCTCCCCCACCCTTCACGGGTGCTGGGCACACACATGGCATGCATGTGTACATGCAGACCAAACCTTCATACTCATAAAACAAGTACATAAGCCCTAATCTCCAAAGACACATTTCCCAGGGACCTACTTGCGCTAATGTGGTCCCACCCTCGAACGTTTCTATCCTATCCCAATATTGCCTTCGAAGTATGAGCCCATTAGTGGACTAACCCACCAATTAGGCCAGGCACCTCTCAGTGACTGTCTGGAGAGGTCATTTAACACGTGTAGCTTGGGACATGAGAGGCACCTCAGATCCAAACTGGAATACCCACCCCATGGTGAGAGGAACCTCTTCTTAGTTTTTGTGGGAAACTTGTCTGTCATTTGTCTCTGCCTCACGAGCAGCTCATCCGACACTTACTGAATGATCAGGTGTCCGGTCGACCGAAGGGTGACTGACAGAGGACAGGCCAAGTATCCTGGCCCAGGAACCAGTTTAGGCTAGGCTCTGGTTCCAGTGGTGAGGACAGACTGGCCAATCTCTGTGCTTCCTTCCAGGAGTGTCTAACCTTTGGGCTTCCCTGGAACACATTGGAGGGAGAACTGTCCAAGGCCACACACACATTAAATCCAGGGGTGTTATATTTGAAGGGCGGGGATTACAGGGACATACCTATGTTTCTTTTGCTTGATGGTGCAGTATGAAGTACATCCTAGACCACCCGTGATCCGTGCACCACAGGGTACACAGGCTGGTAGAAGGTGTTCTGTGATAATCGAATGCTGGCAAACAGTAAGCGATCAATAAGCCCTGGCACCAGATACCCTTAGGGATGAGGCGCTAAGCTGGGTTGGCAATGATTCCTAACGTATAAACTGTACTAAGATGCTCCATTTCACATCTGGAGACCCAAAGCAAGAGTGGGGTCATGCCTCTGCTCCTTCTGAGGTTTCTTCATTCCTTGTTCTTCCTTTCCCACGATGGCAGCCAGTTGGGACAGATGAGACCTGCCAGACATATTTGAAGGAGGGCTATTCTAAGAGGTAACCTTAGAGTACAGAAGCAGGCCACTATGTGCCAAGAGGTAACCTTGGGGTATAGAAGCAGGCCTACTGTGTGCCAAGAGGTAACCTTGGGGTACAGAAGCAGACCCACTGTGTACCAAGAGGTAACCTTAGGGAACAGAAGCAGGCCTACAGAAGCAGACCCACTGTGTGCCAAGAGGTAAGCTTGGGGCATAGAAGCAGGCCTACTGTGTGCTAAGAGATAATTTTAAGAGTACAAAAGCAGGCCCACTGTGTGCCAAGAGGTAACCTTGGGGTACAGAAGCAGTCCACTTTGTCCTAAGAAGTAAACTTGGAGTGCAGAAGCAGGACCAATCCTATGAGCACCCAATCCACCCTCTAGCTAGAGACCCCTGCGAGTGACTTCTGGGCTGTTCGTGTCTTGGGGAAAGAGTCTGGCTAGCTCCAGTTTTCTGTGTGTTTACCTCAATGGGCTTGTAATTAATACTGCAGAATAGGTGCTCATTAAATCAGACTCACTATGACTGTCTAGCTTATGAGCTCAAAAGAAAAGGATTTTCCTTTTTCAGACGCCTGATGGATCTTCCTAATCAAGCAGGCAATTCTCTTCTGCTGAAGATTGCCTTACAAATGGAGATGAGATTTATTCTGACTTGGACTATTACAGTGACCGGTGTGGCTGCTGGCGACAGGCATTGTAGGTCTCTTTCAAGTCGGCAGCTCCCTTCTTTACAAGATACAGAATACAAGGACTTGTAAGATGCTGTGTGGCTGGAATACCCACTGGCTTCTTTCTCAACTTTGGCTTGGAATTGAGACTTCCCTCATGGGTTAGGGAAATGGCTCCACCAGTAGAGTACTGGCCTTACTCTAGTCTCAGACTGAAAAGAGGACTCTGGGTTTTAGAGATGAGAACATAGAGAGGAGATTGATGGGGTACTCTAGGTGAGTACTTTCCAACTAACTATTACCCTTAGCTCAACACTAGACCTCTAAGCCTTTATTCTTTGAGCTTTGTGTAACATCATTCATTCATTCATTCATTCACTCACTCATCCATCCATCCATCCATCCATCCATCCATCCATCCATCCATCCATCCAAATTTCCTCTGGCAAGTGTTCACCAAGTAACTATTAGATAGTTGTGCACTGTTTCACATTTTGGGACCCTTGGAAGGAAGACATCTTAGCCCTGGGAATGCACGGTCCACTAGAATAACTCTAGGGATTCCCAGCCTTTCCTCCCGAGTCTCTGATCACTTGTCCACCTTGTGTTCCAGGGTCACAGCAAATCACATCTAACTAAGCGCCTTTCCCTCACTTCCCTATCCCCACCGCCCCCTAAAGTTTACTTTGTATAACAGAATCTTCTCCCATGTCCCAGAGCCCAACATGAATGAGGAACAAGGAGAAAAACCCTCTCACATTCATAGTTCGAATTTTTACGTTGCGTACCTGCAGCCACGTTGACCTGCAGGAGACTCTGCTTTCTCACACGCTCCTCTCCTGAAAGCTTTTCAAGGAAGTCATAAACTCTTATCTCCTCAAGAGATCCCAGCAAGCTCTTCCTGGTAGGAACTCCCAGCCCTTGCTGCAGATGCTGTCTGTTAGGCAATCTCGTTTACTAGCGTGTGGTACTGCCAATATTCTTGATCACCAGTGCACTCTCGACTGACCTCCTCATGGATTCTGACCATACCTTCCTAATAACATGTTTTCTTTGAAGCTTCCTTGGGCAAGTAATACACAAATGTTCAGAAAACAACCGGATCAACTGGACAAACAGAAATTAAGAATGAAACCCTAGGAGGGGAAGAAGGAGAGAAGCTGTGGCAGGACAATGGAGGCTGATGTTAAGATTCCGCTCTGTGTATTTACAGGTTGTTACAAATGTTCTTAAGGGATGGATGATACTGGGCTTTGTATGTTTAGGTGGGCAATTATATCTTACCAATTGTGATGTGTGTTCTTTTATGTGACGGTTTGAGTGTAAGAAAGTGTGTGGTGGCAGGAGACACTGGGTCGCCGTGGAGTTGGGATGTGTTTCTGCCAAGATATCTAGCAGATATCTTGGGGCACCATGGTGCCAGACCTAGTGAGGTAAAAGACACCAATACTTTTTTTTTAATTTTTTATATTTTACAACAACAGATGGTGGACCAATGTGATAGGCAAGAATCCAGTAGTAATCCTAAGAGTTGAGAGAAAGTTTTTATTTTCTAAGGGAGGCCAACACCATGTTAAGTCATGTGATCTCTCAAAGAAACAGGGAAGTAGCCTGGGCTGGCAGGCTGTAGGTCCCAGGCTGTGTGATAAGTAATGGCAGCTCAGAGAGTTAGAGATTAAAAGCTGCTTTTTTTTTTAAAACGCGGGCTCCATGAGAATTTTGGGTTGAAATCCTAGTTAGACAAGCTACTTCTTAATTATAGGTATTATTAAAGGGTGATTAAGTTTGTTTTTAGAAAGAAGAGATTACCTGAATCAGGTGGGGATTTTCATCCACAGTTCAGAACTTAGATAGGGAAAAATTAATCACTACCTCTAAGTAGAGAGTTGTGATAAATGTCTGTAACACCAGACAGAGTGAATGCAGACATTTATTATAGAAGTTATTAAGGTTAAAGAAAAATCTGTGGCTCTGGGTAGAAAGCTTAACAGATGGATATATTTTGGGTTAAATTCCTGAGTTCTAAGTTGTTTATTGGTATTAGAATTGATAGAAGGTGTTTAAGTTTGTTTTAAGGAGAGTAAAGAGATTACCCGAATCACATAGAGATTTTCATCTATGGTTCAGAACTCAGACAGGGAAAAATTGGTCACTACCTCCAAGTAGAGAGTTGTGATAAATATCTGTAACACCAGGGAGAGTGAATGCAGACATATATTATAGAAGTTATCAAGGTTAATTAAAAATCTGTGGCTCCAGGTAGAGAGTTTAACAGATGGATATATTTCAGGCTAAAGTCCTGGTTTGGTATGTTGCCTATTGATATTGGAATTGGTAGAAGGTGTTTAGTTTGTTTTATGAAATACCCCGCTAAAGGCCATATGGCTCGTTGATGCCAGCTAGCGAGGGTTTGTGGTTATTTTTTTATATCTATCACAACAGGAAGCTCAGATTCTCTTAACATGGGCTCCACAGGAATTTTGGGTTAATTTCCTGATATCATAGAGTACAAAAGCCTATCAGGCTCATTGTTTAGCTTACTTCCTTTTTAAAAAATTGTTGAGTCTTCATGATGGGTGTGACTGAGTTTTATGGTTATATTATTACTCTGGGAGAGAGAACAAGATACAAGCTTTTCTGGTTTCAGACTAAAGAACACAGTATTTTGGGAGAAAGACTTTTGTCTTTGTGTTTTTAAAAAGTGTGATTAGGCTCTGGAAACCTCACAGAGTCATACTGATCAGATTTGATAGAGGTAGACCGCCTGAAAAAATTGATTCAGGAGAATCAAACAAAAAGAGATTTCGATTCTAAACTTTTGTCTTGAGAGTTGTATTTTACAGAGTGTGCCTACTTGGATTCCTGGTCTCAAGGACTTTCAGCTGGGTCCAGTCAGGACACATCAGCTACAGCATTTGCTTCATTCTTCCTACTCCCTACCCCCAAGGATATCTTAACGCCCATGTACAGCTTGAAGAAGTTATAGAGGAGTCGTCGCCCCAATTCCCTGGACTTTGGGGGGCTGAAAGTGATTATTCTAAAGTTGTTTTTATGAGGAATTTAGAAATGGTTGTAATTTAGCAGGGAGGAATTAACTAGCTTGAGTTATACAGTCGTAATCTCATTTGTTAACTAAGCTAAAATTGTATCTTTGCTTTGATATAGAATTTATTTGTCAAAAAAAGTTTAAAAGTACAAGAGCCAGTCCTTCTATTGATGTCATTACAAACTTCTGAGTTGATTATACACATGTGAGTTAAGAGTCAAATACCAAACATATTGCTGACTTTGTGAGAGTGCTTTCAAGATATTATTAAGATATAAAGAAAACAGTACAGATTGTCTTATATAGGTAGATGGTTTTCAAAAACATCAGAAATTCACAAAATTTTGAGATTTAAAGTTATTTATCTTTTGTTGAGACATATCTGCTCCTAACAGTTCCCCTTTGGCAGATTTAATGAAGAATTTGAACGTCTCTACCTCCAGGTGAGGCAATACTTTGTGGCTAGGCAGCCACTGGACAAAACTGCCTGTTTCATCTGCAGACTATGCTGTCCAGAAAAGGACAAATTATGCAGAATAGTGGACTGATAAATTCTGCCAAGACAGGCTGATCAGCCCTTCAAAATCTGAGTTTCAAGAGTCTGTCAGTTGATTTTGGGCTAGAAGGCTGAAGACTTGCCCTCACATGTTGCTGCCAGGGGACTATGCTAGTGGAGATTTGGCTCTACAACCTCTCAGTTCTGGAAGCTGTGTTAGACTTCCTATGTGTATAGATATATTTCATTCTCAGATTTCTGACAGGGTTGAAGACTGGTTATAGTCTCATAGCCTATCAGGCTGTTTAACTCTGAATATACATATTTTATTGGATATTTATCAGATAGTATACAAGCTAGCCAAGATATAATATAGATTTTAAGCCTTTCTTAAGCTGGAATGGATAACTAAATGTTCTGTTTAACTGATATAGTGATGGACTGGGTGTTGAGTATATCATATGCTTTATAAATTGTGGAATGGTAATAATTGTACTCAGTTTATATATAAGTGAAAAGGCTTTTTAACTGGACAAAAAGGGGGAAATGTTGTGGTTTGTCCTGGAGTTATCTGTATTTTGATGCTAATTCCACTGCCCTAAGGACAGCTGCCTAGTCAGGTACTCAGGAATCAGGTGACTTCACCAGAAGCTTCTCCCCATTGAATTTGTAAAGTACAGGTGAGGGGCAGGTACAGGATAGAAGGAGGCCTGTCATTGGAGGAGAAGGAAGGATGGGTGGGAGAGAAGTTTGAGGGAAGAGGAGGAGACTGGAATGGAAAGGAGAGGAGGGGGAGAAGGAGGAAAGCCATGGCAGGACAATGGAGGCTGACGTTAAGATTCTGCTCTGTGTATTTACAGGTTGTTACAAATGTTCCTAAGGGATGGATGGTACTGGGCTTTGTATGTTTAGGTGGGCAATTATATCTTACCAATTGGGTCAAAAGAAAAAAAAACAAACAAATGAAACCCTCTGATAGACTCATCCCTGTTTCTTCCCATCTCTCAGAGAGAGAGAGAGAGAGGTCTGATAAGCATGATTTAGAAAATGTACTTTTAGAGCTGGGGAAGCTATAAAATGGAAGATAGTAAACTGTTGGAAGCATAAGCATAAAGTCGGATCCCAGTACCATGTAAAAAGCCATGTGTGCTAGCACGGGTCTGTAATCCGAGTGCTGGCTGTACAGAGACAAGATTTCTGGAGCTCCTTGGTTAGTGCCACACAAGTCAAATGGTGGGTTTTAGGCCTGTGACACTGTCTCAAAAAACAAGGTGACCAGAACCTGTGGCAGAGCACCCAAAGGTTGTCCTCTAGACACAGGGATCCTTACCTACATGGCACTCATACATGGGTGTCTGCACACAGTAACATGCACATAGACACATGCACGAAACACACCTTGACATGCCGAGAAGCACTGCTTTTAACAATTATTACTACATGCACTTATTTGCTTGTTTATGTATTTGCCGTGTGTGTGTGTGTGTGTGTGTGTGTGTGTGTGTGTGTGTGTGGAGAGAGAGAGAGAGAGAGAGAGAGAGAGAGAGAGAGAGAGAGAGAGAGAGAAAACATGAATGCCACAGTATGTGTGTGGAAGTCAGAAGACGACTTCTAGAAGTTGATTCTCTCCTCTACCTTGTGGTTTCTGGGTACTAAACAGAGATCATCAGATTTAGCCACAAGTGCCTGTTCCCACTGAGACATCCTGCCAGCCTACACAGCATAGTTTCTGATATATATTTGCAGGAATGTGATCTCATTACATATATCAATCTATATTTTGGTTTCTTTGCGCAATACATTCTTGTGATCTGCTAGGGAGGGGCCTATAGAAGTCCTAGTTAGTTCTGTTAAATTCCTGTCATCTCCTCTGGGTAAGTGTGCTCAATATTATTGGCTTTTCTTCTTGAGATGGATACCTAAGCCATTTCCAATATTTTTTTTCTTGTTGAGATGATTCTTTAGAAAGATCCATGCACATATATCACAAGACCTTCAAAACCCTGAGAGGCAGAGTGGAGAACTTTGTTTTTTAATGCCCCGTTTCCCTTAGCACAGGCCCCGTGTATAAGATGGACCATCAATCCATACAATCCATACATTAATGCATTTGAGTTGCAACAGCTGTACGTATAACCAATCGGTTATTGGCTTTTCAAAGGATGCTGTGTGTATATAAATTCAGAGGCAACAGCTGTCTGGGTACCAAGGTCCGGTCCATTTGGTGTCCAGAAATGAGGCCTGTTCTCTTTCCTAAGAGGGCAGCAGTAAGAATTGTTCTTCTGCACACAGGAGAGGGAGTCCCTTGGAGCAGCAGGTGGGCATGATGGAGCACACCCCACGCTTGCCGGCTGGCACAACGGCTTCGATATTCCCATCTCCTCTTGTTTGTTCCCATGAGGCCTTTGGAGCTAGTTCTGGATTGCTTTAGGAATGTCTAGGTCCTCAGGAGCAAATGGGATTGAAGCTAGGCTCTTAGTGGTAGCAGAACTCCACCCTGACCAGGACAGCATCGGACAAGAACCACCACTTACCTCCCAGAACAATATTACAGAAGAGACACCTCTAGGGACCCCCAAAGGGCAGGGACATTCACTGAAAGCCGTGCGTGTGTGTGTGTGTGTGTGTGTGTGTGTGTGTGTGTGTGTGTGTGTGTGTTCCTTAGAGCCTGTATGAGCCCTGAGGTGCCCCTGGCCTGTGACTTCACTCTGCCCATGGTGCACTTGTTTAGCAAGGTTCTTTCTGCCTCCTGTCTATGTTGTATCCTCCCCTTCTTTCTGCCATGTCCCCATTCAAGCCATTCTAGGACCACCAGCCTGGCCTTTCATCTGGTGACCCTGTCTCCAGTTTCTCCCTCTCCCCAGTAGCTTCCAGCTGCAGAGCTCTTTGATCCATTTTTATTTTCTATAATAGTGTATTCATTCCCGTGGCTGTGTGCATGTCACATAGGCCGAGCTAGAGAATTGGAGTGACCCGTGTCCTTTCGTAGTAAGGACCTTTCTAAAAACAAAACACGAACATGGATAAAATATACATGACCATAAGTTTGCCTCTTTAATCTTTCTATGTGTGCAGTTCAATGACACTAAGAATCATCCTAGCAGGGAACCATTAAACTATGTCCACCAACTTTCTCCTCAGAGAAAACAAGAAATGAAATAGCAACTCCCCGTGACTCTTGTCCCAACCCCCAATAATGTCTATTCTACTTTCAGTTTCTGCAGGTTGCCTGCCACTCACTCTAAGCCTCTCATATGAGTGGCATCAGATAATCCTGTTCCCTTCGTGACTGATTTGTAGGTCCTTTTCTGGCCTCTGTGGGCACTTGTACACATATGCACATACCCCCCCCCCACATATCCCACACATGTATGTATGTGCATACACACACACACATCAATAAAAATAAAATGAAAAATTTAAGTGTATTAACCTGGGATTGGGGGGACTCTGTGTGTGTGTGTGTGTGTGTGTGTGTGTGTGTGTGTGTGTGTGTCTCCTGGTTTATTGAGTATTCCAATGATCATTTTTCCAATGGCAAGCTTACATCTTATAGAATGAGAATGAATTTGACTGTGCACAAGATAGTGGGCCTCTAGGTAGTGAGAGCCACATGATCCAGCCTAGAAAGAGCATGAGAGAGCTAGAGATAGGGAGAGGGAGAGGAAGAGGGAGATAGAGAGAGAGAGAGAGAGATAGATAGATAGATAGATAGATAGATAGATAGATAACCTCAGCTGCTGGGAGTCACTATCCGAACACACCCCACAACACCCAGATAGTTTAGCTTTTCTTCTTGTTGCATTTATAAAGTATTCTGACAAGAGCATCTTAAGGGTTAATTTGGCTGACAGTTCAGGGATGTCACAGCAGCAGAAACCTGAGGCGCTTTCCATACTTCATACACAGTCAGAAAGCAGGTGGTAACAAATGCTCCTGCTTAGCTTACTTTCTCCTTTTCACATGGTCCAATGCCCTAGCCAAAGGAATGGTGCCGCCCACAGTGGGCAGGGTATCTGTCAAGTTGACAACTGAGATTTACCGCCACAGGAATGCTCTCTTCTCCTCACTGTTACCAGTCAAACAACAACAAGCACAGTTCTCTCAGAGGGTGAATGCCTAAGCTGAAGCTTGAGGTGACTACGGAGAAATGGAAAGTCTGGGAAGGAAGAGGGTTTCTCAAGGGGTGGGAAGAAGAAACAGTGGCCAAAGCACCGACCTTGCTTAGGTAGACCTCTCAGAAAAGTGGTGATGTTGCAAATGCCTCTGTCTTGCTGTTTTGATTCAGTATTTATTTTATTTATGCACCTTTTGTGTAGCATATGACAGACCCCTTTACCTCAAATTACAGGCATAAACTGAAAGAATGATTTTACATTAAGACGTCATAGGGCCTGTGAGATGGCTCTCTGGGTAAGAGCACCTGTTGCCATGCCTGATGACCTAAGCTTGATCCCCAGAGCCCACATAGTAAAAGCAGGTAGCTGGCTATCACATACTGTCCTCTGCCTGTGACACACACACACACACACACACACACACACACACACACACACCCCTATACCAATACCCCTTCATTCTTGCTTACTTCAAACCTTTCAATGTCTGGCTTGTACTCTTTTTTTCCCAGCATCACCTTCATCCCTAGCGTGGTCTCCCATTGGAAGCTTTCACCAGTGCTAATGCCATATTTCAACATCCATTTTGCCCTCCACACTCTCCTAGGTTTCCAGAGGTTGATCTCCCTTCTTCTTCATTTTTCCATTTCAAACTCCATCCTTTATTGCACTCCCCGTCTGCCTGCCCGCCTGCCTGTCTGTCTGTCTGTCTCTGGCACTCATTCTCATCAAGACAGGGGTCTTGATATATAGACAAGGCTCATCCTTCTTTTATATACTCCATCCTTTATTGTGTTTCCTGTATGCCTGTCTATCTGTCTGTCTATCTGTCTGTCTATCTGTCTCTGTGTCTCATTGGCACCTTTTCTCATCAAGGAGGGGGTCTTGCTGTGTAGCCAAGGCTCATCTTTCCTTTTCAAGTTCCGTCCTTTATTGTGCTGTCTGTCTGTCTGTCTGACTGACTTTGTGTTTGTCTGTCTTTGTGTTTCTCTGATTCTGTCTGTCATCCTTGGGATGGGGGCCTTGCTGTGGAGCCAAGGCTGACCTAGAACTTTTGTCCTCTCAAGTGGAGAGATTACAGAGGCAAGACACCACACTCAGCTTGATCCATTCTTCAAGGGTAAGCAACCCCCCCATCCCCCAAGGCCCCCACTTCCCAGGCCTGGGCCTTGACCTTGGACTCTGGCTACACTTGCTTTCACCTTTGTGAAAGACACCTTGTGTCTTTGTTGCAGAGTGGTTTACCCCTTTATGTCTCCGATTAGCAACTTTTAAACTCTGAGAGTCTGCTGGGCTTTGAAACCTGACACCGCATCTAGATTGTGTAGCAAGGGGAACGTGTTTATTCAAGGAGAGGAGCGATTTCACAAACACCAGCCTCATCTGAGAGAGAACGGGAAGCCTCAGATGAACCATAACAATCGTATGGATCCTGGCTGCCAAGTGAGTGCAAAGCAACCCGGATGGAGCAGGGTTCTCCCGCAGATGCGTTTCTCCGGGGTTTGGGTTGTTTTTCCACGTGATGTAATGCGCTGGGAGCAGTTCCTCCGAAACTGCCTTCTGTTTGCTCACAGCTTCCTCAGATACTCTGGAAGTAAACACCCCTGGCAGTCAGCACAGAGCGTGAGCAGATGGGAAGGCAGGCGTTTCTTGCTGCTTGGCTATGAGAACCTCTCTTTATTCACCAAAGGGATCCGCTTAATAAATTCGCTCAAGGCAAGCAGGTGTGGTGGGGGAAGAGAGAACGTTATGGTTATGTAAGATACAAGCTGAATATTCAGAAACTCCAGCTCGTGGTCAGGTAGGCCTTCTAATGTGACACAGAAGGTCTATTTTGTAAGAACATGTTTTTAGGGAAAAGAAGGGGAAATTTTTTTTTTAAAGACCAGAGTTCCCTATGCAGTGTAGGATAGACACGAGCTAGATTTATAGCCCAGACCGAACTCACGAATCTCTTCCTTCAGCTTCTAACGTCCTGGGACTCTTTAAGAAGTGTACTCCTAGGAAGTTTGGTTTGTCACCTGCCTGCCTGTGACATCACCAGATCCTTCAGGAGCTCAGTCTTCCAGAAGGTTCTGTGTTAGGATGAGGTTCATGGAAACAAGACTAGTGTGTACGGCCGTTAGAATCCATGTAACTAAAACATTATCTTTTAGAAACGAATCATGGGCTCTCACATAGATGCCGAGAAGTGAACGGATCTTCAATGCTACAAAAGAAAAGAAACACACCTGAGGGTGAGTAGCCTCCCCCTCAGCTCCGCCCCACCCCCCCTGAACCATCAGACCCTAGACAGATGATCCCTCGAGCCACTTAATGGCACAGACTGCCTTGCCTTTTAGCTATTACTGTTCTTATTATATAAATAGATCCGGTATGATTTTGTTGTTGTCGTTGTTTGTTTTTAAGACATAAAAGTACCAAGTACAAACCGGACAAGAAATGTTTGGTAATTCAGCCATCCAGCAGTACATCCAGGGAAGCAGGGGACAAGGAACAGAAAGTATGTCTGCCGTGTATATGGAGGTCACCGAGATGCTATTGTTGGAAAGTTAGAGCCCGTGGTGGCAACCGCGCTGGCACAAGCCATCAAGCCTACTAATTATTATTATTTTTTTGACTCAGTAGATGATTCATTTACTCCTTCCTTGCAGGCTGACAAGGCAGGATGCAGAAGTCCATTTGGGCTTAGCATGTGGATGGGAGAAAATAAAAACCCAGCAGATTCGCAAGCTTCCGAATGCTGTCACTGACAAAGTGGGCTGGAAGCTGACTCTGCTTGCTCAGTCTACTGAGAACATCTTTCCTCACTCACGAAGCCCATGTCGGTTACAAAGCTGGAGGAAGCCCATGAAGGCTGAGGAGCCGGCCTCTGAGTGATGTTAGAAGTCAGAGCCACAGCAGGGCAGGGCAGCCCAGGGGATGGAGCTGACACCATCGGCTGTGGTATCATCCTAACCATGGTCACATACCACAGCAACTGCCTCAAGAGGTGGGGAAACCCATAGAAGAAAATGGAAAACCCATTTTTTTACAAATTACTGTCCATCCCATTTCCAAGGGTATATCTTGGTCTTTATTGGCTGACCAAGCAGAAGAGGATAAAATGGGTGGCTTGACAGGACAGAGTGGCTTAGTATTTAACTTATTTTTTCCTTTATTTATTTATCCACTTTACATCCCAATATCAGCTCCATCCCCTCCATCCCCCCACAGCACCTCCCTCTGACCCTTCCTCTTCTCCTCTGAGGAGAATCATCCCACCCTGGCACATCAAGTCACTGCAAGACAAGACGTATCCTCTCCCAGTGTCTAGAAGGCTAGACATGAAAACCAAGATACTGCTCAAGCTGTGCTCGACCTCAAATATGTAGGACAGATTTCTTCTTCAATGCTCAACTTTGTCAGCATGTCAGAATTTAGAGGCACCTAGGAGACACCTGTCTGGGGTGCCTGGGGCAACATTGCTAGTTTTCACTGAAGAGAGAGAAATCCCAGACCCAGGTCTCCAACTGTGAAAGGAAAAGAAAGAAAGTTGAATGATAGCATTCCTACTTCTCCAGTTGGTGAAGCATGAACGGCCACCTCACATTCCTGCTGCTATTCCTTCCCCGGCATGATAGACTGTGTCTCTTAAAACTGTGAGCCAACACACACCCTTGCCCTTCCATCCATCAGTTGGTTTTCCTTGGGATTTTGTTCCGGCATTGTGAACAGTACCACACCTCCCTTGCCTGTTCCTCACTTCCAGAAGTTGTCAGCAATCTTCAGCATTCTTTGGCTTCTACTGACAGTCCCTTCATAGGATGTTCTTTCCCTCTCCTGGGTGTCTGACCAACATCTCTTTTCCTCTTCCAACAAGAATATCAGTCACTCTGCTCTGAACTCAATCAACTGTGTAACTTTGATGAGGGTTACATTCCTTGGTTGTGATCAGAACCTCAGTCAGAAGCCACATAAAGTTTGGGAGTTGTAGAACTACAACTGGAGACTGTTCTTCAAACAGTGTTTGGTACTTACCCCTAGGCTACGAAGCATCTCTTAGGATTTGGCAGATGTAAAGCCTCACTAGTTGCAGCAAGGAGGGCCAAGTGGTTCAAGCTCTGTAGCTTTGTGGTGGCCTCAGAATGGCGGGGGAGGGGGGGCAGTTAGTTCTGTCATCATTAATAATGTCATTGTTTAGTTTCTGCTCTGCAAGATCATAATAATAGTGTGGCAGGTAAGAGTTTAAAGAGGCAGTTTAGCTGGGTATGGCAGTAGCCAGCCTGAGCTAATAGGAATAAGAGGTGAGCCTTGGCTACAAAGTGATTTTTTGCATCAAACAAGCAACAAAACATGTTGAGCTCTGAAGCTAGATATATACTTGCCTCTCTGCCTCCACACTGCTGGAGTTACAAGCCGGCATGTCACAGCTAGTTTTTACACACTGAATTTGGGTCCTCATGCTTTGGGGGCAAGTACTTTGCTAACTGAGCCACCTCTCCAGCCTCCTGGCCATCGGTTTCCATTCTTAAAGTTAGCTCCAATAGATGGTTCTATTTTCCTTTCCTTCTTCCCTCTCTCCTTCCTCTCCATCCCCTGAACCCCATTCCAGACAGGTCCTCCTAGCTCAGGGTGGCCTTGAATTTGCTAAGTAGCTGGGGATAACCTTGACCTTCTGATCTTCCTGCCTCCACCTCCGAGTGCTGGGATTCCAGAGGTGACTCACCCAGTCTAGCCTGGCTTTATAAAGTGTTGGAATTTGTTTCAGATTACCTTAATGATATTGACCCTAGACGGATGGGTCAAGTACCCAAGGTTAGGGTTGTTAACACATAAGGGTGAAGATTCCTATAAAGTACATCAGTGTGGGTCAAAAAGTTGTAAAGCACTCTGTACACTGATTGCACATTGTCGTGTAAGAGTACCACTGACTGCTCACCAGACATTGCTGCAAAGACTGTGTGCATTTTAATTCATTTGCTCTTCATAACAGTTCCCTGAGTTAGACACAGTTCCTATCCTCACATTACAGAAGAAGAAACTGAAACACAAAGAGGTTACAAAAGATGTGCTAATGGAGTTGAAACTGTAACTCCAACATGTTGGTTTGCAACTGTGCTGGATATTCCAGCCTTTAAACCAAACCTCAAGTGAGTCTTCCAGGTCTAGACCCATTTACGTGTCTGTAATGGGGCTCTCCAAGGCTAGCCATCCTTCTCAGATCCAAGCCTACATACTGTTCACACACATCAAACCTGGTGGAATCCATCTGTTCCTTTCTCCCAAGCATCCCAGTTTTGTCTTTGTGAGAGAAGTATATAGGGTTTACATAGACTTGGAAGTCATCTGGAAGGACAAGGGTCAGGCGCTCACAATGAATGAATGCAGATCAGCTTGGCAGAGCAGAATCACTAGATCGGGGTTGATGAATGGATTACTGAGCAGGCTTCATAGACATCTATAAGCATCTTCTATGGGTCTGCTGTTACTTGAGTGGTAGACTGGTAAATATGTGGAGATTACCTTTTCCCAAAGAAGCTTGAAATTGATGCCTATCCTACCATTCCCATGGAAGCATCCATTCATTGGGATGGAGTAGGGATCTATCGGATGTGTAGCTGGAGGGAATGCTTAATATAGAAGCAGGCTCCCAGACTCCAGGCTTCTCAATGACCAGCATCCTCTGCTGTAGAGTCCACAAGTCACTGCGGCAGAGGAGGCTAGAATTAGAGAGTAGTGTTATGTATGCTGAATGGGAGCTAGGGGTTTTGACAGACTGCTCTGTTGGGGTCTGAGATGGCAGAGCATTGGGATCGAGAAAGCAAAGATAGAAAATGGCCTTTAATGGCACACTTTGCATGAATTTTTTATTATATTTATCTATTTGCATATGTGCATACACATGTAGGTGTGCTCACGCCTCTGCCCGTGTGGAGGTTAGAGGACAACTTACAGTTGTTCCTTGCCTGCTTCCTGGATGTAATGGAGGTACCAGAAGCCACTCCGGTTGGCAGAGTTGGCAGCAAGCACCTTTATCCACTGAGCCATCTTATGGGGCTGAGGCTGGATTTTGAAAACCCTTAAAGACCATAGGCTTGGTCTTCTAAATTGTGGGATCTGATGATGATGCCATGTATGACATGACCAAATCCTTCATTTGGGATGGATAGAAGGGGAAAAGCTAGGGAAAGCGATTAGTAGGTGCTGAGGCTAGCCCGGATGGGAAAGGATAACCTGGCTTCCAACCAGGACTGTGGACTGCCCTCCACACAAGGACCTGGTATACCCGATACAGAGAACTAAAGAGATGAAACTCTCCCATGACTTCCCTCCCATGAGGTGACTGCACACGGTCAATGATTGACAGATCTGGGCAGAATGACTAATGATGTAGTCAGCGCCACTGTGTGCCAGCCCTGTGCCGACTGCTTTACATAAACTTCTCTGTAGACCTCACAACGGCGTGGTGAGACAGCTGCTGCATCTTACAGATGAGGAAAAGAGGGTTCTCAAAGAAATGAAGCAACTCGCCTCAATATCGGAAGTTCACGGCACAGTGGAATTGCAGATGTGGCGATCTGATACGAGAGTTCATGCTCTCTGCCATGAAGCTGTATTATCTTGCCAGAGTAGGGTGCTTCCTTGCAAATCAATCTTCTTATTCGTGCATGCGCAGAGTTTTACATCCTTACTGTAACCAGCAAGTTTCATGCCCTGCTCTACCTAAAATGTTTTACTATGCCATGCCTCTTCCTATGGAATGGGAAGAAATATTTTGGTCATGCTGGAAATGGGTGGTAGACCCTAATAGGTCTCTCTTCCTGTCTTCATCTCTAGGATCAGCCCCACATCTGGAAAATCTCCCTTGAAAAATGACATTAGTGAATTGGGTTCACCGAACGTCCTCATTGGTCCCTGGGTTTTTTGTGAGTTGTAAGTAAGACTGTAGCAAACATTTTGAGGCATGGAATATTTGCTAAGCCTAGAGTTATTTCCACGGATTGGATCTCTGGAGGCAGACTTACCACTGAATGGAAGTCATGCTGCAGTTCTGACCTTAATCTGTCTTGCTAAATTGTGCAAAATTTGGGAAAAAAATGTGCTGTTCATAGTCACACACTGACTGCCACATTCAAAGAACAAGGTTACCAGTTTCAGTGTAGCCTGGCCCTTACTGGGCACTGCTGTCATATTAATTGTTCTTATTTAAAAGAGTTAAAACAATCTATGCCACTTCATTTCGATCTACATTTGCTAGGTAATGTCTTTTCCTGTATCCTTACTGAATAAATGTATTAATATTTTCACTCGGTGACTGACTGCTTGCTTACTTCATTCTCTCTTTCCACAGAGTTCTATGAGTCATTTCCCAGGTCGACTACCCAGACTGGGGCAGATGCCGGGCATGGGTGCATGAGGAAGGGAGGCAAATTAGGGATTGAGGAAATCTACCACCAATTAACCAACATAACCAAAATACATTCCCTATCTACAGCCCACTTTAGTGTGATATTCAGGATGGTGATAAAACCATCTCCCTTTTTCTCAGATAACAGTGAGTCCTCCACCTACTAGACAGTTGATATACACAGAAACATTTAGGCATCAGGAGAGATTTTCTACTGCAGGAAGACACCATGGTTCAGAGTACAAGGGACACCCCCCCCCAAAGACCTACATTACAGAATCCATAGACTTCCCTGTGGCAGTTTCAAGAATAAAGTATAATCAACATTTCCAAGAGGAATCTCCCCAGTGCAGGTGGGACTCGGATGAACACCATTTGTTTTAATATGTACTAAGAAAGCATCAGGTGCTTCCGTCTTTGTGACCTTAGGGACGTTATTGCAAAGGACAGCCTCAAAGGAAAGCAGCCAGAATACCTGTGCAGGCAGCCAAATACTCACCTAGAGCAAAATGCACAAAGGTGGCAGATGTCAACTTTGGGAAACATAACTTTATAGTTATTATCAGTGCCAAGATCTGTGTATATCTACTTCATGCTAAATACTTACCCTAGCACCAAGGACACAGATGGCAAATATATCTTCCTCTAAGACAGTGGTTCTCAACCTGTGGGTCGTGACCCCTCTGGGTGTCACAGGATCATTTCCCAGGAGTTGCCTGTGACTATCAAAAAACATCAGCTATTTACATTCCGATTCACCACAGTAGCAAGATTCCAGTTATGAAGGAGCAACAGAATTAATTTTATGGTTGGGGGAGATCACTACAACAGGAGGTGCTGTATTAAAGGGCCGCAGCATTGGGAAGGTTGAGAACCACTTCTCTAAGAACTCCCAGGGAAGAAGGCCAATGAACTGGTGGGAAGTGGGCCTCTGTGTCAATGGGAAGTGGGAACAGCCAGAAGAGCTCAGAATGAACAGAAAGGACAGTGCTTCTCACGAACGCCATGGCAGCACAGTGAACGTCTTCACCTTACAACCTTTCCCAGTGTCATCCATGGAAGATGAAACCTAATCCCTTCTTCCTCAGTCCCTCCCTCCCCTCATCCTTCCCTCTTGCTCCCTCCCTCCATTCTCCCTCTCCCTCCCTCCCTCTCCCTCCCTCCCTGTCCTTACGCTTGCATCTCATGTTTTACAAGTTGCTTGCCCACAATATGAGACTCTGAAGTTATCCAGGTGTGTGTCACAGGGCACTGGGAAGATAAAGAATGTGCATGTGCCCGGGACAACAGCCTTAACTGGTAAATCAAGTCTGTTCTTCTCACCCCAATGATTTCCTCTTTAAAATTCATCTTGGAGGAAGTTTGGCAACATTTGTTTTCCATTCTGACTAGAACTATTCTGGTTCACTCAACTCTGAGTAACAACTGGTCCTCTTGAGGATAGTGAGACCTTCTGGCCACGGAAAAGGGAGGGAGGGGTGAGAATCCTGGATGATGGGCCACCAGCTGCAATCAACATAGGGACCCTGGAAGGACGACCGTGACTATCACGGTACCAGGATGTTACATTGTCATCAACGTCCTTGAAGAGGGGAAGGCATCTGCTATTGAAAAGATGTCATCCATAGGACTCTGGGAAGAAAACATAGACACAAATGTCTCTTGCCTTGAGGACTATGGATGTGAGAACATTGGCTCTAATCAAGGGAAAATCAGCCGAATACAAGAGAGACTTAAAGAAGGGGCCATTTCTGACATAGGGCACACAGGAAAAGGAGGGGTTGAGCCTAGATCAGTCTAGAGCCTAATCAGATGAATGGATCAATCAGCATAGCAGACTGGAGGTCCCTTTGCGTGCTTTCAGTAGTCTCATGTATATGAGTGTGTGTGTGTGTGTGTGGGGCAAAAAGGCGGGATGCAGAATGTGAAGAGAAGGGTTGGGGATTTAGCTCAGTGGTAGAGCGCTTGCCTAGCAAGGGCAAGGCCCTGGGTTCGGTCCCCAGCTCCGAAAAAAGAAAAAAAAAAAAAGAAAAAAGAAAAAAAGAAAAAAACAGAATGTGAAGAGAAGAAAAGCACAAGCTTTATTTCCAAGCCATGCTGGGTTTGAGTGCACAGGGTAGACAAAGCGATGACGTAGGGTGGATTAGGGAGCCACTGGAGGACAAGCCTGAAAGACTGAATGACCCAGCTCACCAGCCATACGGAAGCCATTGGTCCAATAGGATTAGTGAGAGTCACCTATATTTTCTTTGGGGAACATTATTGTGACAGGTGTTCACAGGGCATGAGTTGGCGGAAGAAGAAACTGGAGATAGGAAACCAGCTGGGCAACTATTGCAAGGCTTGATGAGAGCCAACATCGACCTTGATCAGGGCTGTGGCCAGCAGGGTAGAAGAGAGAAATGTCCTGAGACGCAGAGACCTAGCACTGCCAGGAACAGACAACTGTTTGGGTAGACAAGGTCAAGAGAAAGAATGACAAGAAGAACCTATGTGAGGGTTAGAGGTTGGTCCATGTGTCACCATCAAGGCTGAATCACTGGTGTGGGGGAGGAGTTTGGAGAATTTAAGAAAAATTAGATGTATATTTTCCCCAGCATCCCTCATCCCTAAGTGTGTACCTTGAGGAAGAGGAGTGCTACGGTAATGGAAGATATGGTAGATAGTGGTGTTTTGGTTTTGAGGCTGACAGACTTTAAGAGGAAGAGCTGTAGAGAGCTTTAAATACACTCTCATTGTGGAGTCTTGAGAAATGAATGTTCTGAGTACTTGAATTCCAGTGCTTGCCAAGTCTGGGATCAGAACTCTCTGGTTTCACATTAAATCTCTAGAATGCCCACTAAGGTCTACAGTGAACTTATGTGATCTGAGCTTCTTGTCTCAGATCCCTGATCTCTAGGAGACAGTAGGTAGCTAGGCGATCCATTCTTCCGTTCATTTATTTATCTCATCCCTCCCCACCCATCTGTCCCATCCCATTCATCCATTCAACTCTCCTCCCCTCCTCAGACCCTCCCTCAAAGAAGACCTATTGCATGCTAACCATAACTACACTTCTTGCTGGGCATAGTTAACTATCGACATTATAGCAGGAAAAATTATATATTTTTTTCATCCCATTTTGGACTAACATACCAGAGGCAGAAGATGATTCTGAGTAAAAACAGATACACAGAAGCTGTGATGGACAGCAATGTGTTATAGAGAAAAGGCTGAGACGGAAGTGGAGGTGAAGATTGGCTGAGACAGAGGAAAAGTTGCTGTTGAAACAGGGTGGTAAGAACAGCTCGGAGAGAAAGACATTTGAGAAAGAAGAAAGCCAGGGGTAAATTGAAGGAAGGCTATTCCAAAGTGGAAAGGGGATGCCGAGTTGGACTCGCACCAGGAATGTTTGAACAGTTGTAAGGAATGCAGTTGGGATGCAGCAGCAGGAGGGGTACCACAGGGGACAGGAAAACATCGGATGAATAGGTCCATCCTACAGAGTCCTTCTCAGCTAGGATCTCCTGGAGACAATTTCTGAATCCTACAGAGTGGTCCTAAAATGGAGGTTTAGAGGATGGGTTAGCTGATTTACTTTAGGCGGGGTTTGCTTTGCAGGAAGAGTGAAAAACCTGGGGGCTCTAGGAGGAAGGGTTTCCTGCTGAGAAGCCTGGAGCACTTTTGCCTTTAGTGGAATCAGTTCCGCGATGGAGCTTCCCCTCCCACCTGTGCAATGGAGGCTGGCAGAAGGCCTGGGTCTTCCTAGCAGCCCTCTCAAGGCTGATTCATAGCGCAATTACTCAACATGTATAGATTCTAAAATAAAAATAAGTTCTTCTAAATGACTCTAAAAATGTACTCGTGTTCGTGGAGTGCTTGCATCAGAGACTACGTTTAGTTTATAGCCTCCTTGCTTGCTTTCTTACACCAAGCTGCAGCATGGGGCTAGGAGGAAGAGACTCACACAGGCTGAAGCTCTTGAGTTCTATACTTAAATTCCATCTCCATGGCAGCCCGACAGCCCCCTGACCATGTGGAACCTGCGCGCATCTTGAAGAACAGCTTTCGATTCTCCACTCCTGCTTACTTATCTAAGAGTTACTTTCATTCATGGAGAAGCTTATTCTATCTCCCCCCCATGGTTACTTACCATCCAGGCAGGGAGGGCTGTATGTTCCTGTATTTCTTTGAACTGGACAATGCCATTCTAGCTGGTCCTTGGAGATCTTAGAGAAAGCAGAAAGGGGCGGGGTGGGGGAGAGGCAGCAGGGAGAGCAGGCCTTGCCCAGGCTGAAGCCTATGAACTTGTAGATCAAAAGATCAATCTTCGATTTAAAAGATGGAGCCACTATTCATGAAGTGGGTGGTGACTGTCCAAGAAGAAGTACAACCACTTGTTGTCATTAAAAGATAAAAAGTTGCAGCTGGCTCCCTCCCCCAACCTAACCTGGAGTCTAACATACATGGAAGGTGGTGACTGTGACTCCACTTAGTCTCATAAATTGCTGATAAGTGACAGGTCCATAAAACAGAACCAACAAGACAAGCTGACAAAGGGAGTGCTAGTGGGCTACCTCTAGAGAGTGACCCAGAACCATTGCTCTATTAATTTTATATCATTGACTTGTTGATGAGGAACCCTTGCCCTGCCCTTAGTATAAATGTGTTACATCTGAGAATGTAAGTTCTGAGACAGGATCCAGTCTCTAGCACTCCATAAAATATCTTGATTGCTTGTTTTCCTAATTCTACACGGTAACAACAGACAGTTTTATGTTGGGGATCGGGGCAAAGGTGAAGCTCCTCAGTCGAAAGGATTTTGAGAAATTCTATATTTAAACACTATTGAAAGGGTTTCCTCTCCTACAAGATTTCCCAGGATTTTCAACATTCCTAAATACTTAAAAAAAAAAAAAAGACACCACACCTATGACCTAAATTTGGGTCATCCAATCCCTTTTCGTACAGGGAGATTACGTGATTCATTGTCAGAGCTAGAAGTAAAAAGGCTTGTCCTCCTCAAGCTCTTTCCATTTGCCCAGAGAAACACAAGGCACGAACAAATCCGAAAGCTGAGGTAGGCATGAGTCATTACTTCGAAGGAAAAGTAAATGTCAGATTCAAAATGTCAGGAGGTCAACTTTGAGTCATCCCTGTAGCCTAAGTGAAGGATGCCCAAGACAGCAGAGGGAAAGACCAAGAACTGGAGATAAACTTGGTGGGGGAGACAGTGCAATTATAAGGAGGTGAGATATGAGAGGGAAGTCCGCCAATTCTGTATTTTGTTGGACAATCCCTGACCCAAATATCTATGAGATACTAGACACCCCAGGAAATGAAGAGGCTAACAAAGGCACAGAGATGAAAATCTGATCCGAGGTCTGACAACTCGGAATTCTATCTTCTAAGTGCTTCTGACACCCTCTTTGTCTCCTTGACAACTGCCCCCCCTCCCCACACACACAAATGAGGAGGTCTAGATTCTGTAAAGCACAAATGAGTGCCAGCTTATGGGTCTGATTTGTAAGCTTCACCTTTGTCCCCACAACATTTTGAGATGTTGAATTTTGCTGTGGGGGGATAGATAGAAGTTGATGGTCCTTTTAGGTCTGAACAAAATGGATCCAGGTGGATATGGGACATATACTTCTTTGATGGTGGAAGAGGCTGAGATGCAAAAGGAAGAGAGCAGTTTCTGTTTTTCTCCTGTTTTATATTGTCTGATAGGCAAAGAGAAGGTTTGACACTGCCCTCTCCACTACAGTAGCTTGTAAGAACTTTCAATGAAAAAGGGACTCTCAAGTTAAAAACCAGAACTCACAGACAGGGCACTCCATTAAACCCCCTGGACTGAGATTCTCCTCATTGGGCTAAGATCCTCCAAGGTCAAGCATGGTGGGTTGTGTCAGTCACTTTACACACTGCTGCGGGGAAAAAAAAATCCTGACAAAGCAAATGAAGGAAGGAAGGAAGGAAGGAAGGAAGGAAGGAAGGAAGGGAGGGAGGGAGGGAGGGAGGGAGGGAGGAAGGGAGGAAGGGAGGAGTGATTTATTGGCTTACAGTTCAAAGTGGTACAGTCTATCATGACACCAAGAGCAGAGGCGCTGGGCACATTTCTTTGTGTGAAATTTTCTAATTTTTAATTGCTGATGTTCAGGTTGGAACTTAACATATAGGATCCCATAATTTAAGGAAGTTTATGATTTTATGTTGGGCTATGCTAGCTGCCTTGAACTGCATGTGGCCCTCAAGGGGCACGTTGGACCCAGTTGAGTGGGTGTTGAAGACTTAGAAGTTGGGACAGGTTTTGACCCTGTTTTCTTGAGCCTCTTTTTTCTAGATCTGCCCAGACTTTCCTTTTGATCAACTCAAAACCCAAACTAGAAACTGAGAAATGATTTCTACTTAAATTATTTAAAACTACAGACACTGTCTCTTACTATATCTACCTCTGAGTCTTTGTTCTATATATAAAAGAATAAGATGAAATGACAAATATAAAATTTGTTTTTTTTAAAAAAGCATCTAATCCCAGGACTTGGGAGGTCGAGTCAGGAGGATCAGGAATTCAAGGTCATCTTCAGCTACCTAGTGGGTTTAAAATCAGCCAGGGCTAGATAAGATTCTGTCTCAAACAACAGGTATAATACAATCTGGTTGGGGGAGGGAATCTGTGATAAACATCAACAGAACTGCACATAGAAGGAAGCCTAATCTAAAATATGGATCTTATAAAGCTGTCTTGGCACTGACTGGCTCATCAACTGACAACCCCATGCTCTCACCAGAGTCAGTGATGGGGAGCAGAATCCATGTGAACTCCTTATGTTTACCTACAAAAACTTCCTTAAGTCTCAACTTGTTCTAAAAGTAATTAGTAACTTCTGTGTCTGAAAGCCTCAGAGAACTGTCTCCCAATGACTCAGTCCATCAGAAAAGTAACCTATGCACATCTATTGAACACAGTGTCTGCCTTCTTGCTTTTATTGCTTATTACTGACTATGCTGATAGCAACTGGGTTTCCTTGCTTTTTCTGAAGAAAAGGAAAACCAAAATTCAGCTGGTTCAATATTCTTTTCTCAAATATCCATTATGGAGACTTTGAGACTTAGTTTGAGTACCTACAGAGTTTAATGGTCCCAAGGTCACAGAAGCAGAGTTATCTTGAGGTTTCTATAACTGCACCTGCTGACATTTGCCTGTCAGTCACGGTGAGCTCAGAGCAGGGTGACTACACTGTTAAAGGAAGGCCACAATCCTGACATGCTCAGGACAGAAACTCTTTGGTGTACACTATTTTGTTTAAATTTGGAAATCCATTCTCCTTGCCCACTGGGCTAGTGAATTCCAGTTTAACTAGATCTTAAGGACATGGTGCTTTCTAAAGAGATCTTTGTATAAGTCTGAAAGAAAGGCCGCTTTGAAAGAGTTTACTATTCTTTGTATGTGCAGAAATCCTAGAACATGTATGTGAAGGCAAATGTGCAGAGGTCAGAGGTCAACAACAGGTATCTTCTTTAATTGCTTTCCTTTTATTAAAATTATTTTATTTTATTTATTTGCTCATATGTGAATACATGTGGCCACACACACACTACAGGGTGGTCAGAGGATAACTTGGGGCAACTTTTTCTCTCCTTCCATTAAGTGTGTCTTGAGGCTCCAACTCTGCCCCTCAGGCTTATGACAAGCTCCTTTACCTGATCAGCCACCTTGCCAGCCTCACCTTATGCTTTGAGACAAGGTCTCTCACTAAATCAGGAGCTCCCCATGTTGGCTAGACTGGTAACTTACCACAACCCAGGGTCTAATCTATCTCCACCTCCCCAACACTGACCCTACAGATGCACATGACTGTCACCCCTTGCTTTGAGTTTTTAAAACCATTTACTTACTTTGTGAGTGTTTTGCCTACATGTATGCATGTGTAACTACATGTGTTACTGCAGGAGCTGGGAGAACGTGTCAGAGTCCCTGGAACTAGAGTTACAGCTTCCAGAGTGGTGCTGCAAAATGGAACCCAAGTCTTTTGTAAGAGAGACCAGTGCTCTAAACTGGAGTCATCTCTCCAGCCCCAGGGCCAGCATTTTTGCTTGTTGTGTTTTTTTATGTTTGTTTTTTGTTTTGTTTTGTTTTTGTTTAAGGCAGGGTCCCTCTGTGTAGTCCTGGCTGTCCTGAAACTCCATATGTAGAGCAGGTTGGCCTTAAACTCACAGAGATTCATCTCCTTCCATCTCCTGAGTGGAAGGGTTAAAGTCATGCTCCGCCATGCCTGGCACCAGCTGTTTAAACATAGGGGCTGGCTTTGAACTCAGATGAACGTGCTTCAGTAAGGTTTAGCAAGAACCTTACTGGTCACATCCCTATGCCCCCTGCTTACTTTAATTCATACCATCCAGTATGGGTTCTATTCTGACTCACATAAAGACTATGTGAATAACCCAGCAGATAGAGATCTCAATAAGAGTAGCTATGGCTCCGACTCTCAGCTTTCAGAGTTTGAAATGAAAGTGAAAATTGTTTCTAACTTTTGCACACACTCAGGGAAAAAAAAGAACACTTTTCTTCTGTCTGCTAGCAAGAGCATCCTATAAAATTTCGGAAGCCAGTTGCTTAGGACTAGAAACAACTCACATTAGAAGCTTCCATTTTTTCTAAGGGGGCGAGAATCAGCCATGATTCTCACACAATGCTGTCAACTGGTTCACCCAACCAATGGAAGGAAGCCGCTTCATAGGAGACACATAGAAGAACATTATTAGGTGAGAGGCAGCTTCAAGCAGTGGAAAAAATCTCCAGATGTGTCACTTATGGAGTAGATCTGAGCAGACTGTTAGAATTGTTCCCCATCGACGCTTTGGTGGAATTAGTCATCAGTTTCTAAAAAAGAAAGAAAGAAAAGGAAAGTCAAAGCCAGCAGGATTTCATATTGTCAGCTGAGATATCAATCGTTTGCAAACCTCGGAACAGAGAAAGGATAGCCATCAAATTGGTCACTTGTCACATCTGGCAGGACATCAAGTTCAAGAGCTTTTTATGGTAGTTCAGGAATTTGGCTAAAATAGCTTACCAATACAGAGGGCACCTTTTGAAGAGTGTGGTTAGTGGACACTTTCGAATCAGTGAGATATACAGGTTTTGGTTGATGCTTATTAAATATTTTGTGGTTCTACAGTAGGTTTCAGGAAAAAAAAATCTTGTTCTCATCTTCTGATTTGTTTTCATTTCCCTTTGTACTAATGGAAATTTAAGTTCAAAGGTCATGACACCCAGCCCCTGCCAAGGCCTGAAGCCAGGACTGGGTCCTGTGGTGTTATATAGAGCGAGTGCCTCTTTTCTGAACTATTTCGTCATTTCAATTGTGGAAACTCCAGATCTGAGTGGCAATGCCCGTTTCCAAGTCAAAGTGGCAAAAGCAGCAGGCTCAAATCACTTATCTCACTCAGCATCGAAATAAGAGACAAAATTCTACTTGTGCACGGATACTTAATTTGAATATTTTTCTTGGAAACCTCATTAACTATTTTCTGTCTTTCTGGTTGGCTTCCGACCTTGGCGATCATTTTGAAGTTGGAACAAAATGACTTAAAATTGTGAAGTGGTCTTGGAGAGATTGCTCAGTGGTTAGAAGCACTGGCTACTTTCCCCCACACCCCCTCCCCGGGGCACCCCCGGTTCAATTCCCATCGCCTGCGTGGTAGCTCATCATGATCTGCAGTTCCAGGTTCACGGGATCTGACACCCTCACATAGACACACATGCAGGCAGAACACCAATGTGCACAAACCAAAATTGAAAATTAAAAGATGTGACTCGCTCATTGAACTTCTCTGTGCTAAGGCAAGAGTAGGAGGAGCCACTGTGATGGTCATCTGTTATCATGGGACACCTCTACACGGGTCACCTCTACATGGGTCACTCTACACAGATTAAGTACAGTTATTTGTTAACATTGGGGACACCTTCTGAGAAGGTGGGGACACTTGTCACTTTATGAGTACCATGAGATGTGCTTTACAGAGTAAGACAGTCAACCCCCTACTGAAAAGTCTTTTTGTAGAGTTGGTCAGGATTGGGCTGAGACAAAAACCCACCCTGATGCTCATAGAACCTTTGCCTCTCCTGTTCTTTCTCCATCAGTCTCCTAAGATTGTCTTTCCCGCCTCAATTCTCTGTCCTCATGCCACATTCTAGGGTGCCCACGGGACCGAACAACACACACTTAGCTTACGTTTTTTACACTTTGTTTCAGGGACTTTTTTTAAAAAAAGACATTGTCTTGTGTATCGGCTGGTTTTGTGTGTCAACTTGACACAAGCTGGAGTTATCACAGAAAAAGAAGCCTCCCTTGAGGAAATGCCTCCACCAGACCCAGCTATAAGGCATTTTCTTTTTCTTTTTTTTTTTTTTTTTTTGGTTCTTTTTCGAGCTGGGGACCGAACCCAGGGCCTTATGCGATTCCTAGGTAAGCCACCACTGAGCTAAATCCCCAGCCCTTATAAGGCATTTTCTTAATTAGTGATCAAGTTGGGAGGGCCCATTGTGGGCTGGAGGTCTTGGATTCTATGAGAAAGCAAGCCGAGCAAGCCAGGGGAGGCAAGCCAGTAAGTAACATCCCTCCATGTCCTTTGCATCAGCTCCTGCTTCCTGCCCTGTGTGAGTTCCAGTCCTGACTTCCTTTGGTGATGAACAACAAGGTGGAAGTGTAAGCTGAATAAACCCTTTCCTCCCCAACTTGCTTTTTGGTTGTGATATTTTGTGCAGGAATAGAAACCCTGACTAAGACATCTTATATTCCAGAATGACCTCAAACTTACTCATTAGCCCTAAATGACTTTAAATTTTTGCTTTTCTGGTCTCCATCTGTATCTCTTGATTCCTAGGATTAAAGGCAAGTGTCACCCTGTCTAATTTATGTGGTGATGCAATATGGAACACAGGATTTTGCTTGTGTATGTTAGCTAAATGCTATCAAATGAACATCCATGACCTTTGACCCCTAACTTTCTTTTTATTCTATTTTATTTCTTGAGGTAAGTTCTCACTATGTACCATGGCCAGCTTAAAACTCCCTATGCAAACCAAGTTGGCCTCAAATTCACAGAGATCTTCCTGCCTCTGCTTCCCAAGTGTAGAGATCAAAGGTGTGCACCACCACACCTGGCCTTCCTAGACTTCTTAATTAAAAATGAGCATCACTGATTTGGTCTTTCTTGTCATTATCTCCTAAGATACTGGGAGCTTGGGGACATTTCTCTACTGATGCAAAACGAAAATATTCAGAACTAAAACACCCCTACTGAAAATAAATGTATTTTTAGGGATGGAGAGATAGCTTGTCGTTGGTTAGGAGCATTTTGCTGCTCTTGAAGAGGACCTGGGTTCTGTTCCCAGCACCCATGTGGTGGCTTATGACTGCCTGTAACTCTGGTCCAGGGAATCCCAAACTCTCTTCTGAACCCAAGGGCGCCAGCTATGCAACTGGTGTGCATACATACATAAGGGCAAAACACTCACACACATGAAATCAAATAAAATAAACTTTTAAAATCAACCTTTCCAGCCAGGTGTACTGGAAATAAATGTATAATTCTAGTTCTCAGAAAGCTGAGGCAGGAGCACTATGAGTCTGGTTGGGAAACAGAGTGAGAGAGACCCTGTTTTTGTCTTTTAAGTCAGACCCACGTTGAGCTCTCCCTTCCAACAGCTGTCTTTAACTCTTCATCAAACGAGATTGTTGTTATTTTACCAATAGTTCGTACCTATGAGGATACTTTATATGCACAGCTGTCTCTTGAAAAAGATACAGAAGTCTTTAGACGCTCCTACAAATCTCCAGCTGAACCGCTTACATCCCCTTTCCTTGTAAACACCCTTAGGTCACAGATTATTCACAACCCCATGCAAATCGTTGTTGCATAATAGTATCTGAGAAATAATGGTAGAACAATGTTAATTCATCTCTGTGTTTTGTTTTTAATCCAGTTTTTCTTCCTCTTAATCAATGGACGTGGATATAGAGGAATAACTACAGACATGTTGAGATCACCACTCTTCTACTTTAAACAAGGAACCTGTCTTTCTTTTGGGTGTTCCCTGTGCCCAAAACATTCTCTGTATACATTGACTGGAAGACAAAAGGAAAGCTCTGTTGGTCAGTTTTTCTGTTACTATAACAAATACCTAAGGCAGACAGCTTATGAAGAATAAAGGTTTACTTAGATCTGTAATTTTAGAGGTTCCAAGACAAGGTCAGTTGTCCCTGTTGCTTTGGGGTCCCGTCTAGGCAGTACATAGGCAGAGGAACACGCCCACCTCAGGGTGGCTGGGAGGGATCTGGGGAGATGGCTCAGTCAGTCAACCACTGTTCCCTCACCCTGGCCCCCAGCATGAGGACTTGAGTTTGCTCTTCGGAACCCATGCAGATAACTGGCCATGGAGGTGCATAGTGGAAGTCCCAGAGCTGGAGAGACAGAGCTGGAGGGATTCTTAGAGCTCCCTTGTTAGGCTGTCCAGCCTATTCAAAGGGTTTCCAGGCAAAATGGGAGAGTCTACTCTCAGAACGATGTGGATGGCGCCTAAGAAATGAGACTCAGATTTTTCATTTGCTCCAGGACATATCCCCCACATACACACAAACTCACATATATACACTCAGGGAGAGACAGAGACAGAGAGAATGAGAGAGAACCAGAGAGGCCAGAGAGACAGAGAGAATGAGAAAGAGAGGGGCGGGGCAGAGTTCTATAGCCCATTTTGACACGTTATCTCAATAGCCTAACACCTCACTTCCTCCCAGGAGGCTCCAGTTCCTAAAGGCTCAGCCAGCACTCAACACAGACTGGGGACCAAGCCTTCAAGTTGCACAGACGCAGGGGACACAAATCTCAATTGCAGCAGCACGCAATGCTTCTGACAGCCCGTTGTCATCCCTAGGAGTAGGTCTCCATGAAGAACTGTTATGTGTGGAAACACCAGGCTTTCTTAGGACAACTCTTAAGAGTCCCATCACCTGCATCCATTTTGAATCTGCAAAGTGTTGCTGACTGGGTCTCATGTTGGCTCCTGTCAACTCTGCTACATATTCCGAATCATAAGCTGCTTTAGAGATGTAAATGGCCTCAGATAGGTTCAGGATATCCAATGCTTGGCACGGCCATGATAATGACTAATATTGCACTATATACCTGAACGCTGACAGCAGGGCCAGCCTCAAGCTTTCTCACGGTGCATGTACAGGTCGTCACTTCATAACAGAGGCAAAAACATCCTAGTTGTATGTCTTGAATTTCCCCAACTGTTTTGTCAGTGACACCACAGCAGAGCTGGAAAGACATAGAGCACTGTATTTGGTGGAGAGAAGAGAGGCCCGTGACTATAACTGATCAGAGTATGTGGAAATGTTTTCAAGTATTTGAGGAAGAGCATTTGAACCTAAGCCTGAGTAATAAGCCGCAGAAGGGAAAGACTGACTCTGGGGAGGTGCTGCAGGAAATATTGCAGAGGTGAGATCTGACTGGGGTAAAAGTGCGTCTTTCTGGAGGACAGGAGGGCAATGTACTTCCGGTGCGGTTAGACCGAGTGGGGCTGCAGCAGCTGGAGTCAGCCCAAACCCGGGGTGATCATGACAGGTTTTCCAACTGGCAAAGTCTCTGAACAGAAGCCAACAGGGTACCAGAGCTCACCAGGAGCAGCGGGGTTGCTTAGCTAATGGAATTCTGGCATTGGACTGATGCTGGCCTTTGGTCTCCAGGAGGGTGTCTGGCTAAAACGGTTCTGAGGGTCCATCTAGCCGGATATCCTGATCCCACGGAGGGTCGCCTTTACCCACAGACATTTCCTTTTCTTTCAGCTTCACTCACTTTATTCTGCGTGAAAATGGAGAAGTGGTAAACCAGGAAGTAGGGTGTTTGTTGAGGTAAGGGACAATGCCCTAGAACTAAATAAATCTTTTTTTTCCTTCCCAGTCTCAATTCTGTCACTTTGTGGGATCTCACTCAAGTCTCTGGAATCCTGGTTTCTCAGAATAAAATGAAAACTTGGGCGAGAATGACCAAGAATGTAACTTCCATTTCTCATTCTTTGATTAGCCTAAGAACTAGGCTAATGGGAGAGTCGTCCATCTTGAACTGATCCTGGATAGTGAGAGTACCTCACCCAGGCCCTTCCCTCCCGGCTTGTGGGATCTGTCTTACAGGAAAAGCAGTGAGCTCCTAGTACCTCCAGGGCCCCGGACACCTTCCACAAGCTCTGCAAATAGTAGCAGGTCCTAAGACTCCAAGACCCCAGAGCTTATGCTGTAACCACCGACTCCCAGGAGGTGTGCTCTGTATAGAATATGAGCGCGGGGTGAGGGAGTGGAGGGGGAGCGGAGGGGGCGGAGCCTGCTGCTTGACGTCATAATCTGGAGGGCCAATCATTCTGAATATGGCTGGCTTATCCGGAGTTCTTTACCATTCCACACTGCTCCACTTGTACACACGTGGGTGAAAGAAATCAGTCAAGTCCTTCCCCTTTCTGGTTTCCCCAGTGTCAACTAATCTTTTTGGCTGACTTTACGCCTCATTAACTAGTTATTTGAATGCTGCATCCTATGGAAAACTCCTTCACAGCAGTCTCTGCATCAGTCAGTTAAATCAAGGGGCTTTGATTACATGTGTGTCTGCGTATGCATGTGTGTGTTAGGTGCTGGTCCTTGCAGCCCACCTCTTTTGAGACATAACGTGTCATTTTCAACTTTGTACAGAAAGCTAGCTGGCCCGTCCCCAGGGTTCTTCCGGTCTCAGCTTCTCCTTTTACCACAGGAGCAACTGGATTACAGACAGGCACTACTGCATTTGGCTCTCTGTGGCTTCTGAGATCTGAGATCTCAGGGCTTCACATTTGCGAGACAAATGCTCTATCCACCGGACTCATCACCGGCTCAGCTCCCAAGAGACTTTAACTCCTTTTCTCCTTGGCAAACTTTAACTTCCAAGAGAATTCACACGAAGCTCTTTGGGGAAAGATTTCAGATGCCCGTCTCTTGAGTACAGTCTTTGTCCTCCTCTGGGCTTTTCAGACACTGTGTGCCTTTCTTTTACTGAAATTTGTAGAGTCATTCCTACCTGCTGGAGGGGGAGCCCCCAGAAGTCAGAGATCCATTTTTTTTTACATCTCTCTGACTAGAATATAGACTCCTGAAGGGGGAGGAAGAAACTGAAGAGAGGAAGATGCCATGTCCTGTTTGCTAAAAGCTTGAATATTGTGTGGGCATATTGTGAAGATGATTGGCAGATGACGGAGAGATTATGTGAGCATCTCTGTCCACTGGCAACAATAAACGCAGCGGCAAAGCTCTGTGGAGGGGACTTGTTTTCTGGCAGCCCCTCCCCCATCCCTGGTCCCTCCAGAGCTTCACTTTGGGTGTCTAGAGTTGTTCACTAGGAGATACTAGGATTCCCGGTGAGGGTTGGAAAGGAATCACTGACACCTGCAAGAGGTGGTTACAGTGTTTCCAGAGAACATCCTCTATGATATAGCAGAACTGCTGTATCCTCAACTGAGTCTTCCCTGGGGTAGAAGGAGCAATCTGGAAACTGAACAATCTGAAAACTGACTCCATTTGGGGATAATGCTCTTCTCTGGGAGAATTAGAAGTCACAAGATGAATTTGGTACTTGAACAGACAGGAAAATAAGAACATTTTTTACAGCCAGAAGACTATTCCCAACTTGTTGATGGTCAATGATGTCCTTTCTTAGCTTTTAAAAATTATTGGTCCGGTTGGGGGTTTAGCTCAGTGGTAAAGCACTTGCTTAGCAAGTGCAAGGCCCTGGGTTCCGTCCTCAGCTCAAAAAAAAAATTATTGGTCCATGCTGTCTTCCAAGATCTCAAAATTCTCTAAAACCTTTGGTTTACTTTTTGATCAGTAAGGTCACCCTGCCTGAACTTCTGACCAACTCTTCTGATTCTTTGAAGAATTCGGTGAACTCATACATTATACACTCATATATACATGTCTATATATAATGTGTGTATATTGCATATATGTATGTGTATGTGTATATGTAATATACATATGTATATTATGTATATATAATATGTAATACACACATATATAGAACTGGCTGGTTTTATGTGTCAACTTGACACAAGCTGAAGTTATCACAGAAAAAGGAGCCTCAGTTGAGGAAATGCCTCCATGAGACCCAGCTGTAAGGCATTGATCAAGCGGGGAGGACTCAGCCCATTATGGGTGGTGCTGTCCCTGGGCTGGTAGTTGGGGTTCTTTAAGAGAGCAAGCTGAGCAAGCCAGGAGAAGCAAGACAATAATATCCCTCCATGGTCTCTGCATCAGCTCCTGTGACTCTGCATCAGCTCCTGCTTCCTGATCTGCTTGAGGTCCAGTCCTGACCTCTTTTGGTGATGAACAGCAATATGGAAGTACAAGCTGAATAAATCCTTTCCTCCCCAACTTGCCTCTTGGTCGTGATGTTCTGTGCAAGAATAGAAACCCTGACTAAGATTATATATATATATATATATATATATATATATGTATGTATGTATATGTGTGTATGTATGTATATGTGTGTATGTATGCATATGTGTATATGTATATATGTATATATGAAATATTAATATTGTATATATTAATGGTGGCATGTCTGGACACACACACACACACACACACACACACACACACTTTAGTGGTGGTGTATCTGGCTAAACTTTTCTGTGCTCTGACTAAGCTAGTTGGTTTCAGATGATTTGGGGGAGAGGAAGTTAATAGCAGATAACAAAGATGTATTTGTGCATTTGCACACTCCATCCACTAGGGGCCTTTAAAAAAAAACCGGTAATCTGGTAGAATTTTGGTGTGGCCACCTTCATCCTGACAGACCTAGAAGTCAACCATCTCATCTTTATTTCAACACAGAACAAAGTCAAGCCCTTGAGACATCTTATAGTGCTTTTAATGGCTTCGGGAAAACTCTAAGCTTGTTCATTTTAACCCAACTGTGGAAAATATAACCCCATTCACTAACAAGTATTTATTAAGTACCTATTCGGTGATAAGTACTATTATACATACTTGGCGCATATCTGTAATATTTTTGGTTTTCTGGGACTTGCACAGTTTACAGAGGCGGAGAGGCACTGAACTACACATAAAGTAAATAATACAGGGGTTGGGGGATTTAGCTCAGTGGTAGAGTGCTTGCCTAGCAAAAGAAGGCCCTGTTGGTCCCCAGCTCAAAAAAAAAAAAAAAAAAAAAAAAGAAAAGAAAAAGAAAAAAAAAAGTAAATAATACCTCAAACCTAAAGGATGACAAGTACTGTGGAGAGAGAGGCACATGAGCATGGAGGGTGGAGCTAAGTCCGGAAGGGATAGAAGTTAGGACGCGTTATGGTTTTGATCTGGAAGTGTCTCCCAAAAGGCTTGCGTGTTGAGGACTTGGTCCAGCTGGTGGCGCTACTGAGACTGAACAATGTGGCTGCTGACTTGATTAAGGGATTGGTGCATGAATGAGTTTACAGGGGAATGGAATATTAAGAGGCAGGGCCAAGCTGAACAGCGTACCTTTTCCTGGACCCTGCCCCACCCCCAATCATGAGGTGAGGGTATCGGCTCTACCAGAGCCGGATCTAGAGTAATGGACCCAGCATCCCGAACCTGAATGCTCTAAAGGGATAATCTAAAAACAAGCCTTTCTTCCTCTTAAGTCGTTTTCTTGACTTTCTCCCCCCACCGTGATAGGGAACTGGCTAATACAGGAAGATGGTCTTGGGCATCCAGGACAGGCCAAGCTGAGATGGCGGCATCTCAGCAAAGACTTGAAAGAGGTTGTGGAGTTAGCCAAGCAGATTCTGGGAGAACAACATTCGAGAGAAAGGACACAGCCAGTGCGAAGCTCCTTGGGTCTTAATTGAGGAATAAGAAGGGTTAAGATGTGAGTGGACTTGTAGCAGAGGGAACGTTGACGGTTCAGTGGAAGTCGGTGCGAAGACCATCATAAGACCCATGCTAGCCTGTGCTCTGTGGGGCTCGGAGCTGCTGCAGAGTTTCGCATAAAGATGTGAGACAGTTCTGCGTTGGTTAGCATGTGTAATATATGTTTGCATGGTATATGTGTGTGTGTGTGTGTGTGTGTGTGTGTCTGTCTGTCTGTCTGTCTGTCTGTCTCTCTCTCTTAATTAGGGCAACGCAACTCTTAAAAAGGACAACATTTCACTGGGGCTGGTTTACAGGTTCAGAGTTTCAGTCCGTTATCATCAAGGCGGGAGCATGGCAGCATCCAGGCAGGCATGGCGCTGGAGGATCTGAGAGTTCTACATCTTCATCCAAAGGAATCCAGGAGCAGACTGTTCTCAGGCAGCTGGGATGGGGTGTCTTTTTTTTTTTTTTTTTTTTAGTTTTTTTTTTTGGAGCTGGGGACCAAACCCAGGGCCTAGCGCTTGCTAGGCAAGCGCTCTACCACTGAGCTAAATCCCCAGCCCCAGGATGGGGTGTCTTAAAGCCCACCTACACAGCGACATGCTTCCTTCAACAAGGCCACACCTCCTGATAGTACCACTCCCTGGGCCAAGCATATTCAAACACCACTGTGTGTGTGTGTGTGTGAGAGAGAGAGAGAGACAAAGACAGAGACAGAGACAGAGACAGAGAGACAGAGAGAGCACGCATGTGTGTATGGAGCAATATGTCAACACTGGTGTCTGCCATTGTTACTTTCCACCATATTTTTGAGATAGAGTCTCTCACCGAGCTGACGAGAGCAACTGATGAGCGAGCCCTTTGGACTCAGCTGTCTTCAGCTCCCCTGTGGGAGGATTACAGACTCACATGCCTACTCTAGGCTTTGATATGGGTCCTGGGCCTCTAAACTCAGTTCTTTGTGCTAGAACAAGGGTCTTTACCCACACTGAACCAACCCTTTAACTCCCCAGATATAAGGTTCTTAATCCACTCTCTCTGAGTCCAAAGGGCAATGTTAACTCAGAGAATCTAGTGTTAAACACTCTGCAGGCCTAACCAGAGACCCACGGCAACTAATAATTTCTGAGGTTAGTCAAATCCATTTTAACAAGGAAGAAAGAAAAGCAGCGCATCAAAACAGTGAAGCTGCGATGGTTTAAACAACGGAAACTGGTTTACTCATCATTCCGGAGGTCAGGAGAACCAAGATCAAAGTGTTGGCTGTGTTGATTTCCCCTGGGCCTTTCTCCTTGGCTTACACATGGCCACCTTCTGAGAGTGTGCTCAGATAGTCTTTCTCTGTGAGAATGCACTCCTGGAGTCTGGGTGACAAAATTTCCTCTTCTAAGATGGACATCAATTCCAAGGGGTCGAGGCTCGTCTCATGGTTCTATTTCATGCAGGCAGCTCTATTACTAAACCAGGCTGTATCCCGAGGGATTGGACATGAGGCTTCAGCCCAGGACAGCTAGAGTAACCCTGTTCTTCTAGTACGGAAGTTGACACCTTGAGAGGACTGAGGCCTCTTCCCAAGGTAAGGTCATTTGCTTTAGAGCTGACTTTCACTAAAACAACAACAACAACAACAACAACAACAACAAGAACAACAACAACAATTTGTTCTACGTAGGACACTGGTCTGAGTCAGACTTCCGAGGCAAAGAGTACCTCTGTAGGCCACTTTCATGGAGGCCTCTTAGGAGCAAGGTTCAGGAGTACATTCACAAGGCTGGTCGCATCAGCTGAGGCCTTAGTGTGAGGCGAGGCTCTACCTTACTTTCAAAGCCGAGTGGAGATAATGTGGCTGAGGGCTCCATGGTTCCTTACTCCATGAGCATGCTAGAAGAAACCAGGAAACGGACAGAAAAATTCTACAATGAGATGCCCTGGTTGTGGCTATTTGAAGTCTGAGGGAGGTTTGAAAGCTGCCTAATGCAGGTGATCTTGTTTCGAGGCTCCTCCTACCTTCTTAGATTTTTTTTTTCCTTTTCCCATTTAGCTTGCTGGACAATATTATCAGGAACCCTGAACAAGTGGCCTGCTGTTCTTGTAGCGTGAGTAGCAGATGCCTCTTCAGTCACAGAACCTCTTGCGTGGGGCTCCTTAGGACTCTTTTTAGAGACTGGAATTAATGAAAGATGTGTGTTGTCAAGCGACATAGGGAAGATGAGTAATTTATCTGGAGAATGATGGTGATCTCAATGGCTCTCTCCTTAGAAGCACTGTCTCAGTGGACCTGCCAGGGTTCAGAATTTGGTCCTTAGACTGTTAGTTATCTGTTACATAAAAGCGGAATGATTTGCAACCACCAAATTTATGAGGCTTACGTATAGTGAGGAATGTCTGTATCATGAGGACCAGGCGATCCTGTTTGCTGCTAAGTCCATCTGGTTTCTGTAACCTCCATGGGAAACTATGTCCTAATCAGAAGGTTGCTTGGTGAGTCAGACATCTAAACAAAAGGAGTTACTTATGTGATTCAGATGTTTAGATGCATGGATGAAAGGCAGGTTTCACTCCACAAGCTCGATTATTGATTGGTAAGGGCTGTCCAGCATGTTGAGAAATAGGTCATGTTCAGTTTTTGTGGAAAACAAGAGTCGACTAGTGATGTCTGCTGCAGCATAGGGTTGGACAAAGGGGCGGACGTGCTATGTCTGAGCCATCGCTGGTATAAGAATGTCTGAGCAATAAACTGTATGAATTCAGGCACAAGATTATGAGAGTTAGAGCAGTGGTGACTGGCAAGTCTGGTAACCAGCAGCATACCATTCTAGCCCTTCTTTGTGAGATAAATCATTTGTCTGATGAGATCAACATTTTATCCAAATATATTTGTGTGTGTGTGTGTGTGTGTGTGTGTGTGTGTGTGTGTGTGTGCGTGCGTGCGCATGTCTGATTATGATTACGCATGGATGTTGAAGGCCGGCTCGCAGGAGTTGGTTCTCTCCTCCCATCATACTGGTTTCAAGTGTTGAATTCAGGCCACGAGGCGTGGTGACAGGTGCTCTTAATTGCTGACCTATCTCTCCAGCCCTGAATCCATCTGTTTCGGTGGATGTGTTCCGTCCAGGCGGAGTAAGTGCTACGGGGCTGACCTGCCTGTAAGAACCAGTTAGGGCTGCCTTTCACTCTGAACACAACCTTACTTCCCAGACTGGAGAACTTTGTGTAAGGGACAGGATTATCTATTTTAATGTTGCTGACCTCGTTTTTGTTTTTTGTTTTGTTTTTTTTTTAAACTAAAGCTTAACCGGAACTTCAACGTGTTTAAACAAATAGAGCTGACAGGCAGATTTTCCTGGAAGTTTCCACCATCCTTATGTCACACACAGTATGTTTCTGCATGGAAACATCTTGAGACACACTCTAGAGAGACCTAGAAAGGCGTGGGATATTACTATGAGAGACCCAGTCATTGGGGTTGGGTTCGAGACCCTCATTCCAGATGTGGGAGAACCTAGACTTGGCGAGTTCACATTTTCCTTTGTCTCACACAGAACATTTGAGGCTGTGTTGGGAGACGCTTTACTCATTCTGTGGTATTCTGTCCTCGAGACCAACCCTGTGGATTTGATGATCACCCGTCAACTCCCCAGAGCCCCCAACCCTCATCTAAACTGCGAGCCCACCGAAGGCGCCATGCTGAGGACCCCACAGAGGGACATGCCTGACTCACCTTGCCCCCATTTCACAAGTGAAGCCTGTGATTAGAAAAATAATAAAAGGCCCTATCACCTGTGTTCCTTATTTATTACACATTATACAGGTATCTGGTTGCAAAACCCGAACTCCTACTCCTGTCTCTTGGTAAGCATTTGAGGCAGAACACACTGACCTGCCTCATCAGATAACATCAGCATCCAGGGAGTGAGTGCTCCCTTCCCAGGTGACTTCCACTGGCCCTCCCCATTCCCCTTGGCTGCACTCCCAGAGAAAGAGTCCAATAGGGGGAGGGGGCGTGGAGGGAAGGGGGTGTGGAGGGGAGGGGGCAGGGACAGAGATCTATAGATTTCCTGGATGGGTAGGGGGTGTTCTGAGAGCACAGGAATGTGACTCAGCTAAGTCAGAGGGGATTCTCTGACCCAACGTCTTTGGTCAGGGTCCCTCTTACAGTCTAAGGAGTAAACCAAGTTTGTGTTATCCAGAAAGACAGATGGGGCTGGGGGACATGGAAAGAGAGAGGGAGAGAGGGAGAGGGAGAGAGGGAGAGACGGAGAGAGGGAGAGAGGGAGAGAGAGAGAGAGAGAGAGAGAGAGAGAGGGAGAGAAAGAGGGAGAGAGAGAGGGAGAGAGAGAGGGAGAGAGGGAGAGAGGGAGAGACAAAGGTAGGGAGATAGGAAGCCAGACAGAAGAATGAAAGGAAAAAAGGAAAATGATAAGGACTTTTTAAAAAAAGGTATCAAGTAATAACCAAATGTAGCAGCCCCTGGCAGTGCAGGAGCATGGATGTGAATGGGCGGGACCAAGCTACAGAAAACCAGGTCCCACCTGCACCTCCGCCATTGACTCTATGTCTCCTGGAGTCCCTTCTCTTCTCCGGGCCTTGGTTTCCTCAATATGCCTGGAGAAGGGTGTGTGAGAGTCCAGGAACCATTCTATCCCCGCCCACCTACCCCCATCAACCCCAGCCTTTGCCCCGCGGGCAGCCTTGAGTCTCTGCTGAGACAGGGAAAGGAGAACAGAGCTCTTTGTGGCAGGCTGGGGACGGGCAACTTGAAAGCAATAGGGGTAGAAGAATTGAAGCATTTTTGTTGTGGAGGAAAGCGTGGGCTGCAGGCAGGGAGCCAGAAGCCGCTGACATCACCATCATACTTGGATCGAGCCTCTGAGAAGTGGGCGGGAGCCTCAGGGGAGTGGGCACAGTTACCTGGTAAAGGGACCAGAGGGCCTGCGTCTGGTCCAGCAGTGATAGGAACACTCACAGGACCAGTAGTCAGGGGTCAAAGAGAAGAGGAAAGCCTGTGGAGGCTTTGGGGAGCCATTTCTCCATTCAGTCCCTTAATTCAGGTCTTGGGGGAAGGATGGGAGGTAGGTACGTGCATGTTATCTTTGTCCCTGCGTCTGAAGTCAAACACTAGATGCAGCAGAAGTCAGCCCAATCTTTTCCTGATGCTTTTAGACCGCCTGGCAGAGAATGCGAAAGAAGGCCACCCCTGGAATAGGGGTGCAGCAGTTTCCTTATTTTTGGATGTGGCCACCATTAAAATGCCACAGAACTTTAAACCTCCACTGTTATAAGCTACTTTCAAGTTTAAGCAGGACCCTCTTCTCACAGACTTCAATAAATTTTTTTTTTCAAATAACTTCTTAGGGATTTGAAAATACTAGCATTTTGGACCACCCTGTTCTATACTTCCGGTGAGCTCAGAGCAGACAGAGCTAATCGATCCCCGCTCTTTCAGGTTGAGCCTAGATACAGTATCCGAATCCCTCTCAATTCAGGAACCTACCCAGACCTGATCAGAATTAGCTCTTGAGTTAATTCTTAGGTTATCCTTATTTTAGGATATAGATCACTAGACATTTGCTCTTTGGACAGGAAGGAGGGGGTGAGGTAGGGGTAGCAAGGCTGGGAGAGGCAGAGGCGGTGCTTATTTTTGGTGTCATTTGTTTTTCTTTGTGTTAGTAACTTCCCTCCAGCCTTCCCCAGAGCTTTCTTCGTCTTTGGATCCTGCTGTCCTGGGTATCCTTTCCCAAGAATAAGCAGATCAGTCATGGATTCTGAGGAGCTTGGATTGCTACTCGCCGGCTGAGACTGTTTCTTTGTTTTCAGGGAGCTGACTTCTGTTGGTGCTTAGGAGACCCCTTAAAGTATGTCATTTCTTCATTGCAACCTTGTAAGATTTCATACCACACTTTCCATAAACTCCTCAGAGTCAGCTCATTTCACTGCACAACGACCTACATGATTAGCAACAGGGTTAGCTCATCTCTTGATCTTGAAATCTTTCTGCTGGACAAGCTCACTCATTAGCACTAGTTCAAAAACCATGCCTGTTTCTTTTCCCACACCAATCTTTCCTGTTGCTTGAAAATACCTATTAGGAGCTCCCTAGAATTTGTCACCCATAAGTGGGATATCCCTTTTTTTCTACTTCATATGACAAGGCATGGAACTTCCTTATCTTGAGTGATCTCCCCGCTCCAGGGTATTAGCAACCTCCCGTGACTAGTGTCCTCTATAGTGCTATGTGTTTCCAGAACTGAATTGATTATTTGGTCTTGCAATCTCGCAATTAGCCTTATATCCAAAGAGCTATGCTTCCTTCAGGAATGCGACCTTGTATGTGGTTGGCTACTGGCCTTTAGATTTATTTCACAGAATCTACCAGCCATCCTGTATCTGACCCACAGGAAATTTAAAACTAATTATTGCTGTTGCTAAATAGGAATGTCTGTGGACTGTGGTTCTTCATGGGATCTGTGTTGGCACTGACCACGGCCGTAGGTCCTTCAGAGAATTATAATTTGAGCCTTGTTTATTCAACACTAAGTTATTGCTAGGTTAAAATTTCAGTAGACAATTTGTCAGCGTTAGAATTTTGTACAATTTTGGCATCTGCCCAATATTTTATATAGCAGATCACTTGCATAATGAACATAAAGTTCTGTATGAGTGTATTAGTTATGACATTAATTTAAATTAGAAGGATTTAAATTCTAAAATAAGTAAACTCCAAGGAAGACATAGAGCCCTCCAATAAACAAATGGGAAGGTCGCATCACTAACTGCCAGGAGGGAAAAAAAACCCTCAAAACCAAAAGGGCACATTGCTCATACCCACTAGGATGGCTATTATCAGAAAATCAAAATAGCAAGTGTTAGTGTAATATGAATTGGAACATTCATATAACTCTTGGCATGGAAAACAGTACAGTAGTTCCTAAAAAATTTAAACATCTAATTACGTTATCACCCCAAAGTCCAGTGTCTGGGAATATAGTTCAAAGTAGGGACTCAAAGAAATATCTAGATACGTTTATAACAAGATTTACCATAGGCAAATGGTAGGGACAATCATGCAGCAATCAATAAGCAAATGGATAAACAGAATTCATGTGTGTGCACACAACAGTGTTATTCAGTCTTACAGTTGACGGAAATTCAACACACACACACACACACACACACACACACACACACACACACACGACTGCTAGATAGTGAATGTCTGTATTTGCATCCTTGTGGCTAAAGACCTTGACAGAATGACTTGAGGGAGCTGGCTCATGGTTTCAAAGGTTTTATTTAGTAGGTGATAGCCTGCACCCATGAGCCTGGCAGAGCATGGAGACAGGGGGAGTGTGTGGCTGAAGATGGTTATTCAGAGCAGACAGGAAGTCAAGAGGGAGATTCTGGAAGTGACTGGGGCCACCATACCTCCAACGCTGGGGAGTTCCAACAGCACTCAAGTGCACTTAAAAAATGGTCAAGATTTTATGAGTGCTTTCCCATGAGGGACAAAGCAACAAGCAGAGAGGAAACATTTTGATGCCTGTACTCAAAGAGCTTTCCTTAACCCATGATTTTGCTTTTTATTCTACAATTACTCTCTTTGTTCAAACAGTGCAAGGATTTGAAAAACCACCTCTCCCAACTCACCCACTGTGAAGGGCCAGTTATAGCAGCACACACCTAGGGGACCAAGACACAGGAAGATTATGAGTTTAAGGTTATCCTGGACCACATAAAGACCTGTCACCAAAATAAAAAAAGAAACTGTATAAAAAGAAACTAGTATCATTGAACTGCTGGTCTGGATGAAACACAACCGGTTATCCCAGGTGACTTTTGGTAAACTACTGCTTCCCGCTCCCCATCCCAAGCCATCCGGTCATGAGAGCTCATGCCTGTCCTCTGTCTTGCTCACACTTAGACTATTACGACTCGAGTCATCACGGCTCGCTACTTTTAGCAGATCCTGGCCCAATCTAGAGCATCGGTGGCATGCGATGTCACTGGTAGATGCGAGATGGCTAAGTGCCTGCCTCCCTCAAGAGGATGTGTTGAACGATCTGATCGTGGATCATCTAAATTGTGCTCAGTGCACGTCTAACACACACACACACATAATAGGATTTAGAAGGGATTTGCCTCGCCGGGAATTAATTAGACTTCTGGTTCCCAAGGCGCCGTGGAACGTCTCCTGACTTCGTGCTCATTAAGTTTTGCTGTAATCAGTGGTTGGATGTCTTCACTTCTCACTAGAATAATGGGGGGAGTTCATTTCCCTGCTCACTGTTGTATCCCCATTGCTTCAATATACCTGGATCATATAATATCAAGTGCTCCATAAATACTGTGTGAGTAAATGAATAGATGTGTTATTTTACACTCAAAGTGGCAGACTGGTAAAGAGGGAGCTGTATAAAGTTATATATATATATATATATACACACACACACATACACACACACACACACACACACACACACACACACACACACACACACGAGAATTACTGCTGAGTCAGGCCAATTCTATTTGTTCAGTCTTCTGGGTTTCCTTTTCTCTCATCTTTAAAGTGTAGGTGAGAAGAGGGCTTACCTCAGAGTTAGGATGATGAATGAGATGATTTAGTTCAAAACCCTTCAGGATCAAACCCCCAGTAGAGTAATCATTTGGTGGAATCACTTCTCGTATTTAGGTCTTTGGTGGATTTAGGAACATTTTATATATAATTAAATCTTTCTTTAAAATAGCTTCCGGTGGATATGTATTACTCCGTCGTGAAAATCTAGATTCCCTCTATTTTAGACCATTCTTGCTTGTGTGGTTACAATAGGGTATTCACTAGCTCAGGTTTTGGTTTCAGACTGCCTGGATTCAAATCCCAAATTCCCTCTTACAGGCTATGTGAACACCTAGTATTCCTGTCTTGGGTTCCTGTTGGTGAAGTCAGCAAGAGCAATAAGTCGGACGGTTGGAGAGTTGAAGAACTGACATGTGTGGGCTGCCTGGGACACCTGGCAGAGTGTATTGAATCAACATTACTTTATTATTACTCTTGCTTACCTTTTGCCTTGTTGGTTTAAAGGCAACTGAAGACTTCAATGAATTTGTAGCAGAAAAGGGTATCTTTATGATAAATATTTATTAGGTTATAGTTTTGCTAGAAACATCTAATAACAGTTTGAGGTTAGAAGAACCTGGTTGTTAGTCATTATTACAATTCTTGTTAATCATGGCCGCTCAACAGTGAATTGTATTCAAATTGGCATTTAGAAATATATTGAAGTCAGCATGTGAAATTGTTCATAATTTGAAAAGAAGAGCTATTACCTCCTTAATATAACCCCCCTGGTCATTTAATAATTACCTGTGTTCCAAATATGAAGACTGTTAAATGAATGGATCCATGTGAATATCATTAATAAAAATGCTAAGATAAATCTATCTACACCATGGCTCTCTTTTAACTTTTTTTTTTTCTGAGCTGGGGACCGAACCCAGGGCCTTGCGCTTGCTAGGCAAGTGCTCTACCACTGAGCTAAATCCCCAACCCCACCATGGCTCTCTTTTATAACTAAGTAATCTATTTATTTTGGTGACAGGGCTTACAAATATTTTAATGTTAGGAGTCCTTACTTAAAGAGCTCGAAGGCCACTTATATGCAGCATGAGCTCAGCTCCTTTTAAGACGGACGAAGAAACCTGCACTATTTCCTCAACACACCTTTAACCTTAGCCTTGTGGCTCTTGGCCCTTCAGCCTACTCACGAGTCACATCAGAATCCTTGTATTTCTTCGGTCAGGCTGGAATGTCTCAAAATGTCACCCTTGTATACTATCCAGCATTCCAGATTATGTTATTTTTTTTTTCTGATCAACATCTAATTACAAGTCATGTGTTGACAATAACACCCTCCTTGCAAAATGTCCCAAGAGGAACAAGCATTAATCAGAGTGTAACAATTCAACAGATGTCACTTTTGTCCCTGAACGCTAAGCATAGCAGTAAAAAGGACAGTTACAGTGCTTGTTCTTTGCCTGTGGCTGTGAAGAAATGCCTTAAAAGCAACGTAAAGGAAAAAGGGTTCATTCTGGCTCAGAATAAAGTCAAGGTGTACTCCATTGTCTCACCTTGAAAGCCAAAGTCGCAAGAGCCTGAAACTGCTGGTTACATTGTATCTAGTCAAGAAACAGAAAGCAATGAATGCTTGGAGTGCTCAGCTCTTTCTGAGGGGATAGTTCTGCTCATAGTCAACATTGGTCTTCCCATAGGAAGTCTTCCCATAGTCCCTCACAGGCATTCCCAGAGACCTATTTCCCAGGTTCTACATCTTGTCAAGCAGACACCAATCATTACAAACTGTAATAACAGCAAACCTTGGTACAGTTTTGTAAGAATGACATACTATGCTAAATCTCGATTACACATAGCCCCAGCAAGAAGAAACTTACTGATTGACAAAACTTTCCCTAGGGAGATACAACACACATGTCTACTTACCCCAAATAGGGAGCCCGCTACGGAGCAAAGTACACATGCAAACATGCAAACAGAGACATAGTACACATCTGAAGTTCACCTTGGTGAGCCAGTTTTATTGGGGTTACTTACAGGAGTATGGGTGAGGGCTTACTTACAGGAGCAGAAATTAGTCCAACACAGCTGCATCACCAAAGTTTACCCCAGCACAAAAGCTGGAAACCTGGAACACACAGCTGCAGGTATTTTGACAAGTGGGAAAACCTCCTTTCCAAGTGACTCAGTTGGTCCAAACCACTTCCAGGCAGGTAGGCTAGTTTTTGCTTCTCCCAGACAACTTGTCTGAGAGTGGCTCTCAGACACCTTCATTATTTGAATCTTGGGAAGGAGGAGCCTAGTGAGTCTGGTCAGTTTCAGGGACTTCCTGAAGCTATTCTGAGTTGTTTACCTTCTGAAATGAAGAGCTTCCCTGAAGGAAAGAATGTTTTAGTCTCAGAGGAAACTACTCCATAATGCTTAGGGATCAAATGCAGGTGGTCAAACTTGCCACTTGCTCTACCCATTGAGACATCTAATCTCTTCCATTGAAAATTTGCTAGCTTTGACGAATACAACTGAGTGCACATTGGTGCACTAGGTGACTAACAGAGTCAGGCTGTAGGCTTGTCTGGTGCTGTTTCCTGTTTTCCTACAGGAAGTTTAGTGACATAAAGTTGTGTGGCAGTATATGTTTGTTTATAGAAGGGAAGTTATTTCAATTGGAGTATGAAGCAGGGGGGGTTAAAGTTTTTAATATTTATGGAGGAAGTGCTATGTTAAGTGTTATGTTGCAAGAGATTTAATTTAGAAAGAATTGCTCCTGGTAGTCTTGCTACCCATAGCCAGGACAATGCCCTCAGTCCCTCTCTCCCTCCCTGCCCCTCTCCTTCCCTTCCTCCTTTCCTCCTTTCTCCATCTCATCCTTGGTTCTGTCTAGCATCTGTTACTGTCCCAATATCTTGTATGACAAGACTTTTCTTGGGGAGATGCAATACACAAGTCTACTTACCTCAGATAGGAAAACCACTACCATCCAAAGTACAGACATCACCAAAGTACAACTTGGTGAACAATGGTTGAGCTGTTACTTACAGGAGCAGAAATGACTCAAAGATGACTACATCACCAAAGCCACTTCAGCATGGATGACCACTTACTAAGCTAGCACAAACTGCACAGCTTACAGGCAGCTTAAGAGGTTGGAGAGTTGTCCTTACCAGGTACCCATCAGTTGGTCTAAACTCTAGAATGGAGCTTAGCTGCTTTTTGTTTCTTCTAGCAGATGCTGGTCTGGTTTTCTTTGCAGCCTTTCTTCTTCTCTAGAAGTCTTTTTTGTGTGTTTGTGTGTGTTTGTGTGTGTGTGTGTGTGTGTGTGTGTGTGTGTGTGTGTGTGTAGCTCAGCTTCCTTGAGTCTTTGTAGCTCAGCAAATGCCCTCCATAGAGGGACTCTCAGCTTTTATTGTTTACTTTGGCAGGGAGGGGTATAGTGAATCTGGTCAGTTTCAGGAACTTCCTGAAGCTCATTTGAGTTGCTTGCCTTCCTGTTGAAGGAGCTTTCCAGCAGAATGCAGTCTTTTAAAGTCTGGAGGAAACCTGTTATACAATGCACCATGACTGCCTACTTTCTAAAAATGAGGACTCTGATTTGTGAGAGCAATTTACCAGGTGGCAAAGTCATGGTACACCACAGATACCACAGATGAGTTTAGGCTGTTCTTGAGATTTGTAAGAACTGAACTGTGGTACACTTATATGTGTCTTTCCTGTTTGGACTTTACACCATTACCAATGAGATTTAGCTGCATTTCCCCAACATTTTGCTTTTACCATGCTGTCTATTATTGTCTGTATTGTAATTTATTTACTCTTTGGATGGTTTTGGACTGAATGGAGTTTTTTTTTTCCATTGTGAAAAATGTGACACCATCTGTTAGCTTAATGAGAATCAACCACCTGGTCCTATGGCGAGCAAAAGTTCAGCTTTGCAAGAAAATGGTCAAAGTGGTGGGGTAAATTCAACCTCAAACCTGGGGTAAATGACTGCCAGTTTTGCTGTGGATTTTCACTAGTACTTGGAATCTGCAGTTCTTAATGTTGAGGTAATTCTGGATGATATGGAATGGTACTTCACCATGGTCTTAATTGCCATTTATCAGGTGACTGATGATACTGAATATTTTTAAATGAATTGGCCATAAATATTATTACTTTGCGAAGTATTTATACAAGTGTTTTGCCAATTTAAAGTCAGGGTTTTTTGGGGGGTGGGTGGGAAGGAGCTCAGTCTATTTGGTGCCTACAACACCAGTATTTGGGTCTGAGTTTGGGTCCCTAGAACACACGTGAAAAACTAGACAGACTTACATCATGCCTATAAGTCCAATACCTGGGGGTGGGGGATTATATACAGGTTAGATCCCTGAAGCTCACTAGCCAGCCAATCTGGATGAGTTGATGAGCCTATGGTTTACCCAAATAACCTGTTTCAAAAATGAAAAAGATAAAACTGGAGAACAATCAAGGAATGACACCCAGCATCAACCTTGGGCATATATATATATATATATATATATATATATATATATATATATCTGTCCACACTAACAAGTAATTATATACATCATATCACATACATACATGCATACATACATATATACATACATACATATATCATGACACAGAGGGGAAAAATGTTTATCTGATAAACATTGATCCATAGGAAGGCTATGCCCCCCTCACTGTTCCCACCTCTCAGGCTGGCCTCCAATTCACTATTGTCCTGCCTCAGCCTCCTAAGTGCTGATGGAGAGTATGTGGCAGCCTGCCCATCAGGTAGATTTTCCAAGCATATTTTGGACTCAAGCCTTTTTAAAAAAATACGTGTGACAAACTCTTCCTCCACGGCCCGGCTCTTCATCCTCTCAATGTGTCTGTTGGCTTACATTTTAACATCATCTAAATAACCAATGTCTCCCTCCGCATTTAATGTTCTTAGGGGCCATGTAGATTTATGCCCATCTTAAGATCACAAAAATGGCTGCTTAGGTTATCTCGATGGTTCTGATGTTCACTTTTACTTGATTCTGAATTGATTTTTGTGTATGATGTGAGGTAGGATTGAAAACTTGGGGTTTTTCGTTTCTTTGTTTTTGTCTTTTTGTTGCTGTTGTTATTGACATATGGCTGGCCAGTTATTGAGCAACACTGATTGAGAGCCACCATTTTCCTGTAATATTTTAAAGGCACCTTCATTACCATTCAATTGACCCTGTAAACTGGAGTCTAAGATTCTGTTCTGTTCCCATGAACTGTTAGCCTCTGCGAACCAGTAACTTGTATTTTTATTTAGATGTCTGTGTCTGTGTTAGTGTCTGCTATTTCTGTATAGGTGCCCTTGGAGACTAGAAGAAGGTGTCCGAGTCCCTGGATCTGAAATGGGTGCTGGGAATGAAACTTGGGTCCCCTGGACAAGCAGCAAGCACTCTCCCCAGCGCCATGCCTCCATCTTTAACACAGCGCTGTTTTACAGCAAGTCCAGGCCTCCAAAACACTACTTTTGAAAAGTTACCTTTCTTGCTATATATTTTTAGATTTTTCTTTTAGTTCTGCTGATAGGAAAAAGTCTGTGGAAAACCACCCACTCCCGCACCCATCCCTCCAGTTCCACTTCCTGCTGTCATTTATTTACACAATTTCTAAGCTGGCATTGGTTTTATCTCCCTGGCTACCCTCTCTCATCTTGAAGGATGTGAGTTCAAGTCTCGATTATAGGTAATCGGTGCCTTCACTCTGCCTCAAAGATCCCTCGTTATTCTTGACGTCCTACAGTTTTATCTATTACACGGAACCTACTTACCCTAGCTGTGTACTCTGCTCTTTTGAGACATGGTCTCCCCCAGTGCTGGCTGCTAGAAAATGAGTCCTTTTATCTCTTTGAAAGGAAGTCACTGTGTGCAGCTTTGCTTAAGCACTGTCCCCCATTCACGACGTCTATAGCGATGACGGGGGACTCTTCCAGGAAGGACAGGTCCGTTTCTCATATCCGTGTGTGTAGTCAATAGTCTAGGCGACCGTACATCAGTGTAATCGATATCAACACAAGCTCACAGATGGCATGATGCTTTGGATTATGACCCAATGCTGTTTTGTTTCTGATCGCGTGTTCCAGCTTTGGTCTTGGAAGCATCAGCTGACTCCTGGACCCTTTTGACATAGTTTCATTGTTGTACTTTTGCAAGTACTGTTCTGGTTTTCTGACCTGATAAGACCCATCTTACATGTCTTCTCTCCCATTTTGGGGAGGAACCCTGCTTGCTTCAACACAAGGGTGGTGTAAGAAACCAAGATCTGGGTGTCAGCTGGGGTTGGCTACATGTTTTGGGCATCAAGGTATCTTGCTAAAAGCAGAAGCAAGTATCATCTCTTTCTATAAGTCTTCTATATCACTCTTTTCTACTATACAACAGAAAAGGTTTGTTGAAGATGCCCATCGCATCTCGTAACTAAACCCTATGGTTGGTCATTTCCTTCTCTTCTACCTCCTCGTTTCCTCCGTCTCGCCATCTTCTTTAGCACTTTGTTCCCATTCAAAAACAGTCTACTTCTAATCCAGATTCTTATGTGGTTTTACTTGGAAAGCTGTTTTCATTAGTATATCTTTTCAAGATTTGTAAGCATTTTTTTTTAACTCTTTCTATTTTTATCTCACACACAAACCGGCTCACCCCATCGGCTGCTGGGCTATCTCACACAAACTGGCCCCCATCATTAGCTGCTGGGCTATCTCATACACAAACTGGCCCACACCATCGGCTGATGGGCTATCTCACACACAAACCAGCTCACACCATTGGCTGATGGGCTATCTCACACAAACTGGCCCACACCATTGGCTGATGGGCTATCTCACACAAACTGGCCCACACCATTGGCTGATGGGCTATCTCACACAAACTGGCCCACACCATCGGCTGATGGGCTATCTCATACACAAACTGGCCCATGTCCCCAGATGATGACTTTGCTGAGGCCCTGGCCTCCAAGCCTCGAGGCTGGGTTGAGTTATTTACCTTTGAGCCAGAGCTTCAGACCACTGGTCAGTTCTTTGATTTGGGTTTCTCCTGTCAGATTTACTATGTAAGCTGACAGTGAAGAGCCAGCCTGCTCTAGTCCCAGGCAAGCAGTGGGCTGGTCCCCACTGAGACTCCCTTAGCAGATGCTTCCTGGTGTTGTCTGAAAACTCTAAAATATCATCTATTTGTCTGGTTTCATTTTTATTATGCAAATGACACAGGTTTCACTTTTTCCATTAACAATATTGTTTCCTTTTAAAATACTTATATTTATTCCCTCCCTTTCTCTCTCTCTCTCCCTCTCTCCTTCCTCCCTCCCTCTCCCTCTCCTCTTCCTCTCTCTCGTTGCATGTGCATATTCGTGTGTGTGTGTGTGTGTGTGTGTGTGTGTGTGTGTCTGTGTGTGTGTGTGTAAGTAAAGTCAGAGGTCTATGTTGGAGGCCTTTCTCAGTCTCTTTCCACCCTTTTCTTTGAGACAGGGTCTTGCACTGAACCAGAAGCTCCCCAAGTGGCTAGAACAACCAGTGAACAAGCCCCGGGCCTCTGCCTGCCTCTGCCTGCCTCTGCCTGCCTCTGCCTGCCCCTGCCTGCCTCTGCCTGCCTCTGCCTGCCTCTGCCTGCTTCTGCCTGCTTGCCTCTGCCTGCCTCTGCCTGCCTCTGCCTCCTGCCTGCCTCTGCCTGCCCTCCGCCTGCCTCTGCCTGCCTCTGCCTGCCTCTGCCTGCCTCTGCCTGCCTGCCTGCCTCTGCCTGCCTCTGCCTGCCTCTGCCTGCCTGCCTCTGCCTGCCTCTGCCTGCCTCTGCCACACTAGAGCCGGATTACATACAGGTGCTCATTCTGCTTTTTATATGACCGACTGGAGGTTTGAACTCAGCTCCTTATGCTTACAAAGCAAACACTATTAGCCACTGAACTATTCCCCTACCCCCTTTATTTATTGACGCACAAACAAAGAAGAATGTAAAATTAAATAATGACTCAAACCGGAGAGGCTAATCCCTGAGCCAGGTAGAACACTGGCCGGGACGGGTCCTGCTAAGGGCCAGCCCCTCTCAGACTGTACTGTGCACTCACTAACACCTGTCACTGTGTGGTAATGGAGCGTTCCCTTAGGACAGCACATGTCCGATGCTGAGACTGGGTGAACATGGAAACTACTGGTCTGAGGGACGCAATAACTCGAGACATCCTCTGAGACCTATTTTGTGAGATCCACAACCACTCCCTCTGATTGGCCTAGGAAAGCCACCCCACGTGGTGAGAGGGTCACGACACCAATGCTCTGTTCAAAGTGGGAAGCCCTGAGCCCCTTCCTGGCATAGCGTTCTGACTCTGAGTTTGGAGATAAATGACTACTCCAGACGTGAGTCACTGCAGTTTGGAAATTCTCAGCTGCAGCCTGCACTTTAAGAAAAAAAATTATTATTATCATCTCTGACTAATAACTAGCAAACCCAGAGTGAAAAATAACTCTGTGGGAGATGAAGAGAAAGTTCTTAAAAAAAAAAAAAAAAAACTTCACAAGGAGCTCCAAGCATACGAAGCCAGAAGCACAGAAAGGCAAGCAGCAAGTCTTAAAATATTAACTGGGTAATTATACCAATTAACATTTAGTTGTATGTAGGCCCCGTCACATTGTGTCTTTAATAGGATGATAGGTTACGGCTGGAGACTTCTGAAAGTTAATTAAAATCACTGAAAAAGAGCCAATACAATGTCCATTCTATTTTTTTTAATTCATTGAAAGCTAAATAATCTGTCTCCTATTCTGAAATTTATTCCAAATGGAGACCGAGCCAGGAGTGGAGATTCGCTTCCTCTCTTCTCTCGAAGTCCCTGTCATTTTGTGGCGTCTCATCTGGGCCTCTAGCTGAGCCATACGGAGAGTGGAAGAGGGTGTGGTGTTTGGGAGGTCCTGCTATCCCAGCTTACGGATGTCTCTGCTCTCCTAGCTCAAAGGGCTGCCCTGTTGTGAAATACGGTTTTCTGGGCTTCCCGAGTTCAGCCACTGCAGTCCAAATGTACTCCGGGGTCCCATTCCATGCAGGAGCTGTGTGGAGGTATGAGGTGAGGGAGAATCTAGAGGAGACAGCCTCCATTACTGGCTCATCCATGCCAGTAACCCTGAAGACACCTGACTGGCCCACAGGAGCAGACCACAGCTGACCATTTGACAGGAGTCACAACCCTTCAGGGACCAGTCACCAGGCCTGCTAGCTGGCTAAGGAAAGCCCATCTTTTGGGGACCTGCTACAGTTTGGGATGTGGAGGGTCCTTTCTACATCCAGTTGTGTAAACTTCTCTTTAAAACATTTTATTTCCTTATTTATTTGTGTGGATGGGTGTTTTGTCTGAATGGATGCCTGGACACCAAGTGTATGTCTGGTGCTTGCAGAGGCTGGAAGAGAAAATCAGATCCCTTGAAATAGGGTCACGACAGACCATGGTAAGTGGGCATACGGGTGTTGGGAATTGAACCTGAGGTTCTCTGGAGGATCATCCTGTCCACTGACTAGATAAACTAGACAAATGTGATTGAGAACACAATTTCCTCCTCCTCATGGAGTCACACAGCCACCTTTTGATGTCTAAGAAGTTACTCTCAAAATATCCTTCAGGGAAAAGAACCCTTAGTGGCTGCTAAATGCGGTGTCCTTCACTCTTGTGTGGCGTATGCAAATCTTGTTTTTCATTCCTGTGGCTGAGTCTGACAGTCTTGGCTCAGGAACTTAAAGGACGATGAATACACAAAGAACTTACGTTTGCGGATCTGCATCTTCAGGAGCTGGACTCTGTCGGTCTCCAAGTAAATCGCCAGAGTCGATTAATGCTACCCCATGGGTGCTATAACATAAGCTAGGCATGTGGTCCCTGTGAATAAATATCCACCAATCAGTTGCTACACTGATTAATGTTTAGCGATTGTCTCTCACAGGTGTTCCAGTGCATTTAGTATTGACGAGTGTACCAGTTATGAAGGGCAGGAACAATAAATGACCCTTATGTCACTTGGTCCACACCCCTCACTGTCCTCGCCCCTCCTCATGCCTGTAGTGCTGTTTCAAACACATCCCACGGTACCTATCCTAGCTGTGTGCCTTCTCCGTGTTTGTACACTTGCCCGCCTCTGTGCTAGAGTCCTGGTTTCAAGCAGTCAAGGGCTCTAGTTCATCTTTTGTTCCTTCTAAACTCTCACATCAGCCTCAACACCCTACATGGGCCTCAACTGGATAACTTTGCTAGTACTGCCCGTTCCTCTGGGCTTAACAGACAGTAGCATAACCGTCAGTGACCAGAAACTCCTGACCTTTTAGATACCTTCGGACCCTGGTGATAAAGTGCTTGACTTCCGTCTTTGCAAGCGCGTTTTGCTTTTTACACTGTGTATTGATTTGTATGTGTTGCGTGCATTTTAAATAACCAGGCTGTAATTAAGCCAACCTATTCTTGATTTTCTAAAAATTATATAAATTATAGTTTCCTTTCTATAGTGCAAATTAAAATACATCGCTGAAATTAAAGCGGACCTACAGGAGTGCCATTAGCATATTCAAAGCCGAATGTTGATAACGGTGTTTACTTAACTGAAATTTAGCAGTATTCATTCAAAAACAACATGCAGCCCTAACTGCCGTCCATGAAATAATGCCTGTTGCTCTATGGTTCTGAACCCTAATTAGCTGGGAACAAAACAACTCCCTCGCCTCTTATTAACTATTTCCATTCTGTTGTTCTCTGTGTTACCTGAAGCAGAACACCCTTTGGAGGTGTTAGAGAACTCTTCCCGGGAGGGGGGGACTGGCCTGGGACTGAGAAAGGATAATTCACTCCCTTTATCCGAGTGAAAGGCAGTCCGTGTGGCTACAGTTAGCTCTCTCCTCCTTCTAGCTTCGTCCTATTTATATCCGCACGTGGGTTTGCCTCCTTTGTGTGCTAATGCCTTAGCACGAGCGAGCCAACCAAACAGAGTTAATCGAAAGGATTTCAAGGGACCAAATTCTCCCTGGGATCATCCAACCAAGAGGAGAAAGCGTGGCCTGAGTCCTTTGTGGGAGAGAAGCCTCTTCCGTAGGTCTTTATCTTCTGGGGTGATACCTCCCTTGGGCTACCACATGTGAGCGATGGTTGAGACCACAGCCCTTGCTCTCCCCACAGATTCAGAGGACCCTGGGACTCAGAGAGCAAAAGGTACCAAAATGAGGCTGTAGAGCCCAAGCCTGGCTGATCGTAGCTCTCTCATCCATTCCTCTAACAAACACTGTCTCCCTTTGTTCCCTGCCCACCATGGGGACCCAGTGATGGTCAGGATAAGGGAGGCCTTTACCCTGATGAGGTTGAGAGTCACTAAGCATGACCCCTCAGTGAGGACGTGGAGCCTGACAGTGGGCCTGGTGACAGGGACGATTAGGGAGGGCTGAGAAGAAAGGGCTCGCACACCTGAACCAGACCTGAACACAGGTTAACCGTAAGGTAAAGTTCTCAACCTTCCTAACACTGTAACCCTTTAGTACAGCTCATCACATGTTGACCCCGCCCCCCACCACAATATTATTTTCATTACTGACTCTTAACTGTAATTTTGCTACTGTTATGAATCATAATGTAAGCGCTGGTGTTTTCTGATGGTCTTAGGTGGCCCCGTGAAAGGGTCTTCTGACCCGCAAAGGGAGTCACTACCATAGGTTGAGAACCACTGATCTAGGCAGAAAGAACAACCAGCACACAGCTTCCGAGACAGGTAGGTCCCTGGAACACTTCAGGGTTGGGCAGGAGGATGACCCACAGGAAGACTGGTCCTCTGGAGCAGCCTTGGGGATTGGTAGGATACTCAGTAGACAAACAAGATAGTGTGGGACCAGTGGTAGCCAGAGATACAAACAATACTGTGGCCTTCTCTGAGCACACCATGGCACAGGGTGTGGAAAAAAAGCAAAACCATTAAGGCTGTCTGTTAGAAAGCTGCTTAGCTTGTCCCAGCCCTCCGGTCAGGCTGGTCACCCCAGTTGAGATCCAGCCACACTTAAGCCACCTCACACAGATGACAATCTCTCGGGTGTGATTGCACCACGGGCTGATAACTGAGAGGTGGCAATCACTGAGTCAGTGCCAGCCTCATAAAATCGGGACAAGTGAGGACTCAGAGCATGGAACTAAAGAGCAGTGGCACCCGGAATCACCTCCCGGGACCTATGAGGTGAAGATCTGTCTGTCTGGTGGTAGCTTATCACCTTTACGGTACTAGTCCTTAACCATTGTACAGAACAGGACACGAGGGTAGGTATGAACAGGGTCAGTCACAGCTGTGGAGACGCAAACAGATGACCTTAATGATAACTGGCCATTCGCCACCCCAGTTCTCAGGCATTGCACAAGCCTTCACATGCCCGAGCCTTCCCAACCAGTTCCCAGCCAGTACTCGGATACCCATTTCTCAGATTGAGACTCAAGCTTCGCGGCATCCGGAGGCATGGCGTAGAATGCTGCCTCTGGTTCCTCTCTAGCTGTGTGGCCCTGGGTAAGTCATCTGAGCTCTCTGGGGTTTATTTGGCTTCTCTGCAGAGAGAAGGTGAACGTGACTTGTCAGTATCGAGAGGTGATTCTGTGCATCCGAAAAGCAGTCATGCTGGAGCGTGGGATGTGGAAAGGCTCGAGGAACCTCTGAAACATACTAACTAGGCTTTCCAATGGCGGGGAATCAGGGAGTTCATCATGATATTGCTTTAGATGGACCCAAAGGCCTAAATCCCAAGACCGACTCTGAGAACTGGGATTTCTGTCTACAGGGAAGAGAAAAGGCCAAAGGCAACAGTCCACTCTGTGACTGGTTCTTGCAACACTGTGACTAAGTCCTTTCAAGTCTCCCCAGGAGAAAACAAAATAAAATTCATAATGAAAGGGGGGTGTAGTCTATCGCTGAGGAATGCCGTGTGAGAGTAGACACCGGAATGAGTTATCAAAGCAAGTCTGGTATCCTTCCTCTGATGACCTTAGGAGAGATACCTACCCGAGTGTGGGTGGCTAAAATGGGATTCTGGCTGAAGCCAAGGGGAAGACGCTACACACTCGAGCCTTCCCTTTTTTGGTTCCTAAAACAAACCCACAAGACCTTCCAGAGAGCTTTGTTCACGGACACTTGCCAGCACTTACTGGGTTGTGCTCTCTGAATACAGAAGGTGCTTGATAAACAGCCATTGAAGAGACTAAGGGACACAGTGAGTTCGTCTGGGCGTTTGGAAGTGTTACAAGCCTGCGTTCCTCACTCACTGGCTCTGGCTCACCTGCCTGCTTCACACGGACCTTGGAGAGAGTGAGTCAAGTGTACTAAGGCTAAAGTATTGCTGTGAAGCTTTCCTGAATACACACTTGCATGTACACACACACACACACACACACACAAACCACACACAATACACAAATGCTCAAACATATACACACATGCACTCACATCACATACATACATACACATATGTGCATGTGCACACATACACTGGCACGTGTGACACACATATGACACACACACACATACACACACACACATATATATTTGCTGCCTCTTGTGTGCACACACACACATACACACACACAATACACAAATGCTCAAACACATATACACACATGCACTCATATCCACATACATACATACACATATATGCATGTGCACATATACACTGGCACACATGTGACACACGTATGACACACACACACATACACACACACACACATATATATGCTGCCTCTTGTGTGCACACACACAATACACAAATGCTCAAACACATATATACACATGCACTCACATCCACATACATACATACACATATATGCATGTGCACATATACACTGGCGCACATATGACACACATATGACACACACACATATATACTGCCTCATGTGCACACACACACACACACCCTGTGTAACAGGACACAGACCTCTGTCAAGACCTTATTTGTCGCTAGTGTGTTTCTGAACTAACAGATGTGGGGCCAAATCAACCGCTTGCTGCGTGTCTTCAGCGCTCTTTCATGAGACGCAATCAGAGAAAAGGATCTAAATTGCAATTTTTTTCCTTTCAAAGCTCCCATGGCTGTTGCCTGAAAAAAAATATCCTGTTTATAAAAAGCAAACTCTGGGCTGGACGTCACCAGGTCCCTGGGGTAAACACTGCCTGTGTGCTTCTAAGACCATTGACTGAAACTGTCTGGTGACTCAGGGATGAGCCCAGTGGACACACAGAGCAGAAACACACATTTTTGTCGATTGCTGGGAGTGTGACAGTCTAGCCTGTTTTCAGCATCAAGAGAAGCAGGAGAGACTGGGACTGGTCCCAGAGGCGCCAATTCTCCAGGAAGCCGCCCTTCCACTCTATAAAAAGGAGTACTCAGATCTGGACCACCCCCTAATGTGAGGGGGGGGGGAAGAGACCACGTGGAAGGAGTCTTTGGACTCGACAGCAAGCAAACAGGTCCAATTCAAAGATGCCCAGTCTCTGTCCTAGACTCAACCGGGCCTCCTTCCCTACCCTAATCTATGCTCACCCCTTGCAGCCTAGCAACCACTCTGGGAGGCAACTAGAGATCTCCCACAATGCTCTAGCCAAGGGCAGTGGAGTGAGACACACCAGTTCCCATCTTAGAGATGAGAAAACAGAGGCTCTGAGAAAGGCTAGGTAGGGTGAGTATTGGTAACCCTGGAGCTCGAGCACTTGGGTTCATAGCTCGATGATGTCCACTGAATTAAAACAGGGAGCCGAGCTTTGGTGACTTGGTTTGTGCACCTTTAAAGTAAAAAGACTAATGATACCTGCTTTCATAAAGTGATGATCAGAGCACAAGGAATCGGGCACCACCAGCAGTGGAATGCTTACACATACAAACCATTATATTATTATTATTATTATTATTATTATTATTATTATTATTATATTGCGAGCATCCTTGTTATGGACGGGTAGCCAATAGGTGCAGTTTCTAACCTCCTGTTTTCCCTTCACCCAGTTTTGCACTGCCTTTCCACACCACACAGGTCTCTGTGTCGCCGATACTGTTCTCATTCACAACAGTGAAGGCTCAAACTCTCTTCAGGCAGGTCTGTTCTTTGCTGGTGGTCACGGCATTCAGCGGTCTCTACACTGACTGCAGAGGGCGGTGCTTCAGAGACGAGTGGCTTTTGCTTCATGCAAAGGGGGCTCTCTAGATTCTCTTTAGCTCCTGGAGGTCCTCGCTCCGCAGTGTGGTATCTCCAAGGGGAACTGCTTGACATAGCAGGCAGGAAGACCAGCAGAACTAATTAGGAGTTATCTATGAGGTTCTCTCACTTCCTGGAAGACACTGTGTTCCCATCCAGAACTCCACTGACTGGAACACAGAGCAATCCTACTTCTGAACTCAGGGGACTGACATGGTTTAAGAAAAGGCTAGTAATCAAAAATATGGACAGACCGCACAAGACAAGTTTTGTTCACAGGGATGTGGAGGCAAAAAAAAAAAAAGAAGCCCCTTATGGTGGACTTAAATTCACCCCATATCCCAGGCAGAAAACTCTGCATCTTCCTGCCTCAGGTTACTGAAAGTGGAACTTACAGGTCTGTATCACACATCCCCTAAATTTCCAATCACTTTGATAGTCCTAATCCCTTTTCCTTGATGAAGCAGTTGTTGCACATTTTGATCCTTCTGGGGGGGGCATATATTAATTAGGTCACTTTAAATGTATAACTGGGCTTTCTGAGCTTAGATGGTGTTTTTCGAAAGACACAATCTGTTTTACAGTGTACTGCAAAAACTTCTACCTCCAGGCCTCCCGTTCTTCCTCCCAACCTTCTCAGTAATGGTGAATTCATTATTCTTGGAAGCAGAAACTCAAGAATTTGGAAGAAATACCATGAACCCTCCCTTCCTCAATGTCTGAGGAAAAGCCACTCTTCTGCTTTTACTCGATGTGAGTCGAGTATCTCACGAGCTCAAATGCACAGCTCCGAGGCCCATACGGCAGAGTCCGTGTTCTGGTTCTGCATCTTGCTGCCGTGACTTAGGCAAGTCACGCACCCTCCCTAAGCCTTCACTCCCACATATACGAGACAGAAAAGATTAGCTGTGTTCTTTCAGGTTGGTTGCGAGGGACGCAGCGATGAACCTAGAATGATAAAAGTTGCGCCCGGTGCACAGCATTCGGCAATGAAAATCATTTGATAAGTGACAATTATTGCATATTTAATATGTAGCAAGAGTGTGCCAACAGCTTCCTGTCACTGTGTTAATCACAATAACTTGGTAACTCCATTTACTTTCCAGATGAAGGAAGCAGGGCAGAGCGGCTATGAAATGCGTTGAGGTGCACACAGCCAGGGAGTGGCAATACTAGGATTTGAATGGAAGACCAGAACCCACCATCTTAACCCTAACAAGTTCTGGGTGAGATTATTCAGCCAAAACAACAAGAACAACAACAACAACAACTAAAACAACAACAAAAAACTGTCTATACTTACATGCTATGAAACAAATGCTTAGGCATGGATGCCTTACCCAAGCCTTTTGTAAACATAAAACCTAAAGTTTCATGAATCGAACATCAGTTGAAAAAGAAAAAGATTTCCCTCAACCTGTCAATATAAACAGGCTAGTAAAACAAGACATGGGTGGGTTCCTGCGTTGAGATGACCATAATTTCTTGTGCGGTAATACACAATACACTGAACAGATCAGCCCAGAGCAAGATGCTTTGGAAAGGAGGGTTTAGTTTTGAGCTCTTATGACCAGACTGAACATCTGTCATCTGTTAAGCTGGGCCCTGGTTTGAAGTGTACCTATCTTAAGGAATCGTGCAAATGGTTTATATCCATGTGCCTGGTTTTTGTTTGCTTGTTGGTAAACCAGCCCTAGTAAAGCGATCTGTAGATTTGACGTTTCTCTGCTGCACTGACACGTGCTTTCAAAGCTCACACTGTCATTTCCTTATTGACCATGGAGGAATGCGTCTCATTACACCTGTCACAATGCTTGATGTCAGTGTTTCTGTATGCTCTCCTGGATGAAACCTTGTTGGCTTGGTGAGTCCTTACTCATCGGTAGAAGCTGAGCGGCAAGAGGGAAAGGAAAAACCTCAAATGCGGGAAAACTGTAATGCCATGGTCACTTTCCAGGAAGAAACACTGGAAGAGGAAGAGCGGCTCTGTGAGGATTAAAGCCTTGTACTCGCAAGACAGCTGCTGCTATTGGCTACCCTTGGCCCCAATACCAGGCGTGTAAGATGACCTAGAAATCTCTACCCACACTGGACTTTCTCTCACAGACTACCTTGCTTTCTCCCACCCCAAGGCCCTTCCTACACTTGTGCTCTCCCTTAAACATTCTTACCACAGATCTTAGCCCCAATCTTTGCATGGCCTTCAGATCTGTTATAGGTGAGGTCCTCAGCGGTGAAAACTCACTAGATCTTTTGTTTCGTTGAGAGCAGACACAATGGTGATGACCATGCCTTTGGGAGCACGACCTGGCTCTAGACACCTTCATGTCTCTCAGAGTTTATTTAGCACAGTGCTGGAATCATGGCTGATCTTCAAGAAATAGTTTTAAGATTCTGACCGTCGACTGTTTAAACCAGCATGGATACCTCTCCAAAGTACGGCCATAAGGGTCTTTTCCTGTCCATATTATTTATCAATGGGACCTTAGCTTTGGCGCCACAGCTCAGTCAGGCATGACCTGAGCTAAGCTTAAAGCCCATAGGTTCTCACGTGTGTCCTGAGATACTGGGGGTGGGGACCTATTTACCAGTGAGCGTTCATCTGGTTTTCAAAGGCCATGCACTCTGCACCGTCTAAATTGGAGTTCTAGTCTTGCTTGAGTCTGCAGTTAAGGGAGATTCTAACATGACTGCGTCTCCCACCCTATACCAGCAGTTACAGGTTGGAGGAAACATGTCATCACCAGAAGAGAGTCCGTGAAAATATGCAAACAGGTTTCTTGGCACTCTGAGGCGCACGTGAATTATTTGTCGAGTCTCCTGAGTAGCCGTCATCCTGTCAATGTATCGTGAATGAGAACTACAAGACCAGGGGTTGGGGATTTAGCTCAGTGGTAGCGCGCTTGCCTAGCAAGAGCAAGGCCCTGGGTTCGGTCCCCAGCTCCGGAAAAAAAGAAAAAAAAAAGAGAACTACAAGACCGGAAGAAAACCCACAACCACCCTGACAGGGCATTCCTCAGGACCTTCCAGACATCTCCCAATTGCCCACAATGCCACCTCACCCCCGTCCCAGGAGCAAACCTGCATCCAAGGAACCTCCTTGGTTTCCTGTGACCTCGTCTGGACAAAGCAAATGAGTCTGGTAGTGAGTTGCTCTTGACATGATATGTTTTGGTGCATCTTATTGACATAGCAACTTGACAGCAACCTCTTTTTCAAAGTCATGTGTTGTATTTTTATCTGAACCTTGCAAGTTCAAGTGCTTCAAAGTAGGGAACCCTGGTTTCACCCTTGTATTCCACTCCCACATCTCCGGGTTCTTCCTCTCCCTTCGAACAGAATCACACCCCTGCCTTCCTCTTACCCCTCCTTGCCTCCAGGAAGGATACCGTGGGGGTTGGGTTCTCATAAGACAGCAGCATTAATATGCTGGCTTCGTGCCAGCTTGGTCATTCCTGCCATCACACAGGTCTGCAGAGTCCCTAGGTTTAAATTCTCCCTCTCCCCGCAGGGGTCCATCTGTAACCGCCCCCTTCTCTCTTCCTTTAGCCTCCCCACCACTACCACCACCACCTCAGCTTTACTTTCCTCTGAAATGCCAAAGCAAGATGAAATTGATGAAGACCGTGCGTTCTTCTCCAATGAGATGAGCCAAGCTTTCAACACTCAACTGCCGGCAGTTCTGAGCACCCCACACAGTGATCGGTGTAAGGGACTTGGATTCTGAAGACCCGGTAGCAGGTTTGAACTGGACCACCAACCACCAGCTGAGAGACTTTAGGCAAGTTCTTTTAGCTTTCTTGAACTCTACGCTGCTGTGGCTGGCTTGAAATATGTGCTCTTGATTTTGTTTCATTATCTACGCTGCCCATATTTCAAGGTTTGTACTCTTCTTTAAAAAAAGGGAGGAAGAAAGTGTGTATGTGGGGGGGTGTGTGCGGTGGGGGTTGGGTAAAGGTAAGGCTATCACAGACTGTTTCTGGAAGGGCTGAGTGAGGAACTGGCCCCGGGCATCCTCCTGAGTCTGGCCTGAGAGGCCTCGGGCAGCCAGCTATACTAGCACCTGCCTCCCCTCCCCCATACTCAGCCATAGCTTGGTCCTGGGAAGCTCTTAAGGGAAGGTGAGAGTTCTTGGAAGGCTCAGCTTCCATAGGGTCCTCCGCTCCCCCTTTCTAGACTCCTTGATGGTGCGGAACCCCTTCTCTTACCCCCACTGTCCTCCTGCGCGAAGGTTGGTAGCGGCAATCCGCCAGCTTCCCGCGCTCCAGTTCTACCATCATCGGGCGTCCTGCCCTGGGCTGGCTCCCTGATCCCCGATCTCTCCACCGTCCCGGAGCTCCCCCTCGGGGCGGCGCGAGGCGGCAGCCTGCGGGGTTGGCGACAGCGCGGGGGAGAGGGGCGGCTGCTACAATCCTCCCGCCCACGTGCACCGACGGCAGCGAAGCGCCAGCAGTCGCCAGGGCCTGCGCCTCCCGCGCGGGTGGGTGCTTCACCTCTGGGGCTGGTGGGGGACAGTAACCTGAGCCCCACCACCGGGACCTCTATTTGCATAACCCGACCCCCCCTTTCTTCCCGACCCAGGCTGGAGATGAGAGTCGGGCTCCCCTCCGAGGCGTCGTCTTGCCTGTGGTCAGCGCGGGGGCCGCGGGACCGGCCGGAGCGCAGGCGGAACGGGCTGGCGCACGTGGTAAGAGCGCGGCTATTTCTTCCTTCTCTCCCCCCCTCTCGCTTCGAAACAGGGCTTTGCAGGGTTTTTCAGAGGGTGGGACACCCACAGAGGTTCCACCCTCGCTGAGCATTCTCTCCCGTCCCCTTTGAATTTGATCCCCAATTGGAAAGGAGACCGCGCACAGCGCGATCGAGAAACTTTCCCAGATAATGCTTTGGGGCGTTTGAAGTCATGGAGAGGAGCATTCCCGGGAGAACAATTTTCGCGGCTGACATGGGAAGAAAAGCGCTGCTCGGAGAGCGGCGACAAGCCGGCTCCCGGTGGCCCTGGGGCTCCCCTGACCATGGTACTCTAAGCGGGCAGGAGCCGGCGCGCCGCGGCCGCGGGCACCACAGGTGATGGGCGGGAGAGCGCCTGCAGCGCCGCGCTCCCTCCACGGCGTGGCGCCGTGGCTCCTGCCTACCCGGGATCCTCGCTGCTCCCGGTAGCGTGGGTCAAGAAGGAGAACAGCCTGGCTCGGGCTGGATCCCTTCGCTGCCGGACTTTGGAGCTGGGAAGGGCAGCGCAGTTTCCCAGCCCGCGTCTGCGATCCCAGCCTACGCAGGTCGCGGAGCCTCGGGCTTGGGTACCCTGCGGCAGCCGGAGCGCATCGGATGCGGGCTGGGCGTGTGGGGAGGTGGGAGCCGAATGTCCGGAGGGCCAGCAGTTTTAGCTCTCTGAAAAGTTTTGGTCATTTAACAGGAAGATTTCTACTGGAAGGGCATGTTCGTTTGTTTGTTTGCCGAGGAAAACACGTGTGGGGACCACGGCGACCCGAAACTGTCATTTGTTGTCACTCATCGCCGAGCAAGCTCTAAGCAAGGGAGGGGAAGGCTATTCCTGGGGTAGACCTTAGGCGCCGGTGGTAGGATGCACCCTTGGAAAGTGTACGCATAGGGATGGGGCAGGGGGTTTGGTGGGTTGTGAAGGTGAGCGCCGTGTCTTCCTAGGGTATCCTGTCTGTCGCCTGGCCGGCGAGCGCACACGCGCGCGCTGTCAGGAGGGAGGTGTGTGGTGTGTAGCGTTAAGGTGTGTGGAGTGGGTTTGTCAGAGAGCAGCGGAGGAGGGAGAGTGTGTAGCGGAAGTGGAGTGTGTGTGTGTGTGTGTGTGTGTGTGTGTGTACGCGCGCGCGCGCGCAGCGGGCAGGGTGAGTGTCCAAGCCTCCATCTGGTCGCCCCCACGCAGCCGACCGCCCAGACACGCCGGGAAGGGCGCCCGCTCTGTGCAGCAGCTGGTGGGGAGGGAGCGGGAGAGCGCGGGCAGGGGGCGTGGGGGTGGGGGTGCCTCCGGCCGAGGATCTCTCTCGAAGCTCCAGCAGCTCTTCTGCTCCATTCTCTCTACCCTAACCCCTACCCTCAAGTTACCTAAAATACTTAAACAAACAAACAGCCCAGACCTGTTCCGTTTTCACTCCTGTATAAATAGCACAGACTTTCCAAAAAAGCAAGACCGCATTTACTCTTATCACCAGACACTACTTTCCACCGTGTAATTCAGAAAAAGGCAGTCAGCTTCCGTGAGTGCGGGTAATTTTTTTTTCTTCTCTCTCTCTTTTTTTTTCTCTGTCTTTTTTTTTTTTTTTGCTTGCGGTTTTGAGCTGCCAAGAAAGTGAAGGAGGGGTTTGACTGTAGTGTCTCGGCAGCGCTCGGTTTCTTTCCGAAGTTTAATTTTCCGGAATGGCTCCCAAACAAGGGCTGGGGAGGCGGAGCCGCCACTACCGGATCTTCTCCTTTTTTGGAAAGTCTCGGAGAACCGGAATTCCTCCCCGCCCCAAGAGACAGAGCTACCATCGCTGCCCGTGGGTTCACCCACGGCAGCCGCGTCAGGGTCGGTGATCGCGCCTTCCCCGCGCTGAACTCTGCAGTCCGGAGCCCCCGCTGCAGGCAGGGGCCGAGAGCTCCAGACCCGGGCGGTTGTCCACCGGCAGCGAATCGTTCCGGGCGAGCTCGGTGGAGCCCGCGCAGCCAAGCCCGTATGCAAATTGGCCATGTGACCGGCAAAAGCTACCAGGCCCAGCCCTGTTCCTCAGTCCATATATGGGCAGCGACGTCACGGGTTATTGAAGACCTGCCCATAAATACTCCGAGCCTAACACTTTCCGTCTGAGAGAGCAGCGATTCATTAATTGCTGGGCGAGGGGACACACTGACTGTTATAATAACACTACACCAGCAACTCCTGGCTCCCCAACAGCCGGATCCCAGGCAGGAGAGAGTCAGTGGCAGATAGCCATTTTTTTTGTTTCCTTAAGAAGCCAACAACTTGGTTGCTAGTTTTATTTCTGTTAGAAATTTTTTTGTGTGTGTGTGGATGTGTGGTGGTGGTGGTCTTTTCTAAGTGTGGAGGGCAAAAGGAGATACCATCCCAGGCTCAGTCCAACCCCTCTCCAAAAACGGCTTCTCTGGCACTCCAGGTAGCGAGGGAGTTGGGTCTCCAGGTTGTGCGAGGAGCAAATGATGACCGCCAAGGCCGTAGACAAAATCCCAGTAACTCTCAGTGGTTTTATGCACCAGCTGCCTGACAGCCTCTACCCGGTGGAAGACCTCGCCGCCCCGTCGGTGACCATCTTCCCCAATGGTGAACTGGGAGGCCCCTTTGATCAGATGAACGGAGTGGCTGGAGGTAAGCTGTGTGTCCTCTTCGGAGCTTGTGGGTGGGGAACGGTGGGTGTGTGGGGCTTGGTGGGGAGAATACGGACTTGAGGTGGACGGAGCTGACCACACTGCCTCTGAAGACTGGAAGTGGGTACAGGGGAAGCGGGGGAAAGAACGGACCAGGGCTCCTAGGCCGTGCGCGCCGCGCGGGCAGATGCACCTGGTCACCAAAAGCAACCCGCATGCCCGCGGCTCCGGGCGCGCCCAGCTTTGGCTGGACGCAGGGCTGAAGGATCACCGCTCCTGGTTCTTGAATCAGGTCCATCAGCAGGACTCTGCGCTTCTGGGATGGGGTTAAAGTGATGGGAAAGTTCGGCAGTCAGGCTAAAGCTGCGCCTCTGGAGAGCTAAGTGGCAGGGGAGCGCTTCGGAAGCGCGCGGGCAGCGCTCTCTGGGCAGAGCCCACTCGGGGAGGCTCAACGAGCGCGTTGCGCTTCTGGTGCGGCTGAGAGGCACCACCCAACTTGCGCATAGCCCCGGAGTGAATGGGGTTAGCCAGACGGAGCAGGGCAAATAACAGCGGGAAGCGGCAAGGGGGAATGCCTAGGGAGGCCCGCGCTGGCTCCAGTGTGCTCCGGGTTCCTTGGCAAGGCTGTGTAAAGTCGTCTTCCTCAGCCCCCGCGCCTTCCTAGAAGCCCAGACTCTTAGTCTTAGGCTAAGGCAGGGATGCGCGGGTGTCGGGCTTGGCCGAGGTTGATGGGAGGGAAGGGAACCCTAGACTCCTTCCTCCGCTGCCCGGGTTCCTACTGGCAGTCTTCAGCTGAAGCGCAGCGGGAGAGGAAGGGGGAGGTGGCACCAGGAATTAGCAGCAAGAACATCACCCACCCACTTACCCATTCTGGGGTTCCCCTCTCCCGCGGCTGGCACCTTCTGTGTGCCGCTTGGGATTGGTCCGTTCTTTTACTGGTGTCTGTGCGGTTGCCTCCACGGTAGGACCACAAGGCAAAGGAGTGGGAGAGAAGTCCGAGGCAGATGGGAAATTGTTTGATATTGTTGCTATTATTGGGTGTTTTACTCTTGCAGATGCCTGGGGAATAGAGGCAGGAAGGGGCATGCCCTGCTTCTTGGAGATACAGTTCTTGAGTCCTAGACTCGGCTAACTTCTTACTGTCTCTCCAGGCCTCAGTTTCCCCACCTGTTGGACTTTGCTCCAGCTCTGTAGTGTTGGAATCATGAAATGGGGATGGCCGTGTATATGTGTGTGAGAGAGAGCGTGTGCACGCCCGTGCATGTGTGAATTTCCACTTGCCTCTATTCTCATCGTCCTCTCTCTTTCTCCCGACTTTTCCCTCCCCAGATGGCATGATCAACATTGACATGACCGGAGAGAAGAGGCCCTTGGATCTCCCATATCCGAGTAGCTTCGCTCCCATCTCTGCGCCTAGAAACCAGACCTTCACTTACATGGGCAAATTCTCCATTGACCCTCAGTACCCTGGTGCCAGCTGCTACCCAGAAGGCATCATCAATATTGTGAGTGCGGGCATCTTGCAAGGGGTCACCCCTCCAGCTTCAACCACAGCCTCTTCCAGCGTCACCTCTGCCTCCCCCAACCCACTGGCCACGGGACCCCTGGGTGTGTGTACCATGTCCCAGACTCAGCCTGAACTGGACCACCTCTACTCTCCACCACCACCTCCTCCTCCTTATTCGGGCTGTACAGGAGACCTCTACCAGGATCCTTCAGCATTCTTATCGCCGCCACCCACCACCTCCACCTCCTCTCTGGCCTACCAGCCACCTCCTTCCTACCCATCCCCCAAGCCGGCTATGGACCCAGGTCTCATTCCTATGATCCCAGACTATCCTGGATTTTTTCCATCTCCGTGCCAGAGAGACCCACATGGTGCGGCTGGCCCTGATCGAAAGCCGTTCCCCTGCCCTCTGGACTCCCTGCGGGTCCCCCCTCCGCTCACGCCACTCTCCACCATCCGTAATTTTACTCTTGGGGGGCCCAGTGCTGGCGTCACGGGACCAGGGGCAAGTGGAGGCGGTGAGGGTCCCCGACTGCCTGGCAGTGGGTCTGCAGCAGTGACTGCTACCCCCTATAATCCGCACCACCTGCCGTTACGGCCCATCCTGCGACCTCGAAAGTACCCCAACAGGCCCAGCAAGACGCCAGTGCACGAAAGGCCGTACCCCTGCCCAGCAGAGGGTTGCGACAGGAGGTTCTCACGCTCTGATGAGCTAACCAGGCACATCCGAATCCACACGGGTCACAAGCCCTTCCAGTGTCGGATCTGCATGCGAAACTTCAGCCGAAGTGACCACCTCACCACTCACATCCGCACCCACACCGGGGAGAAGCCCTTTGCCTGTGACTATTGTGGCCGTAAGTTTGCCCGGAGTGACGAAAGGAAGCGCCACACCAAGATCCACCTTCGCCAGAAGGAGAGGAAGAGCAGTGCCCCCTCTTCCTCTGCATCCGCCCAGTCTTCAGCCTCTGGTCCTGGGGGCTCGCAGGCCGGGGGCAGCCTGTGCGGTAACAGCGCCATTGGAGGACCACTGGCCTCCTGCACCTCTCGGACCAGGACCCCGTGAGATGAAGCTCCGGCTGACACACCAGTTTCTTCAGGCCCCAGAGGCCCTCTGTCCACTCGAGCTGCAAACACTACCGCCCTTCTGTGTTCTTCCCCGTGATCCCGTGATCCTGGGCAAAGGACCTTAATGGAACCCAGCTCTGTCCCACCTTCTCACAGACGGCCTTCTGAAAACTTAGGCCATTTTAATGGAGTTGACTGTCACTCCAAGAAATGGGGAGCCAGAAGAGGGCTGAGCGAGGGCCCCTGGCCTACAGGGCTGTGCTCTGACCCTGACAGAGAGATGTTTGACTATGGTCTGCTAGCCCTTCCCTTTGACCCTCGATGCCAGTTGCTCTGAGACTTTTTCTACAATAGGTTGGGAGTTGTTGATTCCTTTGAGCAAGGACAGCGAAAAAGACTAAATTAAAGCAAAACCGATGTGGCACTTTAATGGCTTGGGACAGACTTGGGGTAGGGGTGGGGAGTTGTACAGTGAGCACAGTTTAGCCCTGGCCGCAGCACTCTGTGGCCCTAGAACAGTGAATGGAAGTTTCTCTAGCCATCTCAGCCCTTAAGCAATATGTCCTATAAACTCAAGAGAACGAACGGAAGTGCAATGTCGGGAAGGACAAAGCAATATTGGCTCCTTTTTGTTGAGAAACAAAGATTATTTTTTCAGTGTATATCCATTTAGATTTTGTGTATTTTTTTGATGTGCACTGTTCTCCGAGTTCTGAACCTTTGGGAAAAAAATGTAAAACATTTATGATCTCTTGAATCGAGTCAAAAGTTAACTTATTTAAAGGGGGGTGTACATAGGATGCATGCAGTGGTGTTGCAAGTGTCCTCTGTGCCTTGTGTGATGTGGGCAGTGTTACAGGGTCTGCATGTGTACAGGATGCCTTACTATGAAAAAACAATCACTCCCTGGGTTTAAGTATGGCTGTATATTTCTGCCTATTAATATTTGGAATTTTTTTAGAAAGTATATTTTTGTATGCTCTGTTTTGTGACTTAAAAGTGTTACCTTTGCAGTCAAATTTCAGATGAGAGTGTGCTTAACGTCACTGCAGCTGACTTGTTTGGTTATTAGCTCTTAATAGTTGTGGAAAGATTAAACAATCTATTCTAACATAAAACCACTAACTGGAGTTCAGATATTGGATGGCTTATGACAATGGTGTAAATAAATACTTTTCAACAATATTTTTGTTGCAGAAGTCATTTACGAAGTACTTACTGGGTGGAACTAAAATAGCTATTGACATCTGAGAACGATGAACAAAGACCACTTGAGCTGGGGCTGGCACAGGACCTCCATGTCATGTCCCCTTGCCGGTCTGTGGATAACGAGTCTTCCTTTAGTCTCCATTCACAAGCCATAGCTAGTCTTTGGGGGATTCCCCGTTGAATTAGCAAGGAGGCCCTGACTCACTGTTCTGTCCCCTATAACAGTCTATAGCTTCTCTGCTGAGTGGGCTCCAGAACATACTTAAAAACAGATGCCTACTCAGAGATGACAACCTCAGAGGTGCTTTCTGACCGCAGCATGGAGCTCTGAGCTGTGGCTTTGTGGAAAGTGTGGCGGCATGGTCAAATTAGAAATGACTTTTGGGTTCCAGGATTAATCTTAGAACCACAGAAAACTTTTTCAAAGAGCTATCATCCCTTCAGATCAAAACTACTCATACACTGCTGCTGCCAACATTAATGAGGCGGTTTCAGGAATTACCCCAGGACTAATTTCTCTCTGGTCCTGGCGTCTCAGATGGTTGCCCGTATTTGGAGGGATCATTTGTCACCAGTTTGGTGGATCTAGAAATGATTCTCAGAATAGCTTAAGAAAGGTGAACACCAGACTGTAAAACTTCAAGGCAATTTAAACGTATTAAGTTGCCTCCTCCAAGGCACCTGATTATAAAACTCTTAAGGTTTCTTTTACTGGGAACCTTTTATGATTTTCTTTTAAACACAAAATATAACCGGGCCTACCCATTTATCTTACAAAGCCAACAGACCATGTTAGCATCATTACCCTGAAAATCTGGACCTAAATACTTTAATGTCCACTGCTTCTTGGGCAATGTAATCTGCTGGTGTAGTCAGCCGCAACAGAAAACAACTCCCTTGCTTCTGGTCCCTATAAAGTCCCTCAGTCTGACCGCTACTAATCAAGGGCTTGTATTTTAGAGTAATGGCCACATCTTTGTGACCCTTTGTGTAAATTCAACTTAAGGAGGCAATTAGTACCACACCCCTCCCCAATCTCTTTCCTTCATCCCCCTTTCATGGATGAGAAACTTCTTTCCAGAACGCCTAAATAGAGATTTCAAAACCTCTAGTGTGGGATGTTTTTCTTATCTTATAGTTCCCCTCTGGACTCAGACTTGCCAACTATCAAGAGTATTACTGCTATCCATCCAATACTGGCAACTAGAAAGCAAGGTCACATTGTGGTAACTTCTCAATACTTCCCTCCTGCAAAACATTCATTATTTAAAGATCTTGTACACCTACATTTTGTGCAGGTTTTAACCATCTTTAAAATTTTAATTTTGGACCACCTCCAATCAAGATCACCCAAGCCATGATTTTAAAAGCAAGACTAAGCATCACTTAAAGAACAAGACAAAAAGAGCTAAACACACCGGTTAGTAATCAGTTCCGTGCTGGGGTGGTAGAAAACCTCAACAAGCCTTAAGACTTAGTACCCCAGGTCAGTCAGTATTTTTAACCAACTTTCTTTGCAGCTTAAAAGTATTCAGGCCAATTCTCACAGCGTTGTAAAGATTTGCCTAAGAAATCACTACAGAAAGGTAAATTTGGTTCTTTTAACCCTCCCCCTGCCCCCCAAGAATGTTTCTGGTAGGTTTTGTACAGAGTGATTCCTTAAAGATTCAGGCCTGAGATGGTTTGATTTGTTGAATAAAAACAGCTGATTACACCTCAGTAACTTTCTCAAGCCAGGTTATTGAATTTCCATACCCTAATTGTTAATGAGATCAAGGCAAATTATTTTATAAACATTTTAAAACTGTGGTAACACTTCAGTTTGTGTGTGAAGGCAGGCAGGCACAGACACCTAAAATGCTGCCAGTCCAAACAACAACCATCGAGTCAGTGAGACAAGACAAAGAGACGAAAACACATAAGCCTTAAAGTTTTTTTCTTTTAGGATAAAAGTGGACTTTGTTTTCTTGTTTTCTTTAGGTTAAATACAAAAGCGGCCTCTTCGGTTACAGCAAAATAGTGTAATTAGACATTAAATACTCTCAGATGTATTTTCGGTAGGCTTGCTTCAAAGAGTACTCTCAAGAAAACAACTAAGTTTTCACCACGTCTTGGTCTTTGGGAATCTGTGGGTCACCATTGGATTTTGGTACAACCTTATGGACTAAACTGTGAGCTTTCAACAATGATTAAAATATCATTATAAAAGAAAACCCTCAAAAAATATCATTATCATAGTTAGGTTCCCCTTCTCCACTTTGCAATAACCAACACTACGTCTATGTAATTTTAAACATGCCTTTATTTCCCATAAATACACAGGTTTTACTCAGAAATGTAAATACCCCTGCATTCAAAGACTGGGTATCACTAACAAACGATCTTTGACAGCAGAAACCTCAGGAAAACGGACCAATCTGGGTTCTGTGTAACCCTAAGCTCTGAATTCAGGCCTGCAGGTACAGGAGTGAATGCTGTCAGAAGGTGGCAGAGCTCTGAAGTGGGGGGGGGGCGGATGGAGGGGAGGATAGCTAAACAAGTAGACTCATTTGCAATGCTAGCAGGCAGGTTCTCCCAGATGTCTACAAGACAATGCAGGGTGGGGTGGGGTTGGGGGATGGGTGTACATTTTGACAGTGGGACTCTAGTCATGTTAAAAACTCAGAGAACTCACTCCTACAGACACAGGAAACACATTACTTAAAAGGCGGGCTTTTTCATGTAAGCAGCAGCATGTGGTAGTAAGACCCGTCAATCAAAAGTTCGAGAAATTTTACGTCAATGTAACTGGTCATTGATAGAACTACGTTTCAAAGCATCAAGAGTATTTAGATAGACAGATAGACAGACAAACAAACAGACAGCTTCTAGACCAGGAGCTAGTTATTGCATTTATTATTCATCAGAAAAATTAAGTGACTAACACCATTGTGCTCATTGGTCTTTCCCAAGAAAAGGAGAAGGGAATTTTATCCCAATTTCTAGACCACAGTTGTAGGCCTGTGGGGAAAGACAACGGCAGCAGTTATAGCTAACGGTTGATGCATAGACGTGCAAGGATTTTTCTGCACACTGTCTTAGCAATGAGCGTGTTCTCCCTCAAGTGGCTCATTAAAACATGTTACGCTGTTTTCACCATGAATTTACTCAGTGTATTGGCCAGAGGACAGCTTTGCCGTTCTTACTGAACTAATGAGCACAGTATTGCTGTTTTAGCCCAGAACAATTCATTACTCTTTTGAAAAGCACCTTAGGTTTATTTTTTTCTTCCTTCCAAATTGCTTATAGCAAACCTTCAACATTTCCCCTTCTTTTTTTGCAATGAAAGCCTTTTTAATAATTTTTATTACTTCTACAGGCTCCACTGAAGTCCCCCCAGAACACGCCGTAAAGCACATGGCTCTTGACAATTTTTAAGTGAATCAGCCTTTGCTGCCACTCAGAAACTGTGTGTGGCTGAGAACCACACTCACTACTCTCCTATGAAAAGAAAGAATCAAATTTAAAATCATCCCTTCCTATCTAGATTTTCAAACGAGTGGCTCCGATCACTGCTTCTCGAGGATCCAGAGACATTTTAAAGACCATGATCGGAAGGAACTCGACCTCTCGCAGCTGTGGTGGAGGCGCGTGGGGCTGATCCCATGTCAGGCTTAAAGCAGGTTTCCACTGGTCTGTTGTTTTCATTCTTATTAAAATGAAACAAAAAGCCACAAGCCAAACCATCAGTAATCTGCTACCTCGTACTTAAACGATTGAACTGGGAACAAACACCCCTTCAGTCCAGATGTGTAACCTGGATACATGGAGTTAAAAGCAGTTTCTCCACCAGGTCAACAAACACTTGCCACCCATGATAGTACGTCCCCATTTATTGCAGGTATTATTATATTCTATTGCCACACGAGCCATCGAGAGGGCTTAGACGACAGCTGGGCACACTTGATTTCTAGTTTGTCTTTATGAAAAGGCCTGTGATAAAAAGGAACCCTATACATAGTAAACAGGGAAAACTGGTGGTCCATGGCTAGAATCTAGTGTCAACACGGCTGTAAACATGGCAAACGTGCCCAGCCTCTGCTGGCCATAATGCTGCAAGGGTTGGTAAGGGTTTAATCTCCAATCTTGGAGCCCTAAAGCAGTTAAATTATCAATCATCTATTCCATGCATCCATCATGTATATGTGTGTGTGTATACACACACATATATATATACATATGTATATTCACACACACATTTATATGAAGGTGTCTCATGCATCCAAGATTCTGCTCAATTTCACTACGTAGCCAAGTCTGACCTTGACTTTCTGATCCTCCTGCCTCTACTTCCTAAGTGATGGAGTTAAAGCTGTGTGCTACACTGGCTTTATGTGGTACTGAGGGTTGAGCCCAGGGCTTGCCTGCTTAGCAAGAAGCCCACATCCAGAGCCCCTCCCACGGTACTACACACCTTCTACCTCTTCCTGCAAGAAAAGTTAGTTAGGAGCCAGCACCAGCTCGTGTTTAAGGGAATGCTGGGGCACCATCTCCAGCAACACTGTAGGAACCAGATGCTCTCCAGGCTGCTCCGAGAAGGCAAAGGATCGGTCAGAGTATCGCTTTCTCCTTTCATAGGAAGAAGCTGGAAGTAATAAGAGTATGGAATTCAACAGGTGAATTACATTCAGTTATCTGGAAGCAGAGCAGAGTCAGCTCCTCTGAATCTTCTGGTTAGAAAACACATAATTACTGTATCATCTTTGAAGTACATCAAGAAAAAAAAGTCAGTTGAGGATAATGTAGTCTTTGCTTCAAAGGCAAATCCCCAACCACAACAACAAAATCTGTTTAAATGACAGATCTTGAGACTCAAGGGGAAGATGAGTTCTAAGGGCCTGACAGAGAATTCACATATGTGAGCTTCTTACTAAAGGTTACCTGAGTACACCAGAAGTGGCTACCAAGCTAGGGGAGAAAGAAGTCATCCTCAACACGCAGAGTTATAAGGGTGAACCCTAGCGCTAGAAAGATGTCTCTTCAGAACTCCTTGCTTTAGAAGCCCGGAAGTTTGTGTGTATGTTGTTTTTCTTTTTTTTTTTTTTTAACCAAACCAAAACAAAAAAAAAAAGAAAGAAAATAACAAAACAAAAAACAATTCAAGGTCATGCACAGTCAGTAATAAATTAAACTATTAAGGAGCAAAAGGTCCTGTGGGCAGGAGAAAAACAAATCTTAGTCACCGAAGGGAAGAGGGATTCAAAATCACTTAGTGTATTTTGTAGAGAATGAAAAACAAAACTGTTTTCCTTATGGCTTTATGATGGAAGCGCTTTAGGGTCCCTGCCCCTTTCCTTTAAATCAAAGCCTTGGTGGCAGTGACAAAACCAGTTATCAACCTAGCCTCCCGCCCACCCGCCCCCATAACCGTGCCCGGTGGTGGCTATACTCCAGTGGGCCGTGCTCCCCAAGGTTGCTCAAGACGTGGCGCTGGTCATTTCAGTAAATCCATCGTCCAGGCGAGGGGACAGAGAGAGAAGAGCCCTTATGGTAGGTAGAGAGGGCCCACAGTTCCCGGGCGGCAGGAGCTTCAGGGTAGGACTTTGGGGCCTGGATAGGGCTCTCCCTCGCACCAGAAGTCTTCGGCCTGTGGGGTCTCCAGGAGCCATACTTCTCGGGGAAGGTCGCAGGCAGAGCCGGAAGCCTCCTTGGGTCTGATGGGCTCCATCACACGGTAATAGTGGCAGTCCCGGCCGTCCTCCGGGTCGTAGGGTGGGGCCAGGATGTCCAGGAAGGCGGCTGGCCCGTCCACCGCATCAATCTGGTGCAGGTTGTCCCGGTGTGGAGTGAGTACGCAGGGACCACTGGCTTCGGTGTACTCGGCCCGGGAGCGCAGTACGCCCAGTCGCACGGCCTCCCGCTCCGTGGGTTGCAGCGGGGGCTCGAACTGCTGTTCAGGCGGCGGCCGCCGATGCACGGACCCCGTGTCCAGCTTGTCCATGCAGCTGATGCGGACCTTGCCGTACAGCACCTTGAGCATACCGTGCATGCCCGGGTGGTCGTGCAGCGGGATGCACGTACCGCTCTTGAGCAGGAACACGCCCAGGCTGAAGCCCTCCGTCTCGTAGATGTGCATGTAAGTGACCGGCGGGAGGTTCCGCGGCAGAGGTTGCGGCAGCGCCTTGCGCGGTGCGATGTTGAGGTCTTCGGCGCGAACCTGGGTCAGCAGGCTCTTGAGCTGGCTCAGGTTCTCCGGGAAGCCGGGTGCCGGCGCTTCGGAGCCCGTCGAGCCGCCGCGGAAGGTGAGACAAGCCTGGCGAGCGATGCGCTGGATCAGGGAGGCCATGTTGTCGCGGGGCATGCTTGGCGCTTCCTGCGCGGCTCGCGGCCGGCCTGTTCCGCCTCTGCGCCGCCCCTTGCGGTCTCCGGCGGCCGCCACGGCTGCCCGCGGCTCCCGCGCCAGGCGGGAGACCGCAACGACCAGCCGGCGGGGCGCGCGGGGCCGCCTTGCACAGTCGCCCGCTTAGCGCGCCAACGGTCGGGCGCTTGCCCGCGCGCTTAGGCGAGTGCGCACGCGCACGGCCACTGCCCGCACTCACGCTCCGGGCACAGGTAGGCGCTGCGCGGGCCGTGCCAGGCGCTGCCTCATGCGCGGAGATCCATTCACGCGGCCCACACCAACGACGACAGCCGGGCGCGGCGGGAGTGCCGCAAGGCACGCTGGGATTTGTAGTCCAAGTCTGCGCCTGCGCGCTGCGCACTGCGCGAACGCGTCCTGCAAAGAAGGGAAACCAGGATTTTTAACATTGGCGGAAAGCAAGCAGCTCGTTAGTTCATTCTCCGCATCCTCAGGGGGTTTTATTGTTTGATAAAACTTAACTATTATGCAAAAGATATAGCCATTTAACTACAACTCCCGGCATCCCTCCAGTCGGGTTGACACACTTCCGGCAGCTGTTGGAGGCTTTTCGCCGCTGGGAAAAACGGAGCAAGAGGGTCGTTAACCTTCTGGTGCCGCTAGGGCCGGCTGGGTCATTCGGGGTTACCTTTGACCTTTGCTCCCTGGGAATGAGGTTTGGGGGTCAACCTTAGCTTCTGTTAGGCCACACTGTGTGCACCGCGGAGATCTATGGATGGCGCTTGTGCTTTTCTGTTTCTTAGGAGGTGAATGGGGTCCGGCGGGCAATCAAAGCGGTCACCCTGCACAGCTGTGCGCAGCTGTTGTTTGCCGCTGGGCCTGATGACGCTGCTCCTTGACTCACTGATAACGGGGGAGGCTTTGAGAGGCCATTTAACTATGGCCAGGATTCTGTTATGCTAGTGGTTATTCATCCCCGGAGCGCCCAAGAAACACCAGTTGAGGTAGAGGCATTTGGTCAGAGTAGATTATCACTGTCTTGAGTCTCTAGTGCAATGCAACCATCGGGCTAGTTTATGGAGTTAGGTCACCGCAGAGTGATTATTCCCTGGACTTTACAGACGTAGGTAATGGCTGGCAAAAGAAGACAGTAGATACTATGAATTGAAATCTTAATGGTGAATTTAAGGTCTTCTTGGACTTTCAACAAACATGGGTTTATAACTGCAGTGGTCCAGGCAGTCCTCTTCAGTTAAACATGCAGGCTTTTTTTTTTTTTAAGTGGGTTATGTAACCTAGCCAGTAAGTGAGGTATTCCAGGTACCTTGTTAAGTACATTAAATAATGAGTATTGTCTTAATAAACCCTCACAGAAACTCCTAAGAAGTATGCACTGACTGTATTATTCTCCAGCTGTACACGAGGGATTAAGTCGCAGGTGCATATATAGGATCGCGGTAAACGCAACTTAATGAAGCACAGTTTGAACTGGCGTTCCATGGAACCAAGGGTCGCAACGACTTAGCTTCTGCAGCTTACTGTGCTGCTCGCAAGCTGTATGTCTTTGAGCACAGCGTACCTTCCCAAGTCCTCAGTTCGTTCATTCACAGAATGCTGGTTTTGGTGTCACCAGACTTCTGAACCATAGTTTCTCACCGAAAGTCCTTTGGTAGCTGAAAGAGTGATTCTAGAAGTTACACCCCAGGGCTTCTGATTCAGTATTGGGTTGAATGATAGGATTCTGGTTGGGAGATGCCCACTGAAGTGGTTTTAATTAGCACCACGTGGGGGGGGGTCACTGTGAGATCTGTAAATGATGAGCTAACCCCATTGTAAGTGACTGTAAGAGCAACTATTTGCTACATAAATGGGCCCTTAAGATTACTTGTGTTTTAGCTGGTGGTGTGCCGTTCTTAAACGCACTATTGAAGTTCACTGTGCAAGGAAATCCCGTGCAGTTTATCAATAAAGTAAGGAATATTTAAGAGAGAGTTCTTTTGTTTTCACATACAGATTTTTTTTCCTTATTGGCTTTACTTGTAACAAAGAGTAATTAATAGGAAACATAGACCAAAGAGCACAGACCCACAATAGTTGTCTGCAAGTACACAAATGAAACTAAGTATTTCTTCTGTAAACTGGAAGATTAGATACATCTGCAAATGTCCAATGGCACCCTTGGGAACATAGTAACCACCACAGGACAATAGGCATTATTAAGATTTTCAATGGCTACAAGTTACCCTTTAAAGACTAATAGGTTTAGGCATTCAGTGAGTGCTGAAACAGAATGTGGTCTTAGAGCAGAGCTTTGAAAGGTTATTTTTGTTGGTTTGACCTAGTAATGCCTCCACTCGGGCCCTCACTATTCATGTTTTAGCTGATGAAGTTTCCAGACAACCTTCCTAGGACACACTGGGAATACTTGTCCAAAGGGCTGTTCCCAAATTACATTAAACTCTGTATGAAAATCTTTTGTGTGTTGATGTTTTGGAGATCCAGTGGTTGTTGGCATATGGTCCTTTACAACTCGCAGGACCTTCATAGTTTCTTTTGATGCTGTCCTTCGGAGCTGCACCTAGGAAGGATACGGAACCTAAGGGGTTTGCCCACAAGAAGTGTTGTGTTTATAAAAAGATCGAGAAGGGATATGTTTTGATGGAGGTATGGTAAGGTATGGGGAAAGAGGGTGCCTCAGTGGGCCCATGCTGAGGCATCCCTTCCCCCTAAGGGACCAGTCACATGATGGTATAGTATAGAACAGAGTTTATTTAGGGCATGGGGAAGGGAGTTGAGAGAGGGAAGAAAAGACAGAAAGGCAGAGAGAGGGGGGGAGGGGGAGGGGAATGAAGTATGGGCTGGCCATGAGCACCTGGAGAGAATGCGGAAGGAGCTAGGGGACAGAGCAGGAGCAAGAGGGAAAGAGCAAGAGCGTAGAGGTGGCAAGTAGCCCATTTTATAGTGAGTCAGGTACGCCTGGCTGTTGCCAGGTAACGGTGGGGCGGAGCTTAGACAAAATGCTAACAAGAAGCCCCTTGCTAGGCTTTCTGTCCCATAGTAGCACAGCTGAGCAGGATTCTGTATCCCTGGCCTTTAAAAATAGTCTTTATTTCTCATTTCTTTGTCAGAGTGAAAACGAAAAGAAACCTAGAAAAAGGGAAACGGTAACAAGAGTCGGGAAGATGCATGGGAGAAACGTTTGGAGAAGTTTGTCAATAAATAGTGGTTAGTGTTTGGAGGTTCAACAAGGAACATGGAGGGACAAGGTGTTATCTCCCAAGGAATTTACTAGCAACTGTGCCCATCCCTAAGAGCATACACTGAACACACAGTACCCAAATCCGTACCATCCAGGATAGTTGCAAAGTCCTTCGGGAAGTAGTTAGATTGATGTGTCGTCCCATGATGCCATCAGTGCTTTCCTAAGAAGCAACTGAGTTTGCATGCTTGTCTTTCTCACTGTGGGACGTTACCCCCTGCCACTAAGACACAGCATACTACCCTCTGCCGTGTACGCTATGGCAGGAAGGGCATTGCCAAATGGCAGGATGCTCTCCGACCTCCCAGCCATGAGGAATGACTTCACTTACAAACTGTTCAGTCTGGCAGTGATAGCAAACAAGCAGGGGGTTCTACAGTACAGAGACATGAATGGGAGATTTCTTACTGATGTACACATGCGGAGACAACTGACCAGGGTCATAGGTGCTTGTGTGTGGGGCTTTACTTTACACTCAGTTATCAGGGGTAAGAACTGGGTTTATTCCACGTCTCAAAAACTTAGCTATGGGAAATATCAGGGCATGACAGGTAAGAGCCTCCACAGTTAAAAATCACTGGCTGCTCTTTCAGAAGACCTGGACCACATAATTGTTCACAGACATCTTTAACGCCAGTCCCAGACTCTTTTGGACTTTTAGGTATCACACACATGCACTGCATGGCTATATCCAGGCAAAACACCCATACACGGAAATAATTTTTTAAAATGATGTCTGACTCAGATAAAAAGGTGCTTTCAACTCATGATAGTGTAACTTTAAGTTTTCGTAAATTTTATTTTTAATGATGGTTTTTAAAGGTTTTAACTTGTCCTTGTGACCCACCCCCTACCTGAGGTAGTGGTAAAGAAGGATGCAGGGGAAGGGGACTTGTTTAGAAAGGAGGTTTGGAGCAACTTTCATCTGTGTTGTCTGGAAATCAGTAATTCAGTTTACAGGTTGATTTACTCGCAAACCTCTTATGGACGTATCAGTAGTCTAGTTTGGTAGAGACGGGTTAGCAAGAGTGGTGACATGAGATCTAGCAGAGACAGCCAGGCCTCAGCTCGAGTCAGCAGGAGGGACCAATAGGACCACTAGGAGAAGTTCTCAGCAGGGCCTCTCTCAGGGAATGGAAGATCAGTGAAGACAGGAGACCCACAAGCGTTGCCCAGCTAGCTGTATATTAGCAAGCCAAGCTGTCTCCATCACTCCATGGAGTCCAAACATCATGTATCCTCGACGCGTCTTGTCTCAGCACGTGCATCCAATCAGCCTGAGCCCTTAAAAGCAACAACAAACTATCATACAGCACCAAAGTTTTTTAGTGTGTTTCTCTCTATAACATTCCAACAAATACATCTCAATTACACAATATAAGGCAGACCGATATATATATAATATTATTTATGTATATATAATATGTATGTATATATAATTTATGTTATGTATGTATATATATGTATATTATATGTTGTTAATAAAATCTTTCATCACATGTCCTTTCACGTGTTTGCTTTAACAGAACGTCTTCTCTCTTATGTCTACTGAAACGTTCCTTCACGAGTCTGCCTTAGCCTTTCACATCTGTGTTCATTTTAGCATGTTTGCTCAGGAAAACGCCATCCAACTTAAGCTTCCCCTTCACAACAGTTCCGTGTGCAAGCGAACAGGGTAGTGTTACTCTCCCAGAGTCACTCTGACAGCGTTTGCCTGAGAGCCCCTCATCTCACGCCGTGTCTCCTTGTGCCTCAGAAAGTCATGTAATACAACAGCAAAGCTCTCTGGTCCCAAGAGTCCACAGAGAGGTTGCTTAAAGCTATCTGTGCCACTCAGAGCTGTAGTTCCCATGTTAGGACACAGCCTGTCCCACTAGGACTGACCGGATCAGAAAGGGAAGAGAAAGGCTTCGGGTTCCTGGGAGTTGTGTGGAGATGAAAGTGGAGAAATGGGCAAGGACTAGTTTACTACGAATGCTTCACAGCTGAGGGAGGGGGTTGCTTATAATTACAGCAGGAAACCTTTAGAGAGCTGGAAGGGGCTCGACTGGCTTCCTTTATTTTTAAACAGGCGCGACTGCTGGTGGGCAAGCATAGAGAACCCCAAGTTGACGAAATGATTCCAGGGAGACAGGAGAGATGGTGTGAACACAGAGCCTTAGCTTCGCAGGTCCAGCAAGCAGGGCTTTCTGACAAGCTCTTGCTTTAGGTAGTCTCTTTCAAAGTAGCCTTTCCACCTGCAGTGATAGGTAAGGCTGTGAAAGCTGACATCCTACCTTTTGCCCACAGTCATTAAATTTAGGAAGGGGGGAAGCGAACAGAAGCAGAAATAAACTCTCTGTCAAGTTGCTTCGTTCATGAGAAAGTCACTGGCAGAGCCCCCCACCACTATTTAGCACCCCCCCTCTGCTAGTCCTGCCCTTGTCTGTTTAGCTCCCTGCTCTCTAGTAGGGTTTAACCCTTGGGAGTTAGGCTTCCCTTTGGGTTTCATTCTTCTCCTCTTCAGTTCACCATAACTGATTTTCCTTTATTCACAAGATAATCTCTCAACTTTTACACAGATCTTTCTCTACATTCCGTTTTGCCCGTCTCTTGGTCACACTGGGACTCGGGTGGAAGAGTTCCACATTATTAGCACTCTGGGCTGCTGGAAGACAGTCAATAAACTGTTAACACCCCACGCCCCATTTTAGACACATATTTAGACTATATTTAGTTATTCTTAAATACTCGGCGTTCGTATTGTATTCATATTCCTTTCCAGATTTCAAAACACGTTTTCTCATCCTATATTATGAACGAATACCACGTTGTAAGAAAAATAAATAATTACCAAATCAGAAGACTTAGATGCACAGCTTTCTATCTCGGTGTCACCTGACTTCACTAGAGCACCCCCGGGGGATTATGGGAGATGATGTTCATGTTTCCATCTAGCATCTCCTTTAGCCAACATGCAGAAAGGGGCCATTATGAGAACAATGCAGGCAAACAAGACAGATCCTTTCACCATTCTGTTCACTTAAAGGCATCACAGGCCTCTTAACCTAGGCCATGTTCACTAAGATCTTGGCTCAGGAGCTCCTCCCCCCTCCTGCTTCGTTTGCCTCTCTGGACTCACGCTCATTCCTTTGGTGTGGAAGCTGTCTCCTTAGTGCAGAGACTTTTGGCACTGGGTTCGACTTTAGGTGGTCCTTACCCCAGTACACTGCAGATGTCTATGGTGTTACACAAGCTATAGACACCATTTTCTGGCTGATTCTGTAGATCTTTTCCCACTTGTGATTCCTGTTTGCCAGACATGTTTACTCCACTCCTGGGTATAAAGGTGCATGAACTGGATTTATAAGCCAAATGTTTACTGATATTTCTTTATAGAGACATTTATTTTGAAATAATTATTGAGCCAGGTGTGGTGACTCACTCCTGTAATCCCATCACTGGAGAGGCTGAGGCAGGAGGATCACCAAGGGGTAGAGGCTAGCCTGGATTACAAAGTGAGACGCTTAAAAAGCTCACGGGGGGGGGGAACAACAACAACAACAACAACAACAGACCCATTTGGAATCCATGGGATTTTTACCATTAAAGTGGAAAGCAAATTTTCTTGATAAGAAGATGGGATGTTTATTTACTTTTACATGAAGGAATACTTTTGGCTGAATGCTTAATTCTAGGGACACAGAGTTTCTTCCCACTGTTTTCCGAGTTGGTCAATAGTCTTATTTCATAATCGCCTGTGCTGAGAGCACCTCAAAATGACAGAAGTGCATTCAGGGTTGTGCCAGAAATCACTGAGCATTCTATGTTAATACTAACCCAAAACTTACATCAAAATATTGTCTTGTAATGAAACTCAAGTCAGCACTTCAAATGGCCAGTTTTCAAACCCAGCACTGTAATCTAACTAATTTGAAATGTGCTGAGGGTCAGTGGTTGAAACTACAGAAAGCCCCCATTTTCCCTAGTTTAGCCATCATGTCAGAAGAGCAGAGAATGCTGTGTGTACAGCGAAAACACTGCAGCCGTTTTACAACACGCAGCAGGCAGGACTCTGAACATGGAGTTGGAGGTGATGCTCACTGGTGGAGCATGGTGTGACGGCATGTGGAGTGCTCACAGGGAGTCAGAACCAAGGGTGCAGTGATGTCATCCAGTGTAGCACAGGCGAGCACTGCTAGGCACGCCTTGGCCTGAGTAAGCCTTTGATTTTGAAGAAGTGTTTGGTCATTGTGCATTCAAAAACTTTACTTGACATGTTTTTTATGCCCACCTCCTACATTCACTTATGCAACACTTTCTGGGCCACAACCCACTGAAGTGGGAATTTCTCATTTTGTTTGAGATTCAATCGTGTCGTGTAATATTTTCTGGGAAACTGTCTTATGAGAGGATGTTTGGTTGAGAACTGACCCATGGTGGTGTTTTACGGGAAGCTGCCTGGTGAAAGGACATGATTTGCTGGCGGGGACACGTGAGAGGACACGGAGTGTTTGGAAAGAATATAAGTACAACTCCACAGACAGTGGATGATGTTCTCCATTGGTTTTTGCAACTCTTTGCTGATCATCATTGGGCTTCCCTGACGCTGGTCTTTGCTGATGACACTCTTGCATTGGTTCGCCTTGCTTTCTTTGTCTTGCTTTCTTCGCCTGATCGTTGCTTGTGACTTCATAGAGGGAAGCACACCAAAGAACCTCTGGTGGTGTTCTAGCTGCTTCCTGCCGCTTCTGTGGACTCCTGGTGATCTGTAGGGCCTTGCAGTTTCTTCTGGATCCAGCTGCCGCTGCTGATTGGTGGTTGGTGTTTTGATAGTGAACTGACAATGAAGTTTGGAATCACCCCCAAAGAACTATTTCCAAACAGGTCCATAATCCCCGTTCCCTACTAACCTTTCTTTTCCCTACCAGTGGTGGGGGGTGGGCTAGGAGGGAAGTTGAAGTATTAACCATAATTAAAGCAGGTTTTGAAAAAATCTAAGCCTACACGCCACAGTTTTAAGAAGCTGGACTATGGACCCGTGGATGTAGGATTGGGATAGGGAAGAACTTAAGCTGGTTCCTTTCCTCACCAACTTGTTCCAAGAAGACAAGGGAGAAAGGAATGAAAATTAAGGGAATCTGCAGGCCGAGGTGGGATGAGGTACACCCACATGTTGCTAAAGAATAGAAACTTTCGCTCTGCACAGCCTGACATGCTGCCAAAGGCCAGTGTACTCGACAGTTGCATGTCAACTTGACACAAGTTAGAGTCATCAGAGAGGGGGTCTCATTGTGAAAATGCCTGTATAAAGTCAAACTGTTGGCAAGCCTGCAGGACATTTTCTTAGTTAGTGATTGATGGGGGAGGGCCCCGCCCATTATGGGTGGTACCATCCCTGGACAGGTGGTCCTGGGTTCTGTAAGAAAGGAGGCTGAGCAAGTCATGGGGACAGAGAGGGAAACTAGTGAGCAGCACCCCTCCATGGCCTCTGTATCAGCTCCTGTCTCCAGGTTCCTGCCCTGTTTGAGTTCCTGCCCTAACTTCCTTCAGTGATGCTCAAAAATGTGAAAGTGTAATACAAATGGAGCCTTTCCTCCCCAACTTACTTCTGGTTATGGTGTTTCATCAGAGCAATGGTAACCCTGACTGAAACAACCAGGCATGCCCCTTTGAGAACGGATATGTGGTTTCAATGGCCCCCTTACCAGCTTGATACTGGAGAGGTTGTCCTTTTGTGCTTTAAGCAATGTGACTATTAACAGACCCAAAATAGTCACAAACTGTAAATTAAATTCAAACACAGCGTACCTCTCTTAAATACTCAGCCCCCCTCCATGCTTTTTGTTTTTCTTCCCCCTAAGAAGACATCAGCCATCTCCACCTCCTCCGCTTTCCCATCTGTCCTTTTCCTCCTGGCTGAAGTGGAGAGATAATTTTTTTTCCTTTCTATTTATTTTAATTAACAGATTCTAAACACAAGTGGTAAAACAGTTGATGTTCAGCTTAAGAGGCAGTGAAAGGAAAAGTTGGCTTTCCTCTCTGTGAGGAAATATCTGTGTGTTAGTTCCTGGCATCTGCCTCGATGGTGACTGCTAAAGGGCAGGCGAGGGTTCCCAGGTTCTGTGAGCTTACAGGTGAACAGAGCCTGTGCTGGAAAGTGCTTGTTAGGATAAAGCTGTTCTTCCTTGGGAGTTGGCCTTCCCCAAAGGATGCTTGTGTTTCTGCAAGGTCATGAACTATGTGTGCATTTAGGATCAGATTCCCTAGGAATAGTGAGCAGGCTGCAATCTAATTCTCTAAGCATTCTGATTTGTGAAATCCGTAGTTCTTCCTTAGTAGGATTCTGTTTAGCCCTTCCTCTTCGTGTGTGTGTGTGTGTGTGTGTGTAATTCACCTTGGTAATTCATCTTTGGTAATTCGCCTTAAAAACACATTTAATGCATTTGGAAGACTTAAAATAGTTATGCTATTGCATGTGCTTCTTGTGAGTATTTTGAGTAAGCCATCTTTCCCAGCTATGGGGGAACTTAACTCTGAAAGCTTGGATGCCCAACAATCATTGGTCACCAAAGCCACCCTGAGCCACACTGGCTTCCACGTTCATTGACTTATTCCCTAGAGATAAAATTTGGAAAAGGAATGAGCAGAGTAAATGTGCATTTGTTAAGGAAAGATGAGACACTGGTCCTGAGAGTGGGAGGGGCTCACAGGAGGAATAGTGCCTTGCTGCCTGCCATGAGTCTTTATGACCAGAACAGACAGGGATTTGGTAGAAACTCAGGCAATTTTTCATTGAACTTAGTCAGTTAAAACACACACACACACACACACACACACACACACACACACACACACACACACACATCTCAGGCTCAACTAGTTAGAGGCATACACAAGCCCTGTGTGTGGTCCTGCCCAATCCCAGGAGTGGTCATGTGGGCTCACGATCCACCATGGGCTTGTCAGGAGTTCACACTGGTGTCCAGGTGAATCACACCTTGTCACCAGGGGCCCTGATGTGTCATCTTAGAGCAAATGTGAGAAATCACAGAACAGTTTAGAAGTGGGGCGCCTGCAAAACACTCTCCTTCCAAATTAAAAAGAAATGTGGTTAAATGACAATAAGCCATGCGTTTTCATACTGTGAACCACCGTGGAGCGCTACAAAAGACATTTTTAACTGTCTTTTTGAAAATACCATGCAGGGGACACTCAGCCACGCATACAACAATGATCTGGTTTCTCTTTTGTGTCTCGTATTGTTTTAGCTGCTGTAGATTCTATCGACTCTTCTGGAATATAGATCATGGCGCCAAATGAACGGGAGCTCTCGTTGAAAGCATTTGTCATTATTCTGAGTTTCCACAGCATATTTTTCAAAAGAATAAAAAAAAATTTTTCCCTTCTAAGCCCAAATTATCATGCAATCAGAATGCCATGTATTGCTGTTGAGAGAAGCAAAACATGCCTTGAGTTAACTACACATTTCAAGGAGACGTGCTGGGGTAATTGACAACCAGCATCCCAGCACCAGTGGATGCCTCTAAGCCAGCAGCCTTCAGTTTAATTAGATAATTAGCCCCGGTCAGCCCGCGATGAATGCACAGGCAATTAGCAATGAATTTGGGCTACCAAAGCCCATTTTTCCTCCTTTGTGCTCTTTGGCCGTCATTAACAACTTTAACTACTGAACAATTTATATCTTCACACTAACAATCGGCTTTATTATCATTGAATTCTTTGCAAGTGAGAAAGCCATGAGACCTGATGTTGGTTGCACAACATTAAGTGATTATGTTAAGTAATGCCATTTATTTGCCTAGCCGTCCCGCTGCTGTATTATGTCAAACAAATAGGGCTTTTAGAAGCAGCGCACGCTCCGTGATTTCGATGACTGCTTTATTTGTCAAACACAAGCAACTAGCAAGAGATGAACCTCCATTTGTGGCTGTTTCTGAGTAGCTCTCTGGAGACTTGAATAAAAGGAAACTTCCATGTTTTTTTTCCGTTTGTTTGTTTGCTTGCTTTTGCGATGAGGCCCTCCAAACAGAGCCTTTCTTCCTGTCTGAATGCTCCTTAGACCCAGAGCCCTCGTCAAGAGCATCAGTAAGAGAGAGAAGGTTCTGTGGGCTCACAGGTAACAAAAGAAACCACTGTGGCCTTCTCTCGGATGCGTCTCTCTCCTGTGTGTTTTCCGCCACTCTGGCCCTTGCTTTGGGAGTAACCGAAGAGGAAAGGGCTCAGTAATGCAGGTGGGAGGCGTAGCCAGCAAAAGGCGGCTGAATTCCTCATACTTGCCTTGGAGGCTTTTGTATTGCTCTGGTTTTTGACATGTGAACCAAAACACTAAGCTACATTTCAGTCAGAAATGAGTTTTGAAAGCGGACATTTTAAGTTTCTACAGACTATTTTGAGTTTTGTAATGACCACTGGAGGACCGTTTATAGTGGCCAAACCCAGTTTGTTCCCATGACAGCTTATGACTTCCTTGATGAGCAGACCTTCCTTTTCATAAAACTCAGCCTCACTATTCACCATCTAATAGGATTTGGGAGATTAAGCCTAGCGTTAGAAAATTAGTCAGCCAATTAATAGCCGTTTAGGAATCAATTAAAGAAATGTATTACTGCTTAAGCAGAATTAAAAATGGATAAACAGAATTTTTCTCGTGGTTGGAGTATGAATGCTGGCTGATAGTTCCTCATCTTAAGACTTCCCATCTGGCTGATCTGGGAAATAATTCTTTCCTGAAGCAAAGCAGTAACTAGCAATTAGAGTTTCAAAAATGCCAATTTTAATCATGGCTTCCATTTCCAAAAGAGAAAAACATACATGAACTATATAAAGCCTCTCTCTTTATTCAGTGGACTGTTTTGAAAAGCAATTTAAATATCTCAGAGTCAAACTGAAGGTAATTCAGAAACGAGAAATCCCCCAGCCCTCAGCCCTCAAGGTGGCTTCACTGGCATTGATGACTTCTCATTCAGACAGCAACTCTACAGCGGCTAGCACATAGTAGGCCTTACTCTATGGCAGCCAACACACAGTAGGCTTTCTCCATGATGGCACTTGGTGTTTGGGGTTGGCAAATCCTTTCTTGTTGGTGATGTTCTGTGCGTTGTAGGATATCTACCAATACTCTCGCCCCTCTGCTCTGTAACAATAGCGCAAGCTTCTCCACCTACCCAGGCCACAGAACCCCATCTGTTGCCAATGTACCTACGCTAATACCTCCAGCTAAGAACCCAACCACTGGGGGCTGGAGAGATGGCTCAGCGGTTAAGAGCACTGACTGCTCTTCCAGAGGTCCTGAGTTCAGTTCCCATAGGAAGAACAGCAGTCTCAACTAACCCTTGAGATGTCTCACTTGAGATGTCTCAGACACGGAGCCGCCAACCAGGCAGCATACACCAACTGGTATGAGGCTCCCGGCACATATACAGCAGAGGGCTGCCTGGTCTGGCCTCAATGGAAGATGTGCTCAACCCTCAAGAGACTTGAGGCCACGGGGCGGGCCGGGGCTGGGCGGGCGGGGCGGGGCTGGGCGGGGCGGGGCGATGGGATGAGGAAAGGTAAGAGGGCAGACTGAGGGCGGGGCAACAATTGAACTGTAAAAAAGTAAAAGTACAAGGCCCTGGGTTCGGGTCCCCAGCTCCGGAAAAAAAACCAAAAAAAAAAAAAAAAAAAAAAAGTAAAAGTAATAAAAATTGTACACATTTGCATGCATTTAGTTAAACATAGCACAACATTTTATGCATATAACACTCATGTACAGTGTGCATATAATACACGCATGTATATACATATTTGTAAATACATATAATACACATGTATAAAATGAAATATGCCAAATGTGGATGTGCAGATACCCTTTAGTAAGTCTTAATAGAGATGCATCAGTCAGAACCTTGATGGTTTGGGGGCTTCTGCACCCAAGTTTTATAGCTGATCTTCGCAGTGGCCTCGGCAGCAGTATTTCCACATTAGAAACCCTGGTCCTGCTCCTAGCAGGCCGGTGTCCCCAGGAACATCCTTTAGAGCAGAACTGACATTTCAGTTTATAGCTAAGATCCCCATTAGTGCTTACTTAGCGTCTGACTGACCTTGTCTTTCAGGCAGAGGACCCAGGAGAAGCCTACCGCAGGCCCAAGAGCGGCTCTGTGAGCCGGCAGCGCCCTGGCTGAGAGGGCAATGAGGCAGGCGAACACTAAGGCTGCCAATGAGCGAGTCCTGCTGCGCTCATCAGCTCATGAAGGTTAGTTTGCTTCTGTCCGCTACTACTTTTATCCTTGTTTCTCTTTTTTCTTTTTTCTAAAGTAACGAATAAGCAAACTTGGCGATCTTTAGCAGGTGAACGAATAGGCAAACCACGATCGACTCAGACAGGAGGACCGCAGCCGTGGAAAGCAAAGAGCTATGTAGGCAGTAACATATAGAGAAAAGATACGGCAGGGATCTAAGCGAAAAAAGCCGCTCTGAAAAGACTACATGGTCTGTGAGTCCAAACGCGAGATTGAGGGAGAAATAAAGACTCTGCTGAGAGTTAAAAGTTGACGGCTGCCGTGGGCTAGAGGAGAGGAACGGGTGGAATAGCCAGAGCAGGGCGCCACTAGGTACTGGAACGACCCTTTAATGGTGGCCGCAGTAGAGAAAACATGCAGTGTGAATTCACCGCAATCCATACAGCGTACCCAGAGAGTAACTCCTGACGTAACCCGGGGGTGGGTCCCGAGGCATGGTGACGTGTCAAGGTAGCTCATCAGCCGTAACCAGTGCCCCACTGTTACAGGGCAGTGCTGACTGTGAGGACTTGGTGCGTGCGCGGGAGCAGATGGGGTGGGAATCTGCACTTTCCACTGAGTTTAATGTGAACACGTTTTGGGATGTCCAGCTGAATGTTGCAGTAAAATAAAGTAAGTCTCTCTTGCTTTACTACTCTGAACTCTAGTCTCCGGGGATTTATTATTTGACCTCACAATTTTTTAAGGCCCCTTTGCCTAATTCAAAATTGTCAAAATGTCTTACCTAACTGACAAATTTCATATTTTTACCTTTGATGTGTCTGTCCTAATCTAGCATTTTGGTTTTACCTTTCTACTCTTAAACCAGACTTTCCAAGAAGCCTTTTCATAAAGATAACATTTGTATTATGAGCAGTAACTGGCATAGCAGTACCAATGGCCAAGACGGTGCTTAACTTCTAGCATTTTTCTCATTTCCTCCACCCCCTTACTGAACAGTCTCCAGGAATAATGTCAGGGCTGCTCTCAGAAATCCTCTTCTTAAATTCAGCCCTACGTTTTGTTGAGGTTAGAGTATGGCCAGCAGGTGTCTTACTTAGGATTTTGAAGGAGAACATTGAGTCAGGGCTGGCTTACAGTTTTAGAGGTTCAGTCCATTGTCATCATGACGAGAATCATGGCAGGTAGACATGGTGCTGGAGAGGACCCGAGAGTTCTACATCTTGGTGCAGAGGCAAGAGAAGAATACCGTGTCCCATTGGCCAGTTAGACCTCAAAGCCCGCCTCCACTGTGACACACTTTCTCCAACACGGTCACACATTCTCGTGTCACTCCATATCGGCCAAGCACTCAAACACATAAGTCTATGGGGGCCAGCACCACACCTGGCCTGGGAGTGAAGAGACAGAAGCCCTAGAGCTCAAAGTGAGGGAGGCCAGCCAAGATGGCAGCCCCTGAGCTATTTCCTCACCATTGGGGGCAGGGATCGGGGGAGGAGAGAACCTGGGAAACTGGCTTCCCCTGTTGACTTACACTTTCCCACAGCATGTAATGGGTGTCTTTGTTTTTATAAAACACAATCCAAGATGGCGCCATGGGTAAATGGGCCGGGATAGTGAGCCATATTGCTTTTGCCTTTTTTCAAAGTGCGTTCTGGACTCCGCTCCTAGGAGAGATGGTGGAATTACTGGGGGAACGTTCTAGAGAGGGGAAGAGAGTCACAGAGGACTAAAGAGAACCCAAGGCTGAGGTGTCTCATGCATGCTTTGCCCGAATGTGGAGAAGAATGGTTCTGAATTCCTCTCCTCTCTGGTAATAGTCATAAAGGGGGAGAGGGACCGGGGAGTAAGTTCAGTGGTAGATCCTTGGCCTAGCATCAGTACAGCCCTGGTTTGCTACCCAGCATCACCTACACACAGAATGGGCGATAGGGAAGATCAAACTCTCTATTTCTGAGCCGTAAGTATGAAGAGATAAAGAGAACTGTCAAGTAATCCAAGCAATGGTTGTATATGTAAACGGTTATGGGTGGGAGGGTGTGCACTCGTATGGGGGTGAGAGGTATCATTCCTCAGGGGCAATCCTCATCTTTATGCTGATACAGGGTCAATCATTGCCCTGCAACTTGTCAAGTAGGCTAGACCACTGGCCAGCTAGCCCCAGCAACCAGCCTCCCCACTGCTGGGATGACAGACCGGCCTGGCTGGGATTAGAGCTACCTTGCCTGTCTGGTTCTTAACTTCTTTTTTCATGTAGGCTCTGGGACTGGAACTCAGGACCTCATGCCTTCAAGGCAAGAAATTCACAGGCTGAGCCATCTACTCGGCCCACCAGTTAATAATTTCTTATTGCCAATGGCTTTGCCTTCCAACACCGATAGAGGTTTGGAAGCACCCTGGTCTGTGGTGCCTGCCACAAACAAGGAGCACACCTATCTGTGTGTGTCACCAGTTGGCGATAAGCCTTACTAGATGCAGGGAAAGGGTCCTAAAAAGACCATGGCCACCTTGCAGCTTCTGCAGGCCTCTGAGAACATTCTCCCGGCTCCTTCCCATTTCTGGGAAGGCCGTTTCCAGAGTAGCCAAGCAGTAGCTGGGAGGACGGAGTGCAGCTATGACAGCATCAGTTTACAAGCCTTTGGAATGAAAGGGATCAATCTCATTATTCCCTGTTGTACGTTCAGAGGAGAAGTAGGTGACGATCTGAAGGTGAACCATTGTGGAAGCGAGCACCTTTGTCACCCAAGACCTCACAAGCTAGGGTTCTGTTACCACACATCCTTCAAGCTGAAGGTGGTTTGGAAGATGCAGCCCTCCAGTGGCTTTCGGGTCAAAACATGCAATTCATCAAAAATATTTCCCTACTGACTCCCCTTCATTGTCTAGCACATATACTGGTTTGTGCAGCAGCCTGGTCCCCCCTCACCCACCTCCCATCTTGCCTCTATAATTCTTCTCCATCCCTCTGTGGACACAGAGACGCTCATTGTATGTGACTGTTTTCTGCTTGGCGTTTGGCACAGTCCTCCTTTCCCTTGCTTAGATTTCTGTGCACTCTTCTCTGACACCGAGCTGTTTGCCCCTTCCTGATCTCCCCAGTGCTTCCTTGAATGTCGCACTTTGGTCTAGCAGTCCTTCCTTGCCCTCCCTTGAGGGAATGGCCACCAGCACCCTCCTCCTCTTTAATGTGTGTAATCATTTCTCTTCCTCTTAACGCATCTCAGTGTTGCTCAAACTCCAGGGACCCCTCTTTCCAGCAACAAGTCCTTGAATAGGTCATTTGTACCTCAGCTTTTACTGAACAGCAGGCATTAGTTACGTTCATCATCCAAAAATACAGGACAGGATGGAAACCACAGAGGGAAGACTCCTTTTGATTCATGGGTCCAAAGGGCTCAGTCCATGTTTGCTTGGCCCATGGGTTTGGACAGAGCACTGGGACAGAAGAGACTGCTCACTTCATAGTGGATAAGAAGCAGAAAGAGAAGAGAGAGGGCTATAACCTTCAAAGGCACCCCCTCCCAAGTGACCCACTTCCTCTCCGTCTGTCCTCTGCCCCTGTTCCTGAACTCTCCACTACCTCCCAACAAGGACATTCATGTGAAGATTCTCAAAAGGATCTGGGTGACTTACAGGATCTCACTGGTTTCTAAAGTCCAGAAAATGAACCTCTTTACTGTCAAGCTCATTAACCTTTTCCACTGAGACAATGAGTGGATGAAATGTACTCAAAACTTGACTTGAAATTTCCTGTGGCAAGGCCTGGGGAGATGGCTTGGCGGTTAAGAGCCCTGATTGCTCTTCCAGAGGTCCTGAGTTCAATTCCCAGTAACCACTTGGTGGCCCACAGTCCTCTGTAATGGGATCTGATGCCCTCTTCTGGTGTGCCTGAGGACACCTACAGTGCACTCAAATACATAAAACAAAAAATAAAAAATTCTGTGGCAAAACAACAAAAACATGGGGGAAAAAAACAAGGAAAAAGCTCTTGTTCTTGTGCCTTCCAATAAGGCGTGGCTCAGACACCACCAGTTGTAACTCTGGGGTCCCAGGCAGTTTTTCTTGCTTCCAGAATATTGGACAGCCCATAAATGAGCAAGCCTACCAAGCAGGTGTGCCTGTGCAAGCCAGTCAGGAGAAAAGACCTATGTTGTTAAAATAGTTTATCCAGACACTATTACACAATAAAAAATTGCCTGCTTTCCCACACTTATTAGTCAAGCCTCTCTTCTATTTAGTGTATTAAAGTAATAGCTCAGTTCTCTTGGGGCCCCGGGATTTCCCCTACGCAAGAGGGTATGGGGTGCCTTTTCATATCTCCAGGCTGGGGAAACCCCACTCTAGGCAAAGGGCCAAGTTCAGAGCCAGCCACTCATTAAGGAGATTAGAGTCTGAGGAGCCACAAAGAGGTAATGACACGGAGAACACGGGAGAAGACAATGCCCGCTGCTCTGACCAAGTGTGCAGCAACCTCACTGGCCTAGAAAGAGGAAGGGCAGTCACAGACGAGGTAGGATGACAACCGAGAAGAGACGCTCCATCCCACTCACGGCATTACGTTTCATGGGTAATCGTCTTCTAGAGACTACAGGGCCATGTCTGTCTTAAGTGACCCAAACATGCTTTTAAGCTGTGAGATAAAAATCGACTATGGGGCTGGAGAAACGGTTCAGTGGTTATGAGCACTGACCACTCTTCAGAGGACCTGAGCTCTGTCTCCAGTATCCACAAGGCAGGTCACATGTAACTCCTGTCCCAGGGGACTCATAGTTCTAGTCTCCAAGAGCACTGTATAAATATGATTCACAGACAGTCATTCAGGCAAAACACCATGTACACAAAATACTGCTACTACTACCACTACTACTACTACTGTTAATATTGCTACTATCATACTATTAAGCAATAAGTATTACCATTGCTACTGCTACTGCTATTGCTACATTACTGCTACTACTACATTGCTACTACTACTACTGCTACAAGGTTACAAGCATTACTACTACTATTACTAATACATTACTTTCATTACTGCCATTGCTACTACTAATACTGCTGCTAATAATACTACTGTTACTACTACATTAGTACTATTGCTAACACATTAATAATATTATTACTATCACATTACTACTACTGCTGTTGCTATTGCTATCACATTAATTTACTGCTACTACATTATTACTATTATTATTTACTATTACTACTACTACTATTATTACTGCTACTACTACTGTTGTTGCTAATTGCTACTGTTAATTAATATTGATTGTCATACATTAAGTACGTTATTACTGCTATTACTGTTGCTGCTACTTACTATCAAGCATTACTGTTGTTGTTGTTATTTACTACTACTATTATAGATGGTTCTGCATATACAAAATTAATGAATGTCATCCTTCACATAAACGCCTTAGAATGGAAATCATTATGGTATTGATAGATGTAAAAGATACAATGTCCCTTTATAATAAGAGCCCCAAGAGACTAGGAGTAGATGAAGCTCATCTACATAACAAAATCTACCCATGATGACCCTAAAGCAAATAGTATACGACATAGGGAAAAGTGTCTCTACAAGAGTCAGGAACACAGCAAGGGACACTTCCTCCAGTCTTGCTTGATGCCATGCTTCATGTCTTAGCTAGAGCAATAAGATGAGGAGATAAAAGGGATACAAACAGGAAAGGAAGGAGTCAAAGCATCCTTTTATTGTAGTTGACATGATTCCGTTCAGAAGAGATTAGAGACCCCCCACCCCCCACCCCATCGAAAAGAAAAGCCTCAGAGCCGAAAAACACTTTCACTTTCAGCAGAGTGACAAGATACAAAATTAACCGTCTAAGATTGGTGGCTTTCTTATACACCAATAACAAACAAAAATGCCAAGGGAAATCGTGGAAACAATCCTGTCCACAATTTCAATGAGGAAACCAACTCCCGCCCACAATTATATCTAGCCAAGAAAGTGAAAGCACTTATAAGGAAAACTCTAAAATACTGGAGAAAGGAATTTAAGGGGAAAGGAAGACCCCTCCCCCCATGCACAAGGGGAACTGATACTGTGAAAATGGCTACTACCAAAGCCAAACTGCAGATTCCATGATCCCATCAAAATTCCGATGCCATTCTTCACAGACATAAGAACATGTCCTCACGTTTATATGGAGGTACCAAAGACCCAGAGAATCAAAGTCAACTTGAGCAAAAAGAATAACACTCAAGTTATCCCATACTTGATTTCAAGAGCCATAGTAAGAAAACAGCACGCCTGCCTTTCTCCTACCTCATAAAGACCATGGGAATTCAGTCAGCCACCCTGTAGCTTCTAGTTCCCCCTTTGAATCTAACGCACTCCTCACCCTCTGCCCTCCTGGTTCTGGTTACTCCACTGGGCTGACTTAGTTTGTGAGGGCCCTCCATGATACCCACTGTTGGGTACAAAACACAATTGCTGTGTGTCAGATGTATTCCCGTGTTGAGGGCAACCTTCCGTGCAGCCGTATTATGACATAGGACCATTAAGAGGAGGTGAGCTCCTGAGGCCACGGCCCTTCCATGGTTTAATGAGGGGTTGTTGAGGGAGTTCATGATAAAAGGATGAGTGATCTCTCTCCCCCTCCTTTTCTCTCTCCCTTGCATACCACCTTTCATCTTGGGACAGTGCAGCAATAGGGCCCTGACAACATGCCAGCACTTTTATATTAGATTTCTCAGTCTCCAGAGCTGTGAGAAATAAATTTCCCAGTTAGTAGTATCCTTTCATAACACTAGAAGGTAGACTAAGATGATACACTGGAGGGAGTCACTGAAGTTTGTATCCCCCAGCATAGGGGAACAATGATATCATCTGCTGAGCTGTGAGTGCAGATTGACTTTTGGCTTTATCAATATGCTTACTGCCCTGTGGCTTACAGTGACCTTGTAGTCAGAAGACACTTATTTTCTATTTTTTAATCATTATAAACCAGCTTCTTCCTTCAACTTCCGTGTACGCTCACACTAGTGCGTGGGTTCTTTATGGTGAGAGCGGTTAGATTCTAGGTCTCTGTTTCAATTTTCCTTTTAGTATTGCAACAGGTAGATTTGATAAGCAGACCCTTGCCAACTCTACCCTGAGTCACCCATCACGGGTTTCGATGGGGGATCGCAGCACACAGCAGGGAGGAGACAACCACCCGCTGCTTTAGTACAGTAGTTCTCAACCTGTAGGTCGAGACCCCTGTGAGAGTCAAAGGACCCGGTCTCAGGGTTGCTGGAGACCATCAGAGAACACAGATATTTACATTATGACTTGTAACAATAGCAAAGTGGCAGTTAATGAAGTAGCCATGAAAATCATTTGATGGCGGAGGGGGGTGGGTCACTACAATAAGAGAAACTGTATTAATGGGTCACAGCACTGGCGAGATTGAGGACCACTGCTTTCTTAGGACCTGGGTGTCAGTCATCACTCTGGATCCTCCTTGCTTCTCATAGCACTCGATGTGGTTTTTTCCCACCTTGTCCGTGTGGATCTTCACAAGCTCTGAGAAATGCTCGGACAGAATGGTGATACACAGGCGTGCCGTTTCCCTGGCTGGGTTTGCTGTGCCTTTGAGGATTCCTGCAATGCTTTCTCCACACAAGCTCTTCTGGGTGAGCGTGACTTTACGCATGTGCTCTAAGGAACACCAGGGTTTAATGAAAACTCTTTGTTTCCCCGCTGGGATCGTTTTACAACTGTAGGCAAGACCGTTCATCTCTTCATCCCCTTTAAAAGACAGTCTTGGCAGTTATGGATGTCCTACTATTGAGAGTCCAGTGCCTAACGCGCTACTCTAGATGGTTTCTGGAAACAGCAAGCACACTGTTGTGCGTGGTTACTCTTTTCTAGCAAGAAAGTATTTGAAATGTCTGCCAGATGACATTTTAGACATTTAACCACATTTTAAGTATTTTATGTGAAAAAAAAACCTAGACAAATCACTTAATAGAACCAAGCACTCCCCTTCATCACCACCACACAAAAAAAATTTTTTAATATATTTACATTTGGTTATATTTTTGTGTGTTCAGTCAGTTTTTGTACAAGGGACAAATACATAGTCATGTAGAAGGCCTAGAGCTCCAAATTGTAGCATTTAAAAAACAGGTCAGCGTTTTCATTCCTATCAATTTAGCTGTTTCCTGAGGCCTCCTATGTCCCCTGCCTGATCAGGTACCTCGAGGCAGATAGGTTCCTGGTGGCTGAAGTGAAATAGTTAACCTTTCACGGAGTGAGTGAAGATCTCAGAGCTCTCGCTGTCAACGCTGTCAACGTGGCCAATGTTGAATCTCTCGCCCCCCTGAACTTCAGAAGCTTTGGTTTTGCCGAGGCGGCTGTGGCATTGTGGGATGTGACCTGGCAGCTTGAACCAACCATGGAGGAACTGCCCTGCGTCCCGCAGACAGAGCCTCAAGAAGAGCCTGCTTCTGCAGCTGCTGGCGAAGCAGATGTCCTAACTGAAACAGAGAGACATCGGACTCCTAGAAAGCCAAGTCTGAATCCACGAACGAGGAGGTGGGTTTATTATGGCGTCCCACACATGAAGGAGCTCGGGAGTCATACATTTGAAGGCTGGAAGAGTGAGCTTTTAACCTTTCCAGTTCTGTGACCTTTCCCTAGGTCATCCTCTCACGGCTGACGTTCCAGGCACCGCTAGGTTCCCGATCATTTCCATGAGATGAAGAAAAAGCTTTCTTTTTAATCAAGGAGGAATGTTTTATCCTAGAAAGTTCTCAGAAGACCCCCTGAAGCATGACTAAACAGAAGATGGTAGAAACTACCCCTAAATCAGTGGCCGCTTTGGGCAATAGAATTACTGTGGTATTGTATTATGTTAAGACTCAACTCCTAGAGGTTTAAAGGGGGCGTCTAGCTGAACTCATAAGACAGTGTAAACGAGGCCCAAGTTCAGTTAATCAATGATTGGACTGAGTTGCTTTGAACGTGCATCCAATACCAATCACTAGTAATTGCGACAAGCATTTTCTTCTTGAGGTGTGTGTTCATGTTTGTGTGTGTTCATGTCCGTGTGTAGAGGCCAGAGAACAACGTATGTTGTCATTACTCTGACACCATCTGCCTGGTTTCTGAGACGAAGTCTCCCACTGGCCTGAAATCTGCCCAAGAAGGCTGGGCAAGGTTAGTTGTTGAACTCTGGGGATCTCTACCAGTTTGGGCTGTTTTCACGTGGGCTCTGGCCATTGAACTCAGGTCATCATGACCAGGAGTCAGGTGCCTACTGACTGAGCCATCCACCCAGCCCATGTCTTTTGAGACACTGCAGAAGAAAAGATTATTTTGGACCCTACCTTCCCTTTAAAGAAGATAAGATGCATTCTGTCTAAATAGTACAGAAGTTGTTATTTGTAATACTGAGAAGAAAACAATTTCTCTTTGAGACAGGGCTTTTCTGTTTAGCCCTGGCAGTCCTGAAACTAACTCTGTAAACTAGCTTGGCCTTGAACTCAGAGAACTGCCTGCCTCTGCCTCCTGAGTGCTAAGATTAAAAGTGTGCACTACCATGCCCTGCTTGAAAAGAAACCACCCCCCCCAACATGATATTTTTATTAATTATTTGGGGATTTTGTACAATGCACCCCAACCACAATGACTTCTCATTCCCTCCAGGTCCCTTCTAACCTTGTACCCCCTGCAAACCCCACAGAGAAACCCCATGGAGTTCAATTTGTGTTGCCTGTACACTCACTGGAGCCAGCCCCTTGAAGAAACCAAGTCACGTGATCTGCAAACACTCCCCACCCTAAGTCATCAGCTCTAGAGAGAGACACTTCAGCAGCTTTATTTCAATTGTTAAGGACTCCAGTAGCTTTCTGTCTGGACGGTTTCTTTTTTCATGGGGGGGGTATAGGGTGAGGTGAGGGAGTTGTCACAGAACCCTTCAGTGTCTCTCATTCTCAGTTATGAATCCACAGTCATCAGCATCACCACAAAAGAGGTTTCCTTTCCTGTAGCAGCTGGTGGCAGCAGGGATCACAGACATCAATGCGGCCTACGCCCTTTCAGTCAACAGAGGACATAGTAACTGAGTATGGGATACTGCTGTTGAGCTCGCACATTCACTCTTTGCTCTCCTTTGCTGATAAGCTTGGGGCAGCACAGTCCTGCTGTCCCCTTCCTTGTCGATAGTGGTGGCCACACGACATTCTGGCCAATGGGTAGAATGCCTCTGAATGTTGCTTTTCTGGAAACTCTTATTTTCACAACAAACTAATATAGAGTTAGAAGATAGAAGGCCCTTGGGGACCTCCCCCTTCCTCCTGCAAGATGATATCAGGTGCTGAAGCAGCTTTCTTGATAGCGTGAAGTACCAAGCATGGGGAAATATTCATACTGGAGTCTGGAGGGCAAAAGATTCTGAGTCATGAGACCAAGGCTAGAACTACCTACGTCCAGCGTTCTGACTGTGTGAGATCACTGAATGGCCTCATTGTTTAAGAGACTGAAGCTGGCTCTCCCATTTCTTGCATCTCAAAGCATTGCTGGTAAAATGGCAGCGACGCTCTGAACAGCATCTTGGGCCTTCACCTCCCTCCTCAGTAATGCTTTAGTTATGGAAACTGAATGGCTAGACCACAGCCTCCTGGGCTGCAGGACCAAGTTGGAAGACCCATCCTCACCCACTCTTTGCCCTTTATTCTTAAGTCTTTATTTTTTAAATAGAATTCTTTATTATTATTTGTTGATATTATTATTATTATTATTATTATTATTATTATTATTATTATTATTATTAGTGTGTGTATGAGTGTGTGTTATGCCGTATCAGAAGGTAGTGGGAGTCTGTCTCGTCTTCTGCCATGCAGGTCCTGAGGTTTGAACTCAGGTACTCAGGCTTGGTGGCAAGCACCCTTTCGCACTGAGCGATCTCATCAGAGGATCCTTCGCTTGACTCCCTACTTCTTTCCTACACTGTATTGTTTTCTAGCCTAACCAGACACCAAAGCGTCAGATGAGAGGCTGGGCCCCTTCCTCTTCCGGCTGGGCCCCTTCCTCTTCCGGCATCCAGGCTTATGCTGTAAGGAAAGGTGACTCTCAATGGCTGGGATGAAATGAGTCTTGCCAAGGCGTGTTTTCTTCCTCCACAGCAGCACAGAGGGAGGTAAGCAAACGGTTTATCTTCGGGAGACACATATCCACCACCTTCTTGGTTTTTCATTTGAGAACAGGAGACCTACGTGTCCTACGGAGACCCGTTCGTGTGAATTACCAACTCTGGGTTGGGAGCCCCTCTGGATCCTGTTTGCTCCCTGGTATTTCCATTTCCACACTGCTTAGACTCCCTCCCACAGGTGTCAGTTCTAGGTGAGTTTGTCGTGATTTAGTGAACCGGAACTTTTGGTGCTCCTGTCTTGTGTTGGGGAGGTGGGAATGCTATGAAGCTCAGAGCATTGCCCAGACCGGTAAGCCCTCTCGCCATATGCCGCACTCCTAGCCCTACCTTTGTGGCTCCTTATTGCCCCGGTGGCATCTTGCTGGATTAATGTCACCACAGGCTTTGCCTTCATCCCTCCTGGGCTGGACTACCTCCCTTCCCCAGCCTGTCCCTGTTCATTCTTTCTCTCCAAGTACAAGGGCCTTTTGTGGGCCCCAAGATGTCATTCCAACACAGAGCTTTGTGCAAGCAACTGTGGGTTCTCCTTAAGGTAACTGTGGGTGGTCCTCCATTTATTTTCCTGCTTCCTTTTTGTTTCTGTGAATTCTGTCCCTCCCAGCCCCCCCGGGCACATGCCGTCCGTGTCATCTGAATGACCACTTAGAGGAAGGATCAGAAGTTTGTTGTTTCGTTTCCAGCATAAATCAAAACTTTGTGTTCACACTGCGGTGCGAGCGGGTCCAGGAATAGCTTTGGGATTGCTAAGTGTCTGGAGAGCACCGATTACAGACATGTTTTGAAGCTGGTCATAACAGTTGCTACAGCTGTTAACAGTTCTCCAAAGAATAGCAGTATTATTCCGCAGGCCTTAAAATGTGCCGGACTTGCATTGCATAGAAGTCACACTGGGATAGATGTAGATTTTTCCCCCCTTTCTGAAACCCAGCCATAGAGTCTTCAATAACTTAGAGAAATTCCTTTCAGTTCTGAATCCAACATGAAGGACATTGTGTTGTGACAATTCCGTCTCGCAGCCCATGAACGTTGTCTTTGTGTGAGTGGATGTACGGGTTGTACTGTTATGTTTTTATTTATTCTGCATTCTTTATTCTAATGTCCTTTTCCTTTTTCCTGACCAGAAAGATTGTTATTGAGCCCTTCACAAAGCTGAAATCCTGCAGTGTGTTAAAAAAATGCTAACAATTCGAAGAAGTTATAAAAATTTATAAGTTGGCAGAATGCTTGGGAAATAGCTGCATATTTTAATATAAATAGGTAATGCAAATATTTGTTCATTGCATTGAGAGATGAGTCTCTGTTTTCCAAAAGGCCCTGCTATTTAAATTTGATTTATTCGGTTACATTGAAATAGTGTCCATCATGAATGAAGCCAAAGATGAAATCCCACCATTGTTGGCAAATGGAAGAAAATAAGTTAGGTATGTTGTGGCATTGTATGGCTAAACAACTTCTGCCCCACAGTGGGGGCTGCTTTGTGATTAGAATTCTCATCAAGGGTACTTGCTTTTAACCTTTTTTGAGCGTTTCAATTTGAGATTAAAGTTTGATGTTTTAGAAGAATATTAGCTTTCTCCCTTCCTTCTATGTTCATTCTCTCTCTCTCTCTCTCTCTCTCTCTCTCTCTCTCTCTCTCTCTCTCTCTCTCTCTCTGTCTCTCTGTCTCTCTCTCTCTCTGTCTCTCTCTGTCTCTCTCTGTCTCTCTGTCTCTCTCTCTCTCTCTCTCTCTCTCTCTCTCTCTCTCTCCTGTCGGTTTTACTGTTTCTTTAAGACTGGAGAGATGAGATGGCTCAACATGGTGCTTGCCACCAAAGCTGATGGCCCGAGTTTGAACCCCAGGACCTACATGGTAGGAAGAGTGAACTGACTCCTGCAAGTTGAACCCCGACTTCCATACATACTCAGTGTGGGGGGGTCACAATTACACACACATAAATGCACTTAAAGGTTTGTAAGTGAATTGGCAGACTTGAGATAAACGCGTGTTGGCTAATTTGAAGGGATAGACATGTAAAGAAATATAAGTTGACTAAGAATAATCATCATGTTAAGTATGAGGGACTGCTTTGATTGGATTCTATAATCAAGATACACACATTTAGCATGATCCTGGGCTTAAGGTCTGTGTGGAAGGATTAGGATCTAAGGTTCTAGGTCTTTCTGAGTCCAAGTCAAGGTTGCCAGTGGGTGGGTGGAGCGCCACAGGGACAACCTACTAGATAGGTCTCCACGTCTGAGGCGAGGCTCAGAATCCTCCAGGGATTGCAGACCACAGAATACACAGCATCCTGGAGACCTCTGCAGGAAGAGACTTCTTCACCAGAGTTGATGACAGACCAAGGGGCAACCCTCAAGAAGATGGGCACAGGCAACGGTGAAACAGCTGCTGTGTGGTTAAGACAAAGGATCCCAGGGCTCAGCTTTGATGACCTCATCAAAAACTGAGAAGGTGGTGACTGCAAAGTGTCAGCGAGCTGGCAATCCTCACATTCCCCAGCACCGACCTTACTAGCCACAGCCCTGGGGGTGGGAGAGACCAAGGGGAACAGGGGAAGGATGAAGGCTACATCCAGGACAGCATCATCTGGACAGCTATCGGATGCCATCCCATGCGATGGCAGGGTCACTATTCAGGCTTGGGAAACATTCTACTCCTGACCCACAGATCTCTGAGGCTTGTGAGAAGCCTGAGGACACCTGAGGAATCTGGTCTTCTTGGGAAAAAGGCTTAAAGAAGGATGAAGTTGATAACGTTTCCCAAGGTGTACACAAAATAGGAGCTTTGGCTTTCCCTGAATGGAGAGGCCCCGTTTGAGTAAGGAGTAATATCAACACCTGACCTCTGTGGAAAGCCTACAGTATGCCAGGCATCGGACATCTTGCTTAAAAAGAAATGACGGAGCCCAGCCTGTGGTACTTGCCTATAATTGGGAAGCTGAAGCAGGAACATTGCCAGCTCATGGCTAGCCACCATTACACAGAGCTCAAGAAAAACAACGTGGGCCTTGGGGAGATGGCTCTGTGACTGAGTATGTATTGCTCTTGCAGAGGATCTAGGCTTGGTTTCTAGCACAGTGGTGGCTTGCAACCCTCTGTGACTCTGGTTCAGGAGATCTGACCCACCCTTTTATGACTTCTGAGGGTGCCGGTGTGCACTTAGTGCAGGCAAAACACTGGCACACACAACACAAATAGATCTTTAAGAAAAGGTAAAATGAATCATCTGTAGCATAGACAACAGAGGGAATTATAGAAATGGCCCAAGGTAAGATAAATCCTAGGCTGGAGGTGGCCTAGCAAACGTATAGGGAAACTACTTTAATCCTGTTATATTCAGACACTGGCATCTTGCTCTGGATTCTTCTAGTCTCCATAGTCTTTGTGGTCTCCAATGAAAGATTTCCAAGGAGACACACAGAGTAAGGGATAGAATGTGCTCTTAAAGTAGGAGCCAGACTGCATGGATTTTTGTCAAGAAAGAGTATGTCCATTCAAATGCAAACAATTAAGAGACTCTGAGCTCACGGGCTGGAGAGATGGCTCAGTGGTTAAGAGCACTGACTGTTCTTCCAGAGGTCCTGAGTTCAAATCCCACAACCACATGGTGACTCACAACCATCTGTAATGAGATCTGATGCCCTCTTCTGGTGTGTCTGAAGACAGCTACAATGTACTTATAAATAAATAAATCTTATAAATAATAAATAAATCTTAAAAAAAAAAAAGAGGGTTGGGGATTTAGCTCAGTGGTAGAGCGCTTGCCTAGGAAGTGCAAGGCCCTGGAGTTGGTCCCCAGCTCGAAAAAAAAAAAAAAAAAAAAAAAAGTATCTGAACTCAGGCATCCAACATGGAATCTTACAATGCTATAAAATGGCTGTGTATACTTGTGTTTGTGTTTGTGTATGTGTATGAGGAGATGCATGTGTGTAGATACATGTGTTCCACTGTGTGTGTGTGGGCACGCGTGCATGTATATGTGTCCAGTCATATAATTAAATATAGTAGTAAAACATTACTGAGGGGCATATGAGGGAGACCTATTGGCTGGTAGTGGTCATACCTGCCACATCTCTACTTCCCATCAGCACTCGGTTTCTTTACTGCCTCTCAATGCCAACGTCTTCTGCTTGGGCAAGAGTCAGGGGACTTTTAGAATTGGGAAATCTTTTCATCTTGCTTTTGTCTTAGGCACACTTCAGGATGGAGCTTGGAGCAGAGGAAAGCATGTGGTGGAAGAGTGAGGGGATTCTCATTTGACAGAGGTGGAAAGTGGTTTATGTAAAAAAGAGGGTACAGATAAAACCCCATTGATTCTGAAGGAGAGGTGACCTTCAGGGTCACCAGGATAGATGTTCTAAAGAATGTGACCTAGGGGTTTGGGGATTTAGCTCAGTGGTAGAAGCGTTGCCTAGGAAGCACAAGGCCCTGGGTTCGGTCCCCAGCTCCGAAAAAATAACCAAAAAAAAAAAAAAAAAAAAAAATGTGACCTAGAAAGTGGGCCTGAAGATGTATGCAGGATGCTTTGATTTTTACTTTTTGGTGGGTATGGGTGGAGAAAACACCTCAAACAGGTGCTATACCACAAATTGTGTCTGAAGGCAGCGCCACCTTCCTCCTCCCATTCAAGGCTCTTTATGAGGCCTAGGGGTCAATAGCACCATGGACTTTTGGTGTGTTCTTGGCGGCGGCCTGCGTGCTGGCTTCTGCCCCCTTTTCTCTCCCTTTTCTTCCTTTCTTTTCTATTATCCCTATTGTTACCTCCACACCCCAACACACTTTTATTACAGTGTTCTTGACATTTACTTTATCATGAGCTGAGACCAACATTGTCCTCCTCAGGCTGCCTCGTGGCTACAACAGAAGCAGTGGTAAGTGACTTCAAAAGCTAGGTCATGAAAAGAAAAGAAGCTTCTCCTGGAACTCTTGGGACCCTTTCCTTCCAATGTTGAGCCACCATGTGGGGATACAAGGCTCCTGACTGGGATGAAGGGCAGGCAACGCCACCCAGAAATGTGACTTAAAGAACTCCTGGAGCTGAGTCCCTCTAAGTCGTCATTTCTTTCTACTGCCGCCTTAGATGTCACTGAGCAGAGCAGGTCAACTCTACTGCATCCTTTTCAAAATCTTGGCTCAAAATCGGTGGGCCTAATGAAATGGTTGTTGATACAGCTAGACCTAGACAGTTTGTGCATACACCAACAGCAGTGATGACAGCCAACAGTGATGCTCTCTTCTTGTTCATGGCTTTCTGTTCGTCAGAGCAGAGAAGAATGGGAATTATCAATTCTTGAGAAATCCTGGTTGGCTGAGTTTACATCTGATGTCTCATTCCATCTTCCTAACACCATGAGGTAAATATCATCGACCCTATTTTATAGAGGACAAAACTTTGAGAGGTTGTGTGGTTTCCCTGGGGTCACAGACTTAGAATACACAGTTTCTGCAGAGGTCCCACACTTCCCTAGAGTTTCTCTACTATAGGCAATGTGTGTGTGTGTGTGTGTGTGTGTGTGTGTGTGTGTGTGTGTGTGTGTCCTCAGTGGTGTGAATTCTAGAAGCACTCTGACCCTCCTCAGTTCTCTATCTCCCTCCCAGACCAAGATCTGGGAGACAGATGGAGCGAGAAGTATTCTTCCTGCCTCCCAGATTCGTTGGGTTAACTGGTTTATTCTTTGTGTATCAGTCAAATCATTAACACCAGCTGCTTTTACTGTCACAAGTGGCCCCATGGGAGACTATAAATACTGTTGACCTCCCTAAGGTGTCTTTAACACAGAACTTTTGGGGTAGATTGGGAAAGGTCACGAGGGTCATAGCCATTGGGCACCACAGTCTAAAAGTCTGAATTAACAAGCAACCATCTTGACCCCAAATAAGGCCTCAATTGTATCTGTCATCTTGCTTGGCTTGACTGGCTTGTGCCTAGCTAATGTAGTAGCCACAGTCTGTCTCTTTATGAGGAAAGTGTGAGGGAGGGGCCTAGTACCTGAGCCCCACATCCTGTCTCAAAAGGACGCCCTGCAAACTATGACTGTTGGGTTGGTGAGGAGATAGGCTAAGGATATCACACTTCCTCAGACACCATACAACTGTCTTCACAGATTGGCCCAGGACTTAGCATTTTAGCAAGCCCCCGTTGAATTCTGTTGCATTCTGAAGATGGAGACTTTGGAAATTATATGCTTAGGACCGCGGAACACCGAGGTCCTAGAGAAGGCCAGTTGATGGGAGAGTGTTGTGTAGTTGGCCTGTTGACTTAAAATTCTGAATGCAGTTAGATTTTGGACCAGGGGCTTGGTGTCCCCCAACCCTCCCTCTAGGCCATGGTCACCTCCTGCAGTGCTGTGGAGAGATGACATTGGTGGGAATCCCACACTGCCTACTCATGGGTCACAGATACACCAAGGGGGATGAGGTCAGTTGCTTTATTTTATTGCAAAAGGGTGACAGGATAGGATTTTTTTCTCATTATTCCCTCTGTCATTTGGACAAATCTCCTAGAAAAGTTGCCTACAGTCTCCACCACTATTAATAAACTATAGAAATGATGTCTAGGTGGAGCAGAGGCCATTCTAGCCAACTAGAACAAAGCCGGGTAAATGGGAGTGTGTGGTGGGAATGCTGCAGAGTTAAGTGAGTGAGGGCTGGATATGCCGCCTTCCTTGAGTATTGGTGAATGTTTGAACAGGACTTGGCAACAGACTGAGGAAGCTTGATAGGAGATCTGGAATTGAGTTTGGGGATCATCCAGCTCCACTTTTTCCTTTGTATAGAGGCATAAACTTGGGCCCATGTGAGGCACTAAATCCCAACTCTTTCACTTCCTGGCCATGTCGTCTAGGAAAACTCACTTGTTCTCTTTGAAGTGTATGATGACAACAGGGCCACTTGGCGTCTTTGGCCAAGTGAGTAAAACAGCAGGAACATGGAGAATGGAGTCTGGCTTGGCAGTGTTTGCCGCCTCGGTCCTGCTCAGCTGCCTTCACAGAGCTAGCTGCTGGCAGAGCCAGGCCTGGACCTGGCTGCATTTTTCCAAAGGGTGAGCTTCTGTGGTATCCAGAATCTCAGGGTGAAGCCTCACAGGATACCTGCGTTTCCCACACTGGTCAAGTGCTATTTTAAGAACTGTCTGTAGATGTGCCTGGGGACAATGGGCTCTGGCTGGCTGCCTCCAACCTCACAGTCTGTTCTCATGGGTGGGTGGCTTCTGTGTCCTGTCTGTCTGTCTGTGTCCCCAGGTGCCTGGTACATCTTGCTTGTCTAGTACATAGATCCACAAACTTAGGGCTGAGACTTGAGGCATTGTAGCTACTTACTAGGGACAGGTTCCCTGGTCTCCGCTTCTGTCTGTGAGGTTGGAGTAAGTCATCTGTAATCATTAATCTCTGCCTCCTTTGCTCCCCTGTCCAATCCTAAGCAGGAGTGCTTACTTCACAGGACACAGAGAGGACCTTTGGGCAAAGCACAGAGAGTTGCCCATACTCTATACACAGTAGTGTCCTGGTAACTTTTAACCCAGCTTCTTGAATTCAGAGGAAACTTAGGATATAGAGAGCAAAGAATTGCAATTTGAAATGCAATGGTATTTTAAGTAATCACAGAAAGATAATAGGTCAAACTTGAGAGTTAGTTGAAAGTATATTATGGCTCTAAACAGTCAAAGGAATTGACAGTGGCTTTTAGAGAGAGAAGAGACCGACAGACAGACAGACAGACAGACACACACACACACACACACACACACACACACACACACACACACACACGGGGGGGGAAGGGGTAAAGCTTTCTTTCTTTTTTTTTTTTTGAAGCTCTGAGTTCTTCCCCAACTCTGCCTTCCCACTTCTGCCTGAGTTTGTCATAGTTGTTTAGGACATTGATTTAAAAATAAATGTGCCAGGAGTGTGTATTCAGGTTTATAAGCTTATATTTTGGGACTTTGGAGGGAGTTCTAATTAACAATCAATCTACCCATGGGGTTCATTTGCACTTAAACTCTTAAGTTAGATAATGGAAGACCGATGGCCACAGGATACACTGAAATACATTTTGCTGGTCTCAGAGCGGAGGAAAAAACTCTCTTTAGAGGAGTTGCTGGGTCAGTGAGGATTATGACTGACACATGACTCTGGCTTCTTGATCTGTCTGCTTTTGTGCAAGGTTACCACATAATTCAGGATGAGCCAGGTGGCACTGAGGGAACAAGTACCCCAGGACTCCCAGTGACAAAAGCAAAATCACTTCTTCCTCAAGTGACGTATCTCTTGTTCAGTTTGTCTTGCCTTGGGCTGGGGCAACTTCTGTAGGACACTCTGCTGGTCGTCATGGTGGGACACCACACTGCCGGCTGTCATGGCTTAGGGACACGATGGTAGACTGAGCCATCTGGTGAATGAAAAGCTTCCACATGGACGCAGTATATATCACTTCAGCTCAGAGGCCATGGCCAAAGCAAGGACATATCTGGCCATGGGCGAAGCACAGAAGCGTGTCCCTGTGGTGGGTTTGGGTGGACAGCTCCACTCTACACACATACACACAATACACATACACACACACACACACACACAGACACACACACACACACGCACACGCACACACACACACACACACACATGCACACACGCCTTTGCAGACACTGACTCCTGGAAGGCTACTGAGTAGTTCATGGTGACTTCCCAGAACCAGGCTGCTGTAGAAATGGGATCACTGTTAGGTGCCTGACTGACTGTGGAGCTGAACATGTGACTGGAACAAAGGGGAAATTGGGTCAGAACGTTTGATCTACTGTTTCATTTCCTCCTATGGCAGCCTTCCTGCCTTGACTCTGGGCTTGATGACTTGCGCTATCCTGGGTCACCAGTTGGCCACTCTAAGCCTCTGTCTTGCAGATGGCAATTGGGGGCTTTATCAGTCCTTGGTAGGGATCATGACAGACATGTAAAGGACGGTCCATTAGAACTTCCAGTGCCCTCGCCTGGGGGTCTCCAGTAATCCTTCAGTCCTGCTGCCCCACACAGCCTACTGGGATCTCCCACTACTGCTTCCCGCCCGTTCCCATGGTAAGATTCCTGTTCACATCTGGCTGTATCACAATATTCTTTTCTATGAAATAGGACAGCATCACCTCTATTAACTCATGAATGGGCGTAGATTAGGAGAGATCCCTTCACACCACCAGGACAGGCCAGCCTGAAAGGAACTCACCAAAGCAGGCTAATGGTGGTCATAGATACATAGCATTCTCAAAATGAAGGGTAGCCCAGAAACGATCTAAGCCTCTGGCCTTACTAGGGGGAGACTGAGTTCAGAGAAAGGAAGCACTAGAGGATTCCAGACAGGTTGAGGTCAGGCGTAGGAGATCAGGTGACCATCATGTTTCTTGTCTGACATACCTGCCCAGAAGAAGACGCCAGAGAAGAAAGGGGTCATTTCAGATGATTCACAGGTCTTTTCATAAACAAATCTATTTTTCCTTGTAAGGCGACTAGACAGATAATAAGATTAAAAAAAAATATAACCTTTTTTCTCTAAACGACTGGTTAAAATGTGGTACAGGCTGTGAGTTACTCAAGGTCATTATTGTGTGATGGGTTATCAAAGGCCTATGCGAAATGTGTGGGACTTTTATGAGCTTGTTTTTATTATAGTAGACTGTCTGAGGGCCCCTTTTGTACAAAGTGCTTTGAAAGTTCTAATGAGACCCCATAATCATCCGTGTGATTACGGAGGTCAAATTGTGCTGAACAAACCCAGAGCTATTTTTTGACCAAATTAGTGGATGAACAGAACAGAATATTAAATATATATATTGTTGTTGTTGCCCTTTCAGCCTTGTGGGCACAATGAAATCTCGCTTGCAGCCAAGAGAGTAGCTGTTGTCCTGTGTTTTCCCACTTCTGTTCTCTGTCATTGTGGCCATCCGATCTTTCCCGGGACAACAGGGACAGTACCAAAAAGGCACAAAACATTCAGGGCACCCATGGAAATGATCCAACTCCTTTTCCATCAAGAAGAAAAAGAAATGAACTTTCAGCTTGAAGGGAATGTGATAGGTAACAGGACAGTTGTCTGTACAGCGGTGTAGCCATAACTAGACTATGTATGTATTTACTTCCGGGAAGGGCAGGGCCCCGGGAAGGGCGGAGCCCCTGCAAAGGAAACCACCCAGTGTCTCTGAAGGTCTAATGCCCCGCCCCCACCGACCCCCCCGTTTCCAGTGTTTGTGCAGGGTTCAGCTGAATTTCTTTCAGTGAGCTCAAAGTGAAGGACAGAGGTTCGCTAGGTTTCTGACCATCACTGGCTAAGCAGTAACCTAAGTTTGCCAATCAGATTTTACTCTAGTGTATTCGCCTGTTCATGTGGCGGAGTCCCCTGGATATCCTTCCATAGCGGGTGGGAGGGACTGTGCTTTCGGTCTCCATTTTTTTTTTTTTTTTTTTTTTTTTTTTTTTTTGTAGTTAGGGTTTCTCTGTGTAGCCCTGGCTGTCCTGGAACTCACTCTGTAGACCAGGCTGACCTCGAACTCAGAGATCTGCCTGTCTCTGCCTCCCAAGTGCCGGGATTAAAGGCGTGTGCCACCACCACCGCCCTGCTTCCCACTTTCAGCATTCCACCTTAAACTGGAAATGTGAGGTTAGAAAAGCAGTGAGTGGTCTGTTTTCCTCCCTCCTATGAACCAAGAGGCTGAAAGGACTTCGTGTTCATTACCCACAGGATGGGCTTGGAGATAAAGGCGATTCAAGTTCGAACTGAACAAAAGCTCAAGTGCGCATGTCTTAGTGAGGCCTCAGGGGTTACGCGGCACCTGCCTTCTGCTTCCGGTTTTCTAGTATTTCATATCAACAATGGGGTCCTGAGCTTGCCGCGAAGAGCTTAGTCAGTGGATATGGGGAAGGGAGTGGATATATCAGGCTCATTATATGGGGAGTCTTCCCCTGTAGCTTGAATCCAGGCTACCTAGAACTGCCATTGCTCCCTGGGACAGTTACAGTTGCTAGAATTTTAGATTTCCGATTACTCACTTGCTGCTCTGTAGTTAAGGTGGGACTTCTTGTCACTTTAAATCCCTTTGTAATATCCATTTGCTGAGGGCTGCGTCCTAGCAGCTAGATAGTTTTTAGCCAGAAAGCCTTCAGATGTCCCAGGATGCCCACGAGGCCTCATTATACTGAGCCTGACGCCCAGGCCCTGTTTGTCTGTCTGTACTATCTACGTGATAAAGCTTTAGTGACTTTCTACCTAGACCTCCCTGTGGCATTTGAAGCCCACAGGGTACAGCCAGAAGTTGCAAAGCTGAACCAGCCTGAGTGAGGGTGGGGCCTGTGAAGAAAGGCATGATGGGAAACTCCTGAGCATCACAGAGGTCCTGTGAGCCAGGCATTACCAACAGGTAGGACGCATTAGGACTTTCAGGGGCACTGGGTGGGTTTGCCAGTGTGGTCCTGTTTCCCATAAAAGTAAATGTATAAATAATTGTACCATATGGCTGTTGACAAACAAATGTCATTGTTATCTACCATTGTTATCTGCCATTGTTATTTCCTTTGTCTTGAAAAATGCACTGTTTTCTTCGTATTTGAAAAGAAACCATTTTCACGGGTACTCCAGGAGTTCTATGAGATGTTGACCACATACTGTACCAGATGTGTTAAGCTGGCCATACCAGCAACAAGCCAATGCCTATATCCTCAAGAGGACCTTGGGAAGCTGGATGGTTAGGAATAGGAGTTATTCTTTTACTCTAAGTGTTACATGTAACATGTTCCAAATGGGTGTGGTCCAGAAAATGAGGAAGCTTAATTCTGCAGACAAATCCACATGTCAGTGTCTCACGATTAGCAATGGTCTGTCTGCAAAGACTTTAGCATTCCAAAGCAAAACTTAAAAAGTTGGTTTCAGAGACAAAGGCCGGAGAGTTTATAAACGTCGAGGTGTCGTGGCCTTTGGTCAGGATCCTGCTTCAGTTAACCGCAAACTTGTGCAAAAGTCTTTCCTAGGCAACTCATTTCGTTCTGTTCTCTGACTCCCTTCTCTCTACAAGGCGGAATGGCAGTGGTCCCATGGAGAGGGTGAAATGAATGGTGTTTGCAAAGCCCTCTGTGCAATGCCTGCGATACTGGGTGTTTTCTGTGTTAGTTGCTATAATTGCCATTATAATTGCTATAATTATCATTATGAAGTTATCTCATTCGACAGATAGAGAAACTCAGGATTCTCCATCATTTTGCTGGGCAATCATTTTGCTAAGCCCAGACAGGTAGCTAACGGGGGAAAAGACGTCAGAGGTTAGAATTAAGCAATCATTTGTGAAGAGAAGGAGTGGGAGGGAACACAGAAGGTTCAAAGAAAATTGAAACATAGTAGTCATTTTTATCCTGCTCTATGTCCTGGGTATGACCTATGCCCTTTCCAGCATGTCCACACTTTATAAGCTACCTTCCTCTGGTGGCTTGACTGTCTTGGAGGCTATCAGGTCGACCACTGCTCGGTTTGTGTTCCAGGAAGCCTCTCATGGTAGCCTAATGTGTTGTCACAATGCTTACTTTAACATCACACTGTCTTATTATATAAACATAGCATCTCAGATAGATGACTATAATGCAGGATTGAGAGAGAGAGAGAGAGAGAGAGAGAGAGAGAGAGAGAGAGAGAGAGACAGAGAGAGACAGAGAGAGACAGAGAGACAGAGAGACAGACAGAGAGAGACAGAGAGAGAGACAGAGAGAGAGAGGACAGAGGGAGGGAGGGCGATCATTCCATAATCTTTGTCATCACGCGCACATGGCAACTCCTCTGTTTTCCTCTCTCTGCTGACATCTTTCTGTGTCAATTTATAAATACAGCTTCATCATAGGAACACGAACATAAGGAAAACTGTAGTCTGTAGTAAGTCCGGTACCGGCTGCAGCTTCTGGTACCTACCAGAGTCAGGAAACATGGATGGGATACCACCAATCCTCACCTAACAAAGACTGCTGGGGTAGAACACAGACTGCATGAAGAAGAGATCAGAGACAATAACAACAAGGGCAGTGGCGAGCTGAAAGGTTGGAACTCCACAACTCCGCAGGCGGGGACTGTTTTCTGATGTTCCCTGGAGGAGAAATGGCTCCGTCACACGGCAGTGCCCACCACACTGTAACTAGAATGCCTAGCACCTGCCAGCTGATTCATCACACCAGAAACAGGGTAGAGAAATCACCACCCAAGACGCAAAGGCAATGCGACCATTTTTTTTTTTTATTTTTTCCATCTTTATTAAATTGGGTATTTCTTATTTACATTTCGAATGTTATTCCCTTTCCCGGTTTCCAGGCCAACATCCCCCTAACCCCTCCCCCTCTTCATCTATATGGGTGTTCCCCTCCCCATCCTCCCCCCATTGCCGCCCTCCCCCCAACAATCACGTTCACTGGGGGTTCAGTCTTAGCAGGACCCAGGGCTTCCCCTTCCACTGGTGCCCTTACTAGGCTATTCATTGCTACCTATGAGGTCAGAGTCCAGGGTCAGTCCATGTATAGTCTTTAGGTAGTGGCTTAGTCCCTGGAAGCTCTGGTTGCTTGGCATTGTTGTACATATGGGGTCTCGAGCCCCTTCAAGCTCTTCAGTTCTTTCTCTGATTCCTTCAGCAGGGGTCCCGTTCTCAGTTCAGTGGTTTGCTGCTGGCATTAGCCTCTATATTTGCTGTATTCTGGCTGTGTCTCTCAGGAGAGATCTATATCCGGTTCCTGTAGGCCTGCACTTCTTTGCTTCATCCATCTTGTCTAATTGGGTGGCTGTATATGTATGGGCCACATGTGGGGGCAGGTTCTGAATGGGGGTTCCTTCAGTCTCTATTCTAAACTTTGCCTCCCTATCCCCTCCTAAGGGTATTCTTGTTCCCCTTTTAAAGAAGGAGTGAAGCATCTCCACATTTTGGTCATCCTTCTTGAGTTTCGTGTGTTCTGTGCATCTAGGGTAATTCAAGCATTTGGGCTAATAGCCACTTATCAGTGAGTGCATAACATGTATGTTTTTCTGTGATTGGGTTACCTCACTCAGGATGATATTTTCCAGTTCCATCCATTTGCCTATGAATTTCATAAAGTCATTGTTTTTGATAGCTGAGTAATATTCCATTGTGTAAATGTACCACATTTTCTGTATCCATTCCTCTGTTGAAGGGCATCTGGGTTCTTTCCAGCTTCTGGCTATTATAAATAAGGCTGCTATGAACATAGTGGAGCACGTGTCTTTGTTATATGTTGGGGCATCTTTTGGGTATATGCCCAAGAGAGGTATAGCTGGGTCCTTATGTAGTGCTATGTCCAATTTTCTGAGGAGACTCTAGACTGATTTCCAGAATGGTTGTACCAGTCTGCAATCCCACCAACAATGGAGGAGTGTTCCTCTTTCTCCCCATCCTCGCTAGCATCTGCTGCAATGCGACCATTTTAATAGCACCAGCAATTGTGATAGCATTAATATTACTGTAATTTGATATTTTCAATTTTAAAAATAGTATACATTACCACAGTGCAGCTACTATCTTAATGGATAACGAAACGGAGTCTGGCTGATTTAGCTAAATTGTACCTCTGTGTTTGGGGCCTTGAGTAATACATCTTAGATCGATGCTGTCTGCTGAACTCTTACAAACTCTTCAGCCTGACCACAACAATAACAAGTGTGGGCCAGGGAGGTGGGTCGGCAGGTTCTTGCCACCAAGGCTGACACCCTGAGTAGGGATTGCCCTAGAACCTGCACGGTGGACAGAGAGAGCCAACTCTGTAAACTGTCCTCTGACTTCCACATGCTCGCCACTATACACACATGTGGTGCCCACAATGACAAAATAGAATCAAAACAACAGTAACTGTATTCGTCGAGTTGCTCCTCTGTCTTTGGCCCCGTGCCAGTGACTTGACTCATGCTGTTTCCACGGTTCTGTCACGAGGTGGATGTTCTCAGCCCCTTAGGTAGTTGGAGAAACTCAGACTCACAGAGACCACGTGACTTCTTCCTGGTCCTGATGGTAGTAAGCTGAGTTCTCACTGAAGGTCTGCTCAACGTCATGATGGGACAAGATCTTTGTGCCTGGTCCTTGCTGATGATCGGGACTTGAGTGGATATAATTTTAATCTTGAGTGAGTATCACCTGTGATACAGAAGTGCAGATTGCTGTAAACCAGAACCCTGTCAGGTTAGAAAGATGGGGCCATTTATACAAATGGGCTGAAAGGTAGACTTTTCGGAAATGGGGCTGAGGCAGAGAGAAGCGCAGCCCACCCCCTCCTTACTGATTGCCAGGCGACCTCAGGTGTGGGGTCCTGAGGCTTTGAAGGTCTAGGCTGGACAGTGTCATGCTTTGTTTTCCTCTGGAGATCAGAGTAGCCTTCAGGCTTAGCCCAAGTTAGGACGCCATTAGTGCTTTGTCTCAGAATGGCTTTAGGGGTTCTTCACATTACTCTCTGCTGCCGGTCCTCTTGGGGGTTTCAATGTACACAGTGTTGGGCGTAAGCCTTTCTGCCCCTCAGTGAAAGATCAAGAATGTCAGGACTCAGGGACAAGCTGTGAATCGGTCTTTCATGCAGAGTACAGTTCACAAGGCCAGACCTCAGCCTTATCCCATTTCCAAGGCCTCATTCATTATGAGGATTTGCCTAGATTTGAAAATAGCCCTCAGTTCTCCCCCCGACCCCTTTCCACATTGCCTTTGTGGGCCCGAATATCTCTGAAGATTGTGGGTTTGATAAATAAACAATAAACAATAATTTTTGAGAAGCGAAAGCTCCTATGAACCTCCAGAGTGGAGTTCAGAGTTTTGAAGGACTTGGCACTGCCTGGCCGCGGGCCCATGGGGCTGTTGTGTCCTGAGTGTGACTCTCTGTTCGCTCCTGCTTTGTGGCAGCTGACACTGGAAAACACCTATCATCACCCCTGCAGTTGAGCGTTGATTAAACAGCCCATGACACTGTTTCCCTTATAGGCCACCTTAAAAGTACCCATGAGGCCTTGCTGTTCCCCCTGAGTTAATCATATCCATTTTCAGGATGGTTCCTCTCTGCCACAGTCCTAAAAATATCTCCCCATTCTCCCCGTGTTTCACAATGGACATACATAACCACGGACACTTAAGCGGTTGCTTTCGGTTTGGTTCAGTTCTTTCAAAGAACTAGATAACTCGTCACCACTGTGTGATGAGTAGGGGATGAAGGAAATGACAGGTTTTATCTTTTATTCAGGTAGCCTAAATTTACATGAGACCACAAAGAGTTCCTGACAGGATGTTATTGATTGAATTTACCCAGCTGGGGCTTGAGATGGGTCTTCCTGTCACGTCGGCGGCTCGGGGCACCCTCTTCCTCCCATTCCAGCCTGTGAGTCAAATCTGAGATCTGATTCTCCCACTAAAATGGATGCTCCGGGCAGACACCTCAGGGCCTTGGGCAGGTTGCCCATTGGTCATTCCCCAAGGGCTTCCTTATCCCTATGCTTCCAGCAACAGCGTCCTCTCTTACTGGCTGCTCCATCTGACTGGCGGGGGGAGGCTCAGGCACGGAATAACCCTATTTATTGATCACCAGGTTTTCTCATGAAGCATTTACTTGCCTTAACCCCCAATAATCTTGAAACACACCTTTCTGAGGGGGGTGCTATTTTTAATCCTTCTTCTGTAGGTGAGGAAGTTTAGAGCCTGACTTGTGGTTTACCCGAGGAAAAGGGAAATCGGGCAAACCTTTCCCCGTACTTCCTGTCTTGCTTTCATTCAAGCCCCAAATGTTAGCGCTTGCCATCTTCCCAACAAATTATGCAGTGGGATTGGAGCTGGCAGTAGACAAAACCTCTGAACCTCTGCCCTTGTTTGAGGCTTATCCATCCCACTCCTTCCTTGCGGACCCTCCCCAGACACCTTTTATCTGCTTTCTAACCCTTTGAGACGATAGTTTCAGCCTTCTGTCCAGTTTGGTACACCCGAATTGTTTCAGATTTCCCGGTTTTCTGTGTGATTTAATGTTCCCATTAGAGGCCCTGCCGCGATTATCGGAGATGTCTGTTTTTCCTATGAACCTCGTGTGGACAGTCACTAATGGCAGAATTACTGTGCTACACATAGACATATACAGAGATCGGGGATGAAAAGGGGAGGGAGGGAGAGAGAGAGAGAGAGAGAGAGAGAGAGAGAGAGAGAGAGAGAGAGATTGATTCATGGCGGTTCACTGAGATTATTGGAATCAGTTGAAGACCATTTTTTCCTGATAAAAGCATTATTAAAAAGTTGAAATTTTTTCCAACAGAAATAATCATGAACCCAAATCAAGCCAATTCAGAAATAATCTTGAAGCCAATTCAGGCTTTCCTGATGAAGTTCGCAGTTTGAGAGGTGACGATCTGGCCCCCTCCCCTCAAAACTATGATCCTGTGCGCTTAAGAGGCCAGTCTAGGCTTAGTAAAACTTCGGCCTTTAAGGATAGCTTCTGGGTGTTGTGGTTGGGAGCAGCTAAGTTCACAGGTTGCTTGGCTCCCCCGTAACCCTCCTCATGTCAGGTGCACAGGACGCATGAGCTCATTGGCTTAGCCTTCATCTGCCACATTGGAGTTCAACTCAGGATCCATTTAGTATGGAGACGAAGAGCTGTGAGTTTATGGTTTTGGTCATTTCTGTGTTATCTCGTTACCTACTGGCATATCTTTCAGGGAAATTCCCGTTGGCCCTGCGTGTTGAGACCAGGAATAGCGACACAGATATTTGGGGCACAGGGTCTGTCTTCCTATTGATCTGTTTGATGGTCTCATCACTAGGAGAGAGCTGAGGAGAAGCAGGGATGTAGAAGAGTTGAAAGTTGGCGATTGTAAAATTCTTCCAGATCCTACAGCCCAGTGACAGGAAGTTGACTTTGATTTGCCCCAAAGCTGTCAATAATCCTAAAAATGCAGATGATATGCCATTAATAGACACAGATTCCTAGCAACTGTTAAAAGGGAGAATTGTCTCTCAATTAAAATTATAAAATTATTATCACAGAAAGATCAAAAAATTGGAATAAATATCATGTGGGTATGTCAGAGAGTTAATGAATATATTGGGGCTAGAGCATAGTTCACAGTGGTTAAGACTGCTTACTGATTTTGTAGACCAGAGGTTCTAAACCTTCCTAACACTGAGACCCTGTAATATAGTTCCTCATGTTGTGGCGACCCCCAATCATAAAACTATTTCATTGCTACTTTATAACTATAATTTCACTACTGTTATGAGTCTTGATGTAAATATTTGATATGTGATCCAATGTGTGGGATTTCAACCCACACATTGAGAACCACTGTTGTAGAGGATCTATTCCCAGAGCCCACATGGTAGCTTACAACCATTTTGTAACTCCAGTACATGGGGATCCAGTGTTCTCTCCTGGCCTCTGCACATACCAGATACCCATGTGGTGCACTTATATACATACAGGCAAAACAACTGCACACATGAATTAGAAGTAAGCAATTGTAAATATACGTTATTATTTTGGAATGTGTTGCACTGTTTGCCAGCGCTTACAGTTTACAAATTTGTTGTGATTCATTTTCGAATGGTGAATAAATATTTACTTTCATACTTAGTTTTATTTGCAACCTTGTGTGCTCCAAGGAGAGCCTCCAGATAGGCTTCATTAAGGTCTGACCCCTACCTTCCTCAGGTAACATTTAGTGTTAAATGAAATATGGGGTGTTCAGGTGACCCTCACTAGCCTGGGCTTTCCCCCCAAATCTCTAGGCCATGAAGAAAGATTTTTCACTGTCAGATATTTGGTGTACCGTCTCCTAGCCCCTGGCATGTGGTAGTTTCTTTTCTCTTTGACTAGATCAGGACAAATCAGCAGCGAGATATCACCAGGAGCTTAGAGGCTTCCCTATGCGTAGTTCATCTTTTTACTCATGTCATGAACACTTCGCCATCTACTTACTTTAATAGTCTGTCCCCCTTGCTCCCTTTGGGTTTGACAGTCAATGAGGTCAGAGAAACAGCTTCGTGGACTGTGACCATTGCTCTATAGATTCAGGAGTGCCAGGCACTGTTTCTGCTCACGACCTCTTGTTCAGAATTAGCGGGATCATCTCACCCAAGGAGACTGAGAGATTATGAACACACGAGTATTCTCACTCCACCCTGGACCTCGCTAGACATGCAAATGAAAATGGCAAGCTTTTGGGAGATAGGAACGGCTTCATGAGGGGATTGCCATTATTGCTCAATGTGTGTTTTGTAACTGAATGGGCCCCTGTGCTTTGGTGGAAAGGGAGAAGGGCTGTGGGTCTGGATAACTGGGTTTGCGTCTCTCTCGGAAGACTGCTTATTAGCTGTGTGACCTCTCCTGAGACACGGTTTCTGAGCATCGGTTTTATTAACCGTAGAAGAGGGCTCATAACAGCATCTGCCTTGCTCTGGCACTGCTTGTTTTCAGGCGAGATCAGAGGCAGAGTTTATTGTGCTCAGTCAGATGCTATACAAATGGAAGTACCAACCTTTTCTTCTTGGCCCCAGTCTTGTTGGATGCTCTGATGGAAAGATTACGTGACGACTAGTCAAGATGACATGCTGCCTTTGCCTGCCTATGAAATGGATAAAGATGCTGATGTTGCTGTTACTAGGAGACCCTACAACCTTCTCTGTCAGTCTTTTTCCAGAGACTATTATTTGGGGTGGGGTGGGAGACACCCTGATACATGGATGGAGCTCAAAGGACAACTTCCGGGAGAACTCAGATTGCCATGCTTGGACACCAGGGTCCCCACGTAACGCTATTCTACCACACCAACCCAGAATACATTATTTGTAGGGCACTCTGATCCATCTTGGGCTTTGGAAGAACCTCTCCCAGGATGCATGCAGTGGACAGACAGTCTAATGTTCTTACTTATTGTAGTGGAACCCATGATTTGTGGGAAAGCTAACTTCATTCCTAAGGAGAAGTCAAGTGAGTTTGAGATCATTTCTTTAAGTCCTTAAGGGTGACAGTACTCTGAAAAGCTGAGGCTTTCTGTAGGGATTTGAATTCTAAGAGCTTAAGATCCTGGGGTTTTGCGCATAGGGCATATGCTAAACTGTGGAGTGGGAGGGGCTACCTGAGAGAGGTGGGTTTGAGCAGACATCTGGAAGTCTACATTGAGGTGAGAGGCTGGCAAGAGTACTTGGCTCACTCCCCTCAACCCCCATTTCTTGTTCCTGTGGCCTCTGAGGACCAAGGAAGCCTTGTAGGTAAGTCTTCTGGGAAGGCAAGTCCCCGCTGAAGCAAAGAGCAAAGCAAAACAAAAGAAAACAAAACAAATAACCAAGGCAACGGAAGGCGTGGGCTGAGAAAACTTGGAAGTAGTATCCAATAGGCCCGAAGCCCTAGACATTCTAGAGGCCAGAGACATCTTCCTGGGATGAATGATATGAATGTGGTGTTTGGGGATTTCCACTTTCCAACACATGAGTTCCCAATGGCTGCAAACCTGAATCCTTGCATTCGGTCATTCCTCTCTTATATTTAGAAGTCAAACACTCCCAAAGACCCTGGAGTCATCTGTGTGACCTTGAAACTATCTATCTGAGAAGAAGGCAGGAAGTAGAGGATACCCATGGTGTCAGATAAGAGAAGTCATTGTGGAAAGGAGCTAATGGGCAGGGCTACTCTCTGTGAGTACTCAGTGAGTACTGCCTACATATGGTCAACTGACATCTGTTCTGATCGGTTGATTCCAATATTCTCCTGACAACCTTGGCCCTATACCTGTACCATTGCTTGACAATGGAAAGTATCATAGATCTCTTCTCCAAACTTGGCTCACCATAGAGCCAAGGGGACGGGAGAAGAAAGGACTGTCCTGGAATGGCAGATGGTTCTTCCCAACGGGACTATCATCAACCAGAAGCAACTGGGTTGACTTTGATGATCAAACTGTAATTCGTCATCAGCATCATTTCATATCAATCTAGAGCAAAGAAGAGAGTGCATATTTTAGCATGCAGACCCCCAAACTGCAGCATCAGGAAACACTGCATCTGAGCATTGTGGATGTCAATGTCTAATGCCTCTCAACGGCTCTTGTCCTGTCCTTCATTTGCGGATGATGCTGTGTTGCCCCAGTGGAGTCTTACAGGCTGACACTTACCTTCTACTTTGTAGGGATTAAGAAAAGCTGATCAAGAGACCCAGGGACAGACAAGAGGCCTGGTCATATGTTTCTTTCACATGAATTAAAATCAGATCTTGGCTTGATTTCAAACAGGAAAAAATATCAAATACAAGAGTCAAACCCAAACTAAGCCAACTAAGAAAACAAGAAGAGAGGCTGGAAGAAAAGGAATGAAAAGAGTAAAGGTAAAAGCAAAGGGAAAGGAAAGGCGAGAGACAAGTGCATTATTGCCGTGGGCGTGGCCATGTCAAGGGCCGCACTGCTTCATGGGAATGACAGGGCTTTTCATTGGGTCAGGCTTAGAGAAATAACAAGGCTTCCTCCCGTCCCAGTTCAGACACTAACAGTGTGTGCCCAAAGTATCAACCCAGGATGGCTGCAACCAAGACTGAGCCACTGCAGACACCTCCTAGTGAGATGAGCCAGCCAGTCTCAAACTCAAATCCACCTCCTCTTTCCTGCCTCGGAGAATAGGCAGGCTGAGTCTCTAGGCTGTTCTTGGTGCATTGTAGTGGGTAGGTCTGATGCTGCTTTTAGTTTAATGCCAAATACTGGTTCCTCAAGATGTGGTTGCCCCTGACCAGCAGATCCTCATATACCCAAGTGACACACCCAATGGCCTTGTTCCCCAAGGTATCCCTGATTGGTCAATAAAGATGCCTACAGCCAATAGCCAGGCAAAATTGAGATAGGTGGGGTGAGAGGTCCCTGGGCTTGGGGGTCTGGGGAAAATGACGAGAGAGAGAGAGAGAGAGAGAGAGAGAGAGAGAGAGAGAGAGAGAGGAGAAGACACAATGGAACAAGAATCTTGAACAGCGTCTTGAGGGCTGGCCAGTCTAAGTTAAGTACAGCCCAGATAAAACGTGGAAATTATAAGTCAAGGTTACTGATGGGGAAATAGATTCTAATTGCTTAGAGGGTAGATATCTGCCCAGCACTAGTGCCAATTAGTTATTATAAATAATAAAAGCTATGTGTCCTTTATCTGAAATGATCAAAGGCGACATACAAGCTGCCTATTGAGAATAAACAATTTCCACAACAGTGTATCTGCACCAGGTTGCACAGCTCACCTCATCCCAGTCTTCTGTATGTGTCTCTGTCATGTGTTCATTCCCTTTGTGCCAGTTAGATCAGTCCCTAAACCATGTAGATCGGGTGGGTGCCTATGTTTTAACACAAAGCCAGTAAAAAGAGCGGAAAATACTCTTCTAGAAAAGGAATCATTCAACATGTCTGAACACAAAATTTTAGAAGTTTTAAAGGTAGACATTTCCATTTATAAAACCAATTGGCAGACTTAAAGGGATGTAAGGAGCAGCCTTTATGAAGAAATGATATGCCCCTTAAAAATGTTTCCTTTGCTTGGATGGGGTAGGATCAGGGCAACAGAAGTCTCTGATTAAGGATCTCAACACATAATCGGTCTAGAGATGGGTGTGCGGTCACCGAAGAACCCATGTCTTAAAAGCTTGGCCAAAGCCAAGCCAAAGCACTACTAGGTCATGTCCCATTTGTGTGTGTGGGGTCACATCAGATAGCCCACATATCAGATATTTGCATTATGATTCATAACAGTAGCAAAATTACAGTTATGAAATAGCACAAAGTAATTTTATGGTTGGAGGTCACCACAGCATGAGGGACTGTATTAAAGAAGGGGTCACAGCATTAGGGGGGGTTGAGAACCACTGCTTTAGCAGAGAAGGCCAAACACTGGGCTTAGATAGTAGGAAGTAAGTCTTTGAAAGGGATTCAAGCCACAAGGTGAGCAGCTAACTTTTCCCGAGGCCTCACGCTGTGGTGAGCTACCTGACCACAGGCCCAGAAGAACAGGACCAATGAATTGCTCATGAGCTCCAGAAGTGGAAGTTCAAATAAACCTGGCTCTGAAGTAATAAATAAGCACAGGTCTACGTCACAGTAATGCCAGCAGAAACAAAATCTCACCAGATGCACCTCATGCAGAAACAAGGGACATTGTTAACATTGCTGTGTGGGTTAGCATTCGTGGAGAAGGATGACTGTCTCCCTGACGAAGATTCTGAACACCAGGAAATATTTGTATGGCCAATTTGGGGTTTGGGACACTTCAAAGTAAGAAGGGACAAGAAAAATGCAACAGCTAGATTGGCTTTTACAAGCATCTTAGGCCAGTGCTGTGTCAGATCACCTTTAATTAAACTCCCCGCTATTTGAATTTTCAAACAGCTATAGACTTTCGGATAGTAGCTAGGAAGAGAGAGACAGACTTGATAACATGGGGCTTTCGCTGGTGGGCAAGGGAGACAGACAGTCTAACTAGTTTCCTAAGGTCCGTTTTGCTTTTAAGAATAGGTCTACAAAATTCTACAGCTTGAGAGGTGGTCAGGGAATTTACCTCTCCAGGGATAGCTTTTTGACAGTGTCTATGGGAATCAGGGTGGTTTTCTAGTCCATGTAGAATTAGAGTTACCTGTTGATATATAAGTCCCTGGGATAGGAAAAATAATATATTATTATATATAAATATGTAAACTACTGCCCTATCATACAAATAATTTTAGTAAAAACATAAAAACCATGGAGTCATGTGGTCTAATCATTTGTCAATAACATCCAGGATGATAAGAAGGGATACATATTTGATTGTTATGTAGTCGGCGCTTGAGAAAATTCTTTGTCACCTCCAGGCTCCATGGCTTCCTATGCAAGTTCAAGAACGACTTCTTCCCAGGCATAAATGAGCATCTGTCACACATCCCTTCTCTAAGGTCTGAGGGAACATTGCAGAGGAAGGGATGAAAACAGTGTAAGACCCAGTGGAAGGAGTGGTGTAGAAAGTTGACTCGGAAGTATGACATGATTGCTGCTTTCTTAAACTCAGAGCAGTTGAGAATGCCTACAGAGGACTGGACCTGTCAATAGTTTGTCACAGAAGGAGGAGGGACTCACAAGTTCCTATCCCTTTATACGGATATGTAGGCAGATAGTGATTGATGCAGGAGGAAGAGACATTTCCTTCAGTAGTGTAGCTATTGATAAGGTGCACATGCTCCTGCGGTGAAATACCCACCCAGACAGAGTGCTCCCAATAGCCCAATGAAACACACAGATACACACACACACACACACACACACACACACACACACAAACATACACAGAACACACAGACACACACAAACACACACAGACACACACATACACACACAAACACACACAAAACACACACACAAACACACAGACACACAGACACACACTGACACACACACACACACACACACACAGACACACACATACACACACACACACACACACACACACACACACACACACACACACACACACACACACACACACACACACACACACACACACACACACACACACACACAAACACACACACACAAACACACACAACACACACACACACACACACACACACACACACACACAACACACACACACACACACACACACACACACACAACAGCACACACAGACACACACATACACACACACAGACACACAAACACACACACAGACACACACAAACACACACAAAACACACACACATAAACACACACACAAACACAGACACACACTGACACACACAGAGACACAGACACACATAGACTCACACACTGACATACAGAGACATGGACACAGGCACACACACTCACACACACTTTACACAGACACAAGCAAAAACCAATGGGGTAGTTGGTAAGAGGGAGGGCATTACTGGGAGTAGAAAGAAACAAGAAAGGGTAATTATGAATATGATCAAGATACATTATCTGCATATATGAAAATGTCACAGTGAAGCCCATCATTGCCTACAGTGAACATATGCTAAGGAAAACATTCCAGAAGAATGACTTCTCCGTGTCCATTACTGTCAAGTGTACTGTTCCTGAGTAAGTCACATCGGCCATAAAGAAGAGGTGAAAGTACATTATTACTCATGTTTTAGCTCCTGGTGCCTGGGTGTGCTGAATCTCTGTGGAAAGATCGTGCTTCAGACCCACGACTACCACTTGCCTAGTCTGGTGCTGCCCTGGAACAATAGCTTCCAAGTACTTTATTGTTGTTACTGTGCTGCTCTGTTGATGGTCATGAATGCACCTAGGCAGAAAAATGGAAATGATAATTCATTTTCCTCTCATGTTAAGCTTACTATCAACACCATGAACTATGAGCTACCAGTGCAGAATAATGTATATTTTTAATCATGTCTTCTCTGTGATGTTTTGGGTTACACCATTGCATTTCTCCTAGTGATCACTTTCAGTGTTAACAGTGGGAGAAGATCCTCAGAGCCCATTAAGAAGAGTTTTCTCATTCCTGAGAAAACCAGCCTGGGAAAATGATGAGGGAACATCCATCATAAAGATCCAAGGCCATGCCCATTGTGGAGCAAGTCTTCAAACACCTTAGAGTTGGAGGTCATTCCTGACCAGCTAATGTGACAAGAAGCCTGTCATGAGTGGGGATGGGGGAAGAGTATATTAGACTAAAAGCAGCAATGAGAGAGAGAGAGAGAGAGAGAGAGAGAGAGAGAGAGAGAGAGAGAGAGAGAGAGAGAGAGACTCACTCCACTATTCTAGGCATCTATAGGTGCAATTCAACACTTCCTAGGAACACTGAGACACATAAGGTCAGGTCAAAGCTCAGGCAAACAGTGAATCCAGATCCCCGAAGAACCTTATGTCCCATGTGAATGAGACAAATCAAAGTGTCGGCACCACTCAGAGTCCAGTGGTCTAACCTGTTTATAGACACCTGCTTGCAACAAGGCCAGGTTATAGGCCTAGGCAATCATAGAGGTACAAGGGCCAGGTTTATTTTTTAAGGCATCTGGTTAACCTCACAGTGGGTCAGATGATTGGAAAGTGCCTTTAAGTGGATCAGTGGGGGAGGGACAGAGTCCATGCCATTCACTAGTAGAGGATCCTAAGACCCAAATGACGTATTGGTATTAGGAGATCTGTCTTTTCTGATATGGCAAGTAAATTTGGAAGCCCTGGAGGTGCTGTGTATGGACCACCAGACCTATCTTGGAGCTGGGGATGCTTCAGCCCTTCATTCAGCAAAGAAAGAGTCTGCCTGCATGAATGGCACAATTTTTCAAATGATACCAGCAACCAGGAAGTATATGCATGTGTACATGCCCTCATTCACCTGTGTGTATACATGAGACATTTATATAGAAATGCATATAAGAACATATAGCTAACACAATAACATAATTTATATTCTATGTGTTCTAAATGTACATAGCAGTTTAGATACTAATATCTCTCACACCTGCATTTCCTCCAATTTGTAGAAGCACATGGTCTTGCTCATTTGTTTATATAGTTCTCTTTCATTCATGAAACCTGTTTATTATGGAGCAAACACATTTACATGTTTCTTATCCAAATAAGTCACTTGATTTTGTGAAATTTGGAAATCTTTTTTCGTTTAATCTTGTTCATCTAACTTGATTTTTCCTTCCAGTTTACAGGGCTTCTTGTTATATTTTTGAGAGAAAACTTTACAAAGAAAAACTTGAGCAAATAAAGGAAATGAAAACCCCAATGGCTATTGTGTAAGAATAGAATTGTATCATTACTCATGAAATATTCTTTCCTATAAACAAAATGAGGAACCAGACTAAGAAGCCTTAAGTACATTTAAATCTGCTGAAGCATTGGAAACTTCAGCCATGATCCATCACGGCCTATGTTTAGGAGGTAACTCTTTCTCATTCTACACATTCACTAGCATTTTAAGAAGTGACACAAGAGTAGCCGTTACGCTTTGTGGCTTCTAAACTCAGTGTCTACAGCAAGACGTAGTCGGAAATACCTTGTATGAGTAACAGTCATATCACAGGTTGAACGAGGGAAAGTAGAGAGATTCGGTAGACCTCATGGTAAAGCATGATATACCATCTGTCGCATTGTGAGGTTGACCAGATGTCTCAGCGGGAGACACATATTCCTTAGCTATAAGAGGGTTGGGAATCCTTTTCTAGGTATTGTATATAGTCTCTGGTCCAATCTGCAACACCTTGAATGTGTATGTCAACCCCTTGTTGAATCAGTTGTGACTGCATCAAGGTACAGCATCTCCTGTTACTGCCTCTTACCAGTTGCCCTTCTCCTGAGCACACACAGTTCAGCAAGCCTCCTGCACACACAGATCTTAACACCTCGGTTTTCAGGGCTACCTGATTGAAGTGACTGTCCAGCTATACAGACAGAGAACAATGTTCATAGCTGTTTAGTTAGACTGGAACATTGGCTTGAATACAGGGTAAAGTGAGACAGATATGTAGAAAGGACTCACTTTGTTGGGTGAAAGGGCAAAATTCAAGGGTCATAGGGCAAGTTGAAGAGAGGGATAATAAGCACGAAGGCAGAAATGGCTCATTTATGTAAAATTACCATAACGTCCTTCCTGGTTTCTTGGAGACACCACTGCAAATAATGGAATGCAGCATGCATGTTGGGAACTGTCTCTTCAGATGCAAATGCCGTCACCGTGGACAACGTCTTTAGTTGTTTTACTCAAAAATCAAGAAGTTGAGTGGACTGTCTGTCCGAGCAACCTCTACATACATTTTCAAACCAGCTGCTAGAAGTTAATTCTACCAGCTCTTTCTCAGTGGCACTCGCTCCTCTTAGTGGGAAATCTACTATGTAGTATGACTAGGTAGGTTACCTCAAGCCTCACCACTCAGCCAGATGGAAGATGAAGAAACCAAGGGTTGGCTAGAACAAGGGACTTACCTAGGGATGAAAGAGTGGAGATGCTATTTGATTCCACGTTTCTCTAGCTTGGAAGCTCCAACCATGCAGGTCAGATGAGCTGGTCTCAAGGAGCCCATGATCTGGGCCTCGTGCTCTGGGGACCTGACTCACAGGCCTGTGTAGTGACCAAAACATGTGCTTATTAATCCTCTTAAGTCATCTCTTCAAACTGAAGTAGCCATTCAACAGCTCAACAGTTGACCCGGGCTATTTCCTCTTTAATAGCAATGATAATCACAAAAGTACTTCTACTTTCAGAGTTCATGGGCCCTTTCATATGTCATGGGTCCAGCTTGCAAGAGAGTGCAGCTCGCAGCACAGGGCACCACCACACAAAATCTGAGACACATGTATACATTTCCTTTCACCTCAGAAAGGGCAGGGCCAAGCCTTGTGTATTCACTCTTCCAGGATATATATATGTATCCTGTTGTGTTAAAATGTGTTTCTTTAAGTCACTTGTCTGAGCAACTGAGAAAGACTGAGTCTTTCTGGAAATGTTTAACCCCCTTCTCGTTGTGTGTGTGTGTGTGCACATCTCCATGTATATGTGTGTGTATATATATATGTGAGTGTATCTCTGTGTGTCTGTGTGTGTATCTATGTATGTATCTCTGAGTACATGTATGTGTGAAAGTGTATCTCACTGTGTATTTCTCTGTATGTATCTATGTGTGTATCTCTCTGTGTATATATGCATATATCTCTGTGTTTATATTATACACACACATATTTGTGTCTCTCTGTCTTTGTCTCTCTCTGTCTTTCTCTCTCTCTCTCTCTCTCTCTCTCTCTCTGTATGTGTGTATTCACACATACATGTAGAGTCCAGAGCATCCTTCAGTGTCATTCCTCATGAGGTATTCACCGTTCTCTATGTATGTAAGGTATTGTTAACATATTTATCTCCACTTACCTGTCCTGTCCCTGTCCACTCTGACTGGCCCTCTTTTTTCTTCCCCCAAAAGTTCTCCTCCTATCTTCTTGTCTTTGTGTGTGTTCCTATTTTCATGCCTTCATGACCTGTGTGTGTGTGTGTGTGTGTGTGTGTGTGTGTGTGTGAGCATGTCTTGTGCAACCCAGCACAGCTAGTATAAAAACCAGTGACTGTTGACAGCTCAACTCTCAACAGAACATCTCTGTCATCCTCTCCAGGGTCCAGAGAACATTGTGGGACAGGTGACAGGAAGTTGTAAGAGCCGGAGGATGGGGAAGATCACTATGACACTGTGACATACTGTCTTCTGGATACGACACAGCTGCAGCGAACAGGATCAAACCTTGTTTTGACACATGATCTTTCACTTGGCTCCGAGGTTCACAGATTAGACCAGGCTAGCTGGCCAACAAGCTCTAGGGATCCACCCATCCCACCCTCTCCTGCTCTGGGATTGCAAAGAACACCTGGTTTGACATGTGGATGCTGGAGAGCAAACTTAGGGCCTCATCCTTGCTCAGCAAGCATTGGATCAACTGAGTTCTTGTCCCAGCCCCTTTCTCTGACCTTGGGTGAACTGAAAGACTCTGGAAATATACCCAGATTGAAAGATTCACCAGGTGAGGAGTAAAATTGGCACATTGGAAGTTATTAAAGACAAGGTCGACCCTATGTAACTTGCTTGGTAGACTTCAGTGCTTGGCAGAGTGTAACTGGCTATAATTATCTCTAATTACCATTCTGCTCTGGTATTTGCTCTTTTTTTTAAATATTAAAACTTGATCTTTTCCCTTTATGTCATCTAGAGGGCCCCTTCTCAGAACTCCCTAGGACTGTCACTTAAAGCTGATTTCCATGGCCCAGTGGCAAAAGAACACAGGTTCAGTGCTTGGGTTTTCTGTGTTCTCGTGTGCCTGGGATCTCTGTGTTTCTTGACATTCCTCACTTCCCTGATGCCATTCAACAGAGAAAGGATTTCTAAGCACTGTATATTTTGGCTGGCCCCTGGCTTTGCAATATACCTCACGCTTGTTAGCATGACTATCCTGCTGGAGAAAAGACTCAACTATGGGGATCAGCCCATCACTGGGACGCAGAGTAGCTGGAGGTGAGCTAGCAAGAGGAGAGGCAGAGCAAAAGACAGGAGTGTACCCAAGGCAATGTTCCTCTTGGGGCTTAGTTAGGCACGGCACTTCTCTGTTGAAACTTCCTCTTTTTTTTTTCCCTCCGTGTAAGTGAACTGTGTGAAGGAAAAATGACCTCACACATTATTCTGCTTTCCACGAAGTAAGAGATCGTGGTGGAAAATTTACGAGGAAATCCATTCGATTTCTGTACTTCTCTTAGTGTAGGATTTTCAGTATGACTCAGTCCCAAGACTGTCATGGCTAAGTCGGTCCTTATTTTCCTCATACGTTTTTCAGACCCTTTATTTAGCAGCTTGCTAAATATAATACCTCCTCACCATTTGTTAAAAAAAAAAAAAAAACAGATTAAGGAAGAGACCGGAAGTGATGATGAGATTCCCTGACTACACACAGTAAGCTATCAGCTGAGAGATGGGGCAGGGTAAGAAGATGATTTTAGAGAGTAGAGCTTTCCCCCCCTCCAGGGTGAAGAGTTAATCAAAGCATAGGAATCTTGACCTTTAGAGCAGCAGCCTGCACACCATATCCCAACCAAGTTTTTGTTTTTCAGTGGCCTGTGGACCGAAGACGGTTTTTGCATTTCTATAGGGTTTAAAACAAAAAGTCAAAACACACATAACATTCTCTGACAGCCAGCCAATTATGTAAAAGTCTCATTTCGGTGTTCATGAATACAGTGAGTCGTACTGGAACGTAGCCACACCCACTTGCTTCTGGATCGTCACTTACGGCGACGTTCAGGGTGCTGTCATGGAAGAGGCAGGTGGCTGCAACAGAAACTCAAAAACACTAAAATAGTTTATGCTATAGTAACCACATGACCCACAGAGCCTAGAATATGCAAGGTGGTAGAAACGGAGAGTTTACTGACCGTTGAGGCAGAAGATTCTGTGGTGGGAATAGGGAGCAAGAGGGGCAGTTAAGTCAGTAATAAACATCAGGTGGTTTGAGTCTAGCCTAGGACCGCTGTCCTTGACACAGGCAGAAAGAGGGTTGAGCAGGGAACAGTGCTATAGGCAGGACCCGACTCGTCTCACTGCAGGTCCTCTCTGAATCTTTAAAGACAAAAGAAGATCCTTGTGAGAGACTCTTTCAGTGGCTTAGCTGCTGCTTCTTGGCTCACATCCTAGTAAATAACTCATCACCCCTGCTTCTGTAAGCAACTGTATTTCAACTCATCGGGCCACCAAATGAATAAACAAATAAAGGAATAAGAGAGGGTAAAGAGGATGAGTGTGATGAAATATATTGTATTGTTATATTTATTTCATTATACATATGAAGAATACAATGTAGCCTTTTGTTATAAGAAAGGGCAATGAGACCTAGATTCCTGATTTTCTGGAAATCCTGAGAACTGATTTGCATAGGATCAATGCTGAGGTCTCCTCCAATCTCTGGTACAGAGCTCACCTATGGCTTAAGCCACAGTTCCTGGTAAGAGCCCTAAGTGGAGAGAGACTGGGAGGGGACAACGGGAAGATGCCTAGGGCTGGGCACAGTTTCCCTTAACACTTCCTGTCTGTCACTCTGAGGTCACAGCACACTGGCCTTGTGATGTCAGAGGCCCCTGAAGTCACAGCTGACTCCAAAAGCTAGGGAATTATTGCAATGGCAGATTTGACAAATTAACACTAGTAAAATTTGTGTTTCAGATACTTCCAGTTCTTGGTAGACATATGTCTGATATAATACCTCAACTTATTTGCACAAAGCACACCTCAAAAAGATACATTAAATCTGTTTATGATTGGGGCTGGGGAGATGGATTTGAGGTTAAAAGTATGTACTGCTCTCCCAGAGGAGGCTCACAAACTCGAGCTTCAGGAAGTCTGACTCTCTCTTCAGGTATCTGTGGGCACCTGAGCTCAATTGTGTGAACACACTCGTGCGCGCGCACACACAAACACACACATGCACGCGCGCATGCGCGCACGCACACACATAAACTTTTTAAAAATAAATCTTAAAACCATCTATTGCTTCTGGAAATTAAAAAATATATACAGTCAGAGAGGTTTTATGTTCACAGCAAACTTGAAAGGAAAGCACAGATATATGATTTCTCTGTTAACCTCTATAACCCTTATCTAACTTACACCCATAGTTGGATGTACATAGACTTATTATCAATACCGCCTCCCACTCCCCCCCACACACACATACACACGCCAGAGTGGCCCATTGGCTGTAGTTCTAATTACAATGATACATCACAGTCACCCAAAGGTCATAGTTCACCACAGGGCTCATCGCTGCTGGTGTACATTCCATGGGTTTGATCAAGTAGATGACAACAGGTATCTGCCATTTCGGTGTCAAACAGTAGACTCACCAGCATGGCTTCCCCCCACTTCACCTCTGCCCAAAATGCATGGGACTCGCTGTTCTTCACAGTCACCGAATACTTTTTCCTGTTCCCAAATATCATTGGATGCAAGTCACAACTCGGAAACCGGCTGCTTCCTATTGGCGACATGCATTAAAACTTCTTTCTTATTTCCCTCTGGCCCAGCAATTAATTTCTTTTTGGAGCTGAATAATACCCCTATTGTCTGTCTGTACCTCAGTTTATCCATTCCAATTTCCCTTTTACTACAGAGTGGAAACTGAAGGGTCTTTAATTACATGAAAGAATTCCCCTGTCTACATTTTCTGTTTCTTTTTTAAAACTTCCTCCTTTTTGTTTCTCAGTTAAATATTTTTCAAGAACTTTCTCTATGTAGTATTTTGATAATACTTCACTATGTCCATTTGAAAGCATCGTTCTGAGAAGAGGCCCTCTGGGATTTACCAGATAGGGGCCTCTCCAATAGGGGCAACCCCCCAAGTGATTAAGATTCCTTGAACAGAAAACAATTTAGGTTAGGACACTGGAAAGGGGGATTATCCTTCAAAGTAAAACATTACCACATTTCTACAGGACTCAAAATTACAGTGCTGACGGCTGTCTAAAATACAGTGTTCTAAAGACTGTTTCTGGGGAGAAATACTTAGAACCCAGCACATAAAAGGGTGGGCCCTAAGATGTGCAACAGCCGTAGTCTCTGTGTGCACATGACACCCTGTGGTATGATCATGTAAGAAAAAAGGGGAGCCAACCCATAATGCTAACAGGGTACTGGCTGCTTTTTATGCATATTTTAATACTAATAAATTATTACTGTGATAATTTTATATGTGTACATGATGCATTCTAATTACTCCTTCTGCACATGTCTCTCCTGCCCTCTATCCCTCTCAATATCTCTCTTTACTTTCCAGTTTGGCTATTATATATGAAACTATTATAAACATTTCTGCATGTGTGCACGTATGCATGCATGTGTGTGTGTGTGAGTGTGTGTGTGTGTGTGTGTGTGTGTGTGTGTGTGTAGATTTTCCAACTCTTTTGGCTGATACAAAGGATTAGATTGGAGGGTCATTTGGTGAGAGCTTGATTAGCTTCGTAATAAACCAACAAACTCTTCCTGAGTGTGTCTGTACCATTTTGCATTCTCAGTAGCAGTGAAGCCTAGCTCTCTTTGCCAGACACAGCCAGTGAGCAGAGTCAGTGTTCCAGGTCGATACATTGTAGTGCCTCCTTGACACTTCTCTACTGATAGCCAAGAGAATATTTCACATACTTATTTGAAACACATACTTGCAGGGCATCCTACACGGTATCTGGTAACCTGCAAAGGGGCAGTGAAAACAGGACCCTTTCTTTGTCTCTTCTTTCCTTTGTACTCCTGTTTCTTTGATTCCAGTACTATGCCTTTCAAAGATACTTGAGACTTTTCATGAGACCAGCATCCCACCTTGCATCCCACAAATTACAATCACATTCATTTCACAATATTCTGTTATCCATCCCCACATCACCACTGAGGCCAGAAATAAAGGAGTACCAAGAAGGTGGGGCTCTTTCCTCCGCGTGGCAGAAATTACAAAGGCTTCCAAGACTATGCCATACTCAGGCTGGGTTTGGCAGTGAGAGCAGACATTTTTCAGATCGGGCAAGGGAAGGTGAGTCGGGAAGAGGGAGGAAGAGGTGCCAGGTTGGGAATGGGAATTCTGCATTTGGGAATGGTGAAATGGGCTGCTCGCGGTGTCTGCGGGATGATCGGCAGTTGATAAAGAATGAGTCTAAGGCTAGACCTAGAAATTAAGCTTGGTGTTTTTGTAGAAGTGGCCTTGGAACTAAGGATGTCCTTACCTCTGTTCTCAGCACAGGGCAGATGGTGCACAACTCTAGGATCTTGACCAAGCCTTTGCATTAGAGCTGAAGCATTCATTCTTGTTTTTCACCTCTTTCTTCAGGCTAACCTCATGCTGTAGACTTGGCCATGGTCTGAAAGAAGTCTTATAGGGATATTTGGTATCCAGTTCCTTTGTTTAAACGGGTGATAAGAAGAAACCCACAGACAGCATAGGCCCAAGGTTGGAACTGTCTTTAACCTTGAGGCTGTAACTAGTTTTAAGAGATGTAAAGCATGGCAAATACAGAGGTGAATGCTCACAGCAAACCATTGAACTGAGAATGGGGTCCCCATTACAGGAGTTAGGGAAAGGATTGAAGGGACTGAAGGGGTTTGCAACCCCATAAGAACAAAAATGCCAACCAATCAGAGCTCCCAGGGACTAAACCGCCATCCAAAGAGTACACATGGACAGACCCATGGCTCCATCTGCATATGTAGCAGAGGATGGCCATGTTGGGCACCAATGGGAGGAGAAGCCCTTGGTTCTGCCAGGGCTTGACGCCCCCCCCCCATTGTAAGGGAATATCAGGGCAGGGAGACTGGAAGGAGTGGGTGCATGGGTGGGGGAACATCCCATAGAAGCAGGGGGGGAGTTGGGATAGGGGGTTTATGGAGGGGAAACTGGGACAGGGGATAGCATTTGAAATGTAAATAAAAAATATCCAATAAAAAAACTATATAAAAAAAGAGATGTAAAGAAGCCTGGTGCTAGTCAAGCTTATCCCGTTCACTTCACATCATGCATGTATGACACCTTTCATAAGAAAAAGCAATAGATAACAGCCATAGCATCTTTTGTTTGCTTTCTCAGATCCTTTCTCCACACTTGCCATCCTGCTGGGTGCCTGTCCTAGCTAGCTGTTACTGTCACCTTGACACAGCCTAGAGTCACCTGAGAATGGAGTCTGACTGACCTGTGGACACATCTGTGAGGATTGCCTTGATTGGTAACTGGCAGAGGCGGGCCTAGCCCACTGTGGGTAGCATCATTCCCTAGGTCAAGTGGTCCTGGGCTGTAGAAGAAAGCTAGCTAAGGGTAATCAATGAGTGACCCAGCAAGCAGCATTTCTACATGGTTTCTGCTTCAAGTTACTGCCCTGACTTCCCTCAATGATGGTCTATCACCTGTAAACCAAATAAATATATTTTTTCCCTAGTCTGATTTTAGTCTGAGTGTTTTTAATCACAGAAACAGGATGGAGAACCGAGAATGACCCCTAAGAAGGATAATTCCAATGGATAACCTTGGCCTCACCTTGAAGTATAGAGAGACCATGTCCCTGCAGAGTCACTGCAAGCTGGCTAGGCTGTTCCCTTCTACAGAAAGTCAGCTGCTATGGGACCCTTTCACTAGCATCAGGTGTGTTCTATACGGCCAGGAAGTCTTTCCTCTCTCCTGCCCACGCTTTAGACTAATAGCCCCTAAATCTTGCTTGGGGCATGCAGTCTTTGCTAACCGTTACTTACACATTGATAAACAGTCATTTCTTTAAACTCTTTACAGCCTCCCTGTTTGAGTGCACCCTTGTTTCTCCATGGGAGTCTGACCAACACAAGCAAGTGTTATATTGATCGCTCATTTGATTATTAATGCAAGGAGAGCTCGTATGTTGCTGGGTCGTGTGTCCATCAGATGACTATCTACTCTGCAAGAGAACGCACTGGGGTTGGAAGTAAAGTGTAATTTTGATTTAGTTAATTTCTTTATAGAGTATCATGCTTAACAAAGCATGATTTATCAGATTTATATTTCATATTTATATTTTATATTTATATTTGCTGGTTCAAATATAATGGTCAAGAATATGAGCTCTCATGTCAGAGAAGTCTAGTTTGGAGTCTGAGCTCTTTTTTTTGTGGTTATGATAATGTTACCTCATTAGGCCTTATTTTTAATATGAAGGGGATAATACTTTTCCCATAGGTTAAATGAGAGAGCGGGAAACACATAGCTGGTTGCTTTGTACAGAACAGGCTTCTTCTAAGTGATGCTTTCAGGCTGTGTGTCTTAGGAATCAGCTGTGGGGACTACAGCAGTATCTTCACACGGAGATGTCTTCAGTGGTGGAACTGCTCTGTGTTTGCGCCGTCCTGTACTTGGTCATTGAAAACTTGGAATATTTGATGTGCATGACTGAGTAGGTAAATTTCTTGCTTTACTTTAATTCTTTCGTTAGCGTATGTCTGGAAGTTCACATGTATATGTAGGCGAAGTCCCATGTGGAAGCCAGAGGTTGCTTTCAGGTGTCTTCCCTATTATGATCCACCCCATCGTTCAAGTCAGGGTCTCTCTCTGAACCAAGGGCTTGCCGATTCAGCTAGACTGGCAGGCCAGCAACCCTCCACAGGATCCTCCCAACTCTGCTTCCCAACACAAGGATTACAGATGCATGCCACATGTCCAGCTTTTATCCGAACTCAAGTCCTTCTGCTTGTACTACAAGTGCTTTACCCATTAAACCATCTCCTGTGCCATTTTATGTAATTCTAAGTACCTTTAAATAACCATACACTGCTCATGGCTGTCATGTCTAACAGGACAGAGTCTAAGAGTAACCATAAAAATCAAGTCATTTTGCAAGATAACCAGGATGGTTTGGACTTAGGAACTGAAAAGTTATCAGTGGGATAAAAATCATAGCAATCTGTGGATAAGTCAGATGCTGACATCAGTTGTAGTGTTTATAATACATATTGAAACAATGGGGTTTGTACCCGAGAAATTCATAAAAGGTTTATATCAGTGGATATACATATTCAGACCTAAAGAGGGAAAATGCCTGTAGCCCGATGCTACAGAGGTCAGCTTGCAACCTCTTAACAAACCCAGATGTTAGTTGGACGACTCTGATGTTCCTGTCCAGAGTCCCTGATGGACAGTTTTTGTTAACACAATACTTATTCCTGCTGAACCCCTGGACTTCACCCTCCCCCCAAGTCCCACACTGTCCTCAGGTATGACCATGGATTAGAGAGCTCCTGGGAGATAAAATGAAGTCACCGTGCTCAATTTAGACTTTTTTTTTTTTTTTTTGAGTGCTGCGGGGGGAAAAACAGTATGTATCATAAAGTGGTAGATATATTTAGAGGGGAGAGAAGGTTTAGGGAGAGATCCTATGTTTTTTGAGAGTGAGCATTAAAATGATCTTTTGCTGTGCTCTCCCAGAGAAGCCCTCCAGACGTCACACCCACTATCTCCAACCTGTTCTCTACCCCAGGGAAACTTCCGGATGAAGCATCCATCACTGGGCTTTCCTGGCTCTTGACTTCTTACTGGATGGAAATGGCCCAGTTGGCAGCATCAATAAAAGATCCGGGGAGACTTTTAGAGCCATTTAATCTCCCTACTTTTGTTCTTGTGGAAGCAACTGGACTGTTCAGGTCTCAGTGCTGAGTCAGCTCCAGCCTTCTCTCCTCTCTCTCTCTCTCTCTCTCTCTCTCTCTCTCTCTCTCTCTCTCTCTCTCTCTCTCTCTCTCTCACACACACACACACACACACACACACACACACACACACAATCTTGGATTCTTGGATGCCGATCCCTCTTCTCAACATCCTACAAAGGGCGAGAGAAGCCTGGTTGTTTCCTGCTCCAAAGGCCGCATGATTGTCTTGTGGTTTCTCTCCACCCTGACCACTTCTCTGAAAAGATTCCTTTATTATAAACTCCCCTCGGATTTCACAATTCGAGTTTGCCATTGGAATCTCTCTGCTATATCTTTGAAATAGTATCTGGATGCTTCTCCATCAAGCCTTTTCTTCCTTGAGACAGTTGCTACAGAGATAATTTAGAACGGGGCATTTTTTTTTAAAAAGCAGTTGTTTAACTGCCTTACCAGACACCAGCTCAGACCCCTCCGGGGTGAGTCATTCTATTTGTGTGGGTGGGGTTAGTAAACTCCCTGAAGTGTAAGAAAGATTGTCTTGATAGTGGTGACGGAGAATTTTCTCAAAAGTCCAATTGCATAGCCCCCAATAAAATAAACTGAGTAAGAAAGAAAAAAGAAACATTTCTATGCATTGGGAAGCCTTGGCTAGTGACCCACAGCTCAGCTCGTCCTTTACAGGGAAGGATGTGGTCAAAGAGCTACACACGTGGTTAAGAAATTTCCCTTCTGAGCATCTTCATCCTGCAGTTTGGTGTGGATAAAAATCTATTCCAAATGACTCTCAAAGCTGAGATGCCACATACACAGAAATAGTCACAGGATTTTTGAAGAACCAGGCGAGCACAGCAATTTCCTTCTACCTCCAAAATGGCTAAAAATGCCTCTTGGTGGGGTTCACTTCCTTTATTTGGGCGCACAAACACAAAGAAGCCTTCCTATGGCATGAAGGGATCGATGACCAGGGACAGATGGCAACCTTCCTGGGTAGAATGCTTGCAAAAGTGCTAAAAGCCCCTCCTTCTCGGTCTGTGAAATTCCCTTCTTTTCGGAGTCTCTGTCACAATTCCTGAAAGTCCCATACCCAGCATGGGACCTTCTCAGTGTCATGGAAGTCTTGGGCAGGATTTAATGCTTATGGTTGAAGCTGTTTTCCCTCAGTAGTTCTTGCAGGTTGGGGAAGTTGGAGTCCTGACTGTAGAGGCTGCAAGTGAAAACACGAGACATACAGAATCGTAGAGGAATGGCACCCCTGTTAGAGACAGCACAGTGGAGCGGAAGGGTGTCCGTAGAAGACGCTGGATCCTCTCTCGTGTGGATAACACTGTCATCAAACACAGACTTCACTGAAATGTGGTCCTGCAGACTTGTAAAAATGTCTATATCAATGTTTAATAGTATAGCGATGTGTCCTTTCCTGGGTTATAAAACAGAAGACGTCTACCTCAAAAGACTGATGACGGATGTGTAAAGGTTTCACTTGATCTGAAAGAACTGAACTATTCAAACCAGAACGCCAAGCGCCTCTGGGGATGACTGGTCCAGTTTCAATGACATTGCTGATCATCAGTGAGCTTGGGACTTGGATTTGGAAGGAGAGGAGAAGGATGTGCATGGACAATTTCTGCCAGGTCTTCCAAAGGATTCTTTCTGGCTTCAATCCATTATCAAATGTGCTGGGTATTCAGGGGGTCTGGCCCCAGGGTCTGGCACTACCCTTCCTTAAAGTTTGCTGTCCTGAGTCAGTTTACAAGGAGTGAATGCATGGCCTGTCCGCCTTCTGATGTTCATGTCTCTGACTTGAGCTTGATCGTCTCTGGAACCACGCTGAGTTCTGATGGGACGAGAGGCTTGTTCTCTGTAGACAACTGGCTTTCTCACTCCCATCTTCTCTGCAAATGCCAGAGCAACCAATCATCCTTGATGCCCATTTTCCATCACATCCTTACCTAATTTAGCAATAGTCCCCGGAAGGAGTGCTCTGAACAGGATATCCGCTCACACTGCTCTCTCTACCTCGGTCCAACCATGTCCTATTTTTCATAGACTGGATTGGAATCTCTTCTCCGAAGGTTAAGAAGTCAAGTTAGGTATACCATTCCTCTGCCTGAAGCCTCCATCCATTTTCCAGCACAATTGGAACACTTACACACTTCACCGTGCCTGGTTTCCAGGATGTTCTCTCCTTAGATCGTCCCACCATGTCCTCCATTGCTCATTAATCCTCCTTTGAATGCTGCCTGTCTCTTTGATTCCTTTGTTGGAGGTGAAGCTCCTTATCTAGGTATAAATTTCCTCTCTCACCTCTAAAACGCTATTTTTTTTTTTACCATAAAGACTTCACTTATTAGTTTTGTAATCCTAAGACCTAGATGAGAGTCTGGAATATAGTCATTGCTAGGCATTTCTTGTCGAGCTCCTGAATGAATTACGGAAAGAGACCACAGGGTTATAGGTCAAGTCATGTGAAGACTCCACAAGGTAATGTTTCTAGAGACAATGAGAAAGGCACAGTAAGGACTCAGATGAGGGCCAGTGGTAAGGGATGTTCTAGAAGCCACCGCCAAAGGCATGGGATACTACAGAGTTTCTCAGAAGTTGTGGCCATGTTATAATTCAGATCAGTGACCACAGCCATGATGATTGCCAAGGCCAAAGTCAATCAAGGCCATGACTAATTTGAGTTGAATGTAAGGGTCATTTCTTAGATGAATTTTTTTTTCCTTATTGATGGAGTAGAGCTATTGTGGGGCCTAAGTAGCTTTGAAGCCGAGCCTGATTCAGAGATGATAAACTCTTTTATCCCAAGAGGCTGTAGATTAGGTCGGTCTGCCAGGAGGTCATTGTTGATCAGTGGAGTCTAAGGAGAGACACATGCCTCCCTCAACCAGCTCCCAGCACAGTATAACCTCCCCCGTTGCTTATCATCTCTTCCTACTCCCTCAAATAGCCCAACAGTTCTTCAGGCAAGATGCCATGATGCAGACAGACCACCAGAGACCAATGGGTTCCATAACCCACTCACTTCTCATGTCGGGGAACTCCGCTCAGCACTAAGGGGCTCAGGGTTGTCTGGGAATCCCCACGGCGGCAGCAATCTCTGTGGAGCTGAGCAACAAAACGATTTTCAGATTTAGCACCAAGGCCTCATGAGGAGGGAGGGCCGCTGTGGTTGGCTCTTGGAATACTGAAAGACGTTGGACATCCTGGTCAGCTCCAGGGGCTGGACATGCCGCAGACAGTAAGCCCCGTGAGCCCAGCTTCACAGACCTCAACCCTACCAGGACGCTTTGAGAGTCTGTACGTCAGGAAGTTCATGCCTGCGTGTGTGTGCACAACCCAGTCCATCACCTGAAGCTAAGAAGCAAAGAGGAAGCGAGGTGAAGATTCTTCTCCACCAAACAGCTAAATAAACCACCCAGACCTTTCATGACTCACAAACCACAGACCCCACAGTTGGCATGCGACTCTTCATCCCTCACTACAGATATTGACAGAGAGCCTATTGTGTGACGGGCGATGGGCTGGCTGGTGTTGAAACGCAGTGGTAAAGCAAGATTCACTCTCTCCTATCAATGTGGACATTCCTCCGTAGCATGGAAGGTAATGGGTACCAGTTGCCAGGAAACGGCTTTTGCCAGTATTTAGGTGTGGCCTCGGGCACATCACTTTACTTCCCTCGCTTCATCCCCCTCCCCCACCTCTATTTTAACCAAATGACATAGTGTGTGCAGCTTAATGGGGCACATTAGTTAGCAAGTACTTAAATGTCAGCAGAGGTTAGTTCTGCTTCCGGTTATGATTTAAGGTACAAGTGAGTAGAGAATTTCAATGAAGACACATTTTCTATTGAAATAGTTGGGTCTAGTACATACTTTGAGAGCCAAGAGTAGAAAAAACATGGAATAATAAAAAAATAACATTTTTACGTCCTGTTTTACCTCTATCACCCTCTCACTGTTCTAAAGGCCCCTGTTTTCTAGATCTTCTGCTAGACAGGTAGAAGGAATCCAATCAAGCTATGTGGACCACACTGGCACTGTTTCAGAGTGTGGGCTTCACCTTCAGCCAGACGACGATGCCATTGGTCACTGGTGCTGAGAGAGAGACACAGAGACAGAAAGGCTACAGCAATATACCCGTGACTGCACGGGGTGTTGGTCCTAGTCTGTGAAGAAAGCACGAATTCTTTAAGCTCTGCAGTTGTGGGCTATGGGAGGAGAGAAGGGTTCCTTCACTGTGTACTAAATCCTGGATGGCGTTGGGGCCTAAAATGAGAAAGGCAGTTTAAAGACGTGAACAGTACATGAAGAACACCATTAGACATAAGGACCTGGACTCGAAAAGTTTATAGACATGCAAACTGAAATAGTGCATTTGCTTCCAGCAAAGATTCCACAGAGTTAATAGCATAGGCTTCAGGCTAAAGGAAGATATTTACAGTGCTTGTTACTGGCTGAGAATTCAAAATATTATTTTATATCTTACACATCAATGGGAGAAGGAAATCCATGAAAAGCAAATCAAATAAACAGCTGTGTAACTGCAGTCTTTTCTACTCAGGCCTTAGTTCCTGAATAAGGATTCCGAGACTTAGTTATTTATGAATAAATGCCGAGGCCATAAGCTTGGGCTTGTCCCCTGACTTATATAACTTATAGAACTTCTATAAACCCATTGATTCTATTGTACTTCTACCACAAGGCTAGTTACATCTCATCAGTTTCATAGTCTGTCTGGGTGGTGAATCTCTGAGAGTTTCTCTCTCTCTCTCTCTCTCTCTCTCTCTCTCTCTCTGTGTCTGTCTCTGTCTCTGTCTCTCTCTCTTTCTCTGTGTCTCTGTCTCTCTCTCTGTCTTTCTGTCTCTCTCTTTCTCTGTGTCTCTGTCTCTCTGTGTCTCTTTCTCTGTCTCTCTGTCTCTCTCTCTCTCTCTCTCTCTCTCTCTCTCTCTGTCTCTCTGTCTCTCTCTCCTCTCTCTTTTCTCTGTCTCTGTGTCTCTCTCTTCTCTCTCTCTCTCTCTCTCTCTCTCTCTCTCTCTCTCTCTCTCTCTCTCTCTCTCTCTCTCTCCTGAGTGCCCCACCTTCTAATCCTGCCTCAGCTCACTGGCCACCAGATTTTTATTGACAGGTGAGACTTCCACACAGTACACAAGAGGTCCTCTCCACGCCGGGGGTGGGGAGGCACAGGAAAGGGAGCACTGATGCTCTCAATATCAAAACAAATTAAAAATAAAATCATAGCATGATGTGATTTGGGGCTGACAAGATGATATATCTGATAACACCAAGTTTTGGAACATAGGAAGGAGAAAAGCATTGCCATATATTTCTGACAGATGTGTAAGTTGGTAAGTTACAGCATATAGGCAATAGCTGTCAAAGTTGGTGTCTGTTTCCTAAGATCCAGTGACTTGCCTCCTCCCTTGGTGTGCCACCAAAGCACTCCTTGGCACAGGTATACTCGATTTCGGGCACATAGTGTCTACTGGCCATTGTTTGTGGAGGGATCGGTCACAGAATACAGCATGATGTTTCTACAGTCAGCAAGATGAAGCTTCACCTACCAATAAGAACCAATCCTGAGGGGTTGGGGATTTAGCTCAGTGGTAGAGCACTTGCCTAGGAAGTGCAAGGCCCTGGGTTCGGTCCCCAGCTCCAAAAAAAAAAAAACAAAAAAAAAAAAAAAAAGAACCAATCCTGTAAAGTGCAAGCTAAGCACTTAATAGCATCCCTTGCTAACTACTGGGACAGCGATGGTAAACTACAGAAGCATATGAGTTATGTGAGTAATTTAGACAAGAGTTTTCAAAACATACCAACTTTACATGGCTAATGTTATTTTATGTCCCTTCAATGCATGCACTTTGCTTATGGTACATATTATATTCACACATGAACGGGCTGATCACTACCTACATGTGATAGGCTGCAGTTAGAGGGAAGAGCAGTAATGACAGAGATTGGATGTGTGAGGGTCTCTAATATTATAAAGAGTTAGTATTAAATCTAGGAAATTGTATAGACACCAAATTCAGGTACTATTCTATACATTTGATCTTATAAACATTAAACAATTGAAAATAATTGGCTTCCTTTCATTTTTTTCTTTTTTTTTCTCCATCTTTATTAACTTCAGTATTTCTTATTTACATTTCGATTGTTATTCCCTTTCCTGGTTTCCAGGCCAAAATCCCCAACCCCTCCCCCTCTCCCTTCTCTATGGGTGTTCCCTCCCCATCCTCCCCCCCCCCTTGCTGCCCTCCCCCAACAATCTAGTTCACTGGGGTTCAGTCTTAGAGGACCCAGGGCTTCCCCTTCCACTGGTGCTCTTACTAGGATATTCATTGCTACCTATGAGGTTGGAACCCAGGGTCAGTCCATGTATAGTCTTTAGGTAGTGGCTTAGTCCCTGGAAGCTCTGGTTGGTTGGCATTGTTGTTCATATGGGGTCTCAAGCCCCTTCAAGCTCTTCCAGTTCTTTCTCTGATTCCTTCAACGGGGGTCCTGTTCTCAGTTCAGTGGTTTGCTGCTGGCATTCGCCTCTGTATTTGCCATATTCTGGCTGTATCTCTCAGGAGCTTCCTTTCACTTTTAAAGATATACTATTTTTATTACTTCATTGAGAATTTCACACATGTATGTGATATTTTAGTTAAATTTACCCCCACTCATTCCTTCTTGTTCCTCCTAGACCCCCATGCATCCTTCCTTTCTTTCCTTATTAAAATAACCTATTGAGTCCAATTTATTCTGCCTAAAAGGTCATGGGTGTTGGGCTAACCACTGGAGGATGGTTGTCCTACCAGCAGCCATAGGCTTAAGGAAAACCGACTGTTTCTGTCACAGAAGCCACCAATTGACAGGAACTTTTCAGCTTGCCTCTCCTGTGATGGCCCCGGAGCCTCAGTTATAGTTGCCCTGTCGGTCCTGTTGGCTTCATTTCTTGCTTATGGATTTCAAATTAGGTCTTTAGTTGAATGATGGATTGCCGAGTGTGCATCCTGACTCTGCAACACACATTCTGACGCTGTACCATATGCTCTTTGCTAGTATAGAGCAAGGAGGCCATGTACGCGTGTGTGGTCCCTTCAGTTCCACAGGTGCTGGCTGAGGGCATGGATCTGAGATGCAGTCAATCCTTTGCTCTCTAAGCTGTCCCCAGGGGCACAGGCCTGCATCCTGCATCTCTGCCTCCAGCAAAGTTGACATCTTTTCTAGCTCCGGCACCTGGACAGAGCCTGTTGTAATGCTGACCTGTGGTTAGCATGTTTTTTCTTTTCTCTCTCCTTCTTTCTCTGTCCCTCCCTTTTTCTCTCTCCCTCCCCCCTCTCTCTCACAGAGGCATAGGTTAGACTGAAAGTAGAAGAGGGAATTGGCCAAGTACTTTCTAAAAAGGTTGAGGAAACGCCCCACTGATGGCACAGGTAGAGGAGAGAGGATGAGCTAACTGGCCCACTTGTCTCTACTTCTGCATTCCCTCTCAGCATCCCCAGAGTCTACAGTACATGAAGCAGCCAAGAAGACTTCACATTCGTTCGTTCTTTCTTCCTTCCTTCCTTTCTTTCTTTCTTTCTTTCTTTCTTTCTTTCTTTCTTTGTTTCTTTCTTTCTCTCTTCCTCTCTTCCTCTCTTTCTTTCTTTCTCTCTTCCTCTCTTTCTTTCTTCCTTTCTTTGTTTCTTTCTTCCCTCCTCTCTCTCTTCCTTTCTCTTTCTTTCTCTCTTTCTTTCTTTCTTTCTTTCTTCCTTTCTTTGTTTCTTTCTTCCCTCCTCTCTCTCTCTTTCTCTCTCTCTCTCTCCCTTCCTTTCTCTCTCTGTTTCTTTCTTCTTCCCTTTCTTCTAAGACTGTGAACGTTTTCTGATCGTCTTGGATGGATACGCACTAAAGGCTGAGGGATGCTATTAAGAGCTTAGCTAGCAAAGCAAACTAAGCAGTTCCAGATGACACATGTTCAAGCAGCATTCGCCTCATGTCTACTGAGGGACATAGCAGGGCCCTGGATTTATTCTAGGCTCAGGAGAACGGGATGACAGTGGTACCCAAACTCTTCTTTAAGAACCCCTAGCTCAGCAGAAGACATCAACGAACCATGAGATGTTCCATGGAAGTGAGTCGCTGTGTGCATCTAGGCCCAAAGACCATAACCAATACTTGGAGAGATTTGTGTTGCTGCTCCTGATAATTGTACATTATAGAGTATCCTTCCCGTTACAAGTGCTGCTAGAAGTTAGAACCAATGTAGTCATATCATGTGGAACACCAGGCTGATTCACCAGTCCGTTTTCTTTCACAAGTAGTCTTAAAAACACTTGGTAGTGTCTACTGTGTACTGAGGGCCAGAGATTGCAGATGAAGGCAGAATTCTTTAAGAAAATTTAGAAGTTCTACTACAAAGGAAAGAGGAAGGGAGGAGGTGAGGGGAAGAGAAACAGAGGGAGGGGACTGAATAAATGAAGGCCTAAGGGAAGGAAGGGAAAAGGGGAAGGATGGGAAGTCTCTTCCTGGGGATCCTGGTTTGTGAGGAAATGTGATAGGTGTTGATGATGTCATTTACGCCTCTGTCCTTGCCTGGCTTTTGTCCTTCGCTCTGCAGAAGTGTGAGGGACAAAAGAGTCCCAAGGCCACTTCACACAGAACCCAGAGGCTCCATGCAGACATGGCATACCCCCAGGGAACAGGCAGATGACAAAGCAATGCTGGCCCAGCTTCTAAGCTTTACCCCACAAGCCTGAGGTCTATTAGTGAAGTGGAGACAATTAAAAGTTCTGTCTTCTTCATTGTTGTAATTACAGCAAGAGCTCTGGTACAAATTATGAATCATTTACTCTTTGAGCAATTAACACCAAGGGAACCATTGGGGGCGGGTGCAAGATGGCATCTCATGCTGCTCACAGAACTGAGGAGTCTCAGCTCCAGATGGAGGAGGCTTTGCTTCATGGTGCCATAGAAGCAAGAGTTTCCTTCTTTATAGATATGGGGGCTCTCACACCCCTGGGATGAGCATGACTCACAAGATCAATGTGACCCCATGTTGTACATACTACTGTTATGAGAATACACCCGCAAAATGACCATGGCGATTAGCTAGCAAGGACCTTAAATGAAATTACCCATAAGGCATTGTCCCTAGGTATTTAGCCAAAAGCGTTTTTGATAGCTTTCTAATTTGTCACTTGGAGGTAGTCAATAGATTTTTCTCTGTAATAGATGTTGTGTTCCAAATATTAAAGTCTCTTAAAGTTTGCATTGAAATTCTACTGGCAAGCAATTAGAAGGATAAGGGAGGTCAATAGACCATGAAGGGGAGCCCTCACACTGGGATCGGTACCCTGACTTAAGAGATCCCAGATAGCAGGCTACCTCTCCCATTATATGAAGACACTGGGAAGGTGTTGCCTATGACACAGGCCCTCAAAGGACACCACATCTATTGGAGCTTTGGGCTTGGACTCCTCAGGTCCCAGAACAATGAGAAACAAAACTACTGTTGTTCATAAGCCACTAGTTTGGTGGCACTTTGTTAATTGTATCCTGTAAGCACCAAAGTAATAGGTATTACATACAATTCAGTGCCTCAAAGAAAGTAACCAATCGTAATGTCTGTAGCAACATGGGGATAACCAAGAAATTATCTCAAATCTTGCCATTGGCTTCAGATCTCTCAAGTGTTGCCTCTGCCTCTGGTATAGCTCATGCTACTGCAAATGACAGAAATACAGGCTTGAATGGACTTAAACACAGTTGGGAATCTCATCTCTAGAAGGCTGTTAAAGCTGATTTTCTTTGACTTGACTTGGAATTATACTTTCTCTGCTCTAGAATTAGCTGAATTTTCTGTTGGATTTATTTCTAGGCTCTGAGTAATACCCCCCAGAAGTTCCGATCCATCCACTCACAAGGGCAGATCCATCCAAGTTGAGCAAACATTTGATCGAGAACTTCATTCCAAATACCTCGAATTCATCATGGTTGGGCCAGCATAGGTCTGAATGAGCTAAGGAATACAGATGACCTCCTTTGACTTTTGCACAAGACTCAGTATTAGTTCTTGCACTCTGTGGGACTCTAAGAATCAGACAAGATGGAGTACCACCAAGAAAGCCGCAAGCTCATGGTCCTGAGAATCAACACTGTCATGAGAGAAAACGGACGGCGTTACCTCAGAGCAGCAGTTCTCAACCTGTGGGTCATGACCCTTTGGGGGTCAATCGACCCTTTCACAGGGGTCACCTAAGACCGTCAGGCATATCAGATATTTATATTATAATTCACAGCAATAGCAAAATTACAGTTATGAAGAAGTAATGAAAAAATTCAACACAAGGAACTGTATTCAAGGGTCACAGCATTAGGAAGGTTGAGAACCACTGCCTTACAGTCAATCTTGTTGTAGAAAACATTTAATCTCAATCCGGGGCTTCTACTCTGTCTTTGATCATTTAGTTCCATGATAAAAGACACCCAAGTTTCATTATTTACAATAAGCCTTAGTCAGCTCTAGAGCTGGGGGGACATCTACCCTCTATGCTCTAAGAACCTACTTTCCTATTGGGAACCCCAAGTTATTACTTACTATGTTTCATTTGGGCTGCTCTTAAGTCCAATTGGCCAGCCCTCAGGGCCATGCTTTCTTGACTCCTAACCCATGGCGTCTCTCTCCTCTCTCCACCTTCTCTCTCCTCATGGTCTCTTCGGACCCCAAGGCTGAGAACACCAAACCCTACCTTTCTCAATTCTTCCCAGCTATAGGCAGTCAGCATCTTTATTCACCAACCAGAAATAACTTGGGGGACAAGGTCACACATAGTGTCACTTGGGTCTATGTGCAGATTATCATCTCTAGGGCAACCAGGTCTTGGGAGCCTGCACTTGGCATCGCAACATGGCGACAGACTAAACCTCATCCAAATCTCAACTGCCCTGCACAACTCTGCACAATATGGCTCCTCTAGGCATGGTCTGGAGCTGATAGAATGAACAGTTACCTTGAGATGTTCCTTTCATTTCTTCCCATCAGCCTCCGGGAGTCCTCCTAAATGTGACCTCCAGCCCCCTGACATCCTTGGAAAGCAGCTACAGCCATAAATCCGTGGTGAGAACTCGAGGAGTAAACTAACGTGTAATCAGCAGGGTTGTCTGAAAGAGGTGATTTGACAGTCACTCACACTCCCCGGAGCACATGAAGCAGAGTCTAAGCAGTTATTTTCTCCACAGGAATTTTGGCAGACAGCTAAATGGTGGCTCTGTAAATACATCTCTGAAAACGACCAGCGAGAGCTGTCAATGCCAGGTAGACCTGCTGAATACACAAGGCTGGTAGACCTGCTGTATACATGAGGCTGGTAAGTAGGCCTGCTGTATACATGAGGCTATATGTTGAGCTTTTGTTAATGCATTTGTTCCTCACTAAGGTTTACCAGAGAAGACACAGTCATCTACATCATTCAGGTAAAAAGACTGCTGGCCAGCATAGGCCGAGGAATTTCTGGATCCATAACAAGCAAGTGTACAGGCAGGATTCAAGCCCTGCACTGTCAACTCCCGAGCTGGGGTTAGCCAGCTTGCTTTAGCCTCTGTCCCTTCTTCCGAGATTGTACACAACACATAGCATCCTCTCGGCTCACCCATCCGATTTGAGTCTTTTCTCTATGACGATGGGATGCTCCTTGCAGTAGGAAACTGGTTCTAAGGATTTCCGGGACATTAGCTGAGTTAGACAACTGATCACAGAGGAAGGACCCGTGGTTGTATACTTGGAGATGAGTTTTCATTGGAGGAGGATGCATTTCTTGGACTCCTTTAGATCCAGTCTTCACACTCATCAGGAGTCTGGTGGTTGGCTAGGAAGGCACCACTCAGCTCCCCACCTGCCTGGCTCCCTCACGATAGTGAAGTGACGCACTGAGAAGCCGCCCTGACTCATTCCTGGAGTCTGTCCACGCCAGCTCCTGCCACCCCCGCTCCATGGAGACCACACTTATTAAGATCTCTGCAGATCCTTGCTCCTAAACCCACGTGGAAATTCTTCTTCACGGTCTCCATGGTGCTTGGAGCACTCCACGATGCCTAATATTATCTTTAGAAAGCTCTGGCTGGCCAAGGTATTTCTATGATATTCACTGTCATGTGTGTCGTCTAGGACTGAGAATCACGTTAGTGACAGATCAGTCCCCAGTACATTCAATGTATAGGACTCCCATCGGTTTGGACATTTGGTTTAGATGTAGTGTGTGCCCTAAGAAAGGTGTAGGATGCTTGGTCCATGGCAGGACTGAGGTGGTAGAAACTTTGGACGTGGGACCGAGTAGAATGTGCCTGCTGCTTCTTGAGTGTGTCCAGACTCTTGGGAATAAATCCATACCCCCAGGTAGTTATAAGAAGACGGATCATGACTCCATTGTGGCTTCTCCTTGCCTGCACATAATCCCCTTCCACATGAGACCAGCTCCCTTCCTGTTTCCCCCTAGGCAGGGATGCAGCCAGGATGCTAATACCATGCTGTTTGGACTCTCTAGTCAGGAAAATGGTGAGTCTCTTTCTATCACCCACATTTAGGTATTTTATGGGAGGAACACAAAAGGCACTTAGAGGGTTTTAGTATCTCACAATTTTTATAAATGATCTGATTTCTTGAAAGTTATCAACCAAGAACCTTTGGCAAGGAGGTCACCATCATTACTCTCTATCCCATATAAACAGTGAGTGTTGAGCTTGGGTGTACAGAGAGGCTTCAGCAGCAAGTTAAGGTGTCTCCTCGCCTTCACGACAGTAAGTCACGGCGTTTTGGTTGTGGTGGAGGCTGATCACGTCATAGCTTGGTTGGCACCTTAGCTATAATCTCTCATCTTGCACCTTCATTTAAATATCTCCGTACGTTCCTTGCTCCTAGCCCTTTCTTTCATTTTAAAATTTCTTTTCTTGTCTCTTTGTTAGTTTTCTTTCCTTCTTACTCCCCCTAACCCTTGTCTCTTTCTTTTGATAGGGTCTCATGTATCCCATGCTGGCCTCACACGTCCTATGAAGCAGAAGATGACCTTGAATTTCAGATCCACCTGTCTTGACCTCTCCAGTGTGAGGAAAACAAACAGAAGCCACCAGCCTTGTTTATATGGTTCTGGGGGATCAAATCCAAGACATTTGCATGTTAGCCAGCACTCTGCCAACTGAGCTACATCTTCTGCTCTGTTGACCCAGACGGGAAAACAGAAGTCACGCTAGTTACTCCAACACAGAGAGAGTTTAGTAAATCATTAGGTAAGTAGCACCCTGGGGGGGTCGGGGGATAAAAGTAGATAAAGGTGGGGAACCGGAAGCTCTGGAAGAAACTACACAAAGAAAAGATGGGAGCAGTAGGCCCAGGGACCTCTAGAGAGTTCAGGGCATATAGAAAATCTCTAGAAATGGAAATTGACTGCTATGGTGAAGACCGTGGTCCAGAATGGTATAAACAAATGCTGAAAGAGGAACAAGTAAATCCTTTCTCCCTCCACGTCAACTTTCCGTCTTCTCCATACCATGAGCCGTTCTGTAAGGTGAGGTAGGTCTGCTCACAGGTGCCAACATCTCCAAAGCAGAGCATAGAAGGTGGGAGACTTAGCTATTTGTCTTAGTGCCCTGACAAATACCGGACAACATCGATTTAACTTCATGAAGGAGGAGTCTACACTCCGCTCATAGTGGGAGATACCGTTCACAATGATGGAGGAAGCGTAAGGCAGGAGGACCAGATGGTTGGTAACATTGTATCTGCAGTCAGGAAGCAGAGAGAGGAGCTCTGCTCAGCCCACTTTCATTTAAATCCCACGCAAGGGTCTAGGTAGCTTAACAACCCCTACCCGTTTAGCGTAGATCTTCTCATCCCAATTAACCTGGCTAAAAAAAAACCTTCCTCACAGACATGCCCAGACATTGTTTCCATGCTGGGCGACTCTAAAGCTCATCGAGTTTACAGTCAAGATAAACCATTCTGTTACATCTTATAATTTGGATCAAAAGTGTCCCCCAGAGGCCCACTGTGTAAAGGTCCCCTACATGATGCTATGGGAGAGGATTGGAGCCTTAGCCTTAAGCGAGTAGGGCTGGTAAGCTATTCAGGTCATCTGGGACACACCATTGAAGAAATTAATGGTACCCAAAACTATTTTTTCTTTCTTTTGTTCTCTAGTCATAAAGCAAATGGCTTTGTTCTGCCCCGTGCTTCCTGCATCATGGGCTTAACACAACAGAGCCAATAATAGCTCGTGGGCTGAAGCCCCCTCAAACTGTGACCCAAAGTTCTATCATTCTATCTATCTATCTATCTATCTATCTATCTATCTATCTATCTATCTATCTATCTATCATCTATTCTCTATCATTTATCTATGTATGAATCTATCTATCATCTATTCATTTTCTATCATCTACCTATCAATCTATCTATTTATGTACCTATCTATTTATCAACCATTTATCTACCATCTATCATCTGTTTATCTTTCTATATTTATCATCTATCTATGCACGTATCTTTTTATTCACCTACCTATGTATCACCTATCTATAGTTTTTCTTTTCTTTTTTTTTTTAAAGAGAGAAATATATCAAGAATTTCCATTCCCCAAGCTTGCTAGGTCTTTATTTCTCCTCCTCAAGAACTTATGAATAGGGTAAAAACCCAGTAAGACAGCCCAGTGGGTTAAGGCACCTACCTCTAAGCCTGATGATTTGAGTTCCATTCCCAGGACTCATGTGGTAGAAGAGAGAGATGACTACAGAAGGTTGCCCCCTGACTCCCCTTTCACAGTGTGGCACACCCATACCCACACACGCCCACATGCACATATGCACGCACACGCGCACATACCACACACAAGAGTGAATACACACTTGCTTGGAAGGGCTATACATGATGCCCAATTTTCGTTAGGAACACATCTACATTTCTTTGACAAGTTTTTGTTTCCTGCTTAGAACGAGGGGTGGGAATACTAAATTTAGAGCAAACTGTTAAATTAGGTCCAGTTGTCAAATTCTCAAGTCATTTATGGTTAACGCACTTACTTCGCAAACAAATATCCAACCCAGCTCAGATGTCGATATAATTTGTCACTGCCCAGTTCTACAAACCAGTTTCATGCCCTTTTCTCAGAGGAATTTTTGAGATTTTTTTCCCACTCTCTTAAGACACTGGAAATGACCGCAACCCTCTAATTCTGTAAGGCAAGAGAGGTGGGTGTGTCCCCAGCGTTGAGGGCTTGGTGAATGGAGACAAAATTGAGAAGTGGTGGTGGAGGTGAGGCCTAGCCCCTGGGATGTGGCTGGTTTGTTCTCATGAGATGATGATGTCAACTACCCCAGCACGTGGCTCTCTCAGCCTGGAGGATGGATGGCATTGCCCTCTCATGGGGTTGGCTGGCCAATGGTTCTATTTAATGCATATGCATGTGTGTGATGTGTATCTCTGCGCACACGGAAACCAGAAGTGTCTGCCTGGTGCCCCCTTCCACAACTCTCCATCTTATCTACTGAGATTTGACTAGTCTCACTAGTCACCTTGTCCTTGGGATCTCTAGTCTCCGTATTCCAGATGGACGCAGAATTACAGATGAGCCACTGCACCCGTGTGGCATTTGGTGGGTGCCAGGGATTAGAGCAGCAGTCCTTAGGGTTGGGTGACATGTACGTCACCCACTAGCTATCTTGCCCCAGCGGCCAATCTTGATGAGTGTTTCTCTTGTCTGAGAGGGGCATGCTGCCCGGCCTGTTTCTCAGCTCTGGGAAGCAGTCTCCAGGGGTCCCCATACATCCCTGCAGTGCCGCAGCAGACTGGCCCCTGCTGCCCTCATAGCTTCTTCTAGTCTTGGGCTCCTCCTACCTCTTTCCCTGCCTGTTTCTGTTATCAAGCTGTGCTGTCCAGGCTTCAAGACCAGCTGGATCTGGGGAAGATCCCACAACCCGAAGAGGTTGAAGCAGATTTTGGGGTACAGATGGCATCTCTGGCAGAAATCGGGTGTCTTTTTGTGGTCCTTGTTCCCATCAGACGAGTCCTCGTACCCCGATCATTGCCATCTCGGATCCTAGCAGAGTTAAATCTATGCCTACTTGGGGATAATCTCTGAGTTTTCTTACTACCTCCCTCTGGGCCCTCAACTCTGTCATCAGCTGGATTACCAATTTCCAAGGTTTAATTCCTTCTCATAAATATGCACATGGTTTCTGTCTTCCTGGTCCCACCGGCCCCACCTGGCCTGTATCGATGGGGACTTTCAGAATCCCCTCCATACCCATCCTAGTTTCACTAAAAAAAAAAAAGCAAAGTCCTGGCTAGCTTCTCAGATGTCTACACTGCTGGGTCAGGCCAGCAAGTCCTACTGCCCACTGAATGTCTGCTGAATTACGGGCTTCAGATGATCCTCTAGTTAGAAAACTACCCAGACACAGGGGAGAAATGTCCAAGTGACTCCTCCTCTCGTGATAAGCTATGCCGGGGGTGGGGAAGAAGAAATACAGTAAGGAGTGGAAACACACACACACACACACACACACACACACACACGTAACACCACAGGCCCTTCGTCATATAAGGTGAGGAGAAGTCGCTATCTAACTGTAAAACAGTGGGTCCTGGAGGCTGGGTGAGGCAGGGAAGGAGAATGGAGAGAGGATTGCAGCAGCTGCAGGAGTCCAGTTGAGCTGGAGGATCAAAGTCTCATGTACCGTGGAAGCAGGGTCACAGTGGTTGACAATGGTGTGCTTCTAGTAGGGAGGATTTGGAATACTCCTGACATAAAGAAACAGCGGATGCTGGGAGATGGTATTCCAGTCACCTTGGTCTGACAATTACACCACCTGGTAGAACTTTCTTCCCTTTTCCAGGGTCCAGCACCCATCTCAGGCCTCATTAACACCCGTCAGTACCCTGTGGAGCCTCCTTCTGTGACCCCCTCGATGCGTGATCAATCACCAACTAAGCGCATACACAAACAACCCAAAACAGATACGAAACAGGCTGGTGCCTTCAAGTAGGAATGGCTCAAAGCGAAGCAAGGTCAAGCTCCCATCAAACGAACAGCAGAAACTACACAGAAACATTAACCCTGATTTTATGTTACCTTCAACACAAGGGATTAAGGTGGAGAATGACTCCCTGCCTGCTGTCTTTGCAACGCCCTGGTTAGCTTTTATTTTGCTTGTTTGAAATATTCCCACGGTCCCTTGTCACTTTTTCTTTTCAGGACCATTCAGCTTCAGGGTTAGAGAGAGCTCAGTGGTCCCAGTTTGAAATTGGCAGCGTTGGAGAAGAAATACGTCTCTCTGTGGATTGGACAGCGCCCCAATTAAGGAAACAGTGTGTCCTTTCACAAGTCTGCGGCGCCCTGAACACTATTTTGATTCTGTTGCTAAGACTCTGACAGTATCTTGTACAATCTAATCTAGCACTGAGTTTTCTTTCTTGTCTCTTTATGCCGAGTTTCTGGGATAGAATCTCAAGTAAAAGGCCTGGACATGAAAAAGAATGGCTGTGGCCATTTTTTTTCCCCATAGAAACTAAGAAAAATGGTCACATGACCAAACACTCAAGTAAAGAAGTCTACTTAATGTCAGACCCTCCAGGATGAAGCATCTGAAGTAATATGTCTCATTTGGAGAGTAATATCCCATAAGAAGTGTGTGTGTGTGTGTGTGTGTGTGTGTGTGTGTGTGTATGCACACTCGTGCATGTGTTGTACATGCATGCATATGTATGTTGCTAGAGGTCAAACCCATGACTTGCTACATACTAGACAAGCACTCCACACTTGAGCTGTACCCAGAGAGCCTCTCCATGGGTGCTTCAATCTTGAAACATTTTTATGCCAGGCTGGAAGTCACTTTCTCGGTCACAGCTGCTATCTGACTTGAGAGAAGGCAGCACCCTCATAGTGATTCACTTGGCAGAGACAGGTTTGCTGTCTCTTCTTCCAATAAATCGTTGTTGAGGATCAGTAAGTATGCCAGGCAATATAGTAGGTACTAGAAGTGCATTAATAAACAAAATTAATTAGTCTGTCCTTCTAGAAATTATAAGTGTGTTTGTACAAAAAATTTAGCCAAGACAGACTCTCTCAGATGCACATGTGTACATACATGTATATGTAGTTGTTAGAACGAGAAATGTCTCCCATAGAAGGCATTTGAGCACTCAGTCCTTGGCAGGTTCAGAAGGTAAACTCTTCCTGGAGGACATATGGAGGTCACTTTTGAGAGGGCAGAGCCTCACCCTTGTTCCAGTTTGTGCTCTCTCTGCTTTGTGTTTGAGGTAACATGACCTCTCAGCTTCCTGCTCCTGCTGCCCCGATGTCCTCTTAGCCCTCTGTATCCGTAAATCTAAGTAAGTTGCCTTGGTCATGGTTGCAAAAGAATAACTAATACAGTATATGTTCTATCATGTATCATATCTGTTAGAATAGTATATATATATATATACATATATATATATATAATCTATTATATATGTATGAATGGACGTGTTCTGGTTAATTTTCATCACTAACACAACCTTGAGTCACCAAAGAATAGGAAGCCTCAAGGTGAAGAACTGAATCTGTCAGGTTGGCCTGCAGCTATGTCTGTGAAAGGCAATCTAGACAGATGATGGGTGTGGAAGAGAGAGAAGGACCATCCCACTCTAGGTGGTACCAACCCTAGGCAGCCGGGGCTTTCTCTGTCTAAGAAAGCTAGCTCAGCAGATGAAGGCTAGGCTGGACTAAAATTACAAGAAGGCTATCCCAAGGCTATCCCAGTTAGCCTGTACCAGAGAGCAACCAAACCGACAAGCGGACTTCCTCCATGGTTTCTGCTCCAGTTCCTGTCCTGACTTCCCTCTGTGAAAGACTGGGTGTGTAAGCTGAAAGTCTTCTTCCCCAACTTGCTGTTGGTCAGAGGGTTTTAATTTTGCTGCTGTTTTCGGTTTACCACAGAAATAATAAAACTAGACTAGTTCGTGTGCATCTGCCCATCTAGCTCTTTATTAATTAGCTGTCTCACTCTGCCTCACAGAAGGTCGTAAAGGTTATGAAGGAAACCAAGCAGCATGGAAGGCCTCCTTGGTGAGGCACGTTTGACATTGGTCAGGGAACAAAGAGGGGCGGGGCAGCACAGAGATAATCCAGAAGAGATTCCGGGGGTGGGGGATGGGAGGTGGGGAGAGCAACTGTCAAGTTGTTGAGGTATGAGGGGTATGGACTATCAAGGAAGCCAGGCTGGGTGAGGAAATGACCTGGAGATGGAGTGCATCTCACTGAGCTCTGTCCTAGGTACTGCAAAGGAAAAAGATGGGCTCCCCAGAGCTCAGGGCCTGGAGGACGGTGTAGCTAGAAGTGAGGTTAGAAATATAGCGGGAACCAGGTTGTCCGGAATGAAGTCTCTCAATTTACTGTCTCTCACGGACTGTCATTTACTGAGGACCTTTATATACTCACACATCACAATCGCTTTTCTTTTATCTCTGTTGACTGCATTTTAATATCAATTCCTTTCAGTTGCATCTAGATTATGTATGGATCCAGAAATGTTTGTTTTGCCCGGGAATGGAGTTCAAGTGCAAGAGTGTAGGCCTAGATGCACAAGACCCTGGATTCCGACTCCATCCCTGCAGAAGTTCGGTTGGGTGACATAAACCTTGTCACCTCAGCACACAAAGAGCAAGACCAGCCTAGGCTACAAGAAATCCTGTCTCGAAAAGAATATTATTCTGATCAAGAATCTACAGATTCAGAAAGATTTCCTAGGAGATCAATATCATGGTGTGGATGAGGAATGGCAGGGCCGCTGTGACAGGATTCAAGATTTTTATCCTGAGTGTGATAAAAGAGTGACACAGAGGACCATGCTGCCACCCTGACTCCCGTACTAAGTGTATGAAAGAGACAATTATCGGACCAAAAGAGGAGACTCTACTACTATAAGTTCAGGTGAGAGATGATAATGTGTAGAGAGATAGAGATAACACAGATGCATGGGAGCCAGGATAGACACAGATGCACGAGAGTCAGGATAGAGAGAAAATAATGAGGAGTTTCCGTGGAGGAAGCACAAAGGCCAGGAGGTTTTCACAGTCAGCATGGCTGCTTTCCTCTGAGCTTAGGGTACAGACAGGGGACCAGGCAGAGTTACAGCAAAGGCCAGACTTAGTTTGTGTATGAAAAGGCTTGAATATCTAGCCATAAACGCTGTATCCACCGCTGGAGACATAAACCTGGAAGTGTGGGGAGCAGTCGAGACTAGAACTACACTGATTGGAAACTTTGGACACTACAATGTTCGGAACAACCGGTTTACTCTTGGTATTCTTACTATCACCCTAGAGAGTGGTTCGTGGGAGGAGAGTTGAGTTTGGGTAGCATTGTTTCAGAACAAGTTAAGTTCTGGGTTCTCGAGGAATAGAGCATTCTGGGAGTCCAGAGGAGATCCAGAATGGGCTGAAGTCCTAAGAGAGAGAGATGGATTTGCTTTATCCAGAGAGTGACTACTATACACAATGACTGGTCAGATAGGCTTGAGGCTTGGCATGGGTAGGAGGAACAGCAGCGCCTACCTCTACGTAAATGCTGAGGGCCAAGCAGCCACAAAGGCATCTCCTGCAGCAGGACCTAATTCAGGACTGCCCCAGAGACCAAGGATTGATGATGCAGTCAATGCCAGCCAATCAGGAACTGGTGTTTAGAAGAGAAGTTTTCTTGGGACCAATGGGGCACGAGTAGAGGTTATTAAGTTGCTGCAGCGTTTCTCACCTGCTCCCAGAGACTGTGTTGTTGACTCCATGCTACTACACCTTCACTCCCAAAGGGCAGGTAGTATGGGGCAGTGAGTAGTCCAGAGCACAGGCAGCAGGCCTGGACTGGGCGACTTGAGAATCATTGGTGACTTACATGAGCGCTGTGGTCTAACGTTTGGGACGAAAGTCTGGCTGAAATACGCTCAAGAAAGAGAAAGAAGTACTGATTGGAGTCAACAAAAAAAATAGTCAAATCTTTTGGGAGATGTTTCTCAGAAAGAAACTGGCTTTTGGCAGACAATTTTCAAGACAAAACGATGTTAAAGATGGGCGGGATGGTGGTTCACTTGCAAACCGACAAAGGTGATTTTGTAAAAAGAGAAATCAGATGAGTCGGGCGAGCCAACGCCAACGGTGTTGAGTAGGTGAGAGGTGGGTGGCATCTAGTGGAAGAGCGAAGGTGTTGAACTCAAAACAGGACCCGAAGGGTTCACACACAGTGATAGACAGGAAGGCAGAAGAGTATGGAGCAAGGGCCATGGGAGGGGGCGGGAGCAGCTCTACAAATTCTCTTCCACTGCTGCTGCGTTGTTGAGAAGAACCAGAAGTGTACCAGGAAAACCAAGTACCAGGAAAACGGGGAGGGGAAAGAGGGTAGAGGGATGAGAGGACCCGCACTGGTCCTGCAAGAGGGTGAAAGAACGACTGAAACAGCAAAACACGGGAGCATCCTAGGAGCGCTCCGGGCCCACATTACATTTGAAATGAATCTCTTGGTTGGGAAGACCGATGGGTGGGTAAAGAATGTGGTGTGCAGATGCCTCAGGATGCTCATCCAAAAACGTCTGGGGGTGGGGGTGGGGCTGGAGAGATGGATCAGTGGTTAGAGCACTGACTGCTCTTCCAGAGGTCCTGAGTTCAATCCCCAGCAACCACATGGTGGCTCACAACCATCTGTAATGGGATCTGATGCCCTCTTCTGGTGTGTCTGAAGAAAACGACAGTGTGCTTACATACATAAAATAAATGAGTCTTTAAAAAAAATCTGGGATTGGCAGCACAGGAGACAGAAACGGGAGGACCCCTGGGGCTTACTGGACGGTTGGTCTAGCTGAATCTGTGAACGCTGGGTTCAGTGAAAGTCTGTGTCTCAAACATTTTTTATGTTTTATACCAAATACTGATGTTAAAAGTCATTTACTTTTTCATTGTAATCTAGGGTGAAAGGCTTTTTTAAAAAAGTGTTTTCTATGTCCCAGGCTACCTTTGAACTCATTATGTAATCAAAGAAAGCCTTGAACTCAGAATCCTCCTGTCTCTACTTCCCAAGTGCTAAGTTTGTAGGCATGTATCACCAGGGCTGGGCGAGTGTAGCTCTTGAGAATTTTGGTGAAGGTTGACCTTTCTCGCATCCACAAGACCCTTTTACCCAGACACTTTTGGCTTGTGGTACCCATCTGACACATTCTGTCCATCAGAAGACAAGCAGAAGCAGTCTAAGTGTGGATTCTGAGAAAGTTTTTTCCTTTCCTCAGAAAAACAAAAGGCACAGACTGGTTAGTCACTTCCCTTTAACCCTGTGTCCTTCTTCTTCTCCTTTTCGCTCTCTTCCTTTTCTGTAGAGAAGACAGGCAGCCTCAAGATGATGCAGTGGTCATCTTGGGACCACGAGGGCCAGTGTGAAACTGTACCCACATCCAGGGTGACAGGGCAGAAACACACAACTTGACACAAGCTAGCATCATCTGAAGCTCTCACATCAAGTGAGAAAATGCCTCTGTAACTTCCACCTGTAGGACATTTTATTAATGAATGATCAGTGAGGAAGGGTCCAGCCCACTGTGTGTGGTACCATCCCTGGGCTGGTGGTTCTGGGTCCTATAAGAAAGCAGGCTGAGCAAACCAGTAAGCAGCATCCTTCCATGGCCTCTGCATCAGCTCCTGCCTCCAGGTACCCTCGCTGTTTTGAGTTCAAGGTTGACTTCCCTCAGTGATGGATTGTTACCTGGAAGTGTAAGCTGAACTAAGCCCCTTGCTTCCCAAATTTCTTTGGTCATGGTGATTCATCACAGCCATAGAAACCCAAACTAAGACAATGTCTGAGTCTCTGGTAGAGATGCTGATCCCCATCGAGCCCTGTTTCTACCCCTGGAATTCCTATCTAGGGAGACAAATCAACTCCTCTCTTAAAGTCAACACATTAGCTTGGCTTTCTGTTTTTCAGCTTGTTACAGTCTAAGGCATAGAGCTACATTCTAGCAAACACAGAAATGCTATGCCACTGGACCACAGCACCTTTCACAGACTAATTCTGATACAGTCTCTTGCATTGGCACCCAGTACTGGGGTAACGGTTCTGTGCCAACATGTCGGACTCCACACACAATCCCATGAAACCTTTCAACCTTTGTCTCTATTCTTCTCTTATTCCACTTAACTCCATGTGTTTAATATTTTATGTATACTTCAGTATTGCCCTTTTATCTTCTTTGGAAGAAGGCAACACATGAGCGATTTGGAATCTTTGCTCTCTTGTACCCAGACTACTACCATACTTCTCCTACATCCTCCTGCGTGTTCTCCAGTAGACCATCATGTCGGTCTCCTGAGTTACAGGCTCCCATGATCTTTGGCAGGGTATACAATGTCTGTCAAGACCTTGCTTCCTCTGGTTCCTATGTCCTCATTTCCCACTGCTGTTCTCATCTGAGTTACTTTTTTCTTACCTTGATGAAAAACTATGACCAAGTTCCTTGGGCTAGAGTTCATGATCATTATGGCAGGGAACGTGGAATGGGGCAGGCAGGCACGGCACTGGAATAGTAGCTGAGAGCTTACAACTGGTCCGCAATCAGGTAGAAAGAACTAACTGGGAATGATGAAGGAATTTGAAAGCTCAAAGCCCACGCCCCAGTGACACATCTTCTCCAACATGGCTGCACATCTGAACCCTTCCAATTAGTCCCACCTCATATAGACCAAGCATTCAAATATATGAGGGCATTCTTGTTTAAACCATCACTTTCTACCCCCAGGTCCCCATAAGATTGTACTCATACCAGTGTATTGAGACCAACTTCAAAAGCCCCTATAGCCTTCCACAGTCTCAAAACAGTTTAGGAGTCCATATGCCAAGGCAGGTAGAAATCCATGGGAGGCCTCCCTTTCTCTGAGGAGAAAGGGAAAGGGAGATAGGGGAGGGGAGGGGATAGGAGAGAGAAGAACTGGGAAGAGAGGAAGGAGAGGAAACTGTGATTGGGATGTAAAAACAATTAATTAGTGACAAAATTAAAAGAAAAAGGAAAGTGAAAACTAGGGAAGTGTCCTGTAAACATTTCTGTACAATGCAAAACCTCTTTTGATTATTCAATTTATTTATTTGTCATAGAAACGTTAGAGTCACCAATTATGGAATATATATGCATATATATATATGTATATATATATATATATTCAGAGATGATCTCTTAATTGTAACCCCAGTAAAATTAAAAAGCAAAGTATAGGCTTTCAATATACAATAGCAAAGAACACATATTGCCATTCCAAAAGGGAGGTTTAAGGGCACAGATGAAATACTGGACCAAAGCAAGTTTGAAAACCAGCAGCTTAAACTCCAAATCCTTTAACTTCATGTCTCGTGTCAAAGGGCTTAGATGGCCCCACCCTTCCAGCTTTGCTAAGTCTTTCTCTTGGGCGGGTTCCACTCTGTCTGCAGATTTTCTTGGCAGACATCCTACAGTTCTGACGTCTCCAGCATCTTGGGGTCCTCAACATAATCCAAATGTCACTTTCACAGCTTCACAAATGGTCTCCCTGAGCCTCCACTCCAGGGACTCCCCTGCCACACAGCTGGGCTCAGCTGCTTCCTGTAACCTTGGACGAAGAGTGTACAATCCAATGATCCTTGTAGCCTTCCTTACTCTAAAGCCAGAACCACTGTGGCTGAAGCTTCTAGGCTTGGCTGCCTGCTTGGGATGGCTCCAGCCTCACTCCTTGAATTGTATTTCCATAAACATTGATTCATTGCTTCTTCTTTTTAGAACCAGAGAGTTCCTTAGACTTATCCTTTCAGAGGTTACAGGGTCAGTTAGGTGGGGGTCACCCAATGAATGTACCACTCCCTTTATTCCATTTTGTACCAGGCAGCTCCTTGTCTCTTTCCTCAGAACCTTTGGCTCCGACATTAAATCTCCTGGTGCTATTCTTCTTTACAAACTGTACATCTCATATCTCTTTTTCATTTTAGCTCTGCATAAGAGTGATCACTAATACCCAATAGATGGAGGCAATCTTGAAATCTCTTCTGCCAATAAAATTACTCAAGAATGCTCCAATTTACTCTCAGACATATTCTTAGGACAAGAGCCCAAAGCAGTCATATTTGTAGCCAAATATCACAACTATGGTCTCCAGGCAAGTTGCTAATATCATCCCCCTTTAAAATTATAGAGAGAATCTCTTATGCAATGCAGAGAAGCATCATCTGTCAACAAAATGTTGTTGGCATATTAGCTTGGCTAGAAAATAGGAAGGTCAAAGTTCCAGTACAGAAAGAGGGTTTTTGAAATAGAGTCAGGTTCAGGAAGTTCACCCTGAAACTCTGAGGAGACGGTTACAAAAAACTGAAGGATAGGTAACCATCCACATGGTACTCATAAAATAGGATAAATGGGTTAAATAAATTACAAATTAGTCAGGGAAGAAACCAAAGCTTATGGCCTAAGCATTTATTCACATATAATTAAGTCTTAGAGTTGTTATTTTTGTGAACAAAGAGGCCAGGTGGAAAAGCCTACAGCTATAGAAATCTCTTGCACTGGGCCTCCATAGTCTACATTGCGCTTAGCTCTATTGTCTTCCAAGCTCCTACTAGCATGCCTCATTAAGCCTTGATTACAATATTCTACCGCTTTCTAGACCAAAGTCTTCATGTTTCTCTACAAAACAGCATCATCAAGCTTTCCACAGCAATAGCTCAATGTAAAAGCTAAGCTTTCGTCTTAGTTGTTTTTCTGTTGCCATGACAAAATACCATGAGCAAGGCAACTTACAGAAGGAAGCATTTTATTTGGGTTACAGTTCATGACCCTAGGGGGCATGGCAGCCAACAGGAGAGCATGGCTCTAGAATAGTAGTTGAGAACTTACGTTTGACCCACAGAGATAAGGTAGTGAGAGCTGACAGGCAATGGTGTGGGCTTTTGAAACCTCAAAGTTGGTCCCTATTGACACACCTCCTCCAACAAGGCCACACCTCCCAATCCTTCCCAAACAGTTCCACCAACTGGGGACCACTTATTCAAACATGTGAGCCTATGGGGACCATTCTCCTTCAAACTGCCACCCTCCCTTTGGAAGTGGAGACCGACTTTATATTTGTGTTTATTTGTATTGTAGTTGTGTGTTTTATATGTGTTAATGGTATGTTGTTTAAAATGTACATATAAATGTGTGTGTGTGTGTGTGTGTGTGTATAATCTGCTCTGTTGCTTCTTCCTGTGAACTCTTACTCATATCTGAATACTTCCTCTCTAGTCCCCCCCCTTATGAAACTGTCACATTTTCCTCTACTTTCAAGATCCTCTTGCTAACGGCAATTATCACATTTCAATGATATAGATATTTCTCTGTTTTTGCATGGTATGTGTGTATCTGATTTGGGTGCCTGATGAAGACAGTGTACAGTTCACGGTATCTTTGGGGGGATCTTACCAGTTCATCACCCACTGTATTTGTAACAACCTTATTGATTAGGAAGCTTGTCATGGTTACTCTTGGTGACTTGAAACTGGAAGGAGAAGCTATTATTAGAGATGGTGTGTTTATGGCCACTAGATCCATGATAAGCTATTAAGAGGTGAAGGAAGGCACACACACACACACACACACACACACACACACACACACACACACACACACATATGTACATTTTGAGCATTATAAAATTAACAAATGTTAGACACACAACACTTCCAAAGCGGGGTGATGGTGTATTTTAAGTATTCTCAGAAATATATCTCTGCCCACTGGCTAATGAGTTGGTAGTCACACTTTTTTGTAACTGTTTCTTACTCTCCCAACTAAATCCAAGTCATGCTATGTGAGATAAGGAATCACACCATCATTCAACACTGGCTCAAGCATGACCCTCTCAATATGTCTGCAATGTAGGAGGGAGAAGAAGTATTACATCATAGGAACACCATCCATTCTGTGTGATACCCTGAAATAGCATGCCTCTGCTTCCTCTTGATGTCTGCTTTGTGGAATTTTGTTTGATTATCTCCATATTTGGCTAAGTTGGAAGTCATGTGACCCTGGGCCCTCGGCAGGACTCAAACGCTTGAGAAGCCACAATAGGGAAAAATGGAAGTGATTGACAGGCTTTTGTCAGAGTGGAACGTTGCGTTAGTTCTGAAAAAGCCAAGGGGTTTTAACAAGCTTTGTCCTGCCCCTGGCTTTGAGCAATTCACTGCATGATCAAGTTCTAGGACCTGGAGACAATTTAGCAGTTAAGAGTATTTACAGCTCTTGAAAAGGACCTGAGTGCAGTTCCTAGTACTCACATCAGGCAACCACAAATTCCTTGGAACTGCTCTATGGGATCTGAAGTCTTATTTGGCCTTCACAGACATGTGCACACACACAGTGACAGGAACACATACACATAAATAAAACCCAAAATGAATCTTAAATAAAAAGAAAACAAAAAAGTTCTAGTGGAGACACAGTGTAGGGACTATTAATCACACCTTTTTGTTAGCAGCTAGTACAAAGTTGCTGGGACAGATGACCTGGAAAGCAAACATGTCCTTGTAGGAGAGTCAGCTGACAGCACCTCACTGCTATGTAATTCTGCCATTGTCGTGTATGCCAGTGCTGAAGCATACTCAGTGCATCTGTGATATCAGTAGAAATGGACTGGAAATACACATATACATATATCCACATGCTAGTGGCCCAAGACACAGAGGTGTAACAAGGAAGCACAGTAGATTTTCTTTGTGCTTTAAAAGCTCAACTTCCATGTGATCATGCCAGCTTGGTGCTTGTATGACTCCAGCTATGAAAAGGAAGAGGTTAGCAAAAAGATTTTCTTCCCTTACACCAGGTCTTTGGGGTTCATTTTTTTTTTTGTTATTGTCATTTTCACCACTAGAGTAAGAGTGGGCAGCATAGGGTGGAAATAGTCTCACACTAATTTTAGAGCATTTGCATAGCATTCTTAGAACAGGGTCTTTCTGTGACCTCACTGAAAGGAGCAACTGGACAAACAGGAACAGAACAGAAAGATGACGTTCTTGTGAGGCTCTTTCAGAGTTTGCTGACACTTCATACTGTTCTGTAAGGTATACCTGAAAAAGCCCATTTAGGGCTCCTTTATATATATGTGCATATATATTATATAATATGAAAGGTTATTAAACAGAGCGATCATAACCTATTTCTCTCTATATATACATATATGTATATATATCATCTTTATGTCTATCTTTATAGTAAATAGATATAAATTAGGTAAAAATGTATAGATATCTCGAAAGATTGTCCTCTGTTTAATAACCTTTTGGATAAAACTAAATTGTTACAGAAGATGCTTTTGTGACAGTTAATCATGACTATCAACTTAATGGGATTTAGGATCACCTAGGAAGCAAACCTCTGGGCAAGTCTGTGAGGGAGTTTCTAGGTTAGATTAACTGATGAAGGAAGACTCATCCTAAATGGGCTTGGTGTCTCAAACCGAGTCACAGGGAGAGAGCTAGCTGAGCCGCAGCACCTGTGCTTTTTAACCATGGATGCTTCGTGTCCTGCCGCCATGCCTCCCCCACTGTGATGGACTGTATTCTCAAGTCATGAGCTGAAACAAATCCTTTCTCCCTTAAGTTGCTTTTGTTGGGTGTTTCACTGTAGCAAGAAAAGTAACGGCTACAGTTTCAAGCTCTTGTAAGTTCATGGCAACAGTTTGTGTGTTGACTGGAGCTGAAGAGAATAGAACTATTTTACTACTGCAGGTGACTACCCATCCTGGTAAGTAGGACAAGAAAGATGGCTGCTTATAGACTCTCTGTGTGCCTTAGATATGTAGGAGAGTGGCAGACATGTTGGATGGGCTGGTAAAATGTCTTGAAGCACTTTGCTCTTTTGTGTGTGTTTGAATGAAATGTAATCTCAATGCTATCTCCTATGTGTTAACCCTCTTCAGCCTCCTGTCACATAATATGAAAGTTTTTTAAAATTCTCCCTTTAAATGCATTAAGGCCGCCTAAGAAACTCCCCCAACCCCCATGAGGACTCAGGAAGTTGTGAACAAATGCTAGCAGAGAGCTTCATTATAGAGCATCCTGCAGAAGGGACTGGCTCTCCTCAGACCACCTATCTGAATATACAGGTAAACTTTTGTTTAACTCTGAGTTCTTGGTGCCAATCAGAACTAGGTTTTTTATTATTATTATTAAATTTTATTAAAGTTTTGTCAAAGCTGTTCTCTTGGACTGGAAATTTGCCTGCTGAGTTTTTGCCCAAGGCAGATTTTAATGGCCAAGCTCCCCAGGCATCAAAGGAAAAAGGAGTTAGAGAGGAGGTTCTTCCCAAAGGGTGACAGCCAGCTCTCCTCCAGAAAAAAAAATCCACAGAAGTATCACAAGTGAGGAGAGACTGGAGGTCCCCTGACAGCCACCTGGAGCTAATCACTCCTCCCTCTATGCCACCTTGGCACCAACATTTCTCGGCCTTCGAAGTTTCTCATTCCCCTGCTCAAAACATTGGGAGGGTGGGTCTAATTTCCCCACACCAGTCCCACTCCTTTGTGTTTCGTTTCCTTGTAGTAATTTACTTCTTTTAGACTGGAGCTGGCCTTTGATTGCTCAGTCATTCATTTCTCCCGTTCCGATTCTCGAGTGACATATCTGAAGACAGAAGGGATTAAGATGAACTGTCCCGATGAATTCCAAAGGATTGTGAGAACATTGGAGTTTCTCCCGATCAACCAGTCAAGCCACTGCCCATGCCTTCCTCTCTCTGCTGTCATTATCTTGCCACGGGTATGATTTTAATTAGAAGAGAAAGACAAATGTGACCTTGGACAATAGTCCCGGTGGATGCTACTGAGCACAGGTTCTGTTTGCGGGCCCCTCCTTCGGAGTAGGGGTCATTCCAAGCTGAAAGGGGAGGGACTAAAATCTACACATTCTGTTTACAGGAAGTCTTTAAGGCTTGTGCTCCCCCCCACCTCCAGACCACAGCTTTTGACTCCTGTGAGAGATGAAGCAGTTCCCAGGAGATTTCATCTCAGCGATGGTGATCTCTTACTAATCACAGCCCGTTTTCAGTACCCCTGATCAGAAAACAGAGATATTCCATTCATTCATTCATTCATTCATTCATTCATCCATTTTTTGAGACAGAGTTTCGAGATGGGTTGTCTGTCCTGGAACTCCCCCTGTAGAGCATACTGACCTCAAACTCACACACATCTGCCTGCTTCTGCCTCCCAGGTGCCGGGATTAAAGGGACTTTAAGAACTTGAGTCTTCAATGGACCTCACTCCAGAGAAACACCCTCCTGACCACCAGGGGCCAGAACTATCAGATGTGCACAGTGTTCTGAGTGTACCTATTAGGCCATTTCTTAGGACTGTTGAAGGATCTTTCTAGATCTTCTGTGTTTTCAGGATCATTCAGTTTGTTGACACTGTAGTACAATGGGGTTTGCCAGCTTCCAACACTTGTAGGGTTCTCTGGAAGGTTTTATTTTAGTTGTCGTCTGTTTTCCCTGCACTGAATAATCCCCGCACCCCACCAGCCAGCACATACCTGCTCCCTTCTGCTTTACTTACCTTTTCCCTGATTATTTAACGGGCTAACTACCATGTGCCTATCCTGGTGACCCCCCCCCAAGAAAATTATTTTGTTGCTGTTTCATAACTGTCACTGTTATAAATTGTAATTAGGAACAATAATATCAACCAACCAGACCCCTCCCCCCCCCCAGAGCTCCCAGGGAGTAAACCACCAACCAAAGAGTACACATGGTATGGCCCATGGCTCCAGCTGCATGTGTAGCAGAGGATGGCTTTGTTGGGCATCAGTGGGAGGAGAAGCCCTTGGTCCTGTGAAGGCTCGATTCCCCAGTGTGGGGGAATGCCAGGGCAGTGAAGTGGGAGTGGGTGGGTGGGAGGGGAAGCACCCTCATAGAAGGGGGATGGGAGGGGGAGTAGAACAGGAAAGTGGATAACATTTGAAATGTAAATATATAAAATATCCAATAAAAAACGAAATGGGGGAAACAATACATTGTAATTAGATATCTGTGCTCTCTGATGGTTTCAGGTGACACCTGGGAAGGGTTGGGGGTCTCGAGCCACAGGTTGAGAACCACTTCTTTAGCTGCTTCAGTGGTTACTGATCCTGCGTCTGTGGCTGGTATCTTTCAATGGCTTTGCAAAAGTCTCAGCCACTCTGCGTTCGGGTCTCTCTTCTGCTTCATTCTTTTTCCTCCTGAGATTCAGCTGCCCGGGTGTTGCCTATTTTGCGTATAAGGGTGGTTTCCCTGCACACGAAGACGATTGCCATCTGCCTTTGTTTTACGTGGACATTTCAACGTGTCATTCAGATGCCACTGAATAAGAAGATTGTAACTGGACACTGATCCTGTCTGCACTTCAGACTTCTGTCCAACCTACAAAAAACTGTTACTGACATAGACACGTCACTGCCGATTTAAAAGCAAATTATTTATTAGCTGACCCATGCAGACTCAACCTACTATTGGGTGAAGGTAGTTTTAGATCTAGGGTTCTTAAAGTAACACTATTGAAAACATTCATTCATTTATACATCAAGACAGTTTTGTTTCAAGATGTTTGTTAAAGATCTTTGTTTAAAAATATCCTATTTTTGAAAATGTTGCAAAAGCCATTGATCTAGATGATATGTAGAGTTGGATTTTTTTTAAAATTTTGATTTTGTGTGTGTGTGTGTGTGACAGTTGCACACATGTCGTGTGTGGGTGGACGTCAGGGGATAACTTACTTCTTCTCCCATGTGCAGCCTGGGGATTGGATTCAGGTCATCATGCTTGGTGTCCTTTACACACACCCTACCCCCACCCCCGAGCCATCTCAGCGGCACAGAATTTGGATTCTCATTTATGGTGCTTGTGCGAAAGTCTCTCTTGACTATAATGTTTGTATTTTAACTGGAGGGAGAGGGATACCTTTGCCTCTAGTTCTATGTGGCAAGCACCTAGTTCAGTACCCAGTGGCTCTGTGGGGTAGACCTTCAGGAACCTAGTTCAGTACCCAGTGGCTTAAGGCTTTTAAAAAATAATAATTTAATAATTTGATTTAATAATAATTTTTAAAGATTTATTTATTTTATGTACCCTGACTTAATGCACACCAGGAGAACACTTTGGATCCCATTACAGATGGTTGTGAGCCACCATGTGGTGGCTGAGATTTGAACTCAGGACCTCTGGAAGAGCAGCCTGTGTTTTTAAACTACTGAGTCATCTCTCCAGCCCCAGCTCAAAGCTTCTTAAAGCAACAATCCCCAGTGATCCCCGTATCTCCACTTCATGCCAAACTGAAATTACAAGTGCAGCAACCATGACTACTTTTACATAGGTAGTGTGGATTTGAACTCAGGTCCTCATGTTTGCTCAGCATGAGCCATCCTCCCAGCTCCCATGGCATAAAGGTCTCGGGGGCAGAGGGACACTTATTGTAGCTACGCCCTTAGCTCCTCCTAATCCTCTATCTCGCTGATCTGGTTGTATAGTTCTAGACCACAATGCAGCTCATCCAAGGTCATGTCTGATCTCAATTTTGCAAAAAGCAAATAAAAAAACAGTCTTAGTTTTACACCCTGGAGTGAAGCAGATACGCATGTCTGACAGGATTATAAGCAGCTCAGATCAAAGTATTGATCACGAGTGGATACATTATCTTCCAGTGGGAGGATCAGGTTGGACAAGACAATCTATTATTGCCTTTATCAACAGTTCCACCGACGAGCCACTGAGCTGACTGACACCAACTTCCGCTTGTGGATTTACTTTAGCTGTAAAGTGCACAGCAGCGCACTGCACTTCCGTGTCATTTCTCCGGAAGGAAAGGGTAAGGATGGTGGCTTCCAGGGTTGATACTCCTCCCCGCCCCCCATCTCAGGCACTTTCTTTTAAAAGAGAGACGAGAGATCACATTTTTCTCTCGCTTACCCTCTTTCATCCCCCTCTTGTTCTCAAATGAATCTTTTCTTCCCACCGGGTTCCTCGCCTACTTCCATGCTGACTTTTGTTGTCTGTCTGGACATCACCATCGTATTTCATTAGTGTCGCCTGCCTCAACGAGGGGGAGGAGTGTTTTATATGAGCAAGGGCCACTTGCTAGCGGCTACAACACTCAGGAATATGACCTCTCCTCTCTGAGCAACCACTAACTCTGTTAAGTCCGTTCTTCTTCAGGGAGGGGGCGGGGACTTATAAGCCCCACCCCCATGCGTGATGGAAAGTTGACGGGCCCAGTCTTATTCAGGGAACCACTGCTCCTAGGAGTTCGTAGATGCGTCAGCCATATCATGTCTGGAATAGCTCTTCTTGCAGCACAGCACTCCTTCCAACCTTCTGGCTCATTCTGTCCCCCTCTTCCATGATGTCGAGCCTTGGAAGAGGGTCATATAGATGTTGTACTTAGGGATGGGCACCAGACACTTAAGAGCTTCTCCCTTACCAATAGAAGCATCTATGGCCATGGCCGAGAGCAGTAAAATCTAGCCTGCTTTAGTTTGTTTTGTTTTATTTTGTTCTTTGAGATAGGGTCTCACTGTGTAGCTCTGATTGTCCTATGTAGATCAGGCTGGTCTCGAACTCACCAAGATCTACCTACCTCTACCATCCAAGTAGGAGGATTAAGTGCATGTGCCAATTACACACAGGTAGCCTTTTCTTAAATGAAGAGTAGGGCTGGTGTCCATCTTTCCTTCGTGAATGTCAAGAACACGGTTTGCCACTGGCGTTTGCTCACAAGTCTAGCCTGACTACCTGGTCTTGGCAGGCATCAGAGTTCAATCTCCTCAAGTAGTTTATATCAAGTAGTACGAGGCAAACGGTGTCCTAGTTTCATAAAATAGAACCAGGAAACCTTAGACAAATTGAAAGGACCCTTGAAATCCCAGTGTCCAGTGTTATGACTATCCCACGGGCTCAACCGGGCTCATAGACATTTTTAGTTTGACTTGTAGTGTTTTTATAGCTTTGGGATAAAAAACATGTGCTATTTACTGAGTACCTACTGTGTGCCCCTTCCTGGGTCTCTTATGGGCGCTGTGTTGTGTAAGTCTGGCATGATCTTACAAAGTGCATTACTGCTACTTTGTATATATGAAAAGAAAGACCTATCAAAGAGCTACCCCGGTACTGAAGTTAAGAGGCAGACCTGACATGAAATTTGAACCGGGACTGCATAAGTTCAGAGCTCACCTCCCTGTCAGCAGCAAGAAATGATTTGCCGGCATTTTTTTAAGAGCCAAGGGATATTACGTAACCATGGAATCACTGCTTTCTCTTGAATAAGTGTAAGTCCCAGAAAGAGGACTGGAGGGTGGCTCGGCTAGTGCTTGACAGACAAGGACGTGTACACTGAGTTTCCAGAATCCACAGAGGGAAGCTAGCTGTATACGCTTGTAATCCCAGCACTTGGGAAGGCAGTGACAGGCAGATCCCTGGGGTTCATTGACAACCCAGAGTATCTAACTTGGCAGGTTCTGGGCTAGTGAGAGACTGTCTTCCAGGATCTGAGAACCAAGAGCTGAGGTTTCCCGGTTGTCAGTGCCTGCACACATATGAACATATATGTAATCACACAAGATATGGCAAAAGTCCACAGGCGATGAGAATATTTAACTCTTTTTCTTTTGTCTTTTCTTTTTTTTCTGGAGCTGGGGACTGAACCCAGGGCCTTGTGCTTGCTAGGCAAGCGCTCTACCACTGAGCTAAATCCCCAACCCCAAATATTTAACTCTTAAATTTGCTTACTTCCTTAAAAAATGGTTTACATCTCTCATATCCATAACTTCTGGATGTGTTTTGGTATTTATAAGTCCTGACCTATTCAATGGTTCTCAGTTAGGGTGATTTATGCCTACCCTCCACCTCACCCTGCTAGGTAGGATTTTTGGCAATGTGCACGAACATGTTTGGTCACAACACAATAAACATGTTACTGGCAAGAGGCCAGGGATGCTGCAAACATCTACAGAGTTTTCTGATCCAAAATATTGGCAACGCTGAGGTTGAGAAATGATGGTCTAACTCAACTCCATTTCATTCAGGAGAAGGGGATGGACAGAGGGCTAGCCAGTTAAGAGCGCTTCTCTCTCTTGAAGAGGACCCAAGTTCTGTACCCCACACCTATGCTGAAAGTGTCAACCATGTGGAGCTCTTGATTCCAGGGCATCTGACATCTATCCCTGCATATCACGACGTCCACATACACATACTTTTAAAAAAGTAATAGATCATATAAAAGGAAAGAGATTTCAATGATTGTGAATCGCCCTAGTCCCAAAGGAAGTCAGTGTTAAAAGAAATGAGATTCCACATAGCGTCACCCTTCCTGATGTCTCATCCTGAGGGTCACAGGCCATGAGCAGAGATCCTTATCAATAACGTTTTTATAGTTTGCTTTCTTAAAGTGAGATAAAGAAAAAGCCATGACAGTAGATGTGGAAACCCTCATTGTCTAACACAATGGATAGAAGACTTGCTGATTAAGAATCTTCTAATTAGCCGTAAGTGAGAAATGCTAAGGCTTCAAAACCAGCTGCTGGGACCCCATTATAAATCACACCCTTTTCTTAGCACCTGTAAGGCACCAGTGTCATATGAGGTGCACATAGTGGACAGGGGGATAGCTCTGCTTCTCTCCTTAACGCATTTGATCTACAAGGAGGAGGCCACCGAGCATTTGGTTGTGATTCAATCAATGAAGAAGGCTAGGAAATTCACAGAACTGCTCTAAACTGTATCCTTTCTTGTGGGTTTGAAGCTTTGCAGATGAGACAGCAGTTTTCATCAAATCTCTGAACTTTGCTTGCATGGTTGTCGTGGCTCAGTAGCCTTGTTTGGTGGGAGGACGCTTCTGCAACTTCTCCGAAGACCTGAACTAGGGAGGACGCTTCTGCACTTCTCCGAAGACCTGAACTAGGGAGGACGCTTCTGCAACTTCTCCGAAGACCTGAACTAGGTCACCAGAAACTGCTGCCTTCATTTCCAGGCTCCGCAAGGGAGAAGGCACAGCTCACGACTCCCCACCCACTTGGTGGATGGAGTACCGGGCTGTAGCCTCCACATTCCACACTGCTAGTATTTTCTCTACTAAACTCTTGTTGACAAATGAGAGGAATACATTACCCCACACAGTCAAATAAATACTCGAATCGGACAGCTCCAGGTTGCCAGCATTCTGATGGCTTCAGAGTCTTTCCATCTTCGTAACTGTCCTCCTCCTTCGGGGGAAGTGTCTGGCAAGCACAAGACTGGCAGGTCCGGGTGTCACTTCCGTCCTTGATGGTTTGTAGGAGAAAAAGATACTTGCTTTCTTTTGGGTACATCTTGTTACTTGCTTTGTTTACACAGGAACCTTTCCAAAGCTTTTCCCTCCCCACCCCCACAGGCCGCTGACCGGCTGTAACAGATAAGTGAACATGAGACAGCATCAGCCTCTCCCATCAGCTAAGGGCAAGGAGTTAGCAGTCTGGGTTTAATAAAACGTTTGGCTATGAAGAGAGGAGTTAGCCACAAGCAACCAGGGCTCTTTTCACCGAAAGAAAAGAGATAGCTGGGGTCAGGACATCAACAGGGAACCTGGGAACTATTAGGATTTCTGATGCTGCCACCTTAAGTTGGGGCAGGGCAGAAGCCCTTCCCTAACCCTGTGGGTGACATTCCAAACAATAGAGGCAGGCAGTTGAATAGCTAGAGTCTTAGGTCAGTGTTACAGCCCACCCTAAACTAAATGGAGAAAGGGCTAAAAGTAGGTTATCCTTCACTACTCGCAGGAAGCCCAGGGTAGCACATGCTGGTGTGGCAGTGCTCCGGGGACAGCGAGTGCTGGTGGCTCCAAAGCTGATTCAATAGTGGAAATTGTGTCTCTCTTGGTTGACCAAGGAAGGCCTGCGTTGTCCTCACTTTTTCCCCTCACGGTGCTTCATGACACTTTGAGGGGGTCCCAAGAAGTTCATTTTCAACTGATTCTCCCAGACCAAGACTGGTGAGGAGCCCACGTGAGGGGGGTGAGCATAGCCTTTTCTTTTTCTTGTTTTGCTTTTTCGAATCAGACTTTCTCTATGTAGCCTTGGCTGTCCTGGAACTTGCTCTGTAGACCAGATTGGCCTCCAACTCAGATCTGCCTGCCTATGCCTCCCAGGGGCTGGGATTAAAGGGATAGGCCATACCACTCAGCTAGCTTTTTCTGCTGGGTCCATTTAGCCTGCTGCCCAAAATATCTGGATTTGGAGTTGCTGTGTGTAAGGACACCTAAATGGAGTTGCTAAGTATGGACACCTGAGTCCCGAAGACTGCATTCGAAATACCATTTACCCATTGAGGACTTAATGAGTTATATACCTTCCTCAAGTTCTAATGAACATGTCTAACTAGGAAATGTAGATAGTGCCCACCCTCTGTTAATTAACTGAGACTACATACAGGGTGGAAACATGTGGAACAAGGTATAAGACCCATCGTCAGTCTCAGTGGGTGGCAACTCAGAACGTTGTCATCGGGGACATACGCTAGCATTCTAGAATGTTTCATATCCAATCAGCTAACAGACCACAGTCACCAATTCAAGGTCTGTGATCAGTCAAAATCGATCTCTTCTCATTAAAACTGCTTTTCTGAGCTCCCGGATTTGTCTCCGGGAAAAAAAAAAATGTCTTTTAAATCGAAAGCGAAGCTGGTGGAAGAATTAAATAAAATATTATATCTGCGGCTTAATTAAATATAAGTGCTATAAATAGTGTGTCACTTTCCAGTGACAGGACTGTGTACGTGCCAAGCTTAATCATAGCTGGATTCCCAAGAACTGGATCTGGGTTTTTTCCTCCCCCCCCTCCCCTCTTGGCCCGACAGGGGTGCTCTCCCCGGCTGTGGAGGCTGTGGAAGTTTGTTTAAACTTCTGATTTGCAAACTGGAGGTCAGGTCCCTCCTTGGCACCCTTCAAAGCCCAGCATTTAATTAAGATGCAGATGTCTCTGCTGGCAGTCTAGCATTTTTTCTGTCAAGGGGAAGGCCCTTGGCTATCTCCGGAGGGACTTGGGCCAAAAAAAAAAGGACCCCTCCGTGGGGTTCTCCATCTTTGTGAGGAGTCCGTACTGATGATGATGTATGAGACAGCCTTGCCTTTTGGAGACTAAAGGGGACATGACAGGGGGATAATATGAGAGAATAACCCTGTCTCCCTAATGGAGACTGATGGCCTTCGCCTGTCTTCCTGGCATTGTTGTGGCTGTGGTTGAGCTGCCTTCTCCATAGAAATGTCACAGGATGGCAGGTTCAGTATGCCAGACACTCTACCCTCCATGGTAGTCTCGCACCATGGTGGGGCGATGGGAGAAACACATGGAGGGGTCCTGTGGGGCTCCCGGGGGAGCCCTAGCAGCCCCCCACCTTGGCATTGGCATGCAGGTGTCAGTCTGTCAGCAATGACAATCCTCACTTGATTGGCTTTTGTCCCCCCTCCCCCGCCACGCACATACTCTCCATCCCCCAAATAAGTAGGTTAAACCAAAAGTCTGAAACTCACTGATAAAAAAAAATCCTCAATCCTCAGGAGGAGCCCCTGCTCCCCGCTCAGGAAAGAAGACTTCTGGGCCCCAGGAAAGAAGACTAGAGGGGCGATGTCATCTCTGAGAGCCGTTTTAGTCATTTCACTGCGCTGTGGTTACCACATGTTTGGGGAAGACAATTGATTTCACAGATCTGTGTGGGAGGCTGAGGATTTGGCTCTGAAGACGCTTTCCCCGGAGCACAGGCTCCCTAATTGACACACAGCAAAGTCACTCTTCAAGGAAAAAAAAATTCTCTCGGAGCTAATTTCTTTTTCAACCTAATTTTAATTTTTGAACTCAATTGTATTTTTTTTAAAGGAGAGACAGTTTTCCTTTTTACCCGTTACACCTCCCCTTCCCAAACCCCTCCCCAGGATCTCCACATAGGTGAGACAGACCGAATATTATCACAATTTCCGCTTCAACGCAATTTTTGTGGCTACCAGAGAGTGCAAGACTCGGGGGTCTCGTGGCAAGGACCCCTCTACCTGGAAGGAATCTGAATTTATTTTTGTTTCTGCTTTGGTTTGCCCCTACATCTAAACCGGGTGTGTCTCTTCTGAGCCAGGTCTAGCAATGTAGGGAGAAGGAGGGGATTATGGGTAGATGAGTACTGATGACTTTGCAAGTCTGCCTACCTCGGGGTTGGTTACTGTTACACTTCCTTCTAGATGCTTCCAGATGTCAACTTGGATGGCTGCGTTCTCCTGAAAGGAATTAGTTCCGATTCTAAATAAATAATAGGCCAAGCCGGGAAAAGAATGAAAGAAAAGAGAAAGAAAAGCCCCAATTGCTAGGTCTGTGGGTGGTGGTGGGCGCTTGCCGCTGGTTTAGAAGTTTAAATGCAGATCCTCCACATTTGCTCTATTTAAAATGGCGAGGTAGCTTTTCACGCCCTCTGAAAAGTTAATAGCCCACCTTAAATGAGATGTTTTGTTTTTTTTTTTTTTTTCCTAATTATACTCCCTGTGGGAGGAGTACATGTGCTTTAGAGAACTTAGGAAGATAAGGCTGCCTACCCCCACCCCCAAACAGCTCCCAGGATGACCAGCGAAGGATCAACATTTGATTGGCATGAGAGTCAACCTGGTGTGAAATAGATGAGAGAGGGAGGGGCTTATGTACTCGCCCCAACACTCAAGGCAAACAGAGCACCGCTGAGAGCATCTTCCTTCAACCCTTTGTCTTTTCCTTTGTTGGGTCCTTTACCCGGATCAGGGCAATCAAGTCTGAGTTCAGCTTGGAATAGGTGCACGAGGGAGGAGGCCACTTCTCACTTCCATGGTTTTGCCTTCGAGTTTTCCGGAGTAGCATGCATGCGGAATTGGTCAAAACCACAGGCAGGCCCTGTAGTCAGTGTGGACACTGGGTGATTGAGCGGAGTTAGGGAAAGGAAGGAAGTACCAGAGAAGGAAGGCTTGTGTGGGTGGGAGGCCGTTCCAAACTCAGAAGATGACAGGGAAACTGCTGTGGGTCTCACGCTGAGGCTCCTGGGGCGAGGCGTCTAATCTCAGCTCTGCTGTCTCTGACCTTGCGTGGGACCTTGGCTGGGATCAAAACTCTCGGCATCACCAAACACCCCGCCTCCCAAATGGAAACTCTTATTGTATCGGTTGCCAAGGAGGAGTAGTATTTCAAACGCTAAAGCATTGCAGTCAAGAAACAAAAAAAAAATCCAGTGAGGCCCAGGGAAAGGAAGGAAAATGGGGTCTTGGAGAGAAGAGGAAATGACACGTTTCACGAAATTAGAGGTTTTTTAGGGTTGCTTTGGGCACAGTTGCGAGAGGAAGTGCTGGTTATTAAGAGAAACAATTGCTAATCTAATCTCTACCAGAGATGTAGCAAGTCCAAGCACACATTTAAAAAAAATTTTTTTTTCTGGATTTTGGATTTTCAACTAGATGCTCTCATGTGAGCTTAACTCACGGAAGGAAATATTTTGAGGAAGAACTGCTTTTACTCCTGGTCCACATCGTGTAGCCGAAGGAAGACTACCCACCTGGTATGTTCAACAGTAGAGAGCCACCTCGATTTTTAGACATTTCCTTAGCAGTAATTGTCCTTGTACTAAGACCTCCTCTAAAGGTTCCCCTGTGCTTCCATTCAGGGCATGCTCTGACAGCCTGCAGGCTCACTACCATCTGAACTCCTCACAGTGGGTGGCAATGCCTGGTTACTTCTGTGTTCTATACTAGTCTGCCATCGTGAAGACTGAAAAATACTTAAATGTTCCTTAAGAGGCCCATGTTGACCATAGATGGGAGAGGGAGAATAAGGAGCTTCCTAGTGACAAATTACTATAGCGTGTGTGATGGTTTGTGTACGCTTGGCCCAGGGAGTGGCACTATTAGAAGGTGTGGTCCTGTTGGAGTGGGCGTGGCCTTGTTGGAATAGGCGTGGCCTTGTTGGAGTAGCTGTGTCACTGCGGGTGTGGGCTTTAAGACCCTCATCCTGGCTGCCTGGAAGCCAGTGTTCTCCTAGCAGCCTTCAGATGAAGATGTAGAACTCTCAGCTCTGCCTGCACCATGACTGCCTGGATGCTGCCATGTTCCCACCTTGATGATAATGGACTGAACCTCTGACCCTGTAAGCCAGCCCCAATGAAATGTTGTCCTTTATAAGAGTTGCATTGGTCAAGGTGTCTGTTCACAGGCGTAAAACCCTAAGACAGCATGTGACAGATGACCATAAGGCACACCTAATAGAAGAACCAGTGACTGAAGCATTTGCTACACAAGTGGAAGGTGTTGGGCTCCGGTCCTCACATGAAGCCAGTATAGTAGCCTGTGTCTGCCATCCCAATGCCCCTATGGTAAGAAGGGAGGTAGTGATGGGAGATTCCCAGAAGCCCAATGGTCAGTTACACACCTTTGCCAACTTTAAACATGGTAGGAAGCAAGGGCCCACACTCTAGGTCCTGTATGTCACGAGCAATTCACAACACAGGGTCTGCTTCTTCTAGGCTGGTAAGAGGATCTCACTCAAGTGGGTTAAGATTGAGCTTGGGTAACTAATCAAGGGAGAGGCATTGTATCTCCTTCTCCCTGGTATTTCCTTCATTGTGTTCTATTTGTGTATCTCTTGGGCTCCTTGAAGGGGATGAGAGTTATGGGTGGTCTTTCAGGTTTTGAAATTATTATTCCAGCTTTCACCCCCATGAGTCCCTTCGTTGTTGGTGTTTTTTTTTCCTTGTAGGCCTATGGGAGAGTGTTTAATTGTCCCCCACCACTCCTCGCACTTGTTGTAATGTTGTGGTTGCTGGCTCAGAAAGCACAGTAATGTGGTATTTCTTCATTCATGTGCTATAAAAAGATCATCCTATCAGTCACTGAGCTGGCGGTTTTGACCCCCCGACCTCCCTCTCTCTACTCCCCTGGTGACTCGGGACTCTGAAACCTGCTTTCCCCTTTGTTAGCTAACATCATGTCAGGTCCTCCTTGGCCATCATGTCAGCATTGCCCCAGCCACGGCCCCTCTGCCTCAGTGTGGGTAGCTGGTTTGAGAATGGCTTCTCCTGGTGTTTCCAGACCCAGCCTCTCTCAGCTCGTCTGAAAGCAGCATTAACTGAGCCTGTCTCCTGTATAGCGTGAGCCCTGGCTCCATGGGGCCCAGCACTAAACCAGAAGTTCTGATGACTTCTTTCCTTTTTTCCTTCCTTTCTGCTTCCCTCCCTCCTTCTTCTCTCCCTCCTCTCCCTCCTCTCCCTTCCTCCCTTCCTTTGTCCCCCCCCTCACCTTCTTCTTCTCTCTCCCCCCTACCCTTGTTGTTGTTGTTTTTCTCCTCCTCCTCTCTCCTCTTTCCCTCCCTCTGTTCCTTCCTTCTTTCCTTTACTAGGTGTTAACTCTATATGCATGTACATGTGGTGTGCACTCATGTATGCATGTTCAAATATGTGTAGTTCCACACGCACATGTATGCCCTTGGAGGTCTGCGGTTGACATTGGGTGTCTTCCTCAATTGCTTTCCGCCTTATATGTTAAGGCATGGTCTCCCCTGGAGTTCGATGTTTTTCTCTGGGTCCAGCCAGCAGCTTGCTCTGAGGATTCCCTTCTCTGGGGTTCCTCACAGTAACAGGGAATCTAAACGGTTAGACTCTCCCTATGGAGATGTTTTATATTTCTTACTTGACTTGTTTAAACATTTTCACTGCATCATAGGTTGGATATTGGTACTAAGATCCCCGAAATACCAAAATCTGCAGTGGCCAGCTTATATAAAATACGCAGTATTTACATACAACTCACTTCCTCCCCTATGATTTAAAAATATTTTTATTATCTTTACATTGTGTGTCTATGCCTGTGTGTGTCTGTGTGGGATATGTGCATGAGTACAAGTATCCGTGGAATCCAGGAAAAGATGTTGGATCCCCTGGAATTGGGGCAACAGGAGGTTGTGAGTTCTAGGATCTGAACTTAGTTCTTCTACAAGAGGAGAAAATCTTTTCAGTTGCTGAACCATCTCTCCAGCCCTTTAAGTATTTCTGATTGTGGTTTGTTGAACCACAGATGGAAAGCCCACAGATACACGGAAGGAAACTGAGTTCTAATTTTTATCCAATGTGTCAAGACACTGAAAGGTCTCAGAAACTCTGGGTGGAGCCTTGTGCACTGTTGTCCCAAGACTTGGCAAAAGATAAGGTCTTGCCTTCTTGTTTCCAACATAGGAACACTGGGCCAATAGTTAGACTTTCCCAGTAGGCTCAAGTCAGCCTAGCAAAGTTGGAGTAAATATAATTAGAATCAAAGAATGATTCATACTCTTACTCCTCAAATTACAGTGAATCATGAGTAATGAAACTCCAGACCCCAAGAAGCCCAAATTTGGAAACATGACAGCTCTTGGTGGAAGCTTTAAAGTACACCCATGTTCCCATTTCACAGATGAAGACTCGGGGACCCATTGCCATCCAAGGACCTTTCCCTTATAGAATCCTTAGAGTGGTGGGTGTCCTTGTGCCTTTGCCTTTGGCTGACTTTTTATTCCCTACATGTTCTAGCTTTTAAAAATTGCATCCACATCCAAGTTCAAGATATTTTGAGTCACTAAAAGGTAACTCCACCTTTCCTTCTCTCTGAAATTGGGCCTGCCAATTTCCCTACTAAGTGATTTTCCCATCTGCCCCCATTGGCTTGTTTGCTCTAGATTCTGAGCTTGGTGAGGCCCTCTTCTTATCTAGACTCTGAAAAGATCAGAGTCGGCACAGGACACACCAAGACCAAGTTCTCAGCACAAAGGGAATTTATTTTCCCCAGTGGGACAAAGGCAGGGAGTACCACACAAGCAGGGAGAGAACCGTTGGGCAAGGGAGATGGCAAATGGAAATTTATATAGAAAAAGAGGGAGGAGCCCGTGTTAGGATGAGGTGTTTAATCCTGATTGAACAGGCTAATTACGGCAGTCAATAGAGGGTTTTGCCCCCTTGGGGCCTCCAAGGATTGCTGGACTTCAATCCTTTGGGAGCTGGACTTGGTGCTCAGCCTCAGGAGGAAGAAGTGGCCAAATGAGACAACAGATCTTGGTGAATAGCTTTGAGAATGTGATCTAGTGGGTTTTAGCAAGAGTGGGAAGGGTACAAGGCAAAACTTGTGGGTGCCATGTTTGCTGTTCTGTGCCACAGGTTTTCACTTTCTAATGCCATTACCTATGTGGAACACTATTCCCCAACAGATGTACCCAAAATATAACAGACATGACTTCTGCTCACATCAAAAACCCTTTGGTGACTCCTTATGAGCACCCTTCAACTGGGAGGATCAAAGCTCATTCAAAATTCAACCTCAGTCTGGGATCCCAGCCTTACACCCTTCACCTCAATCACCCTTCTGAAGTGTTTGTCAAGATTCTACTCAACAACTACTTCCCGTCTTAAACACTAACTTACAACTTAGCTCACATAAACAGCTAAGATTACATATTTCACTTCTGCCCTGTGTGAATTCCTCCTATACTTTCTCTTGAAAACATCATTTTATTTATGATTTTTATTTTGCATGTAGAGTGTTTGTCTACATGTACGTCTTTGTACAAAGTACATACAATGTCCATGGAGGCCCCAGGGGGCACTGGCTCCCCTGGAACTATAGTTTAGAACCACATTGTGGTTTGCCATGTGTTCGGTGGGAATCAAACCCATGTCCTCTGAAAGGGCAAGGAGTACTCTTAAGAGTTGAGCCATTGCTCTAGGCTCTTTTACACTTTGTTATCTCTCACTGGAATGGATGGCGTATTACTGAAAGGGAACAACACTCAGTAAGATTCCCAAGGTCTGAGCTTATGAAGTACTTTCTGTAATAAGTGATCCATTTCATTCACAATCTATGTTTCCACATCACATGTTCTTTAGCACCAGATGCAATTGACTTTGTTGTTGATTCTCTATGAAAGTTACGGCTTGTTGCACATGAGGAACATCAAAGAGCACTGTGGTGCTTTGAATATGCTTGACCCAAGGAGTGACACTATTATGGGGTGTGGCCTTTTGGAGTGGGTGTGGCCTTGTTGGAAGAAGCATGTCACTGTGGGTGTGGGCTTTAAGATCCTTATCCTAGCTGCCTTCAGATGAAGATGTAGAACTCTCAGCTCCTCCTGTACCATGCCTGCCTGGATGCTGGCATGCTCTTGCCTTGATGATAATGGACTAAACCTCTGAACCTGTAAGCCAACCCTAATAAAATGTTGTTCTTATAAGAGTTGTCTTGGTCACGGTGTCTGTTCACAGCAGTAAAATCCTAAGACAAGCACGCTGCTTCTTGGATGCAACTTTCCCCTTTCTGTTGTGAGTGAGGTGATCTTCACTTGGCAGCATCTCCTGAAGCCTTTGCACTAAGAATTCAGATATTCGAACCCAGCACACTTCAATTTTGAAAGAAACTGGAGGATTCTCATCACGCAATGGATCTTTTAACACGTCTTTGAGGAATTCCTTGTCTAAGCCTGACGCTTTGCTTATGGACATACTAAAAATATTTTTTTAACATTTATTCATTCTCTCTGTGCATGCGGGATGGGTGGGCTCTATGCTCACGTGTCACGTCATGTGTGGAAGTCCGAGAGAACCATGTGGGTTCTGGGGATCAAACTCAGACCACCAACTTTGGTGGCAAGCACCTTTACCCACTAAATGGAGCCATCTCACTGGCTCCATTGGCCTATTTTTAAAATCATGATTTGACTGATGCACAGCATGGGATTCATTCTACTCAGGACAACGGAAGCTGCTGGGACTGGTGTGGGTGTTCTCCAAAAGCTGCTCAAAAGACAAGGAACAAAAACTCAGAAGCATGGACTCAAGGTCGTGTACGTGTTAGAACCCTGGGGTTGGGAGGGACACAGCTCTCTCAGAAATAGTAATAGGAGGGAAACCCTTGGTGATGCCATGGAGATGACTTTGAAGATTATACTCAGGATCCTGCAGAGGGAAGCGCTGTTGGCAAACACATCCGGTTACGTTTTGCTCAGTCCAGAGCTTCAAGAGCTTTTTGGGAACGACTCCCAGATACGCTGTTGCTTTCCAAGAACCAGTCAGTCCGCTTATGCAGCCTACTGTCAGGCAGCCACTCTGGATTCCTACAAGGGACTCAGAAAACAGAGGGACTGTCCAAGATGGAGAGGATGAGGGAGGAAGTTCGGAGAAGAGGCTAGGCCAACTGGGAAGCTCTTCTAACCGGTAGGGGAGGTATAGTGAAAGGAAGGTCGTGTGCCTCTCTTCTCTCCCTGAGCATCTTGTCCATAGGCTACTTCTGTGGCTGTTCTGATGAGATATACAAACCTTGGCCATGAGACCCCACAAATGGCTTGTCCCTGGTGAAGACTAAGCCTGGGAAATTCCTCGCACTGATCTTGAAGATCCCATTGTTCCTCTCTGTGCTGTCTTCGGGCACAGTTGTTCTGTGATCACAGAATAGAGCAAGGTTAAGTGGCCCAGTAGAACTGGAACTTTTTTGAAAGTGCACCGTATTCAGCATCCTGACTGGCTCTTTTCCAGTGGACTAAGTGGACAAAGAAAAGTGGATCTGCCCTGATAACTATTTAACCTTACTCTTGAGGAAAACAGGGTCACTGACTTGCCAGTCAATACTGGGAAGAGGGCAAGCGCTTGAAAGGGACCATAAGTCTTTCTGTGCAGATCCCAAGTAGCAGGGTACACAGAGAATGTAAAAAAATAGGGTAGAGACAGGACCGAAGATTCAGCAGTTAAATTACTGCTCCTTCAGAAGATGCAAGGAATTTTCCCACCATTGGAAGTCCAGCCCCAGAGAATCCCATGCCTTCTTCTGGACACCATGGGAAGCAGACTCATGTACACAGACACACATGCAGATGCACACATCGCTACAATATTAAAATTAGAGTCTAAAAATCCAAATGTAGGGCAAGAGTATGCTCCACCACCCACACAGAGTCACCTCTGAGTGAAAAGGGCATGGTTAATTGTTTGGGCAGCAGACAAGATCGGGACTGCTCCAGATGAGCTTGGAATCCCCCTATTGAAAGCACCTTGGTTTCAACTGAACAGGCTACAGTTTCCTAAGCACTTCTCAATAGGCACTGCCGCCTTCCAACCCAAGACAGATGCATCAGCAGTCATGGCGAACCAGAGCTGACAACGCAGAGGAGCAGGAGCAGGTACAGAGTCCACAGGAGGTCAAGGTGACTTTAGAGAGGACCCTGGGAACCATGGGGAAAAACTTCAATGCAGGGAGTTTAGAAAGACAAGTGTCTCAGAAGCTTGCAACCAGCAGAGCCAGTAGCAAGTGACACATCACAGATACTTTAGCATATGTGCCACAGGAGAGGGGTTGCAAAGTGACCTCCGGGCACAGCTACACAGGAGGAGAGGGAGGAGGAGGAGGAGTGTTAGAGAAAAGGGACTACATGGATACAACTGTTGTACAAACTTGCTAAGAGCAGGGTTTTGCAAACTGGCCTTTGGATCAAATCTAGTCTGTTGTCTTTGCAAATAATACTTTTCTTGAACACAAACAGGATACATTTATCACCTATCGTCTGTGGCTACCTTATATCACAGGAGCTGAGTGGCTGCGTCAGAGGCTACAAGGCTAGCAGGGCTCGAACTGTCCTCCATTTACAGAGAAAGTTGGAACTGCCTTGGCTGAGAGTCCTAGTGGAGTCGTCAGAGGAAAACACCGGAAGAGAAGGCTTAGGAAGGAGGGGCTAAGAAAGGAGGGGTTAAGAAAGGAAGGGCTTATTTTGTTTCACAGTTTGAGGGTATACTGTGGTGGGGAGGGTGTGGTGAAGAGAGTTGTTCCAACTGTGGTGGCAGAAGTAAGAGGCAGCTCGACATATTTCGTCTGTGGTCCGGGAACATAAAGATTTGAATGTTGTCCTTCGGCGTGTTTTCTCATTTGTCCTTTTATCCAGCTCAGAACCCCACCCCACAGCATGGTGCCGTCCACATTCAGAGTGGGCCTTCTCTCCTCAGGTTCAATCTCTCTGGCAACAGTTTCACTCATCCCCTGAGGTGTGTCTCCTGGGTGACTCCAAATCCCATCCCTCAGGGAACAATAACCATCACATCAGTAATATAACCATGACTCGGCACTAGTAATGGTTTAGTGGGTTAAGCGGAAGAGGGGAGAATGCTTGGAGGAGGAAGGGGCGGGGCTGCTGCTGTGACTGATAGCTTTGCACACAACCAACCTTTATCGAGTGACCGGTTCATATTCTGCTAGTCTAAGACTGCACAGATGAGGGAAGATACGAGCCACTCATCACGACGTTCCAAAGCAGACATGAAAAGGTCAGGACCTGAATCAAGGCAGGCGAAATGAGGGGTATATAGGGAGCTAGGGGCCAGCGTGGTGGTTAGACATGGAACTGGAGATGAACCACTCCAGGTTGGAGATCACGTGGTAAAGAGTATCCTTCCTTGAGATGTAAGGAACTAAGGAAAAGCAGTTTCATTTGACTTAGCTCCTCTCTGAGCCCACTGCCATGCTTCGTTAGATACAATTCTTAGGAACTTTCTAGAGAAATAACAACTTTAATTCAAGCTGCTTTTCCCCTCTGAGACCTAATTTTAAGAGTTTGCTTTAGTTGGGGATTTAGCTCAGTGATAGAGCGCTTGCCTAGGAAGTGCAAGGCCCTGGGTTCGGTCCCCAGCTCCGGAAAAAAAAAAAAAAAAACAACAACAACAAAAAAAAAAAGATTTGCTTTAAATGTGTTACATCTTAGCTCTTGGCCACTTAAAAAAAAAAGAACTAAGCCCTTAACGGTGGCATCACTGCCTCCCTGAGATGGTGGTTAGGACGCTGCCCTCCCTGTGAGGCATTCAGCACTCATGTACAGGACATGATATCTGAGGCTGAATTACTGAGGAGTTTGGAGAAAAGGCATGGGCCATTCGAGGGCTCCAGTGAAAGGTTATTCCATCAAGGTGGTATACATGAATGTAAGTGAATGGGAAGAATGGGGCATGGGATCTAGGAATTGGCAACAGTAACCCTGTCTCCTCTTCTGTGATTGAGAGAGGATGGTGTTACCAATCCTTGCTGAACCACATCCCTGAAAACAGCTGGTGCCTGGAAGTTGGGCTTCCTTTGGGGAATCTCAACCACTACTGAAATCACAGTCAGACGCTGTAATGGTGAGTGGGGAGGCACAGGGAATAAATTCTCCTGTTCTTACTCCCATTTCTGACCTGATGGAGTCTCCCATTCAATGACCCCAATCAAAAGACCCTGAGCAGGAAATTCAGGTCATGCAGTGTGTAGAGGCCATTTCTGCAGTGCTCAGGGCTTAGGAACATCAGAGCCTCTCTCTGATTCGCGTTTGCTTCTACAAAATGTATGTCAACTTACACCAGCACTACTGACCTCCTACTTGCAAACTGGAGGAATTGGAGCTGTCATTCTTCAGCTAAGTGTTTATGGTACATCCCTGTAAATAGTTGGGGATCTTCCAGCTAGTGCTCTGCAAGAGGTGACCCATCCAGGGCTCAAGGCTCTTGTGTGCAGTCCCATAACATGGGACAGCATCCTTGTTCATGAAGCTGTTTGAGCACTCCAGTCAAGGAAATAACTGGGTGTGGAATCTTGGAGCAAGGGAAGTCCACAACATACACTAAAGAATAAACACTATAAAAGGACCAGAAAAGTAGTGCGAATTTTCCTACATTTTCTTTAAAAGTGTCGGAATGGTACAGGAATATGTTTTTGTTTTTGTCCTAAGTGTGGGATGTGGGGTTGCTTTAGATTATCCACAGCAGGTGACTGTGATTTGCCTCATGCTCTGGTGAGGGTGTGATTCTGCCAGCTGCAAATAGTGTCTGCTGGTTTGTGACATTTGGAACTCTGGGGACTCTTGTGTATAAAAATGCTTGAACCCTGATAGAAGGGGATGATCAGGTGGCTTGTCGCTGTTGCTGCAGTTAGTTGCTGGGTTTTCCAGTAGTCATGTGCAAAAAGATCAGAAGAAATTGGATATCTTGTCAGTAAAGATCAAACTTGCCCCGAGGAACTGAACGCCCTTTATCAGCAGGAAGTAGTCTAATGAGATTGATGTCCCTTTTCCTCCCTAAGCTTCTTTCTTTCCTACCTAGTGTTGGGGGTTGAAAGGGTGAAAGGAAAAAGAACTGAATAAAGGAGCCAAAAATAAAGTTATAGCGAAGTTGAGAGGAAATGAGATGGGGGATGCTGGGATAGTTAGGTGTATGTGGGGGACACAGATATGAATGATCAAGATACATTGTATACATGTATGAAACTTTCTAAAGTAAATAAAAACAAAGTCACCTTTTTAAAAGGAAAAGAAAAAATATTCATTTATTCACTTACTTCCTGTTTGAGAACGAACACAAGCATCCCAAAGCATACCTGGGGAGCTCAGAGAACAACTTTCAGTTCCCTCTTTCTACTATGTGGATCCTAGGGATTGAACTTAGGTCATCAGGCTTGTTGGCAAGTACCTTTCCCTCTGAGCCATCTTGCTAGCGTGTGTGTGTGTGTGTGTGTGTGTGTGTGTGTGTGTGTGTGTGTGTGTGTGTAAATATTTATATTTATTTTATAAATATTAAATATATATATTTAAAGACAGGGTTTCTCTGTGTAGCCCAAGCTGTCCTAGAACTTACTCTAGCTTTCCTAGAACTGTAGACCAGACTGGCCTCGAATTCAGAGATCTTTCTGCCTCTGCCTCCCAAGTGTTGTGGGATTAAAGGCTTATGCCAGCCTGCCCAGATCACAGATTACATTTTAAGAGACAGGAAAAATACCTTTCTACAATGGCAGGTGTACACTCTGCCAGCATTCAAGCACACCTGTTGACCACAGCTCCTGGTCCCGGGTGACAGGAAGCATACATATTCTCCTGAAACCTGGTGTCCTGCGGCATTTGCAGACAGGCTATTGGAAGGATGCAAACTCCATCCATCATTGCTCCATGTGACTTTGAGGACTTAGTCAACCTCTCAGACTCATATTCCTAATCTTCAAAGCCAGAGTGAGTATTATGATGGTTAAACATGAATGTCTACTGGTCAGAATTTACAATCAATATGGAGTCTCACTTCTTGCTGTGTCTGTGAGGCCGTTTCCAGAAAGGTCTAAGTGAGAAGGAAAGACCCTTCCTATACGTCAATGAGTCAATGATGGCCATTCATGGAGAATAGTTCTAGACTGACTGACCAGGAGAAACTAGGGTGAGTACCAGCATTCAGCTCTCTGCTTCCGGGCTGCAGGCGTAATATAACCAGTCAACTCAAGTTCAGCCATCATGGCTTCTCCCAGGGGACTGGTCTCCTTCTGAAGTTAAACCCGAAAAAGCCCTGCCTCCCTTAATTTGCTTAATTAGGTTAAAGTAACAAGGAAAACAACAGTTGCAACAGTGTTACTTCCTGTCTGGGGCTATACAGATTGTTGGCTGCTTAGACAATGCCTAGCACCTACTGACCTTGATATGAAGACCAGATAATGTATTTCCCCCCACATTTCTCGCCCACTTTGCTGTGATATTGAAGAACAGCTAGCATTTAAGGGCTACCAGGCAGAAAAGAATTTCTGCCGCTCTCCTCTTGTTTCTGAGATGATTAGCCAGGTCTTTCTTGAAACCGATGTAAGATGTTCAGATGCATTTTCCTGTTGAACCTCTGACAAGGGTACCCTTGTTGGGTGGAACACTGTTGTGGGGGCAGTCTTTGTTCTCCGGCTCACTTTGGGGCCTGAGCTGTTGAGATTTGACCAAATGTTCTCCCAGAACCAGTTTGTCCCAGGGAGGAGGAGCTAATTGTACAGTCCAGGCTTCTGAGCAAGTTACAGGCTCTAAAGCTCAACCGGTTGTTTCTTAGAAGGCCCCCAGCCAGAGCTGGGAACCCAGCCTGCAAGATGCTAGGTCTTCTGCAACTACTGTGCATGCATTTGCAGCAGGCTGAGAGCTGTGGTTATAGCCACCTGAGCTTTTCTGCCCCTGGAAGATCATACACCCACAAGGGGAATGCCTCACGGTTGATTTTTTTAAAAAGTGGAGAGAGAGAAAGAGGAAAAAAAAAAGGCCAGTCACAGTCACACAGCACTGACTGTACATTTACAGAATTTCCATACATTGAAGGTCAGCCTTAAGATAGTTTGCAAAGCCTTCTAGTCACTGGAAAGTTCAAACATACATGAGCACGTATGGGGCAATGCTTACCAATGAATGTGTGTGCAGTTTCTATGTGGAGCAAGACAGAGTGTCAAGCAGGTTAACAGAAGAAACCACAGAACTGACTCAGCTTGGCTCAGCCCCGGCCCATTTTCCTGATGAGAAAAATCAGTTCAGAATGTTGAAGTGTCATGACCAAAACCCATCAGCCACAAAGTGCCAACGCACACTTTGGAAACAGAATTTTCCTGGGTTCAAGTCTGCAGCCTTTCCCTTGCTCCAGCTTGTAGAGTTTTTTCCACTTCATAGAGGGTGCAGGATTAGAGTTGAAAGTGACTACAGAACTCATCCTTTCTCTCAGGTATAAAATCGCAAGATCGGTGGCAACATTCAGAAAAACAATTATCTTCCACTCTCGACCCCCCCCCCCATCCAGTGCTTTTCCTGGCAGACGCGTTTCTTGTTTCTTCTATTTATTTTGGTTAACAGATTAATATATGAATGAGCAATATGTTGGAGATGTATGTTCCAATTCTTGGTTCTGCTGTTTCTCGACTGTGTGGACAAGCTTCGTAACTTCGTGGGTCTCACCGTATCATCTCAGAAATGCCAAAGGTGTCCTGAAATGAAGACAATGAAACCAAGTTGATGTGAGTCCCAAGGCATGAGGTACAGGGCTTGAGATTGAAGGCTGCATGTGCCCAGACATCGTTTCAATCATGGCTAGCTGTGAAATCTCAAGTAAGCTACCAACGTCTCCGTGTCTCAGTTACTCACTTGGCCGCTGTCTTTGTTAGGTTGCTATTGCTATGACCAAACATCATGACCAAAGCAATTTCTTCATCATAGCCCATCATTCAAGGAAGTCAGGGGAGGAACTCAATCCGGGTAGGAACCTGGAGGCAGGAGCTGATGCAGAGGCCATGGAGGGGTGCAGCTTACTGGCTTGTTCCACATGGCTTGCTCAACCTGCTTTCTTATAGAACCCAGGACCACTAGCCCAGGGATGGCACCACCTACAATGGGCTGCGTCCTCCCTCGTTAATTAATTAAGAAATTACTTATTAATTAATTAAATAAGAAAATGCTCTACAGGTTTGCTGACAGCCCAGCCTTGTAAAGATATTTTCTCAATCAAGGTTTCCTCCTCTCAGATTATTACACTTCATGTCAGGTTTACATAAATGTAGCGAGCACAGGCATTGTGAGTGATCATGCTACCTCTCCCATTAGGGTTGTGTTTGGTTTGGATGAGGCAAAACAGGAAAAGTACAGACACAGTGTATTTAGGGATTAACTCAGTGATGAGAACAGGAAGGGTAGAGAGACACACTTTGATATTTTGTATTTCAAAGTCCTATTTCTACTCAATATTGTAGAAAGGAATCTATATGCTTGTGAGGCTTTTAATAGTTTGACAGGTGCATACTTTTCATGGGTTTTGTTGTTGTTTTGTTTTGAGTTACTTCTTTGTCCCAGCCCAGGTGCTCAGGGAGGAATAGAAAGTCTGAACCAGTAGCTACTAACTGATCTCTATGTTTTACAATGTGTGGGAGAGGCTGGAGAGATGGCTCAGTGTTGAAGAGCTCTTACAGATCTTGCAGAAGACCCAAATTCAATACCTAGCAGCTACACAGTGGCCCACAACAGTCTGTAACCCGTTCCGGGGGATCCACTGCCTTATTCTATCCTCCAAGGGTACCAGATGTGTAAGTGGTGCATAGATACATATGCGGGCAAACCATTCACACACATACAATAAAATGAAATAAATAAAGATGTGTCGGGCCCAAACACCCACTGGATGACAGAAGATGATAAATCAAGAGGCTGGGTACCTGAGCTGAGGGGCCGGACTGAGTTCTGGAAAGACTGACAACTCCTTTCTCCTTCCCAATACAAACTGCTGGCTAGAGATGAGATAAAAGGTCAGTATTTAGGGTATTAACCTCCTGCCTTCTCAGACTTCTGGTTCTCTGAACAGAGCACAACTTAAAGATTCAGTTCTTGAGTTGGGGACTTAGCTCAATGGTAGAGCGCTTGCCTAGCAACCCCAAGGCCCTGGGTTCAGTCCCCAGCTCCAGAAAAAAAAAAAGATTCAGTTCTTGCCTGTGCTCACTGGTTTGGGCGACAGAACCCAAGTCCAGTTGCAGTGTGAGATCCTGGGCAAACAGCAGGTAAATAAACAATAGGGCTCACCATAATAATACTTAGGAACCCCAGGAGCTGAGAGTAGTGATTCAAACTACATGCCTTATTTTGAATGAGAGTGCCGCCCATAGGTTCATATGGTTGATTGTTCCCAGATGGTGGAACTGTTTGGGAAGGATTAGAGGGTGTGGTCTTGGAGGAGGTGTACTGCATGGGGCAGACTCCCACATCATTCTCTGTTAGCTCTCTTACCTCCTACTTGTGATGTAAACTCTCAGTTACTGCTCCTGAGTGCCTGCCTGCCTGCCTGCCTGCCTGCCTGCCTGCCTGCCTGCCTGCCTGCCTGCTGCCACATTCCCCATCATCATGAGTATCATGGATTCTAACCATCCTCTGGGACTTCAGAAGGCATTTTTATAAAACAGTGATTTCACACAGCTTCCCTTTTGCCCATCTGGGTTATGGGCAGACATTCCATTGTCCTTTGTTGTTCTAAAGATAAGCAACAGACAGGACAGGGTGCCTCACCCTCTGCACACCTCAGATGGAGTGAAATCACTTCTAGAAAGCAATTGACACTCTGTGGGAAATCTTAAAAGCTTTTAACTTAGCTATTTCACTCCAAAAGCTTAACTGAATAAGAGTCAGATATGCCCACACCCTTGTATTTGTCCATCTAATGCTAACATTATTCATTCAATTATTTAAATAGTCATTATGCTATTATATAATAATTATGTGTGTATTAGTATGTATTAGTATGTATGTGTATTATTATGTAGGTGTATGTCTCCATGTTGGTATGTGCACATATGTACAGGCGTTTTCAGAAGCCAGATGTATTTGGATCCCTTGCAGCTAGGACCACAGAGAGTTGTGAGCCTCCTAATAGGAGTGCTAGAAAAGAAACTCTGACCCTTTGGAAGAGCAGCAAGTGCTCACAGCCCTTAAGTTACTTCTCTCTTCCACTACTATTTAATTATCTCACAACAGTGAGCTCCCGACACATGCCTTGCTAGAACCTGAGGCTAACAGTGAACTGTGGCAGAGTTGTGGATGCTGATCCCACGAATCTCATCCCTCAACAACAATGCCACGCTCCATGAATTCATCATGATTAAGCATAAATTCCAAGAAGAAAATGTGTAAGGACAGTGGACTACAGGGCCTCATCTAGTCTGGGAACTCGCTGAAGGCTTCCTAGAGGGAAGTGCATTTTGGCTGAGACCCAAGAAAATGGCTGCTGAGATAAAATACCTTGATGAAAGCTACTTCTAGGTGACTGTTAATTTCTACTCATAGTTTGAGGGTATGGATCATAATGGTAGGGAGCCAAAGTGGCAGGGACTGGAAGCAGCTGGTCCCTTTACATTATCAATAAACAAGTAGACAGATATGAATGCTGTTGGTTGACTTGTGCTCTTCCCAACCCTACTACCATTCAGTTCACGACCAGAGCCCAGAGAATGCCCTTTGGATAGGTTTTCCCGTCTTAGTCAACCCCATCAATACACTTCCTCACGTTTGTGCAGAGGTGAAATATCCCCTCACAGGTGTGCTTAGAGGCCTGTCTCCTAGCTGACTTGAGATCTTACAAAGCTCACAACCATAACCATAACACAGCCCAAGCCAGCTGGTGACTGGGTAGAGAGGGCGAGATTCAGAGACAGGAAGTGTCACCGCCTATGATTCTGGTCTTTCCAGATGCGAGCAGCCTGTCAGAAGACTTGGGGGTGGACAGCTGAAAGGGTCATGGAACCCACCAGAAGCCTTCAATCACAGACTTTTCTATTACAAGGTAAAAACCCAAACCAATCCAAACCAAACCAAACCAGTCAGAGTCTAAGGAAGGACTATTGAAATGAATTTTGCCACATTCCTTCAAAGGAATGAGGAGTTTTAAGGGACCTTGCACATCATAAATTGGTTTAGGGAATAAAAATAAATGTATGAAATTAGTGTCACAAATAAATTCACAGTTGTGTATACCCTATCCTCCATTCCTACTGAAGAATAAGAAACAGAAATACAGAAATATCTGGGGAAGTAAGCATCGACGTGTCAACGCGGTAACAGTGGTTAGGTCAGTTCAGGCTATTTCAGAAAGTGTGGTTATATGAATTATTTGATTTACCCATTCTTTGTAATGATCCCCTCCCCCCTCTCTTTCTCTCTCAGGGATATACTTGGGTGACTTTTTGAGGTACTATAGATCACAAGGTCTTGGAGCTGGGCTCTCTGTAGTTTGCCTTTATCCATCTCAACCCTGGTACCCTATCCAGGGCTCTATGAGCTGACCTCACCTATCTGTAAATTGCCCTGTAGCTGTCACATGGACTGATATCATAGGAGGCTTAGCATAGACTCTGGCCCATGAGTAAGAGTGTAACAACCACAGCTAAGAACAGAACCGAGGTTTACACCTCCTATCTCTCCCCTCCACCCCCTCCCCTTCAAGGCAATTCTTCATGCTGTTAGCTGTGTGCTTAAGACTATGTCAGGGTAAGAGAGAGTTACAATGTGTCACTGTGGTTACTCACCCTGGACCACAGGGAGAAGTGAGGTGGCAGTGCACAAAATCCGGCTTGGAATGGACAGTGGATGGGTTCTATGGAAACCCTGAGATGGCAGGTTTCATCTGTAGCCCACACCTTCTCTCCCTTCTCCACCTCCCACCCCTTTGTCTCACTTTCCTCCCACCATCCCCTTGGTGACATTTCCTCCACTGATCTTCACACAGAAGTAAACCCCTCAGTGTCTAAGGAGGGATTATTGAAATGACTTTTTCCCACCTCCCCAAAAACCAGTAGGAATCTCTTCAAATTCGTCTGAGGCCAGAGTCTATACACAGCTGACTCTCTTAGGGCAATGTGTCTATTGGATGCTCTCCCACTGGGTGTAGCATAGGGGGCAGCATAATGAAACATGAAAGGGAAGGAGGTAGTTAAGGGGGAAGACACGAGACCTTCTGGAAGAAACCACAAGATTTAAAGACAAAGACTCCATCTTTTTGAAGCTAACTTTATCTGTACTTCCAGGCACATTCCTTAAGCTCTCTGAACTTCTTTTTCTGTCCTCATGTAGTCCATATGGTCCAGACCAGTGGTTCTCAAGCTGCCTAATGCTGTGACCTTTTAATACAGCTCCTCATGCTGTGGTGACACCCAACCCCCAACCATAAAATCAAAGCATAAAGGAAATACGTTTTCGGAGATGGTGGGTCACCAAGGCGGGTCATGACCCACATGTTGAGACCCCGTGGTCTAGATCCTTGCTAGTCCTCAGGATTCAATGAGGTAGTGCGACAACATCCGGGAGCTGACTAACGGTCATTTATAAGTTTCCTTTCTTTCAGTTTTCTTCTTCCAAGCTTCGAGAGTGTGTTGATGAAAGATTTGTGCTGCTGCTCAAACACATAGGGGCACAGAAAGCCCAAGGAACAGTTTGCGATGGGACGTGTTAATCCAGTGGTGCTGTTGGGACAGCAGGTAAGACACGTTTCCAGGGGAACTGCTGTGAGGGGAGGGCATCTTGGTGTCTTTGCTTATCATACAAAGAGAGGTAGAAAGAGGGAAAGAGTAGAGGGTAGAATACAGAGAAAAGGAGGAAGAACTGAGTTCAAGGCTATGGAGGGGGAGGTTTCAGAATCTGAAACACAGTCACAGGCAGGGAAGGTCAACATCAGAGCCAAAGAAACTAAGCAACTGAAAGCTACACTTGCTACTGTCACAAGGGAAAGGTCTCCAAACCCATCCTTCCACTCCATCCGTCTTCCAGAGGCAGTGGACATCAGCATCCTTATGCAGTGCCTATGCTCCTGTGAAGTGGAAACTTCTGGTTTGCTTGGAAAGTCTGTTCTGTCAAATGATGTTTTCCTGGGGCACCCAGGAGAGTGGATGTTTTGCTAGAGCAGGCACGTGGAAGGACAGACGATGTTTAGAAAGAATATAAATATGACCCCACAGACAGTGTGAGCTCTTGCATCGGTTCGCTCTGCTCTGCCCTGCAATTCTTCCCTGACAGCGCACATGTATCGGTTTACCTTACAGTGCAGTGGTGAGCTTCGCTGGTAGTGGCTTGATAGAGAGAAACTCACTGAAGAACTTCTCTTGAGGTTCCTGGGACTCCTCGCACCTCCGGCACACCTGGGCTGGTTGGTGTGCTTCACGGTTTCTTCTGGATTGAACTGCTGTTGCCGATCTGTGTGCAGTGCTGGCCGAGAGGACTGGGCTGCTGATTCGTGTTCAGTGTTTGCTAGTGGACCGGAGTGAGAACAATGAAGATTGGACTCGCTCCAAAAAACTGTTTCTAAACAGGTCCACTTCTCCTGTATTCTAATAACTTTTCTTTTCCATTACCTCTGATGGATGGCTGGTTAGAGAGGAAGTCGAATGCTTATTAAAGTAGGTTGAGAAAAATTTTATGCCTACACTCCTGTGTCACTGAACATCCTGAACACATCTCTGATGCTGTAAAATTATAAAAAAAATGAAGCTGTCTTTTACCAGGCACTAGGTCTGGCACCGTGGTGCCCCAAGATATCTGGTAGATATCTTCGTCTCAGTCAGCAAAGCCTCTCACCCGCTCTGCTCCATCCCATATCACACTGCCGATGGCTTCTCTCTGCAATCTCTCTACCCATCCAGTTTCCAAGGCAGGCTGTCACCATGCCAGAAATACCCATCCCAATTCCGTGGCTGCCTAGCGTCTCCAGCCACCACATACTCTCTTGAACTTAATTTGCCACATGAAAGAACACACAGCATGATAACCTCTCATCCAATTGATAAGATATAATTTGCTCATCTAGACATTCAGAGTCCTGTACACATCCATCCCTTAGGAATATTCATAACAGCCTGTAAATGTGCAGAGAGAAATCTTAACATCAGCCTCCATGTTCTCTCCCCTCCTTCTTCCTCCTCTTGTTCCAGTCTCCTCCTCTCCCCTCAAATTTTCTCCCACCCATCCTTCCTTCTCGTCCAATGACAGGCCTCGTTCTATCTTGTACCTGCCTTCACCTGTATGACGTCACACATTTCCTCTTCTGCAGGTCAGGACCGTGCTCCATAAAACTGTCGGGAGCACAATCATCCTCCAGAGTCCAGTAAAGGCTACAACCATGCATATTTCTACCCCTCTCCAGCCCACAAGGCAGGCTACTGATGTCTAATTTATCATTATTATGGGGAGGAGGCTTGGAAACAAATTGTTCTTTATCTCAAAGAGAAAGATTGCATTTATTCAATTTATTAATTATATTTATTTCTCTGCTACATATTTGCAGACTATGTGACCAGATCGCTGGGTCCGCAACCTCTTGACACCATCTGTACTGTGTTCACAGGGGGTACTTATGACTCTGGAGACTTAGCAACTTGCTGTCTGATCACTCTAGGTAAATGCAAATCTTGGGTTGTAGATACGTCTTCCTGTGCCCACATCTGTGTGGAAGAATCCATTCTTAAGTGGCTCATGGGTCTCTGTCAGTCTCAACAAATGGCAAAAGCAGAGCATTGATTGAAAAGAAGAACAGGTATTCCACTTCCCATGTCCACCTCAGGCAGGGGCAGCCATTCCCACCATTGACTTTTATCTAGTTAGTGTTCGCCACTGAACCATAACAGGACACATAGCATGCTGTCAGCTCAAATAATTGTCCAGTCCTTGGTCCTCAGTTGTTTGACCAATTATTGAAGATCTCATGTTTTTATTGGAACCTCTTTGGGATACTGCTGTCACCCCATTTTGCTCCCAGGCTTAGCATTCTGGGAAAACTCTTTATGGCTGATATTCCTCACATACTGTAATGTCAGGCAGCTCTCACAAGTGTTCTAGAGATGCAAGCATTACCAGTGTTCATACCTGTGCCAGCACCGGACAGCAGAGTGGTTAATACGAGGGGCATTTGCTGACTATGTGGAATAGCTCTTAAAGACTTGAGTGCAGGGATGTGGGAGGGGACCCCAGAACAATGGAGGGGGATGGTAAGGCAAGGAAGTGCATCTTGAAATGCTGGCTATCTCTGATAGGAAACATTGGTCAAATCTGGTTTACAGTGTGCAAAAGTTACTGTCTGACTCACCTCACGCTCATCCACCTGAGTGGGAGAGGCTGTTGTTTATCCACCCACGATTACTCTCTCTCTCCATTCACTGTGGTGGTGGCTTTTGATGGTTCCAGAGACACCCACTAGCAAAGGACAGTGGGGCAGACACCTCAAGCGGGGAACTGCCAGTGTTCAATAAAGGAACTCTCCAAGGTGAGTTCAGGTGAACGAAATTCATGATTCCATGACAGTAGGCTTATTTCTACTGAATTTTCATCTTTTTATTTCTGGGAGGTGGAGTTTCATGGTAGGTGCTTGGCATAGAACTCCACACCCAGAAGGGATTCAGCTGGCTTAAAAATCAATGATCTTATATTTGCCTATAAAAATAGAGAAATGAGTGCAAAATTAGATTGATCTGTTGAGATTTCTTATTTAAGGCCCAAGGTCAGGCTTTTGGTTCCCGCAGGCATGAAGCAAGCAGCCACAAAGGCAACAAATCTTCAGTCACAACTGTAGGCTTTTTACCTGGAGCCTTTATCAGCTGGAAGGTTGTCCCGCGCTATCGTCTCGCCAGCAAGAACACGCGCAGACACCAGGATCCTTCTGCAGCAAAGCGTTTATTACATCTTGAAGAGGAGAGACCGGGGCCCAGAAAGGCGCTGCTTATAAAACCCTAGCACGGGGGTTGGGGATTTGGCTCAGTGGTAGAGCGCTTGCCTAGCAACCGCAAGGCCCTGGGTTCGGTCCCCAGCTCCGAAAAAAAAGAATAAATAAATAAATAAATAAATAAATAAATAAAACCCTAGCACGGCACATCCATGCCTGATTGGTCGCTTACCCATGATCTCACTGGCACGCCCCGGGGTGGGCAAAGACTTTGCGCGAACACACTCTTGCACATGCGCACACAGCTAGTTTCCTGAAAGGAAGTCGGGCTGGCGCAGCGGAAGCCAGCGCCATCTTGTAATGGCGAATGTTATTGCAGCTTTCCACAGAAGGTCATCGAACAAGAGAGACGGCATAGTCCTGAGAGACCAGCTCTGGGCTTGGAGTGGAGATGGAAGACGGAAGATGACCCCCAGTATGTCAATGGTGTTAAAGGCTTGAGCTAACACACACCTGGCTACCCACAACTTGCCACAGAAGAGCTCTTTCTCATTAAGACTCATCGTAATTGAAGTCACCAAGACGTCAATCACAGCTGGTAGAGTCTTTCGTGTGTCTAGATCTCAGAGCCAACTGAGATCTTTGAACATTGAACTCTGTGCCTGGCTCCTAGTAGCTCAGTAAGTGCTTGGCACATGAAACCTTGGAGCATCCCAGGCCCCCAGTATATCACAGAACTCTCCATCTGGGACTTTTTGGTCTTTTTCACCATATTTTCTCTAACCTCGTTGCATTTGAACTTCTGAAAGTTATCTGGACTTACAATGTAAGTTCACATTGCTAACAGTAGGATCTAGAGTCAGGAAAGCCCAGTATGAGTTGTCCTAGACAGATTCAAATCCGCATAGTTCATCTAGGAGGTCAGAAAACACCAGTCTAGAGACAGAAAAGACAGATGACAAAGTTGTATTGTCCGTTTACAGCCTACAGCCATTGCTACTGGAGCTTACTCTGCTAAGATTCTGGGGCCAGGGGCAAGCATAAGCCTTAGAACTTGCTTCAGAATGGAATCCCCCATTCCCCAATCCTTCTAAGGTGTGTGTGTGTGTGTGTGTGTGTGTGTGTGTGTGTTTGCACGCGTGTGCATACCTTTGTTTAATAGTAGATCTTACTTGTTGATGTCTAGTCCTGGAGGTCATTTGTTTTCCAACACATTGAGCGTATAAGGATATACTCGTCTGAAGAGCCCAGTGAGAGATTGTGGGCCAGGTTCTGGCATGTGGATGGTACTGACAGGGTAAGGGTCACTGAGATATAGGTGGGGTACAGACAGGGTCTACCGTCTATTAAATGAAGGTGAGTACCCAGTTCATCCAGTCAGTTAGTATATGACACACTTGGAAAGTACTAGTACAGTAGTGTACTATTGCTTTAAGTAGCACTTGCTTACTAATACTGAATAGATAGAGTGCATCAATTTTCCAATCCCATGTATCCATTAGAAACACAGCACTCTTTTGTTGTGGGTGGAGTCTAGTTCTCCCCAGGGAGTCCAAGAGAACGTTGGGACTCCTTGGATAAAGAAGTGCTACAGAAATGAAGCCTTTGGTTTCTAAAATCAGGTCACAGGAAATGATAGAAAATGATTTTTTTTCTTTTTCTCTATTCAGATGTAAAAATAAGTGCCTCTCCCCCACCCCCACTCCCATCTCTCTCTCCTCCCTGGAGTCTGTTCCTCAATCCTTAAGCCTTCAGTAATCACATGAAGAGATAGGAAAGGGACAGAGAGACAGCCAAGGAGCTCCAGGTGCTTGAGTTGCCCCAGATCAGGGGACAGATAGGTGAGCAGAGAGACCTTTGAGGAAGGCTCAGGTACAGTGGCCACAGCAAAGTCCCTGGCTCAGATCTGCCCAACTACAGTCACTACCAACTCCTGATCCACGCAAACCGACAGAGACAAGTGACGGTTGTTATTTTAAGACTCTTCGCTTTGCTATAGTGTCTAACGTAGCCATGGAAACTGGTACAATGCTTAATTAATAGAGTAAACACCATCTCTTCCCCTTTACAGATAACCTCTTCTAAGATGGGAAAGGAACCTCCAGTCTTTATTACACTCGGAATGTGCCTACCACTAGCCACTTCCGTTGGGTGCTTATTCAATGTAATCTTTAGTTTTGCAAAACAGCACAGAAAACAACAAATCTCTCCCCAACACACACACACACACACACACACACACACACACACACACACACACACACACACACACAAAATAATAATAAAACCCTGCCATTTTCTGGCTACATCTTGGGTATAAGTGTGCGTGCGTGCGTGCATGCGTGCATGCGTGCGCATGTGTGTTTAGTGAGCCTATTAAGTCTGCTGTTAATGTGAACCACAAGATGACAGAAACCTACAGCCTCGTTGCCCTGGAGGTCAGAAACTCAAGGTCAAGTTACCTCCAAGCTTTGCCCCTTATGAACGTGTGAGGGAAGCTTGAGTCTAGGCCTCTCTCTAAGTTTCTAGTAGCCTTGGGCATTCCTTGGGAGCTTTATGTATTCTTCCTGTGTCCCTATGCACCCATCCTTTGTCTGTCTCTGGATCCCAATTCCTACCCCCATTTCCCAGGACATCAATTGGATTGAAGTAAGACTCAATTCATCTTGATCACCTTTGCGAGGTTCTTAATTTTAAATGAAGACGCATATCCACAAGGGCTGGTCTTGAGTCTATTATCTTTTCGGTGATACCCAGCTGACTCTTACCAATCAGGCTGTAGAAATGGGGGCACACAGGATGACACAAGAAAGTTTGAAGCTCTGTGACTACAGAATGCCCGCTGTGACTCATGGGAGAATGGGAGACGCCATGGCTGCTGAGCAGATGTGAAAGAATTCAGCAGGTTTGTAAAGACACCGTGCCCGGTGGTTCCTGCTTTTCAAGCCTGGATGTTTCCATCACAACAATATCTGTTTTGTTGGGTGATTTTTTTTTGAGGGAATGCACACAATGCATTCACTTAGATTGTTCTTAGTGCATCCAACTGAATGAAATGTATGAAGTCTCCTTACAAAGTGCTCATTGTCCGGCTCAGAATAACTCAAGTGTCAGGAATATTTAGCTACTGAAAACAACTCAGAAAGGCCTTGTCCTCCCAAATAGGCCGAGGCAACAAGACAGGGCGTTCTCTAGGCAGCTGTGTCCCAGTGCCTTCTACACTAAGGGCACCTCCCAGGTAAATTAACTTCACCCCTTCAAAGGACCTCCCCATTGCAAATCTGAAAGTCTCACGTGTCACGTTGACCTCACAGTTGGTGAGTTGTGTATTTGGTTTCTATTTTCATAAATCGGTAACTTCTATGGGCTTCAGAGATTAGTGAACATGAGGTCCGAGCAAGCTCTTGGGAATAGTGTGCAGTTCAAAAGGAGACTGTAAAAACTGAACATAGTATGGAGGGCCTGTATTTCTATACTGAGGAGGCAGAGGCAGGAAGGTTGGAAGTCCAAGGTTATCTCCAGAGACATAAAAGTCCATCTTAAGGAAGGAGGGAAGGAAGGAAGGAAGGAAGGAAGAAAGAAAGAAAGAAAGAAAGAAAGAAAGAAAGAAAGGAAGGAAGGAAGGAAGGAAGGAAGGAAGAAAGAAAGAAGACAAACAAAGTCTGCGTGGGAATGTTTATCAAATTGTAAGTTACTACACACTCAATGCCATTAATAATTAAAATAAAGCATTGCTACTTCTGCTCACAGGATGCCACTGGACAGTGGAACATGGCAGACACTTTCACAGCCATTGCTCACTAACTAAGAGTTTGGTAACTGACTCCTGCCCTCACCCTTCCAATCCCAAACATTGAGCATTTCTCTGGAAGAGTCCGGCCAGAGTTGCAGTCAAGCACAGAGTTTGAGTAGGCACTGTCTTTTACCTCATGCTAGCTACAGCCTTGGGCTTAAGAGTCATCTCGTGGGGTTTCAGATGAAGACTGGACAAAGGAGAAATATGCAAGAAACTGGAGTGTCAAAAGGGACAGCAGCAAGTCCAACGGTTGGTGGCAGGCATCTAACCGTTCCCTAGCCTCAACTGCTCCAATCGATCACCTGTAGACATGGCACAGTCCTGGCCTCTGTCTGACTTTCATCCTTCAGAGTCTCTGAGTAACAAATTGGAAACATTCATCTCACACAGAGAAGGGGAAGGAGAAGGAGAAGGAGAGAGAAGCCATCTTTGGAAGAGGGGAAATGTCACAGGAAGAGGAGAGAGGCTATTTCCACCTCCAGAGCTGTTTCCTTCTCCCATTACAGCCATCCTAACCTAGGCTATCCCATCTTAGATTATTATGGCAGTCTCCACTGGGCTTATTTTGTTTTTAGTTGACCTGTAGTTATTGGACATATTCGTACAGTCTGGTGTGATGTATCTAAGGGGTAATGATCAGACGAGCATAGTTCATCCAGCCTTCATTTCAGACATTAATAGCTGATGAGTGTAGCTCATCTATCCGTCATTTCAGACATTCACAGTTGCTTAGTTCAGTTTGATGTGAAGCCCAGACAAGGCCTGGAAAGTGCTGCTCACTCGTGCCTCAGCTCCAGGATGGCCATTTCTCCCCTTGTCCCTACATTGAACCTCAGGAGAGTTCATCTTGCTTCTTGGATCTGAATGCAAGGCTACCTACCCCAACCCCATCCACTCATCCTTCATCCTCATGGCCAGCCCACTCTTCACATCTGTGCTCCCCTGTGACATCCTTGGAGACTTTCCTGTTTCCAACAAAACCTTATGCCTTCTCCTAGACGATCTCCAGGAAGCTTTTCTTCTTAAACTGAGTGTCCCGTCTCAAAATGGTAGAAGTCTGTGTGTAGCTTCTGAAGTCTTGCCCTCCTTCACCGACGGAGTCTACCTCACAGCTACAACCCCAGCAGCCAGCACACTGCAGGGCACATGCAGTCTACCGGTATTCAGTCTGTAATTATGGAGCTCTAGCAAATTCCTTTGTGCCTTTCCGCGTCCACCCTCTTGTCTCCAGATAGGGAAACTTTGTCCTCTTCTTGGCCTTCTCCATCAATGAGTTCGAAATGCTTCAAAATCAAGTAAGATGTGTTTTGCATCTGGTTTCATTGTAGCTGTCGTAGTTTTGTGCTTCAATGTGTCCCGGGCTGAGGAGTGTTCCATTGAACCTATGTCCACAACCACTCAGTCCACATTGTCGAATGCTCGGTTGTTTCCAGGTTGGACATTATGAGTATTATCAGCGGTGTCCCTTGGCAGACATGTCTTTGGCATTGAGCTCACACGGAGCATGGTATGTCTTTCCTGCTTAGCTCTCTTGTCCTTCCATCTCTTCATTCTTTGCACATCCTTAGCTCACCTCAACCTACAGTCACAAATGAGGTAGGTAAGTCAGTAAGCTAGGGACAGTTGCTCTCGTTGTGCCAGTCAGAATCCTTTTCTAAGTGCATTTCCAGGCCACGTGTCAGAGACCACGGCGACAGCAGACCAGAGAAACTTGAGATCATTACCTGAAAGAGTTCTGCTGCTGAGAGAAACTCTGGAGTCATGCCAACTCACTGGACCACAGTGATACGAGTCACTAAGAATAGGTGACTGTATTTTTTTTTTTTATCACTGAGTTAGAGACACTTTTTTTTTTTTTTTTTTTTTTTTGTGAGCCTGAGACAGTTGCTCTGGCTAATCCTATAAAATACTGCGACTATTCCTGACACATGATTTTTGGTCTCTGCTGATGTTAAACGGTCATGTTGACTGCTGATCGTGTCCCAGTCAGAGCTTTCTAACCTATGTCGCACAGTAGCAGTTTTCATTTCTACAGGAATAGGATGTTTTTTAGCAAGCCACGGTCATGAAACAAAACCCAAAGTCTAAGTAAGCCACCCATGGAGAATGAGAGCTACAGGGGGAAAATACCACTGCAGCTGTTCTTGCTAAAAATCTCTTCATTTGCAAGAGAGCTTGTTCCCCCTGGAGGGTTTACAAACCTTTCTCCCAGTGCGATGTGCGGTCCACAAAGCTCTGTCTTTGCCCCTAGCAGGAAGGTAATGCATGCAGTAAGAGACTCTCATGGATTCTAGAAGCTGGTCATCGGGAGAGGACGGGACCACCCAGGCAGAGACGGTGGAACCCAGCCCAGAGATGGAAGATGGAAATACTGGATGCGGCCTGAGTAGAAACACAGAGATGGTTCGTCTCTTGGACACCTACCTTCAGTGTCTGGACCATCCTCATTTGTAGAACTAAAACAAGCAAGCAAGCAAACGTCACCCAGAATGGAGGAGCTAATCCATGTGTTCAAATCCAGAGACACATTTAGTCCTGCGGTCTGTCCACAACACGGACATCATCCCCGTTGGGGAAAAGTCTAAAGATGGAGGTTCAGACGGCTGGGATGTTTTGACTCAGGTCACAGGGATTCTACTGGATGGGGTGGGCACTCGAAGCCAGGTAACCTGACTCTCATGTGCTTAGACCAACCTGGGTGCAAGAGGAGGTTTCAACACAGGGTGACAAGCTTCATATGCTCATGTCACCTTCCTTAAAGTGTCAGCTGGAAATGCCACACAAGCTCACCTTTACCACACTGAGTGTAGATGAGGAAAGAAACACGAAGCGGAAAATAAACGTCCCATGGGGTCTGACAACTCTTACCCCTGAGTAGGTCTTGTTCTAAGTTTGCTAAAGAGGAACCTAAAGTGGCCTTGAATTGAAGCTCCTCTATAAGAAGGGGCGGTGATGAGCTCAGGGGGACCACAGAGGGGCGCTGGGAGGGACTGCCTCACACATCATGGCTGCCCTCAGACGCCTTTGTTACTTAGGTAGCTTCCGGTTCTGACAAAATACCTCTGCCAAGGGCTGGGCTTTCCTCCCTGGAAGAGAGAAAGGTAGGGAAGTGGGGTGTTTTTCTTGTCTGCAGTCTTTTTAGATGTGCTGGCCCGAGGCATTAGGAACATGAGGAGGGGCTCTCACACACACCGTCCTGTCAGGGCCTGGTCCCCTTGACCCGGTTCGTTATTGTTTCCTCTGCTGATGCCGGAACGCGATAGTCATGTTCTTTCTACCCGCTCTGTCTGGAGTCTTCCCGTTTTCTTTCTTTCTTTTTTTTTTCTTTTTTTCGGAGCTGGGGACCGAACCCAGGGCCTTGCGCTTGCTAGGCAAGCGCTCTACCACTGAGCTAAATCCCCAACCCCTCCCGTTTTCTTATACTGCTCCCCAAACGTCCCTTCTGGAAACAGTGATCTCACTCCATCTCCCCCTCTACATCTCTCTGGTTCCCTCCCCTACTTAGTTTTGTCTTTAACTCGCCCATCTTGCAAACTGCTCGACATTTTACTGACTCAGCTTGGCTTTTTGTCTGTCCCCGTGACTGAGGATATCCTTTGTGGAGGTAAAGATTTGGGACCGTAGAGTATTCTACACCTAACTCCAATAACCAGAACCAGTACTCAATAAAAACGCACAGAATGGATGAATGAATCCTAGCTCCACGCTTTATTGATCAGGGCATAAATTAGAGTCCCTGACTATGTCCCCTGCTTGTGGATCCTGTTCCCTTAACTGCATTGTCCAGCCTCAGCGAGAGAGGAAGCACCTAGTCCAGCAGTGACTTATGTGCTGGCAGCGAGGGTGGGAAGAGGAGGAGGGTGGAGAGTAGAGGGTGGTGCTAATACCTAGAGGAGGGCTTCCCCTTTTCAAAGGAAAAGGGAAGGGAGGAACAGGGGAGGATCTGGGTGAGGGGGTACTGGGAGGAGAAGGAGGCTGGTGTTGGGATATAAAGTGAATAAAGAAATAAATATAATAAAATTTAATTTTGTTATTAATTTTTTTGTATTAATTTGTTAATAAAAATAAGAATTTTAACCTAAAAATTTTTACTTTTGGCCTCACTTGTGCCACTGTAAAAATCGGGATAATTGATACATTTTCTGGTGAGGTTCTCCAACAAGATTACAGGAGGGCGGGGTTGGGGATTTAGCTCAGTGGTAGAGCGCTTGCCTATCAAGCACAAGGCCCTGGGTTCGGGCCCCAGCTCCAAAAAAAAAAAAAAAAAAAAGGATTACAGGAGTGCATGCTCTGCAGAATATTGACTCAGTCTGCCTTAACACTTTGTAAGTCCAATGAAAGAAATTGCACATCAACAGCAAACATTTGTAGGTCTAGCATTGCTCTGTTAGTAGTTAAAGAGCCGGACAGCTTTAGGGGAACACTCCTATATTAACACGATTTTCAAAGTGTAGTGCCTTTTGTTTCAGTAAAAGTTTTTGTTTTGTTTTGTTTTGAAAAAACTGAGCATGCCCAGAAGGTGCCCCATTCACTAATCTTTATAATGTAAGCTAAGCAAGCCCAATGGTGTTCCTGTCAGCCATTTTGCCCTTTTGACTAATAGGCTCTAATGTCCTTGAGATTAAACATGCAGAAGAGCCTGTCTGGTCTGACAGTTTTTCTTCTTCAACTAGGAGCACACCCAGAAATGCTCTCCCTGACTGAGCATGCTCAGGAATGGGTCCCTCCCGACTGAGCATGCTCAGGAATGGGCCTACCCTTGCTTTCTCCTCTAATTACAAATCGGCTCCCTTTATCGAATCTCCATGCTTCCTCTGTTGCAGCAGAGCATTGCTTTGGGAAGAATTCCCACACACTCCTTCCCTGCTGCAGGAAATACATCTTTCTCTACTCTCATCTCTTGGGTCTGCTTGGATTTTTTCTTCGTGCACCCCCTTAATGTGAATCTACTGTATTCTGTTACACAGCCATTGATATCTTAAACTATTGAATCCTTACAGTGCCCTGTGGGCCGTGAGCTATTCAGCACCACGCTTTAAGAATAAAGACGCGGTATGTAACTCATTTGCTCTACATCTTACTTGGTCTAGTTCTTGTATGTGTGTTTTCAAGGCTGACCATGTGGCACCAGACAAATGATTTGCGTGCCCTTCCCTGGGGAGGGCCGCCTCTCCAGCTGCTAGCTTTCCTCAGTTGCCTATAGTTCTTTGTGTAGATAGGGTTGAGGACTCTGGGCTTGTCCCCAACCCCTTAGGCATGTTCTGGGTTTGACCTCACTCAGTTCGGGTGGCCATGCTGGTGATACTTTATGAGTACAACTTGCAACATAGCTAGGACACGCCATCTCACTGCAAGTCCCCGACACTCTCATTTTTTTCGATCTTTCTGCCCCATCTTCCACAGTGATTGCCTGAGATGTTGGGTACAGGGATGTTTTACATATATGTGTGCAGTAGCGATGAGAGACGACACTGTGAATTTGAAGAAGATCGGGGAGGTATATGTAGGAGACTTTGAAAGAAGAAAAGGGAAAAGGGAAATGTTTTAACTGTATTATAATCTCAACATTGAAAGTATTAGAATATAATGGTGATGGTGATGGTGGTGTTGCTGACGATGGTGGTGGTGATGATGATGATGTGGGAAGGCCTTGCTTGAGGCTCCATGGCAACGGAGCAACTGGGATCAGGATTTGAATTCAGACCCACCTGTTTCCAAAGCCCATCTCTTCACCATCCCACCGTCACGGGAAAGTTCCTGTGAGCGGTAAATGACCAGTTCTAGTTCTCAAACCAGTAGGATGTTTTTCTGCACTGAACAGGAGGGTAATTCCACTTCTAAACTCAGATGTTTCTACAGAGGCCACCTTGTGTTGAGCTTTGAACCGTGAAGTATTTTTGGCCAAGAGTAGCACCATTTGAGAAGCTTTAGAAAGGATGTTTTATTTAGTCACGCTTAGCACGCACACATACAAGGATATACATTTTAAAATAGAGAGTAATGTTTTCCATAAATCGGAATGAAAATAATAAATATAGACCCTACAGGCGTACCCTGAGTTTAGCACTTGCTTTTTTGACACATTGTTGGGTATCGTCGTTTTCTTCTAAGTCGGCATTGGTCCCTTGTGCTTAGTGTGCCTAGCCTGTCTTACAAGCAGGAGTCAGTCCATTGGGCCCTATCTTAAGGGTGTTTGTTAGTGTGTGGGAAATCACTCATCTGCCTCACCGTCTTCCGAAAGTCGTGGCTCAATGAAGGCTGCACCGTTAACAGGGAGGTGCACACGCCAACTTTTCAAATCATCTTGAAAGACTTTCACTTCCCCCTTTTCTTTTTTTGGGTACCATTGTCTTCCTAGTAATGGTCAAGACTTTACCAGTTTACCGGTGTGCTTCCTTTGGTTTCCTCAGAAGGCCTATGGCCCAGCAGTTCAGCTGGGAGCCGACTTCAATGTCCCATGGGTTTCAGTGGGCTTGTTTTCTTGACACTTACAAAGTCTATTCAGGGCAACTGAAAACCATGGATCTTATGTCTGACTATATATGTATATGTGTATTGTATATGTATATGATGTGTCTCTATTGGATATATATGCATATATATGATATGTATGAATATAAATGTACATCATATATATACACATATACACACACACACACATATATATATATATGAAAAGGAGTTATTATTCTTCCCCAAGAGCAGGAAGATCTTGGCCTCAAGACAGATAACTCCATATCCCAAGTAACTTCTATGCCTTCCTCAAGAGAAATTTATTTGGGGTGTGTGTGTGTGTGTGTGTGTGTGTGTGTGTGTGTGTTGTTTGTGTGCTTGTGCTTGTTTGGGTTTTTTGTTGTTGTTGTTGTTGTTTCTGCTAGGATTAAGCAACACAGCCCATCTTCTGTAACTAACTGACATCTTGTTTGTTCAGAGCCCTAAGGTAGAGCATGGCCAGGCCATCTCTCAGCGTAGGTTGTAACTCTCTGAGCAGTCTGTGGCTTGCCTACCATGTGCTTGGGTTGCTCAGCTAGGGCCAACCCTGTCACTAGAGAGGGCTAGGCACTAGGTAACCTCAAGGCCTGCCCCATTAGTGTGGGCAGGGTGGAGCCCCTCAGAAGAGACTGTGGGCGGGTTATCACACTGTTGACCTTTGTGGAAGATGACCTCGTGAGATACTGAGGAGTCGTCCAGGTCCTACAGTGGCCCGTCAGTGTAACATGCTCTGTGGGCAAAAACACAGGCACAACTCAGAGGAACATCTCCACCTTTCACCTGGCATCCCTCAGACATGAAACAGATGTCATTATTTCTTCATGACATGCTTTGCCTACAACCACCAGTTCTTTTCCCTTGGTCAGTGTGACTGCCAACACCCTGTGGCTCATTTAGTGTATGCCTCTTCCTCGCCATGAGTGGATCACGCTCTGCAGACATCTAGCAAGGCCAGTCACACAGATGCCGGTGTGGTAACTAAACTGAAGCCTTGTCACCTTGACACTTCTGCTTTGATTGAACTGGTTAGAGTCTGTGGACGTCTCGTTATCGTGGTCTAAGGCCTTCTCAATGCAGTGCTGTATAGCTTTAAGCGCAGTTGAAAAGGTAACTTCAACAATGTCCAGTGTCAAATGCACAAGGCCCATTGCGCTCCTGGTCTGTCTTCTGATGACTGCCCCCCAAGCCCCTTCAGCCCACGGTTGCTGAAGAATTAGCTATATATGATGGGGACGGTTTGACCTGGGTGAGAATGTTAAGGAGCAGGTGTTGGGGTCGCAGTCACTCTGCGTGTTTGAAATGACAGGGGGCTATCTGTGTAAAGGCAGGAAATGTGACAAACTAGGCTTGAATCATAGTTCTCATGAACAAACCCCCCCGGACAAAGCCGCAGTTCCTGAGTTCAAGGTAACTGTCTTATAGCAATTTGTTCCATTTGGCAGGCTCAGTGACGGACCACACTCTCTGCTTGAGCACTCACTAAAAAAGTCTCTCCTGTCACTGCGGGTCCACAGAGCTTCCCTTGTGTGCACTCCCCAAGTCCATGTCACCTTCTATGTTTAACCATGCCTCCCACCTCCCCCCAACCCCAACCCTCCCCCCCCCGTGCCTCCCCCTGCCGAGTTAAGAACTCTTCCAGATCACCAGGGTTTGGTTCCCAGAACCAACCTTCGTTGATTCATAACCACCTTTAATTTCAGCTACAAAGGACCTGACACTTTCTTCCCGCCTCTGTTTGTCTGTGTATATGTGCACCAATGTATGCACACATGCATGCATTAAACACTAAATAAAAATAAATCTCTTTTTTTAAGTCTCCAGATGTGAAAATGTTTTAAAAGTTAGGAACGAGCTCTGCTCTCGTAGAGAACCAAAGTTCAGTTCCCAGCACTCACAATGGCTAATTCACAACTGCCTCGAACACTGATCCTGGGGGATCCCACACCCTCTTCTGGCCTTCAAAGGCCTGCACTCACATCTCACCACCATAGAGACATGCACGCACATGTAATCTTAAAGGCGTTTCATTTGTGGTGGTGGTTGAGTGTATGAAAAATGCACCTGATAGTAAAAGTTTAAAACCCATCGTGAAGTCTTGTGTCTTCAGAATGGCTACTCTACCGTGTAGGCGTTATTTGAGAGGTAGAGACTTTCGGTCTGGTTCATTTTCACATGGGATGTTTTTTATTTGCAATTTTGTTTACAATAAGGCTTATAATTATTTTTAATTTTCAACCCAAAAAAAAAAACCCTTACCACAAAATTAAAACAGAAAGCAAACAAAAAGTCATTATAATCCGAGGGAGTATTTCCACTGCATTCTCTTCTACCTTTGCATGGAAATTTCTTTTTAAGATGAGATAAATATCAAGTGTGTGTGTGTGTGTGTGTGTGTATCTATGTATCTATCTATAGATTATATGAGTGTTATCATCATAGACTAAATATTTACAAAGGTCTACAGCTTTCAACAAAGTAGAACTAGTAAATTCACAACCTCAGAGGCTCCTAGTGTCAAATACATGAGACTCACAGTGCTGCTCTCTCTCTGTCTCTCTCTGTCTCTCTGTCTCTCTCTGTCTCCCCCCGCCCCATGGCTGCAATGGTACAACACCATGACCAAGGCAACGTAAAGAAGAAAGAGTTTATTTTGGCTTATGGTTACACAGTGCTAAGAGTCCATCACCATCCCAGCAGGGAGGCACGGCAACCAACAAGCTCCTGGAACAGCAGCTAGAGTACTTCAGAAGCTGAGAGCTCACTTCTTCAACCACAAACACAAAGCAGAGAAACCGGAAATGGCGGAAATGGCATAAGTCCTCAAAGCCCACCTCCAGTGACGTATTTCCTCCTAAACTTCCCCAAATGGCGCCGCCAACTGGTGACTCAGTATTTGAATACGGGAGCCTACCAAAGTGGGGAAGGGAATTCTCTTTCAAAACACCACATATATATATGCATGTATGTGTGTGTTTGTATATATTACATGTGTACACATATGTAATATATACATATATGTGTAATATACACATATAGACATGCACATATCATATACTACATATATAAATTGTGGTGTGTGTGTGTGTGTGTGTGTGTGTGTAAAACCATGCAACTTCATTTTTGAGACACAGTCTCTCACGGGACCCGAGGCTCACAGCTTAGCCTAGGCTGGCAACCAGTGAACCCCAGGCATGCACCTGTCTCTGGTTTCCCAGTGCTGCGATTGTAGGTCACACACACACACCTACCTTACAAACTATGGTGTTATTTGGTCAGACACTTCCCATTTCACAAGAAATGTCCTTTATCTTCTAGCAGATTTCACAGTTGTTGTTTTGGGTTGGTAATTCACACCCATCCTCAGACCCAGAGATAGAAAAGCTAAGTCAAAGGTAGGATCTGGTTTGTTTTTAACGGATTGGATAAAACTTACTCCTCCAAGACCCAAGGAATCCTACTTCTGAATTCCTCACAGAAGAGAAGAGAATATGTAACTCTCTAGGAATTTTTAACATACTTGGCCAAAGGGAACGGCTAAGGTGGTATCCAGAGTTCTGACTAAACATGCCACAACATTGAAAGTCTATCTCTGTGTCTGCATGCCTGGAAAAGTCTGGTACACATAGGTACTCACTAAGTATCTATGGAAGGAATGGCTCAGCAAAAGACTGAGTAGTCTAGAGACATCGATTGTAAATTCTAGAGTTAAATGAGCATCTGTTTGGATAAGTAGTGGTGTGCTCTTGTTTTCCTATCATAAAAATGCTTTCACATTCTAATAGTTTTTCAATGCAACCTGGGACTTCTAGGAAGTTGCTGACTGAAGACTGAAGGGAAGGCAAACATGGAGCTGGCGTCTGTCCCTTCAGTCACTGCTGACCTCAGCTTTGGTGTGAGTCCGCTAAGCAGCTTCTAGGGGAATGGGGTGCAGAGGGCTTGAGTTCCTGGAAGACAAGGATTTTTGAGAACATGGATCAAATTGGTACTTTCTAGCCAATGGGGGGAAGTAGACCAAAGGTTTACTTCTCCCCTAAACAGAAAAGGCCTTTTTCAGATCACATGATGACAGAGGTCACCCTGCTCAATTTTCTTACATTTCTGATGAAGACATGGAGCCCAGTGGGTGCCCAGCTTTGCCTAAGTCATAGATGAGACTGGCATTAGAGTCCAGGTTTTTCTGGTTTGCAGCGTATTTCTCCATTGTATTAGAGACCTGGAAAGGAGCCTAGTGCATGCTCAGTTGAGTCACGGAAGAATATTTATTAAAGGTGTGGGCAGGGCACCAAACTAGATAAGATGGATGAAGCAAAGAAGTGCAGGCCGACAGGAACCGGATGTAGATCTCTCCTGAGAGACACAGCCAGATTACAGCAAATACATAGGTGAATGCCAGCAGCAAACCACTGAACTGAGAACGGGATCCCCGTTGAAGGAATCAGAGAAAGAACTGGAAGAGCTTGAAGGGGCTCGAGACCCCATATGAACAACAATGCCAACCAACCAGAGCTTCCAGGACTAAGCCACTACCCAAAGACTATACATGGACTGACCCTGGGCTCCAACCTCATAGGTAGCAATGAATATCCTAGTAAGGGCACCAGTGGAAGGGGAAGCCCTTGGTCCTGCCAAGACTGAACCCCCAGTGAACATGATTGTTGGGGGGAGGGCGGTAATGGGGGAGAGGATGGGGAGGGGAAGTCCATATTGAAGGGGAGGGGGAGGGGTTAGGGGGATGTTGGCTGGGAAACCAGGGAAGGGGAATAACAATCCAAATGTAAATAAGAAATACTCAAGTTAATAAAGATGAGAGAGAGAGAGAGAGAGAGAGAGAGAGAGAGAGAGAGAGAGAGAGAGAGATTGATTTTAAAAAAAGGCGTGGGCAGGGAAAGGAAGAGCCACGGAGGAAGTGAAGAGTTCTGGGTCCTGCAAAATAACTGGGGAGCTGTTAGCCCTCACTCTACTCCAGGGGATAAGCATAGAAGCAGCTTAAACCAAAACCCAAACCACTAACAAGGATGACAAGGACGACAACAACAACAACACAACCCAGCAAGAGTAGGGGTCCTGAGAAAGACAGAGAGGCTTTGTCCAGAAAAAGACACAGGCAACTGCCATGACCTAGCTCTGAAAGCCCAAAGTGGGAGAGAAACATCCCAGTCTCTTGACCTGACTCAAAGTCAAATGACGCCATGATGTCATTCAAGAGGTCCCAGGGCACTGAACACATTCAAGAGTCCAGCAAAAAAAACCCAACACACTTGCCTTCAAGAAGAGAACTGGGGTTGGGGATTTAGCTCAGTGGTAGTGCACTTGCTTAGCATGCTCAAGGCCCTGGGTTCGGTCCTCAGCTCCAAAAAAAAAAAAAAAAGAAGAAGAGAAACTCTATCTTATCTTTGCTTTCACTTCAGCTCCAGATCATTACTACCTGGGCAACGGAGGCTACACCCTAAAATCTATCATACAAATCATGCATATAATTGTAAAACAAGGGGCTAGAGAGATGGGTAGGGTGTTTGCTGCTCTTGCACAGGACCCAAGTTTGGTCCTCAGCACCTTTGTTGGGCAATTCACAACAGCTTCTAACTCAAGCTCCAGGGGTCCTGATGCCCTCTTCCGGCCTCCAAAGGTGTCTTCACATCCCAGGCAGACACATACACAGATATAGAAACATATACACATACATAAAAATTGAGAATATATATTTACTATGTGAATAATAGTCACTTTTGACATTCACGAAAGACACCCATCTAGACTTTAAGAGACATTATGCCTTGACTCATTCATCCTTGTCAGTGGATCCCAGGCTGTTTAGACAGATGGGTATAAAAGTAAACACTTAAGCTTCACTTCCTGAGAGAAGCTTACACTGTAGGGAAGGAAGAGCTACGGTGGGCTTAATCAGTAACCACACTGGTAGAAGGCGAGGAGGTTCTAAAGATACAGGAAGATGACGAAGGGAAAAGAAATAATTGTGTCGCTGTAGCTTTAAATAAGGTAGCCAGGGTAGTGTAAGCACAGCCAAGGGGAGGCCGACAGGCAATGGATGTGTTTGTCTGGCTTTTCCTTTGGCTAATGGTACAATGTTCAGATAATGGGGAGTGTGGGTGGTGTTATTTCCCCCTCCCTCGCAGTTTCAAAATGTCTGGCTGTAGAGTATTTTTTAAAAGGCCAAACCTCTCTCTACTCTCTATATTAACCATTTAAAAAGCATCTGGGGAATCCTCAGGGCAAGTGCATTTGCCACTGCCTTGTTTATATCTGGTCCTTTTCAGATAGGCGACTTGGCGAACCTCTGGAGTCTCGCGTGTGCAAGAGAAGGTTTGGACGGCGATGGAAAGAACAGATTTGAGCAGGGAAGGACCCGGGGCCTGTTTCATGTTTTTGGACACCTGCTCCTCCCAATTGATGGCACTGTTTTGGAAGCTATAGATTCTTTGAGAGGCGGGGCCTAAGGAGCGTGGGTGTAGGTGACTAGGGGAGGGGCATTTAGAGGCCACACCCACTCCTGACTCTCAATCATATTTGGCCGTCATATGAGGAGTCTCCACTATGGGTTCCCGTCCACCATGGAATGATGATTTCCGGCCTCGGTGCCTGGTCCACCAAGGTGGACTGTCCTCCACCTATGAGGCAAATTGTCCCCAGGTTATTTTTGTCACAATATAACAAAAGTAATGAATACAACGTGCTGTTGATGGAAGATGATTTAGCTGCAGGCCTAGGAAATCGTAATCTTGGAAATTTGGCTGGCAAATTGTTACTAGTTACATTCGGCATCGGTAGAGCACCTGTGTACCATGTAAGCCCTTTACATGGACCATCTTAAGGTGTGGCCATGGAGGCGGAGAGCCCTCTTGTATATAAACCCCTTGTTTAGGCGGCAGGTGACAGAAGTCTGAATGAATCTTCGTCTGGTTGACAACAGAGCCCTGCTCTCTTTCTCAGGCCTCTAGGATCTTCTTGCCCTCACTTAGCCCCTATAAAGAGGTCAAAGCTAGATCTAGCCAGTAATGTAGACAAGGAAAATTTCTCTCCTACTCTGAAGCTCACAAAGATACCAGACTACCAAGCAAGAGACACTGGAACCCTGGGACAGCCTCTAAGAAATCCAACCAAGGCATCCATTTTGCAGGGGAGGTCATACCAGAATGGTTACCTACTCATCACTTGGGCACTTTGCTTTGGGCACAAACACTAGGGTCCCAGTTGAGTAGGTTGCGCATGCGGACCAGTGTCTGCGTATGCTTCTCGGAGCTTCTTTTGTAGGTTTGAGGAACAGTTAAACCCCTGATGCATCCAGGGACACTCTGTTCTCATCTTTTTGGGGGTTACAAAAACAGTTGCAACACTTCCCAATGGGTAACAAACGGGCTGGGTGATTATCTCAACCATGCTTCACACAAACTTACAGGAGCCAGACCAGGCCACACTGCGTTGAGACAGGGATACGAGAAGTTCCCTTCTCATCAGTCTATTACTCACTTGGCCATTTGGAGAGCTGCCCATCAGTTGTAATGCTCTACCAGCGCAGTTTCTCTGACAGCACACTCTGTACGCTCTTGGGAGTTGGCCTGGTCGATGCTGTGTGACATACCTGATCTCTTTGCCACCTTGTCCTATCATGTTCACGGTTCCAGGCCTTGTGCAAGCACCTTAATCGAGCTTATTGATCCAGACTTAGTTACATGGGCCACGATGAGTAGACAGTGCTACAAATCAGAAGTGAATATGAATGTCAACTGGAGGAACTATGCTTTAATGGTGGGGTGGGGGGGTTCAGAATAGCTCCTTAGGCCCAGCATGGCTGTCCACTGAGAGGCTCTACTGGCAGCTGACTGAGACAGACAGCCATTGGACCGAGGTTGGGGATCCCTAAGGAAGAGTAAGGGAAGGATTAAAGGCCTTCCAAGAGATGGCAACCCCATAGGAAGACCGACAATGTTAACTAATCTGGACCTCTGGGGGCTCCCAGAGTCTCAGCCATCAACCAAAGAACATGCACAGGCTGGTTGGTGGCCCCCTGCATATATGCACCAAAGGACTGTCTGGTCTGGCCTCGGTGGGAGAGGCTATGCCTAAATAGGGAGGATGGTGAGGTGGGGGTGGGTAGATGAAGGGGGTGGGTGGTCTGGAGAGCACTCTCTCGGAGGCAAAGGGGAAGAGGGATAGGATGAAAAGCCTTTGGAGGGGGGACCAGGAAGGGGAGGCAGTATTTGGAATGCAAATAAATAAAACCATTTTAAAACTCAGAATAGCTCCGTTAGGAGGAACTCCCTCTCTGCGAAAGTGTGCTGCTCTTTGCGCAGAATCAGTTCATCCACCACCCTGTTTTGTTCTGCGCTATCAAACCAAATACCCTATTAGGGTGTTAAAAACTATGATCTCCTCTGAGTGTGTTCGCAGGATGTATTATCTGGTTTTCTGTTTCCATTTGCATCATGTGTAGTTATGTGTCTATCGTGTGGAGATAAGCGCATTATTGCAGGTGTCCACAGAGGCCGGCTACGTCAGATCCCCCCCGGGGGTGTGTGTTATTGGGGTGGTTGGGAGCCGCCTAAAGAGAGTTGAACTCAGGTTCTCAGAAAGAGCAGTGTGTGTTCTTCACTGATGAGCCATCTCCCCAGCCCTTCTAAGCACGGCATCGCCATCACTGAAGAACGGACAGCCATGCGGAGTAACAGTGACGCCAGGCAGTAGCTCTTGAGTGTGTTTCCACTGAGGCTCTACTCACACAACGCCCTGTGCACACTGTTATTAAAACCATGGATTCAATTATGGCATTACGATATAACCTTTAACCTATTTTACCTTTAATTGCTCTGCTTTTCTTCCTCAAACACCACCTCAAATCTTATAATTCAGAGGACACAGTGTTTTCTCTCTCTTAGGAGAAAACGTTCTAATGCATTAGTAAAATACATCTTGGCATTGGTAATATGGCTCAGTCTTCAAAATGTCTGCCACGTAAGGGTGCAGATCTAAATATGGATCTCCGGTATCCGGGACAAAGTACGGTGTAGTCACATGTTTCTGTAACGCTATCGAAGGAAGGTGGGGGCAGGTGGATCACTGGTCAGCAAGCCTAGCCAATAGGTGGAGTGGATGCTGGGTTTAAAATGAGGTGATGGAGAGAGAGAGAGAGAGAGAGAGAGAGAGAGAGAGAGAGAGAGAGAGAAATGGAAAGTAATGGAGGTAGATACCTGATGTCCATCTCTGGTCCTTACACACATGTTCACATGTGTACACACACACACACACACACACACACACACACACACACACACACACAGAATCCTCAGGATTTGGATTTAATCCCCAACCCTGCCAATTTTTTTTTAAAGGTGAAAAAGATACTTTCTGGCATGGAGTGGGAGGCGCTACAGAAATGGCTCAACAACTTAGAGCACTGGCATTCAATTTCCAGTGCCATATATATAAAACCATATATATAAAACATATATAAACCATATAGAACAGTCATATTCATATATATATATATTACTTGCAAAAAAGAAAACTATTCTTGCTGAAAAAGACTCCTTTTGATTTTTTTCATGAACTTGACCTAGAGCTAGGGAATTCCTCATCTCAGTAAAAGCTGGAAACATATGAATATTGCGTTTATATTGCTAGGTACCTAGTAGACTTTAGTAATAACAGCAGATCCTGGAATATTCATTCTCAGAGCAATGATCACCTCTTATGTAGTCCATGCAGTGTGACAGGCATTAAAGACAGGGAGAACCTTCTCTTCAGAGTCCTCTCTGAAGAGTCATGACATGCAGAGAGGAGGATCCTCTCAGGCCAATGAACAAAGGCCCAGGGCATTTTTTTGAGGCAGATTCCCCTGACCAGAGCTGACAACTTCTTCCTGACACTCACCGTGTCTTACTTGAACACAGTTCTCGAGGACTGTTGTGGTTGAATATGTCTGGCCCAGGGAGTGGCACTATTTGGAGGCATGGCCTTGTTGGAGTAGGCGTGGCCTTGTAGGAGTAGGTGTGGCCTTGTTGGAGTAGGTGTGGCCTTGTTGGAGTTGGTGTGGCCTTGTTGGAGTAGGTGTGGCCTTGTTGGAGTAGGCATGACACTATGGGCATAGCTGCTTGGTAGACAGTGTTCTCCTAGCAGCCTTCAGATGATGTAGAACTCTCAGCTTCTCCTGCCTGGATGCTGCCATGCTCCTGTTGATGATAATGGACTGAACCTCTGAACCTGGAAGCCAGCCCCAATTAAATGTTGTCCTTTCTAAGACTTGACTTGGTCATGGTGTCTGTTCACAGCAGTGAAACCCTAACTAAGACAAGGGCTAAAGCAGCTTTGACTGGTTTGGGCAGCACAATATCTTATCTGGGAGTAGTTTGCCATCCCAACGCTCAATAACTCCAGCTAAGAGTGGTTTCAGTTCATACTCTTGAACTATTCAGTCTTTTAGAGATGTGGTTGAGGGGAGCAGGTACCCAAGAGCCAATGACGGTTATCTGTCCCGGTGCAGACAGCAGTTAAATAGTCTCACCCAACCCAGGGGTCAAGGCCCTGTATTATCTCCTTTTCACACTGGGCAGAAGGTCCAGCCTTGTGATTTCTTTGAAAAAAAAAAAGTTTCAGTAGAACGTCTCCCCAGCTTTCTTCTATCTCACCCTTTGCCCGAGTCTTTGCCACTTGATTTGCTGGGGGAGATTCCTATAATCTCGCATCTTACTTAGACTCAGCTCTAGACGTAGGCTGTGTTTCCAGACACTTTGGAAATATCTGAGTGTTGGAGGAAGCAAAGCCGTGCAGCCAGAAGAGCGGTCATCAAGGTGTCTAGAATGGTCACTAACCAGCTTGCTGTGGCTTTCAATCACGGGCTGTAGTGACCCGTAGCGAGGAGAAGCTCTTCCAGGGCTGGCAATCTGGAGAGAGAGCACACGCCCTGGGAGCTCCCCTGGCAGACTTGGGAGTTCCAGCTCCAAATCTTTTAGGGGTCAGAGACTTCAGAGTTCCATGCTCAGATTGGGTTCACTACCCTGGACATTCAGTCATCATGAGCCCTGGGACCTAGCAGCCCCTGCAGTTTTCACTTAGGTTCCGGGAGCAGAGATGTAAAGTGTGTGTATTGGTTATTTTTCCTCACTGCTGTGACAAAACACCTGAATGAAGAGAAAAAAGAAACTAAAGAAAGGAAGGGTTTACCTTGGCTCACCATTTGAGGGTACCCTCCACCACTGCAGGGAGGGTGTGGCCACGGGAACCTTTAAACGGCACGTCATGGGGCATCTACAGTCAGGAAGCAAAGAGAGGTGAACGTTGGTCCTTGGCTCCTTTTCTCTTCTACTCAGTTTGTGACTCAAGTCAGAGAGGAATGCTGCCCACGTTTAGGTGGGGGTCTTCCTGTCTCAGGTAACAGCCTTCTGCTTTTCTTCAGCTTCATCCCTCTTCCGGCTCTTGCTTTCTCTCAACTTCCAGTGTCTAGAGGCTGCCCGGCTCCTTGGTGTTTCTGTCCTGAAGACTTTCTAGACACCATAGCAAGAGTTCTCAACCTGTGGGTCGTGACCCCTTTCATAGGGGTTGCATATCAGATATCCTGCATATCAGGTATTTACATTCTGATTCATAATAGTAGCAAAATTACAGTTATGAAGTAGCAATGAAAATAGTTTTATGATTTGGGGTAAGCCCAATGCTACAAACTTTATTAAAGGGTCACAGGACTGGGAAGGTTGAGAACCACTGCCACCCAGGAGTCTAGAGCTCCTTGGGTGGCTTCCTGTCTTTATTGCCATGGACATAACACAAGGGCACGTCTGCAATTGCCTCAGTGTTGCATGGCTACCTTTTGCCTTCCTCTTTTCCCCATTTCATGTTATCATCTCAGACGAATGTACGGCTGACAAAAGTCAAAAGTAGGCAAGAGAAGACCACTGGAGAGAAGCCTTTTTACTGAGTCATGTGGACGAAGGACTGCATTTACATCCGTCATAGGCCTTCTACTGGGCCACCAAGAGATGCTTGCCCTCTGGTTAGTCCAAGGGGCCAACGTCTTCTAGTGTTTAAGGAGGGCTGGGAGGATAGAGCATTCATCACAGGCTACTTGGAACGCTCCCAATCAAGACAGTACCCTGAGGAGCTGGATTTTGTGCCTCAACAGCAAGCGGTTGTCCGGTAGCTTGAGTGTCACAAGGGCTGGTACCAGCATGAGGGTGGTTCTGCTGAATGCTTGACTGATAGTCTTTCACTGAGGGCAGCCAGGGGACCAAGGAAGAGTCTCCTACCTCAGGATGCCTTCTAGCCTGTGGTGGAGGCCGTCTGTATGCCTCGGTTTGTGGTCTCCCATCTCAAAAGCCTCAATGACTAGTCATGTCAGAACACAGTGACATCGATTCTCTCTTGTGTTCCTCTTTCACTTGGAAGGACCCTTGTTATGACATTGGGCTCATGGGATCATCTCGACGCATCTCCACATCTCAAGGTCAGCTGATAGCAGCCTCAGTCATGTTAGAGATCTCTTAGGGAGCGTCTTCGAGAGGATGCACTGATGGGCTTCCCCATGCAGGCTCAGCTAACACATTCTTCAAGAGTATGAGTTTGCCTATGTGAAGTGAGGAAAGGCAAGAATTCCTGAGTGGCAAGTCAGTGTCCAGATAGGAAATGAGAATTGGGAGCTCAAGCTCGAAAAGAACACAGGTTCAGTGTTAAGAAGTCCAGGCCAGCTGGGGCGCTTGGCAAATCACAGAAGAATGAAGGGCACAGAATGGGGAAATTACCCCTGCCCTGTTCAGTGGCTCCTGGGGATGGCACAGGACATTAAACACTGTTGAAACCCATGACCCTCCCCAAGGCATTAACAACTCATTTAGTTCAGCTAAAAATAGAGCAGCATATCATTTTTTTTAAAACAGTTTTTAAAATGAAACTAAAACACATCTTGAGAAAACTCGGGTGGGCCTGACATCTGAAACAGCAACACAATTTTAAAAAGGAAAACCTTTGTGTGTGTGTGTGTGTGTGTGTGTGTGTGTGTGTCTGTGTGTGTGTGTGTGTGTAGATATGATAGTTTATCTTAAAAACTGGCTCTGGTAGCCCCAACCTGTAATCCCAGCTACTCAGAAGACTGGGGAGGGAGGGTCACTCTATTCGAGGCCTTGTTTAGATTACAGAGCCAAGTTCACGGCCAGCTTGGACAGTTTCACAAAACCCTGTCTCAAAACTGAAAGTGAAAAAGAGGTTGGAGTGTTAGCTCACTGGTGGAGTGTGGTGCGATAAAGCAGAAGATTGTGAAACAAAAACATTGGTAAATATTAAGTTTTAGGAGTTATTGACATAAGTCACCCCTTAAGCTTGTCTGAGTGCATTCATATCAGTGAGGAAAATCTTAAGGCTTCAGCAGAGGGCCTCAATATATACATATATAGTTTATTGATAGCTAAATTATTGCTAACGAATTTATCTCAGTAAATAATCAAACTCACTGGCAATCAAAAATGAAGTGTTGGGGCTGGGGGGGGGGGTGGCTCGGTGGTTAAGAGCACTGGCTGCTCTTCCAGAGGACCCAGGTTCAATTCCCAGCACCCACATGACAGCAGCTCGCAGCTCTCTGAAACTCCAGTTCCAGGGGATCTAAAATCCTCACATAGACATACACATGTGCAGGCAAAATGCCAATGCACTGGAAGAGAAAAAAAGAAAATACAGATGGCAATTATCAAATGAGCATAGATACATTTAAAAAAAAATTATCACCATGTGAACTACAAACCTTCTGGAAGGGAATTTTGTAACGTAGATCAAGAGTCCAGAAACTTTCTACACTTTATCTTACCCAGTTCACTTTTAGACTGTCCACTCAGAAGATTTCTAAGAAACCTTAATCATCTAACTGGCTACGAAGTTTCAAAGAGAAACAATGATTTTAGCAAAAAAAAAAAAAAAAAAAAAAAAAAGAAAGAAAGAAAAGAAAAAAAAAATGCTCTTTTGCTAATAAGATGAATTCACCAAATTTATCTCATGGATGTAATGACTGACTGACATTTATTGTTATAGATTATAATACAATTGTCAAAACCCAATCTCAAGCAATCTTTAAGGTTTGAAAAGTAAGCATATTTAGACTTAGGAGTATATTATTTCCTCTGTTCACTTATTTAATTTTTTTTCATTATTTTGTATACCTGGCAGGGGTTGAATGTGGGCCACAGTCTGTATGTGGAGGTCAAAGGTCAATCTGAAGGAGTGGCTCCGGGGGTCAAACAGATAACTCAGGTTATCAGGCGTTTTAGCGAGCACCTTTATCCACAGGGCCACCTCACCAGCCCACTATTGCTTCATTCTTAATGTAAGCATTTAGAATAGAACATTCAAATAAAACGTGTAAACGTGTGACGTTCTTCTGGAAGACGCTTGGCATAAAGCAATTTCATTGTCTTAACGGTGAATAAAGCCCCACGGCGTGTGACAGCTCACCTCCACGAACACTTTGTCCTGCTATCGTGGGCACTGATAAATTCCTCAGTTCATAGGAGTTGGTTTTATGCTTGTCTTATTCATTTATTTTGTATGCCTGTGCATGTATTTATGTGTGTGTACATTAGTGTTCAGGTGGATGCATGCCTATGTAAGCTCGTATGTATGCATGCACACGTACAGTTCAGGGAAACCCTCGAGCATGGCTCCTCAGGGACCGTCCACTTTTGCTTTTTTTTTTTTTTTTTTTTTGAGACAGGACCTTTCACCGGCTTGGAAAACAGCACCTAGAGGAGGCTGGCCTGCTGCTGATCTGGTAAGATCTCCCTGTCTCCATGCCCCAGTGTTGGGATTCCAAGTACACACATTACATACGGCTTCAATCTCCCTACCTCTACCCAGGGGTAAAGCTTAGGCCGCCTGGGTTGCAGGGCAAGCACTTTACTATCCCATCCGTCCCCTAAGTCATGTTTGACTTATAACAGCATCTTCCAAAGTGCAATTTAGGAAGAAAAACTTTGTCCGATGAGAAAACATGTTCAAAGTGGTTGGTTTTTTTGTTTTGTCTTGTTTGATAAAATTAAAGAATCAGGTAAAATTAAGAAACGTTTCATTCCTTAGACCTTTCTCAGGTGATCATAGTATTTTGAAGCCTCTGAAAAGTATTGCAGAAGATGATCATCTTAATTTATTTTAAACCAGACTTACTCAGCGTTGTACCAGTCAGAGTTCAACCATCATGTAACCTTGCAATTCCACATTCATCAGATGCTAAAAGAAACCATGGCTTTCAGCAGACTCAACTTACTCTCCCATTTCGGCTTACAACTCTAGGGACCATGGAACTAGAAAGTTTGAGCCTGGCAGTCATCACTTGTCTGGAACCTTTGAAACATTGTTTCAGGGCAAGCAAACAACCCCTGATGCTGTTAATAATACTCTGTTCTGCTTGCAGACAGGAGCCTAGCAGGACTGTCCTCTGAGAGGCTCCGCCCAGCAGCGGACTGAAACGGATACAGAGACCCACAGCTAAACATTAGACAGAGCTTGGGAACTCTTATGGAAGAGTTGGGGGGAGAGTTGAAGGTCTGGAAGGGGATAGGAACTTCACGGGAAGATCAACAGAGTCAACTAATCTGGACCCTTTGGGGCTCTCAGAAACTGAGCCACCAACCATAGAGTACAGACTGGACCGAGACCCCCGGCACATACTTAGTCTCCATGTGGGTCCTCCAACAACTGGAGCAGGGGCTGTCCCTAAAGCTATTACCTGTCATTCCCCAACTGGGTTGGCTTATCTGGGGGGCAGTGGGAAAAGGTGTGCCTAACACTGCAGAGAATTGGTGTACCAGGGAGGGCCCTCACCTTCTCAGAGGGGGCATGTTGGGGGAGAAGGGGAAACGTTCGGGATGTAAAATGAAGAAAGAAAGAAAGAAAGAAAGAAAGAAAGAGAGAGAGAGAGAGAGAGAGAGGGAGGGAGGGAGGGGGGGAGGGAGGGAGGGAGGGAGGGAGGGAGGGAGGGAGGAGGAGAGGAAAGGAAAGGAAGGAAGACCCCCTATCATTTTGGTTCAGGGGGACACCAAGGTCATGGCGGGCAATCTGAAGGTCAGTATGGCTGCAAGGTCATGGTGGGCAGTTTGGAGAACTGTGTGACTTCTCCTTACTTTGAGAGATCTTGGGCTTCCCAGTCTTGTCTTCCTTCCTCTTACCAGTTCCAAGCTAGTGAGCAGCTTCCAGCTCTGAGGACTCAGGGCTGCAGAAGCCTTGTCCTCTGTCCAAGTACAATGTGCCCTGCGAGGGCGGGACTCGGGTGACCCAGAGCCTCATGGGAAACCACTTCTGCAGTTCCATGCTGCAGACAGGAGAACGAGCCGTGATCCTACGCTCACCGCTGTTACATCTTCGTTGTAAGGAGAGAGTCTGCTGCTATCAAGTAAGCTTGATAGTGCAGATCCTGCACGTGAGCTGGGATGCAGCCTCGTGGTAAACAAAGTATTTCCACAGTGTGGCTGAGGCTTTTGCATTAGATCCCCAGCGCTAACAAACCAACACGATCCAACCTCCCCAACAAACCAGCAACAAAGCCCGTACATACACTTGGGATCTCTGGTAACGATTCATGTTTGTACCTGACTGCTCGGGACCTGCGAGCATCCTCTCCTCCTCGCTCTGTGGTCTTACCTCTTCCTCCTCTGAGGTCCTTATGGCCTTTTTGATCTCTTCGCTTTTTCTTACAGTCCAGGATGCTTGACAAGGAACATTTGGAACCGAAGGAGCCTTTCTGATTTCCAGGTACATCAGAGTGATGCTGTCTTTGATTTATCCCGACATAACCGGCTAAGGATCTTGAAGTGTCTTTGTACAGGCCACAGCCTCTGCCTCCTTCCTCTGCTTGCTTTGGAACACTGTTTCTCAACCTGTAGGTCGAGTCCCTTTAGGAGGGCATCAAGCAACTCTTTCCCAGGGGTCACATGTCAGAGCTGTGAAGTAGCAGCAAAACCGTAGATTTATGGTTAGGGGTCACCACATGAAGAACTGTACTAAGGGTTGCAGCATTAGGAAAGTTGAGAGCCACTGATCTAGGCTGTGTCATGGGAAAAGACAGAAGGAGAGGAAGGGAGGAGCAGGAATCTGAGGATAACCTATATCATCCTGCTTAGTCACAGACCCAGAGGACATTGGGATGGGAGGAAACTTCTTGGTCACCTTATCCAGGTGCTCTGGGTATCCACGGTTTGGAAGGATGATATAAGAAAACTCCCCCTTTGGCTGCAGAGGCCCCACTCCTTTCTATATTGGAGTGCACGTGAGATTTTAGTTCGGTTTGAACATCTGTCCCCGTAGCAGCAAAGAGTCACAGAGAGCAGTGGATCTGGTCCGGTCCCATGCGCGCATCTTCTGCAGCAAGCATTCAGGCAATTGCTCAAACGCGGATCTGGATGCGGCTCCTGCGGGGAAAGCGAGCTCCTCGAGCATTCCATATTTGGTTGTGTGTCATCTGGAACAGAAATGCGCTTTCCTGGGTCCGCTGCCCACAGGCCCCAGTTCTGCTTTCTAAAGATAAACAGAAGTAACCTGAACCATTTCCAGTTTTCTGCTCCATCTCTGCAGGGCCTCTGGCTGTTGGGTCCCTTGGTGCATCTGTAGAGCTTAATACATCTGCATGCATCTGCATGAGCTCATGGGGGGACCCAGGGCCTCCGAGCATCCTTTGTCAAGTTACCCCATGTTACTCGAGGCTTCATGGTCTCATTCCTTCTCAGCCTGGGCCTGGGTAGGGCTGGGAGATGCTAAACATCTTGGGCCAGGGGCAAGGGCCACGCCATCACACTCAATTTATTGAGTAACGCTTTTGAACATTGAAGTGGCCACGGAACCAAAGCAACCTGTTATGTTTGACAAAAGTTGCCTGTCACTTCCTATGGCTGAACAGTGACCTGGGTCTAGGCACTCACTGAACTTGGGCATAAGCATCATGGGTGGTCACCAAGTAGGAGTTCCGGGCACTAGAAAGTAAAAAGAATCTCATCTGGACAAGACAGAAACGTCACCGTTAGAGAATACATCTTCCAGATAAACGGTTTACTTCTCTCCCAAATGTGTATGCAATGCCAATAAAAATGAAAAGAACCCAATATCCTAGAATGAATCCATTGGCCTAATTGTTCTCCAATGAGGAGAAGAGGCCCTTATGATGGGAAAAGGTCTTAGACAAGGCACCAGACCTCAGAGAAAGAAGAGGTGAAGTCAAGCAAGCCATGGGCGAAAAGGAAAACTCGTTATTTAATGGGATGAGAATATTCTGGGCCATGAAGGCTGCTTCGGTTTGGCCTAACACCGTCTGAGGTGGCAGACATTGAGTAGCCTCTACACACACTTAGGAGCTGCAGACTTCTCCCATTTGCCATAGCCCATCTTCAGTTTTACACCATGCAAGAAGGATGGTGGGCAGGCTTAGGTGGACGCTGAGTCCATCCAGATGATTCTCTGGTTGTTGGGAAAGGTGCCATGCCTGGTCAGAGTTATCTCCTCACCACAGAAGGGAAAAACCAATCCGGGGCAAGCCTGCAGCCGAGTATCCTCCCAATGATGAAGCCGACTTCCTGAGAGAGACACTCACTCTTCTTGAGAAACTCTTGCCCAACCAGAGTCAGTGACTGGACTAGAAAATGAAGGCCTTTGTTTTCTTCCTCTATGTTCAGTCTTCTCTTTACTTCCCCCAGCTCGCACACCCTTCCCCCAGAGTGGGCATGGCATGCTGTCCTGGGGCAGGGAGGAGGGGGTAACTCAGTTTACCTGCTCCGGTAGGACAAGTTACAGCCTGTACTTCTCCCCCAAAGTCCTTGCAGGCAAACATTACCTTTCCTGCCTGCTTACCAGTATTATTACCGTTTCGGGGGTGTGTTTACCGTGCCAAGATCACACTCGCATTACTCATTTAACAATCTGTAGTGTTTTGAAACCCACACGTCTAGCCATATCCCAGAGTGGGATTTTTTTTTTCTTTCTCTTTCTTCCTGATGCTTTGATTGATAAGGACTGCCCGTGACCATGACCTTTAAGTGGCACAGTTTGGAGGGGGCGGAGATGAGGGCAAAGACAAAGGTTACCCTACCGGCAGGTTCTCTGTTGACTTCCAAGCAGCAAATGACAGTTGTTCTGTGGGTTGGATGGTTTCTGACCTGGCATGGGCTTGAGCAGCTGTTCTGAGTGTGCAGGCGAGTCTGCCTGGCTCAGGGGGTAGGGTGGCTCAGTGGTGGTCTCGGTTTGAGCAAGAGTGATTGACAATCCGGGGGTGGGGGGAGCAGGGCAACACACGATTGCATCCTGCTTTGACCATGTACTATTTAAGACGCTGTATTACCAGACGGTATCAGGTGCAGGAAACTGAGAACCTGGAAGCCATAATCAGAGATAGTTGTTATATGAAACTATGTGGCTGAGCCCGTAAAGATCTATGAAGATGGAGGGAGATGTGTGTAGTGTGTAGCTCCAGGGCAGAAGGTGGCCATGGCCCGAGAGGACAGAAGGCCAAAGACACATCTCTTATCTCACTAACTTAAAACAAAGAGAGAGAGGCTCAAGAGGGAACTCACGAGGGGAACAAAGGGGAGAAAACTGAGCTGAGGAAAGTAGAGACATGGGGTTCAGTATGGAGAGGCTTGTCCCTGACATCGTTCTGGGTGGAGATTCACAGAAAGGCAGTGGTGAAGCAGCAGGTGACCTTGAAGGACAACCGTCATAGAGGGACGCTGGGTAGAAAGCTCAGATTCAAGGACGCGGGAGATGTCAGGCATCATTTAGAAGTCTGCAAATATGTAGAATGGTGACTTTTTCTGAAAGGATTTTTGTTTTTGTGGGGGTTTTGTTTGTTTTCTTTGTCTTTGTTGTTGTTGTTTAGTCTTTTTTTGTTTGGTTTGTTTGGGGTTTTGTTTGTTTGCTTGCTTGTTTTGGCTTTCTTTTTAACCACGGAAGAGGCGAGAGTGGCTTGATAGAACCTGGGTAGAATTCCGCTCTTGAGACTTGTCCGTGGTAGGCTCAGATGAGCCGCCTTTGTGTCGTTCTGGTGCTGTCTCCTTGGTCTCGCTTTTATTCTCCCCTCCCCGTTCGGACTATTGTCTACTGCCTAGGTGGACTTACAGCCTCGAGGTCGTCTGAGGTCTGCCCACAGTCACAGAGATGCGAGGCTCTTGAGGGTCTTGTAGACTCAAGCTGGCACTCACAAACAAATGTTAGTCAGCAGCAGGTAATGCCGTGAAACCCCCGAGAGCCTCTGACAAGCCTACACAACTGCACTGTCACGTGGAAATGGGATAGAATTACAGCCACACCAAGAGGAACAAACTCACTTTCCAGAGGCTCGGGGTGGTCCTGGGTCATCCGTGCGCTTTGGTGGCCGTAGTAGTCCGACCCCACGCCGTTGGCGACAGCGCATTCCAAACGCAGCCTCTTCCGATCATCAGGTTGCCAAGTCACGAGCCCTGACTTCAAAGGGTGAGGAGGCCGAGGCAACTGAAGACTCTGCATGTGCAGAAGTGACAGCTCCACAGGAGACACGCCTGGCTGAGCACAGAGTGGGTGACATGAAAGTCGCAGCGGACGGGACGGTAGTCAGCGTTTCCAGCTTCTCTAACTTGGGAGGAGTTGTGAGGTGAGCAAATAGAGCTCACCCACTCACCACAGCAACAGCCGGAATGACCCGGTGGGCAGGTGAGGGTAGAGTCACAGAAGCGGTAGGTATTTCCGAATTGAAATTTTAATAGCGCTCGGGATCCGGCGGGATCGCGGACAGCAGGTGGAGTCACAGCTACCTTATCCCTCCAAGCTCTTCTGTGTCCGTGGTTCCTAGAAAACCTGCTTCTGCATCACGAGTGCAGAGTAGCATGCCCTGCGGATGAAATGCAGAAGCATCCTCCCTCTCCCTCCCGCACTCTTTGGCCAGCCTCTGGGATGGATCTTGCTAGGTCTTCATTTCCCAAAGGAAGAAGGTGAAGTTGGTGAATAACTTCATTGAGAGGCACTGCAAGGGAATGGCAAAAAAAATATCACAATGTCTATCTAGCTGTTCCTATGTCACCCGTGTGTTCCGAGTCAATCAGCAACAGGCAACAGGCAACAGGCAACAGGCAACAGGCAACAGGCAACAGGCAACAGGCAAATGACATGGCCTAATAGTTTTGCTCTTTTTCCTATACATTGGACAGTTTCACACAAATATTTAGCAGATTGTGATTTGATTCATGCCCCATTACACTCTGGGACCCTCTTTCTTCCCCTCTCATCTCATCTTCCAATCTAGCCCCCAACTCCATCCCCCAGTGCCTGCACCATGAGGGAAAACGACACCCTTTCTTCCAGCAGCCGTTAACAGTCAGGAGCCTCTCTGGAAAGGATGGCACACCCTAGGCACCTTCTTTACCCATGATTCAAAGATGGGGACCTTAGAGGGTAGTGTTCAGGCATCCATAGCTGCCCTACCCTCGTGGTTGCAATGGTAATGTCGGATCTAAAACATCTACAGTCTTATTCTTTCCTCCTGGTCCTTCATGCTCTCCGGGTCTGACAGGGATGGGGGGAGGGGGTACAGATGCCCAGCTTAAGGCCAGGTGTCTCATCAGTCCTTACTTTAGGTCTTTGGCCAGATAGGAATCTCCACATTAACTGCCTTCATCGACACAAAGCTCTTTCGTGAACACATGGTATTGGTCCCATGTTGATGTGACAGAATGACTGATGTGGGGTACGTTATAAAGAGGTTTCCTCTGTTCACAGTTGTGGAAGGCCGGACGTTCAAGATCAGGTGACTCTATCCACTTGACCTCTAGTGAATTCCTCCCCCAACCAGCTGTATGACATGGGAGAGAAGTGAACAGCTTTGGGCAGAAAGAGATGAGCATGTGGGCTGACATGTTTTATAAACACCGATCACTTTGAGGAACTGCACGAGTCCCTTCCAAGGGTAGCAATCCCAGAACCTAGTTGTCTCTCACAGGCCTCGCCTCTCTTAAGTGGTTCTCCATCCTTCGATAAACACACCAGAGACCAGGAGCAGCCAGGACAGCTGAACCCAAACCTCAGCCAACATGAAAACCAACGGTAGGAACATCAAGCTACACACTGAGACATTGTCTATTTGAGGGGCAGGGAGACTTCCAAGAATTTTATAAGTAATTGTAAAGATGTTAATCATGGAGGTTAAGAATGGGGCTTGGTCTTCGGTAAAGTGTTTGCCGTGCAAATCTGAGGATCCCAGTTTGATTCCTCAGAACCCACTTAAAATCTGGCAAGGAAGCAATATCTATAGATATTCCCAACACTGAGAAGGAAGAGCCTGGAGGATTCCTGGGCCTTGCAGGCCAGCCCATCCAGCCAAATCAGCAAGCTCTGTGCTCTGTTACAAAGCCCACCCGCCCAATCACACAGCTGAGGCTAGCCCTGAGCTTTCATATACTGAAACTCACAAATGCACATGTTCCCATACATACACATGCTTGAATGTGTGCACATGCATGTGTGTGTGTGTGTGTGTGTGTGTGTGTGTGTGTGTACAGAGGAACACATGCATCTACACACATGGCAAAATGGTAGCTATGCTTTTTTTTTTTTTTTTTTTTAAGAAATATATATGAGTACACTTTAGCTGTCTTCAGACAAACCAGAAGAGGGCATCAGCTCCCATTACAGATGGTTGTGAAGCCACCATGTGGTTGCTGGGATTTGAACTCAGGACCTTCAGAAGAGCGCTAAAATGCCCTTAACCACTGAGCCATCTCTCCAGTCCCAGGCTAAGCTTTAAAACAAACAAACATTAACCATGGCTTTTGTATACTATAATTGGCCGTATATTCTCAGAATTTCTCAACATCTCTTAATTTGTTTTTTGTTCTTTGTAAATGAACACACACCATCCCAGCCCTCACTGGGTATCAGATTGGGCATAAAGACCCGCCCACTTTTACACAACCAGTGATCCCTGACTTACTGTGATGTGGCACTTTGTCTAACTGGCACTTTTTTCTTTTATTTCTATACCTCACTAAAATGCAGTCAAACATTCAGACAGCTCCCTGATCCCAAGACAGAACAGCACTGCTGTGGAGAAAGTTTCATGATGCCGAGCTCCCGGTGTTCTTTGAGCAACGGATGAATGAACTTCTGGTCTCCGTGTACAGGAAGATGACTTAGAGGTAGGAAGGCATACAGCATTGGAAGTTTGGGCAGTTAAGACAAACATGAAAGTCGAGGACCACAAGTTGGTCAGTCTAGGAAGCATTTAAGGATACCCAGTGTGTGCTCAGCCTTGGGGAAAACAAAATTAACCCTTTACCACCTGATCCCTACTGGGCTAGCCAAGTCACTGGAATAGTGTTTGGGTCAATTCAGTCAGCACCAATATTTTTTGTTGTTCTTCTTCACGGAGAAGAGCTTCAGTTCCCCTCTGTTCACAATGCATCAGGAGCTGGGAGCTAGCTGAGTGGTGAGACATGCTAATAAGCCCGAAGGAGCATCTAGACCAGTGGAAACAGACTAGAAAATCTCATACAGGGTGTGGAATGGATTAGCCAAGTATAAATAAAGGATCAAGGGAACACTGGGAGAATTTCAGAGTGGCCCAAAAACTTGTAGAAAGCTTGTGAACAGACGACTGAGGAGTAGGAGTTAGCTACGTGTGGTGAAAGGAAACGGATGCTTCCATCAATCCCAGCAGACAAGCTCCGGTGTGGCCAAGGGTGGGACATGGGCTGAGAGCTTGGGGTAGAGCGCAACAGGGAACCCAGATCACGCTGAAATGATGGGTGGGGTCTAAAATCATCGCGTCTAGATCTGGACCCGGTCGACACTCATTCTCGATTGCAGAAACACAGGGCAACATTGGTACTCTTCCTAATAGAACTATCCCCCTGCTCCAGTAGCTAGCTGACTCTGCCTTTGATTGGGAACCTCCTCAAATGGAAATACAGAGAACCCCCATATCCATCCTTGCATTTCTGTTCCTGTGAGAGGATATACTGTGGTTTTTTTTTTCCTAAAGCAATTTAGGGAGGAAGGGTTTATTTTCGCATACAGTTCCAGATCATTGTCAGTTACTGCAGGGAAGTCATGGAGGTATGA